>NW_026249857.1:600000-1200000 GCF_024043165.1 Alternaria incomplexa
GGGCGAGTATACATAGTAGTATATGCTAGACGTAATATAGTGATGAAGTCAACTGTTAGTTAACGGCCTGGCATAAGATCAAAATAGATTATTCAACTTTTTGCTTTCATAAGAGATGAGATAGAAGTGTCTAGATAATACTCGACTGCGTGTTATGACAAGTGCAGGAGCGTAGACAGGGTATATAATAATGCTTGTGCAGAAAAGACCGCGGAATCGCGAAACAACAGAATGAGAAAGTAAGACATTTAAACCTTCAACTCGTAAACCTCCCCTTGACCCTTTACCCTAAAGGTCTACATGTATGCCCCTACCCCTTCTCTACTCTGACGTCGTATGAATGATCTTCGGAATCTGTGGCATCGCAATCATAGGCGTCGACTCGTAATACCGTGCCCGTTGACTAGCTGTACTCGTACTGCGTGCGCGCCCCGTCGGTGCCGGCCGTAAACTCATGTCACCCTCGTCACCACTCGGCGATATGGGACTGAGCACCATAGTACTAAGCGTACCGTTGCTCTGGCGACTCATCGCACTAACACCCGTACCAGCGCTCTCCGTGTTATCGGCGATGGGATCACTAGTCTCTTCACTCGGCGTGACCTGTAGTGGGACGAGATGCATGGTATCCGTACTCGATCTCTTGTTGCGCGCGTCCGCTTCCGAGTCGACGTATAATGTGACGCTGCTTGCGCGGACGCGGCTGAACATGCTGGTCTTGTCTTCGTTGGCGAGGAGGCCGGCTGTGTCTGATTTGCGGTTGTCGAGCTTCTTCTTTTCGCTTCGGCGGTGGAGATAGAAGATTAGGCAGGCGAGGATTATGGCGAGGAAGATGAGGCCGAAGACGACGGTGAGGGCGATGTTGGCTTTTGTCCAGTATCCTGAGTAGGGTACTGAAGCTAGGTCTTCGTCTGCGACGAGGTTGTTGTCTACTGGTATAGGAGACATGGTGATGTATGTTCGTGTAGGCGATGGATCTTTGACGCGAATCGGTCGGTGATGCTTCAGATGGATGGTGAAGCTCTTTGCTTATATGTAGTGCTAGATAGGAGGCGATGTGGCGGTGCGATGAAGAAATAACAACTACTACGCCTCGAAAATATGATGATATATAGCTATGAGACTGTTGAGACGAACTCGCTCGAGTAATCCCTTATGTGCTATTGCTATGAACTGGTACCGGGCACCAGGCAGACATAAGTCTCTCCGTAAAATGAAACCTTTCACGCACCGGCCTTAGATCCTGCGCCCATGGCGCTGGATCCGTGAGAAGGCGTCCAGTATGCGGCTCGAAAGTGGGAAAGATATGCTCAGCCTCAGCACGTTGTGGGGAAAGTAGGCCCATGAATTCGGAGAAAAGTCACTGCGCCCCTGTGGTATGATGAGCAGCTTGGCGCAAAACAAGAGGCCTAACGAATGATGGGCGTCGAGAACGGCCGTCGAAGCTTGGACTACCGCGTCTAATCGAGGAATCAGAAGGAGCTGTGTGGCAGTTTGGTGGTGGCACGGGTTCGTAGACGGCGGTGACGGGCGTGCATGTCGGGGCCCCATCTACTGTCAGTCCACTTGGGGATGGTTCTCTACCGCGTGCGAGCCACGTCCGAGCGGTTTCGCTCGTTCTGTCTACGCAGCTGAAGCTATCACTTCAGCTCGTGGAACCATACAAATTGAGTGGCTGCTCTTTTGAACAACTCCCCATTCCAGCTTCCTGCCACACAACATCAACACAGATTCGGCGGCCCAATACGAGGGCCTCTACAAAGACAGTGATGTGCCAAAGGGTTGTGCTGTAGGATCAACGTTTCGAAATTTAGGCAAGCACAGCCACCTGCGCTAAAAGAAATGAGCAGCAACAATCATGAATCGACACAAGGCTGAGCGCCTTACACTTCCTCTGCGTGTCTGCCTGAGCCAAGCCCAAGGAGGATTGGACGGCGACGTGGGCAAATTGTGGGGTGAGAATAGGCGAACTTGTTACGGTAAAGGAAAGCCATGATGCGAGTTGTCAAGCTCCCGCTACGGCGCGTCATTGTAGAGATCGTGGGATGGGAGTTGGTGGTTACTGGACGCCACAAGCAGAGTATTTGCGGCGCGTCTGCGGCGACTATGCGGCGTGGTGGTGTCAGACCCTCATCTCATGCGTGCGCTGGCTGGTGAGTGGGAGCTTGCTGGCCAACGGGTGTGGTGTTGACGACGGCTGGCCTAACAACAGCGGGACGATGGGCGATGTTGGCTGACCCAACTAGCGTTCTCGCTAAAATGCGGTGCTATTCCTGGATCATGTCACGCCTTTGCGGTCAAATCTCGCTAGCTTTCTCGCTCTACACCGATAACTGTGAAAGCGTAGATACAGTCTGGTATCAATGTTTTCTTTTGGTGCTTACTGTACAGCTGCGGGCAAGAGTTCAAGGCAATATTCGCTGTTCGTAGGGATTCACTTAGCAGCCGTCTATGGTTGTGAGACCTCACACAACCAATTAGGGTTTGCCGCATGGCATTCTCGAGGTGCAAGAGTTGATGAAGTCATGTTGATCTTTACTTCCCCTCTTTCTACGTCAACCCACACCTAACATCTCTCCGTCTCTTTCTATCTCAAAAAAAAAAGTTGCATCATCGATATTCATGATGGACCCCCTCCCATGCATGTTTTTCCATCGCAAGGAAGGCTACTCCTGGCAAAAGGGGACTGAACCTACACCTGATGATCTTCTCCAATCTGTCGCTATCAACGTATCGCAACCTGACGCCCTCATGACCTGGCTCGAGACAAACGACGCTGCTGTCATCTCTGACCTTACCGTCTTTGTCGACGCGACCGACCACGCACCTAGTCCTCAGCGATGGTGCTTACTTTTCGACAAACTTCAACGAGAAGCAACCAAAATTCAGGATCTGAGTGTCTACTTGGACGCGGAGGGTTCGCGTGTTGGGCTAGGTAAAAGCGTCGTTTTTGTACGCGGGCTGGCACAACTCAAGGTGGAGAGATCGTTGGAGGTTAGTGGGCAATATGCTATGCACTGGCCCAGATACTTGGAAGAGAAGATGGGGTTGAAGCCGTTTGATAGAAATATTTTCCCAGGCAGTCCATGGATAGACATCTTGAGGAAGTATCAGAGGGGGACCGAGAGCTTGTATCCTTAAGTTCACACTGATGATGGAAATGGGGACGTCCTGAGACGCATGGACTTCACCGATCTCCTCAAAACTTTACATTCTCTATTTCTCCGTCGTTGTAGGCTCCAGGGTACTCTGGCTTTCCCTACCTAGGTAGTTTAACGTGTTTCGACCATCAGATACATTCCCATCCCATAACCCGATACCAGAAAAGCCGGGACGCAAAAGGATACCCACCATGAACATAATCCCTAACCCACTCAGCCCTCACAATCTCCTTCAACATCGGCGCACTCCCCTCCTTCTCCACCCCATCAATCCACCTCTCAATATACTTCCCATCACCCGCCTTACCAAAATGCTGCACACACTGTTCAAACCCCACTTTCAGTTGACTAGCCTCATGTACATCGACCCATTCCGGACAGATCCGTTGCATCTCTTCCAGGAAAAACTGTTGAAGCTTTACTTGCGTTTTGTACTCCTCATTAACATATTCGATGTTGAGATAGGCGAACAATGCTGCGGTAGAGTCGGTCAAGTCTAGGAATGCAGGTAATTGGCATGCGAGCCATAGGGGGGCGGTGTGCGCGCATTTCTAGTCGAAGATACCGGTTAAGGCGCCGTTGGAGTCGACGAGGATGTCGGCTGCGTGGAGGTCTTGGTGGTGAAGCACGAATACCTCTTCATCTTTCTCCTCGGGGAAAATCTTTGGCATAAGTTTAAGCAGGCGTTGGGCTCGCTGTTTAGCTTCTTCGACCTTTCCACGGGCATACTTAAGGTGCGGATCTGTATTTATCCTATCGATTTGTTTCTTCCATATGGCGGTAGCCGCTTCGTCAGGCTCGCCGGGATAAGAATCGATGATATTTTGGTATATCGAGCGCTTGATTTCGTCCGACGTTTCAAGCTTGGACTCGTCGTCAAGATCAAAGAGGCTGAGCTGCAGTTGTGCGGTAAGCCAGTCTTGACTCCGCTTGTAAGGGCCGCGCGGGACGTTGTGGTCGATGTGTGCGCCCCAGAAGAAGGGCGCGGAGACGATCTTGCCTAGGCCGACTTTCGTGGAGAGGATTGAGACCTCCAGTGTAAGCAAAGCGATATCATCCAGGCCTGGCGTGGTTAAATGAGGAAGTTCATTCGCAGGGTACAAGTTGCCCAGTTGATCGAACCGCTGTTGGAAGAGCTGCGCGTGAACAGAGACCATTTTACGCACCAGTTGCTCTTTCTTGAGATAGTCCATGCCCTCCCATTCATCACCCAGTTTGCGGCCGGGCATACGCGCCCTGAGTATCCACTCAAGTCCAAGTTCGTTGTCGGTATTAGCCTGGTAGCAGAAGACCTGTGGTACTGGAACCTCAGTGTGATGACGGATGTACTCGATAGTAGCCACCTCGCTCATAGTCTTTGATCGTGCGTCGACAGGGACAGTTAGACGCAGGATGTATTCTTGGCCGCGGCCACATGTGACGGTGTAATCCTTGTCGAAGTTGTTCTGGGTTAGGAAAATTGAACTACGCATGGGTCTGGAGTCGGGATCTTCAGCTCTCGTCGCACGAGGGTTGTGATGTCCTCAATGCTGGGGTCGGTTGTCCACTCGGGCATCACTCCTGAAGACCGGTCCTTCTTCCAGCGAAGTCCTTTTTGGATAGTTACGGGCATGCCAACAAGAGTACCCATTTTGATGACAGTAGTGGTGTTGGAATGTTTTTGACTGGAATGGCGAAGTGATGGTTTTGTCCTTCTTGTAGGGGAGGGGAGATGGAATGTGCGAACTAAAACACTGCTTACTCAGAAGTCTTGTCACCTTTCACAACTATGGCTTTTACAGCTCGAGTCTTGCAATGTGAAGGCTCAGCTGTGTAGTATCACGAAGGTTAGGGGCGGCGGACAGGGCGATATTGATCATTTCATGCTCGCTGTAGGTAAGACAATGAGCGAGACTATTTCGTTGTCGCGAAGGACGTTGTTCTACGCATGTATTTTGTGGACTTCCTTATCCATTGAGACAAAGAGAAACTACCAGAAAAGGAAAAGATGCAACCCACGACCATAGGTCATACTGCTGATGATATGCGCCGTCCCATGCAAGATTGACAAAAGATCGTTGACAATGAAAAAAATTGCCGATTTCCGAGAGAGAGCCCCCAATGCTATTCCGTCTGCGTCAACACGCCTTTATTCCTCTTCTAATCCAACGAAAACTTCTCCCTCTTCCAAGTCTCGCGGTACACGGCAATGGTACTCGCGGCGTCTTTGCAGCGCTCTGGTGCACGGACGGGTAGGTCGACGACAGCGCGACGCAGGACGCCACGCGCAGGTACGCCGTAGAATTGGATGAACTTCTTGTGGTAGTCGCGGATCAGGCCGCTGAGAACGGCGAAGTGTCCAGGCCAGAGTTGCTCGGAGGGTGTGTTGCATATCGAAGAGATGGCACGCCAGTACTCTGACATGGCGATGGCAGGCGCCTTGGCGGCGAATGAGCGGAGGGACATGGAGGCGTAGCCAGCTCCGATACCGCGCATGCGCTGCGAATATGTCTCCGGGGTTGAGTCCTCTTGCCAGCCTAGGCGCAACCGACCTTCCTTGGTGTTCATAGTACCGCGGATGCCAAACAGAGGGGGGCAGGCCTTGTGTAGCTTGGCCAGCGCAATGTCGATGAGAGGAAGGCCGTTCCACATGTACTTCTGGTCGCCGAATAAGCTGGCTGCTATCAAACCGATCTCCTGGATGATGCGTCCGTCGGTGTTGGCGGCCTCCTTTTCGAACTGCTTTACAAGGAACTTCTCGAAGCAGATCCAGACGTAGAGCAGGAACGCCGGGTATGCGGCTTCGTTCTCGTTGGCCAGCTGGGGAATTTGGTGGGAGACAATGTATTGTCGGATGTCGACCATGGGTCCGGGTGTTGTGAGGGCGATGTCGAAGCATTCGGTTCGGAGGCGCTTGATGGCGGCGACACTGTCCTTGCGCTCCACTGTGATCTGGCCAAGTCGAGTGCGGATGGCGCGTCGGGCATCACCAACGGGACCCTTGAGTGGGGAGGTTGGCTTCTTATGTTCCTCCCAAAAAGCTTTGCGGAAGGCCTTCATGCGCTGGTGGAGTTCAAGGTATTTGGCGTGAATCTGATCGGCGCTGGTGCTAGTTGCCGGTGCGGCGGTGGATGGCTTTGGTGGTGCAGCTGCTTGTGTGGGAGCTGGCGCGGGGGTGGGCTGGGCGGTTGGCTGCTGTGGTGGTGCTTGCTGTCGAGCCTTCTCTGCAGCGGCCGCAGCCTCGGCAGCCTTCCGATCAGCTTCGTCCTTTTCCCTCTTCTGCTTCTCAGCGGCCGCCTGCTGCTCTTGCTGGGCTTTGATGCGGGCATCGGCCTGTTGCAGTTTGAGCTTGTGTTCTGCGGCTTGACGGGCGGCTTCCTCCTCGCGCTGTCTTGCTTCCAGAGCCCTTCGCTGAGCCTCGGCTTGCTCGCGGGCCTTCTCCTGCTTCAGGCGCTCAATCTCCTGCCGTTGAGCCTCTTCATGGCGGAGGCGCGCCTGCTCTTCTTCCAGGGCAATGCGTTCGATCTCAAGCTTCGCGCTCCTGAAGACGCGCTCGTGTTCCTCGGCAGCGTAGGCGAGTTGTTGGGCATGTTGTTTCGCGCGCTCGTTCGCAGCCTGGTCTAGCTTCTCGTTGAACTCCCGGTCGGATATGCTGAGGCGGAGATTGAACTCGAGGGCTAATTGCTTGGCCGGGCTCTCATAGGGGTCGCGGATGAGGGATTCGCGCTTTTGGCGGTGACTGCTGCGTCGATTTGGCGATTGGCGTGTGGGCGAGGCGTCCATGAAGCTGGAGCTGAAGGAGGTGGCGGTATGCATGCTCGACGACGAGGTGCCCGATCTGGCGGGCATTCTGGCGCCGTGCTGTTAGTTGGGGTCAGGGTGCAGTTGTTGAAAAGGTGGTTGGTGAGAGCGCGACGGTCAAAGAAGTCTAGTCGGAAGCTAGCAGCGACCAGCTCCGACTCACGTGACATCGCTCATCCCTGCAGCAGCTTTCACCGCGCTACGCAGCTCCATTGTAGTGCTGGCTAGCGTACCTGGAACATCAACGGGTCGCGCTCTTCCCAAGTCGAAGCACTCGCTCGATGTCTGACGTAGCTTCATTCGCAGCTCCACCTGGGCCGTCGATTGATTAAGATGAGATGGAGTCAAGGACGCTGAGTCGCGACGTGGGCAAACACGCCATGTTGCGCCTTCATAAAGTTCACAAGAGGCGTCTGTGCCCAAGCTGGTGGGACTGCACCCGCCAAGCTGCGACGCTGTGAGGGCACGCGCAGGCCCTGGAGAGGGCCGTTTCACTGACAGAATGTGACAAGCTGGGGAAAGATGTGACTCCTGTCCTCGAGTTTCAGCGAGGCATGGCGCGCGAAGCCAGCATATCTGTCAGATTGTTGGACTATCGAATGCCGGACATGACAAGCTCGCAACCCCAGCGCAGTGGATCCATCAATATAACCTCGACCCTTGCGCCGCCCTCCCGCGACGCTGCAGCGGACTGTTGTTCGTGTCTAGAAACGCGCGCCGGCTAAGCCTGCCTTGAAACGTACAGACCCAAACGTGATGCTTCACCTGGGGCGCGCTGAGACGCATGCCGACTGCTGCTGGCGGTATATATACCAGCTCGCGGCCGGCAGCGCCTCAGCCCCCACGGCCCGGCGCTTGCTTGTATCTACGTTAATTTCGCACTCCTTCAGTTCGGCGCGGGAAGCTGCATATCTGGCTTCGCAAGTGACGTACGCCGCTTAGACCTCTCCCAGGCTCGCTCGTTTGCGGAAGAACAGGCGATCTTTGCCCAAACCGTGCTGCTGGCCAAGTCCCGCCATAGCCATCACCACCTCGAGCACGCTGACGGCCCTCTTGCCTGCCCTCTGCCCTCTCTTCCTGCATCCCTCCTGCCCGCCCGCCCCGATCGCTCCCTCCTTCGAAGCACTCTCTCCGCCCGCATTTTGGTTGTACTGCCACCAACAGCCCGTCCTAGGGAAACCGCGCTCTTTGATCTGGTCGACCCTCCTTATCAACCCTCCTAGACCAACGACACATCTGTCTGAACACGACACCACCCGCTTCTGACTTGCAGAGCACCACCCCGAGTAATCATCGTCTACGAGAGTATCCTCTTCGCCCCGAGCACCGCCCAACCAGCACGCTTACCCCAACGTGAGTTGTCCCCCGCTAGCTCGCTCGCTGAAGCATGCCGCTGCCGACCCTGCATCTGTCCCCCATCTGCCTCCTTGCACTCTCACCACCTGCATCCCTTCGCTCGCTCGCTCGCTGCAGACCTCATCCAACCCGCCATGCTGATTGCCCGCAGATAAATCCATCACACTTTTGACCAATTCGTGTCCGACCGTCTCTTCTCCAACAGCATACACTGCAAGCGGGCATTGAATCATCCACACTACATTATCCACTATGGATCAGCAACAAGGCCAGCAGGGTCCCATGGGTCCCGCCGGTCGTCGTCTGCACATTGCGCATCGCCGCAGTCCGTCAGAGCTGACACCGCTGATGAGTACGTGGAGCTATCCGATAGCCACTTTGGGCCATTGCTGACAGCTGCTCAGTGGAACAGCTCGCCATCGCACAGCAGATCGAGGTCCTCCAGCAACAGCAGCAGCAGATTGCCGCCACGCACCAGCAATATGTTAACATGGGTATGATCCAGCCGCAGCAGCAGCTCGGCAACTTCCAGATGCAGGGCCAGATGCCCAATGTCTCGCCCCAAGTCAACAACTACCAGTTCCCCCAGCAGATGCAGCAAATGCAGCAGCAGCAACACCTCGCTGTCCCCATGGGCGCACCAGCCCAGCCTGGCGCCCACCGCCGCAACCAGTCCGCCCTGCCCCAAGTCGGCATGGGCGGCCCACCCCCCGCTCCTTCCTCCGGTTCGTCTGGCTTCGGCGAGTTCGGTGCACAACAGGGTGGCCAGGGTAGGGAAAACGTCAACCCTCGTGGCCGAGGCGGTGGCAGTGCTGGCGGCTCCGGACACACCCGCCGTCACTCGCTAGCTCTCGCCGACGCGAAGAAGGCTGCCGAACAGGCCGAATCGAAGAGAAAGACTTCGGGCTTCCAGTTCCCCATCCCCGGCTCGACCGAGGGCAGCTCCAACCGTGATGCCAGCCCCAGTGGAAACAGCGCTTCCAACGACACTTCTTCCGCCCGTGGTGGACGAGGTGCCCACGGCCGCAGCCAGAGCATGGCTGTCGGACGCGGTGGGGGAAGTGCTGGTCGTGGTGGTCCTTCCTTCTCCTTCCCAGCTACCAGCGAGAACCCTACCAACCAGAACAACGGACAGCAGTCTGACTTCCAGCGCCGTGGCAGCCAAGGCCATGGCAGGAGCCAGTCTCGCAACTTCGAGGGCAACTGGAGGCAGCCCCAGAACAACACCCAGCAACAGCCTACGCAAGACAACCAGTCCCAAAACATGGGCAACTTCAACATGAACCAGACCGCCAATGCCGCTCCTTTCCAGCCTGGCCACCGCACTCGTGGATCGGTCAACCAGTCCGTTGGTTCTCTTGGCAACTTCCAGTACGGCGGCCAGCCTCAGATGCAAATGGGCAACCAGGCCCAGCTTCTCCTGCAACAGCAGATGTTCGGCCAGCCGCTAAACCCCATGCAGATCGCTCATTTACAGGCTCTCCAGGCCGCCCAGATGCAGGGCGGCGGTCTCGGAGGCAGCCAGCATGCACCGCAGATGGGCATGCAGCAAAACCAGCAGCAGCAGCGCAAGACGCTATTCACTCCTTACCTCCCGCAGGCCACCTTGCCCGCTCTCCTCGGCGACGGCCAACTCGTTGCCGGAATCCTCCGCGTCAACAAGAAGAACCGCAGCGATGCTTATGTCACAACTACTGATCTGGATGCTGACATCTTCATCTGCGGTAGCAAAGACAGGAACCGAGCTCTCGAAGGAGATCTGGTCGCTGTCGAACTTCTTGACGTCGACGAGGTCTGGGGTCAGAAGCGCGAAAAGGAAGAGAAGAAGAAGCGCAAGGACAACGCAGACCCTCGCGGCGGTAGTATCGCCGTCAACGATGCCACTACCCAACCTGAGACTGGCTCTGAGGGTGGCATCCGCCGACGTGGCAGTCTCCGCCAGCGACCCACACAGAAGAAGAACGACGATGTTGAAGTCGAAGGCCAGAGCTTGCTCCTCATGGAGGAGGAGGAGATCAACGATGAGCTCAAGCCTTTGTACGCAGGTCACATTGTTGCTGTTATCGAGCGTGTTGCTGGACAGATGTTCTCAGGGTAAGCAAACACATTATCTTCATTCAAGTACATCACTAATCACCGTTACAGATCCCTTGGACTCCTGCGCCCCAGCAGCCAAGCCACCAAGGAGAAGCAGGAAGCTGAGCGACAGGCTCGCGAGGGCAACTCCGGTCGCTCCCAGCCAGAGACCCAGAACAAGCCTAAGATTGTCTGGTTCAAGCCAACAGACAAGCGTGTGCCTTTGATCGCCATTCCCACCGAGCAAGCCCCACGTGACTTCGTCGAGAAGCACCAAGACTACGCCGACCGCATCTTTGTCGCATGCATTAAGCGATGGCCCATCACCTCTCTGCATCCTTTCGGTACTCTTGTCGAGCAGCTCGGTGTCATGGGTGACCTTAAGGTGGAAACCGACGCACTTTTGCGCGACAACAACTTTGGTCCCGATGACTTCTCCGACGCTGTCATCAAGAACGTCGGCTTCGAAGACTGGTCCGTCGCCAACGACGGCGAGGAGGCGCTCGAGAGTCGCCGCGACTTCCGCAGCGAGGAGACCTTCACCATCGACCCCAACGGCAGCAAGGAGCTTGATGATGCCATTCACTTCAAATACCTTGATGACGGCCGTGTCGAGATTGGTATCCACGTTGCTGATGTTGCCCACTTCATCAAGGCCAACTCGCTTGTTGACCGTGAAGCCAAGAAGCGTGGAACTGCGGTCTACCTTATGAACCGCACAGTGAACATGCTTCCGCCGCGTCTGTCGAACGACATCTGCTGCCTCAACCCTGGCGAAGAGCGCTACACAGTCAGTGTCGTCTTCAAGGTCGATCCTACCTCTGGTAAAATCTCAGATGATGAGACCTGGGTCGGCAAGGCTGTGATCAAGAGCTCTGGAAAGCTGTCCTACGACGAGGTCGACACCGTTATCAACGGTAACGACGGTCCAGTCTCGGCAGCCCGTGCTAAGGACATCAAGATGCTGCATCACATCTCCCAGAAGTTCCGCCAGGCTCGCTTCGGCGACCGCTCCAGCGATGTCAAGGCTCTGCGCCTCATGTACCAGCTGGACGACGAGAATGTTCCCGTCGAACAGAACATCTTCGATTCTTCCCCTGCCCACGAGTGCATTGAGGAGCTCAGCCACCTCGCCAACACCTTTGTTGCGAAGAAGCTCGCCACTGGCTTGCCGGAGAAGGCTCTCCTGCGCCGTCAACCTCCGCCTAACCCCCGCCGCTTGACGACCATCGCGGAGCGTATGGGTGCCATTGGCTACGACATCAACACCGAGAGCAGTGGCACTCTCCAGAACAGCTTGTTCGAGGTTGAAGACGATGACATCAGGAAGGGTATGGAGACCCTCGTCATCAAGTCGATGCCTCGTGCCAAGTACTTTGTTGCTGGCAGGCTGCCTCAGGATCAGTACCCTCACTACGCCTTGAACCTTCCCCTCTACACTCACTTCACCAACCCATCCCGCCGCTACGCCGACATCATTGTCCACCGCCAGCTGGAGGCTGTCCTCTCCAACGGTGCCATTGAGTTCACTGAAGACATCGAGGCTTTGGCCAAGACCGCCGAGATGTGCAACACCAAGAAGGACTCCGCCCATGCTGCCCAGGAGCAGAGCGTTCACATCGAGGCTTGCCGCAAGATGGACAAGGTCAGGCAGGAGAGGGGGGGTGATCTCATCGCCGAAGGTATCGTCCTTTGCGTGTACGAGTCCGCTTTCGATGTCCTTATTCCCGAGTGGGGCTTTGAGAAGCGCGTCCACTGTGACCAGCTTCCTCTCAAGAAGGCCGAGTTCGACAAGAACAAGCGTCTCCTTGAGCTCTACTGGGAGAAGGGCGTACCATCGTCCAACTACATTCCCGAGGACGAGAGGCCGAAGCATGGCTCACTCAGGTCCGCCAATGCTGCGGCTGCGGCGCGTGATGCCGAGGCTGCTAAGCAACGTGCGAGGGAGCAGGAAGAGGCCCAGCGCAGGCAGATGGACACTGGAACCATGTCGACCAACGAGGAGGCTGCGTTGTTTGATGATGACGACGATGACGACGACTCCAACGACCTCAACTCGAACATGGCCGGCGTTTCTCTCAACCCTGACCGCCCAACTCAGAGCATGCCTCCATCGCCTACCCGCCGCGATCTTGCTGGTGCTCCTCACCGTGTTAACTCCGACTCGAAGATCGCCCAGAGCGCTGGTGATGCTGCAGAGTCCAAGTTGACCAACAAGGAGAAGTACCTCAGCTGGTTCACTCTGCGCGAGCAGAACGGCGACTACATCCAGGATGTGCGGGAGATGACACGCGTCCCAGTCATCCTTAAGACGGATCTGACGAAGAGCCCTCCGTAAGTAATGCCCATCACTACGTTCTGAACGTCACTAACCTATCTTTCAGTTGCTTGACCATCCGATCTCTCAACCCCTACGCTTTGTAGACGAGATGTCTCGCTCAGTCCAACCAGGTATCCGGCCTTTTCGGTAGCTTATGTCGACTTGGTATAAAAAATTGAATGGAGGATACATACTAGGTTGTGCAGGAAGAGACGAACGGCGATCTGTGTGTTGTTTATCTGTATGCGACGATGATATCGGCAGTCGCGATACATCGTTGCAGCTCTTATACACAGTAATTTTCCGTAGTACAGTAATGTGTTTATCCCTGCGAGAGCGCCTCTGGCCATGCGTAGTTCACTTTGGTTGCTTTTGGTACCCGTCTGCATTGACACCCACTCCCCACATCTCGTTCAGGCCTGGATAAGGCTGCTCAAGAGCCGTACAAGGCGACAAGGCAAAGAAGTGAGCAACAGTGTGCCCCTCACTGACATCCTGATTACTACATTGGAAACGCGGCCTCAGACAAAGATTGGTTGTTTGAGGTGGAAACATATCGAATCGTGACCTCTCCTCGGCATGATCGAATGTGACAAGCCGCGCTATACGGCATCAGGTCGATGCCGTGAAATCCGAATCTTGACCAGCGGATCTGCGACTTCCCATCCCCTGTCGGAGGCGGTCTGTGTACCTGCATGTGTTTGCTGTAGCGAACGAAAGCCTGACGGCCTGAACCGCAGCCGAAATAGCAGTGGTTCTCCATGAGGCTTGGCAACGTGAAGACGTTTTGGGTGCCTCAGCCACCCGTTAATCCATCGCTCTTAACCTCTCGACCCATCTATAGTTCTCTCGGCGCAACACGCAAACGCTCACGACACCACGATACCCTTATAGAAGTATTTACAATCATGACTGCGCTATGGAATACGATCAGTAGCTTGATGTTGAAACGTTTCGCTAGCTCTTTGCTGCTGGAAACACCCCCCACCAGCGTCATGACAGATGAGGAGCCCGACTGCTTCAAGCCTCAGATGGTGAGCCACCTCACGGATCCGGTCGGAAAGTCAGAATACCGCCATTAATCGCCATGCACTATTACGGTACCCAGGTTTTCTCGAGGGCGGCTCTACTGCCTCCGCGCAGGCGTTGGCACTTGTAGGGTTTCATGATAGCCGTTTCGCGTCGCAGGGCCCCGGACCTGCTACATCACATGCCGGCACCACGAGCCCCATCGCTACAAGCCGGGCTTCCTCAGCGGTTGCTACACTGCTAGCGAGCAGTTCCTGGACGATCAATGGGTCGATTTGCCAAGCTTTGAAGCTTGTAGGGTCACGGATCCAGTATGGAGGCCAGTGCGCCAGCGGGAGGCAGTCGTCCGCCACATGGTCAACATCCGTACTCCGAATTTTAAGATGGCGTCTCAGATGGTGCCCAGGAGTTGCAGCTGCTTGTATAAGGTCCATTGGCCGCCCACCTTGTTTCCATACTCGTTTTCAGTTGGATCATCAACGAGCTTCTTCTACCTTCCTACCTAATAATCAACCACATTCCTTACGGTTTACCTTCTTTCAGTCCCTGGTTGGACTTTAGACAATTTTTAATAATCGAATTCAAAGCAAGTCTTTGCTGGCGGTCTCTCTTTACGAGCTTGTCTACTCGAAAACAATCCAACAAACCTAATTCAACCAACATGCCTAGCGTATCAACCATCCTCAAGGGCCTCGTTGCCCTGGCGCCTCTCGTGGCTGCCGCCCCCGCAAACTACGCCCGTCAAGAGATGGCTTCCATGTCGAGTGCTGCCGCCTCTGCCACCTCCTCTGCGCCAGCTGCCATCACTGAGACCGCTGGATCTGGTAGCGAGGCTGCCGCCGCATCACCGGCTGCAGCTGCACCGGCCGCAGCAGGAATGTTGAGCGATGTCGACATCCTCAACTTGTAAGTAGCTTTGAATCAACGATCACAATGAGCTGGATCTAACCATCACCACAGCGCTCTGACCGCCGAGCATCTCGAATCGGAATACTACAAGCAGGGTTTCGCCAAGTTCTCCATGTCCGACTTCATGGCTCTCGGTCTGAGTGAAGGTCAAGTCAAGTCCCTCATGGGTGTTGGCCAGACTGAGGCCACCCACGTCACTACTCTCCAGTCCGCCATCGCAGGAGCCGGCGCAAAGCCCGTCGAGCCATGCCAATACAACTTCGACGCCGCCCTTACCAGCGCCGACTCCATGGTCAAGACCGCCCGTGTCCTTGAGGCCGTCGGTGTCTCCGCCTACCTCGGTGCCGCTCCTCTCGTCAACTCGTCCGACATCCTCTCCGCCGCTGGTTCCATCGTCACTGTCGAGGCCCGCCACCAGGCTTTCATCCGCATCGCATCCGGCGCCGAGCCCGTCCCCGCCGCTTTCGACACTGCTCTCCAGCCCCGCGCCGTCTTCACCCTCGCCGCCCAGTTCATCAAGTCCTGCCCCGAAGGCTCCAACCTCAACATCCAGGCCTTCCCTGCCATCGCTCTCCAGAACCCCGAGAAGGCTACCGTTGGCCAGAACTTGAAGCTTGCCGACCCCGCTCAGCCTGCCGGTGCCTCTTTCTGCGCTTTCGTCGGACCGTAAGTTACTCCACACACTCCCTTACAATGATTCACAATCTAACATCTCACAGTGGCGGCAACCAATTCACCAAGATCGCCGATGGTAACTGCATGGTTCCCCAGGGCCTCCAGGGAGAAGTCTACATGATGATCACCAAGAGCGAGTCCGTTGCCGATGCCGAGGTCCTTGCCGGCCCCTCCGTTATCCAGCCCTCATAGACGTCTTCACCCACATGACGAGACGAACTTTCAGAACGCATTGTCTTTCCCATTTCATTATCATCATTTCCAAAAAGAGAAAAGACAGGGGCTGAACGACCAAGGGGCCAGTGGGCGAGCAGAAGCATTACAGGAGCGAAGGGCGCGACTGTCGAAAGCGAGTATGTGTATATGGACGATTTACCTTTCCTCACAGTCGTTGAAATACAAGCGTTGATCTCAAGAACGGTTTTTTTCCTATTCATTTTCTTTCCTTTTCAGCATGTGGCCAGTGGTGGGCAGTTGTAGAGAGACAGAGAGCACGAGAGAAGAGACAACAGGATACCCCCAGCATGGATGGATGCATGGTAACGGGTGAGCGTCGATTCCGCGAATCAGCTCAGAAATGGAGGTAATAATAGCAGGTATAGCATGAAATGAGAACGATTAACGATTTTCACATCTGGAACTGCGGTTGATACAAGTGACATGTCACAGTTTTTGCGACGTGGATTGCGACGTAGAGTGACGCGACTAGTTGTCTTGCAGCTGTGACTGTGTTGGTTTCAGCGTCCTCGCAGTTTGTCGACGCTTTGGGTTTGGTGCGAGGTCTTAGTCGGGTTTGAGTTGGTCCGTAACAATGTGATTAATAACACGCCTTGACATTCAAACGCATGTGTATGTTTTCGAAGTTGCGGTGTCATACTCCATCTCTCTACCAGATCTCTAGGCTTTAGTTATGGCCGTAGTTGTACTGTAGTAATTTCAAGATAGCTAGCGGCGGTTTACTCACGGAAAGTTCGCACCTTCCGAAGATCAACCGTCCCCTTCCCTTTTTGGCCACCCGGGCAGTTCGATCCACTAGCCACCTCGTTGCTGATTAGCCGTATGTCGGACCGGCTGCAAAGTGTGGGGATCCCACTCATTCCCCGCCTTGTGCGCGTGTGCTAGAGAACGTCGGCGGTGGCTAAAAAGATATCGTCTAGATGGAGTGGTTACTCGCAGTTTTCCGCTGCTTTGAGTAATAGTTGCGAGACTGCGAGGTTATGGGCCTGAAGTTGAGATCGGGGACATAAAGGCCTCGTCGAGTGGTTGTTGTCTTGTCGTGCGCCCTTCTTGGTATTGAGGTTGTTGAGCTTGAAGGTGGAAAACGTCATACCTGCCTTTGGAGGATTTGGGTTAAGCTCGTATCTGCGCGTATCTCGTCAGCCCTTTTTACTTTTACCGCTACTCTTGGCTTTATATCCCTCTGACTCCAAAGCTTCGACATCGAACTTCTTCTTCATCCACGCCGTCCCTTGGAATGACAGTAGGTCGCAACTAGTCTGTCAACCGTCGCCATCCCAACAACCCAAAAATGGCGCTGCACCACCAAAACGGCACCTCGTCAACCTGCCTCGAGCAGCCCATCGAACTCCAAGACGTATCGAGCTATATCTCCAAACCTCAAGATGCACAGATCGCTAGTTCGAGCAGTACAGGCGGCCTGCGACTCTCAGACACAAAAGGTGCTCGGGAAAGCGATCCGATAGAGAATCTGCCGTCGCCAACGACACAAGCGCCAGCCAAATTGGAACGATGGAACCATCCACGATCGAATTTGTTCAAGACTATGGCGGCGTTTTGGAGTTTTGTCGTTATGGGGAGTAATGATGCGGCGTATGGTGCTTTGATTCCTTATGTAAGTCAACGTCGTTCTTCTGAGTGTAGAAGTCGCGACTCTTGAGAAGGGGGAAAGAAGCGCGTGCTAACAAACGATTTCAGTTGCAAGAATACTACGGTCTGACTTTCGTCGTCATTTCGCTAGTATTCTTGTCTCCACTCGTCGGCTACACAGCTTCCGCGTTATTGAACAACAGCATTCACCTCAAGTTCGGCCAGAGAGGCGTTGCGGTTATAGCGCCGACGTGCCATCTCATCGCGTACATCGTTATTGCGGTGCACCCTCCGTATCCGGTCCTCGTCATTATTTTCATGTTGGCTGGGTTCGGGAATGGACTTGCTGATGCGGCGTGGAGTGAGTATTCTAATCTCTTCTTCTCTGCTCCCATAAAAGAGAAGGTGAAGAACAGAAAGACAGAACATTTCGACTGACAATACAACCCACAGATGCCTGGATCGGCAACATGGCGAACCCAAACGAAGTTCTCGGTTTCCTCCACGCCTTCTACGGCGTAGGTGCCGTTCTATCCCCCTTGATAGCAACGACTATGATCACAAAAGGAAGCAGACTACCCTGGTACACCTTCTACTACGTCATGGTACTGTCCCCTCCCTCATCCCTCCTCATTCTCCCATCTCTAACACCTTTAGATCGCAATGGCAGCCATCGAACTCGCCACCTCAACAACCGCCTTCTGGCGCGAAACCGGCGCCGCCTTCCGCGCAGCCAACCCGCGCACCAGCGGCACGAAAGACAACCGCATGAAAGAAGCGCTTATCCGTCTGCCCCACGCACGCGTCACGTGGCTCTGCGCACTCTTTCTACTCGGATACGTGGGTATTGAAGTTGCGCTAGGTGGCTGGATTGTCAAGTTTATGCTTGAAGTGAGGGATGGAGAGGAGTTTGCGAGTGGCATGGTGGCGACGGGGTTTTGGATGGGGATTACGGTGGGGAGGATTGTGCTGGGGTTTGTTACGCCGAGGTTGGGGGAGAAGTTGGCTATTACTGTGAGTTTGTTTCCGGTTTCTTCATTCCTTCCTCCCTTCTTTCTTGTCTGATGTGTGCTAACTGGGGTTCTTCAGATCTACCTCCCCCTCACAATGGCCCTCGAACTCATCTTCTGGCTTGTCCCCCAATTCTATGTCTCGGCCGTCGCCGTAGCTCTTCAGGGCTTCTTCCTCGGTCCCTTGTTCCCGGCTGTAGTCGTCGCAGCTACGAAGCTACTACCGCGCCACTTGCACGTCGGTGCTATTGGCTTCGCGGCGGCTTTTGGCGGAAGTGGCGCTGCCATCTTCCCTTTCGCAGTTGGAGCTATCGCACAAGCCAAGGGTGTACAGGTGCTACAGCCGATTATTCTGGCGCTGTTGGGCGTGATTCTACTGCTTTGGTTGGGTCTACCGAGGATCCATAAGAAGGAGGAGTGAGATATTTGAGGGTGTTGGGAGGATTGTAGGCTCTAGAGATGTTTGCTGTGTGATGGAATTGGGATATGCAAGGAAGCTACTGACACGCTTTGCGAAATGGATAATTTTGGCCATCCTCGAACCAACAATTTCATACCCGCCAAAGCTTAGCTTGGTTTACCACCCCACACTCTTCCTCTCAATCTTCTCCTCTCTTTCCCTTGTCATCTTACCCTCCTTCACCACCGCGCCAATTTCCATCACACCTACCAATTGCCCAGGTATCAGCACTCGACGTCCCACACTCCCTACAAAGACAAATATGAGAGACTTACCAGTCGAACGGCCCACCCTATGCATAGCTTTGTCCCATAGGTGGTCTATCGCATCGACCAGGGAATCCATTTCGTGGCTTTGCTCAACAAGCCTCCAGCTATTCCCCGATGTAGTTGGTGTGACGGCGAACAGTTTCGCGGTGTACAAAGTGGTAGATGTCATTGACCTAAGGGCTGTATGCATCTCTGTACGTGCTTTCCTTGCGGTGAATATGACCTTGTAGCAAGTAGTGTTGTTGGAGCTTTCTGTAACGAGAAGAGGCGCAGTTTCTAGTTATCGATAACTTGTTAGCTGGTCGGTTCATGGTTCTCAACATGCCTCATGCTTCATTCTTTTGTTCCATCTGGGGCAGACCTGTAGATGATACTACGTGCGCACGTACCGATGATCCACCCTCTGACCGCTTCAGCGAATTGTAGTTGCTCCAGTTTGTCTAATCCTGCTGCTTTCGAGCTATTGAATGCGTGACTGTGCTTTGTCACAACATTGATCGTCGGCAGTGGCGCTTGTGTCTCAGGGAAGAGGCGTATCGATGGTTTCTTGATGGCGTATTTTGGCGGGGGCGCCGGTTCTCTGCTGGCATTGTTGCTAGTGGAAGAAGACGTTTCGGATGAGGATGAAGGTATGGACGTGCTTTTAACAATAAGGTCGTTGATGCGGGCTTTTAGGTCAGAGAATTGAGCGATGAACATGACTAGAGTTGTCTGAGCGGTTCTGGTGCGATCGAAGGTTTGGACTCGAGATGTTACGTGGAAGAAAGCTGAGAGGAAACATGTGGGCATCTGAGAGTTTGAACATGGCGAGTGTGGAAAACGTGGCAAGTGTCGTGGTGCTGGGGGTATTCGAGGGATGGTGCGCTGGATACGAATGCTCCTGCTTTTGATGCGATTGAAGAAGGTACAGGGTACGGACCAGCCACTCGACTAACACATAGACATTGAATTGATGCATTATGAATCTAAAAGGGGAAAATACATTCTATACGTTCAGGGAAGCGACTTGATTACACCTTGACCATTCTACCTGCCACTTGCTGATTTCCAAGACTACAAGATCGGGCCCTCTTCAACTTATGGTTATTGTTTAGCCCTCGCTTCTAGTACGAAGCCACCTCCGCCTTATCTTTCTCTCCCTCGATCGTACCCTCCCTCTCTTCAAAAGCCTTGGCTAAACCCTTAGCCTTCTCCTGTGCAATCTGCATTCCTGCACCTGCGGCAGCTTTGAGTCCATCCGCCATGGAAATCGCAACCTGCTTCATCATGACCATAGTATCACCGCCTGCAAACACACCTCTGACACTGGTCTCGTTGAACATTGCGTTTGCGATCTTGATGTGTCCGCCCATCGCTGGATCCACTGTCTCGACGCCAAGCTGCTCGATGAGATGTTGCGCGCGATTGACCGTAATAGGTCTGTGAACGAGGAAACCGAGAGTGACTGGTTCTCCAGTCTCAAAATGGATTGTGACGCCATCTATGTGACTTGGGCCGTTGTTCACCATGCGAACGATCTTCCGCTCGTCGAGCGTTGCACCGAAAGCCTTTGCGAGCTTCAAAGCGTCTTGCATTGGCGCTTCCTTCTTGATGGGTCCGTTGGTAAACAAGGTAATTGAGACAGGTTCTAGAGGGACTGCCATTTGGACCATATGTGCGTATCCGGGATTATCGAAATCCAGTATGCCGACTGCACTCCCTCTTTGCTCGTAGCCATCGCAAGCTAGACATTGGTATATGTGGTCTGGCCAGTTCTCTTTGTAACCTTGAACGTCGGGAAGGATATCCTTCGAACCAGTGGCCAGGATGATCTTCTTGCCCTCGTACGAGTGGCCTTCACTGTCCTTGACTTCGAAGCCATCGTACAAGTCCTTCTGATCTGGCAACGACAGTTGTTTCTTCGATGCATGGGTGATTGTAGCGGATTGAAACCATACGCTATCGTATCGGGATTCGATCTGTTCACGGGCTATGCGGCCGAACTCTCTGGGGTTGAAGTGGTCGCGGGACGCTACAGTATGCATGTGCGTGACACCTTCGTTGCGATACTGTTGGTTGTCGAATACGAGGGCTTTGGTGCGTGTTCTTGCGCAAGTGAGCGCCGCATTAAGTCCTGCAGGACCTGAGCCGATGATGAGTACGTCGAATATCTGGGGTCGAGATCGGAGCGCCATCTTGATGAGGCTTCAATATGTTGCTGTGGAGGCAAATGTATAGGGAGAAGAGGTGTCCTGAGTATCTGGGTATGACTGTAAAAGACGATGTGAGCTTGCGGTGGGTGTTGTGTTTGAGATCAGTCGAACTTGCCTGCTTTATACACCACGAACACCAGCTCCGCGGCATAAAGCTCCGATGCATAACGCTCCGATACAATTTCGTTGTCCAACATGCTCACCATTAAGGTACAGACTGTTTGGAAATATGCAAAGAAGGGACTGTGTGGCGCATAGTATCTTAGGTAAAGTCCCCGATCAATATTAGAGGGGTAGTGACGGAATGTCTCCGAGAAAGTTTCCGGATTGAATCCAGCAAGCTCACCTCTCCGAAATTCCATACCCTACTTAGTATCATGTCTTTGCTTCACTGTATAGTCTGTATGAGAACGCCGTGGTTATGATAACCCGTGGATAGCGCCTGTGGTGGGGAGGAAATGTCCAGGAAACCCACAGGTCGTCAAGTCTCCCTGATTTGGCGTATCGCGCCCTGCTACAGCGCCATTCTCAAAATCTAATTCCGGTATCTCATGTTTGATGAGCTGATGCAGTCAGACTGTACGAAGATGTGGTGTGGTGATGAAAGGTGAGGACGCGACTGCTCCGAAGGCGCCGTTGCTGCACCACGCTAGTATGAACCCCACATTGGCAGGATAACTACGCCAGATCCAATACATCTAACACCCGGGGATCACGCATGAGGAATGTATATCATAGGCTCTCCTATGCAGCGAAGGGTGCTATTCATCACGGCTGAAAATACATCCGCAGCAAATAACAACGAGAACGTAACTACGAATTGTGTCCTCCTCTCTACCAAGCATAATGTGCTTGATCTTGATATTCATCCGGATCTGGACTATACTTCCATATACTATACTCTCGTATAGTGCTTCCCTCTCGCTCAGCTACGTTAAAGTTAGACCGCTCCATTAGGTATCGCAATTGTTTAGATGTATGGCAACAACTTACCTATTACCTCCTCAAATCTGACCATGGCCCCACCGAGGAAGTTCTCCATCGCCTCCAGAGGTGTGTAACAACTCTTTCCACCTTCAGCAACCAAATCCCACTTGCTGCAACCAGAATCTAGGTACACTAGCGCTCTTGTGGAGTAGATAGCCTGTCTTTCGCCCTTATCGTCGACAATGGTCTTTGCACCAGTCAGGACTTCGAAATGGTGGTAATTGGGATAGTCGTGGCTGAATATGGCAGCAATGTGTCCTATATAGACGTCAACTCTCCTGTTCCGTTTATATTTACTTCGCATAATAGGCCATTCATTACTCACGAATCGCTTCAGCTCGCAATACGGCGATGAGTTGACAATTTTGAAGCTGTTCCGAGACGCTTTCTTCAGGCGCAGCAGTCATGACCTTCAGTAGAGTCCGATAATAAATTTTGTCCAACAAACCGAAGCTGATTTTGTAGTCATGTAAACCCTAAGATGTTTGCCCAAGTATGTCACTATTTCGATTGTTGATTGTACGCTTTTCTTCTGGAAGAGCCAAGTCGAAGCCGGCAAGTACTGCACAAGAAAGATGTAGACCATTCCCATCTGGATGAGCGTTCATGTGCATCGATCATGCCCTCATGTAGAACCCAGGCAGCCTGGGTACCCATCTAAGAGGTCCCCAATTCCGATATGTGCCTTGGCATTATATCCTCGTCTCTCCATATCCAAGAGACATCACGCCGTGTTCGAATGGTATCGCCTCGTCTGCTGATTGCATCGGTCCACCCCATGTCACCACACCCCTCCCGTCCACCGAATATGAGCCTCCAACCTGCCATCTACATGCGCCTTCTCCAACCAGTTGACCCCAGACCCCCTCATTCTTCCTGAGCATGACCTGGTTGTAGCCATTCCTGGGATGCAGAACATGACCCCAAGTCGCTATGCCTAGACCCCATAGCGCGTATAGTTCCCGGTCTTGGTCTACTATTACGTCTACATTCCAGGCCCCGCCGAGTTTTTTGACCCATTCTGTAGTTGCAGCAGGTGTGCAGTGCGATATTGCGACGAAGTGGATGGAAGTGTGCTTGTTCGCAAGGGTTCGGAGCGTGAGGAAGAGTTTCTCTGAGACTGTTGCAGCTATTAGCAAATGTCTAACTTCTACTGTTGCATCCGAATACAGCCTCTGGGATGATGACTACTCACAAGGACATCCGCAAAACCTCAGGAACAGCAGTATAGTCGGCCGCCCATCGGCTGTAGGAAATTGTAACTTAGGATGGCTTTGTGCGCGGTCTCCTATGTTTGGTGGCTTGCGCACCGGGTTCTGCGGTGGTGGAGGTGTCGTCCAAGATTGTAGGGCTTTTGGTACACCCCATTGTACGTTTGCGAATGGGTTGGCGAAACCTGTGTCTCCTCCCTCGGCGCCATTTGTGTTCCCCTTCTTCGTGTTGCCATTCCCAAACAAGCCGTCGGTTTTTGGTAGCGATACACCGCCCAGTCCGGCTTTTCGGAGGGCTATCTTTGTCCCTAGAGAACTGAACATGTTTGCTGATGTCGTTCAGCGGTCGTAATTCGGATATATCGATCGGGGGCCGATCTAGATTTCCGCACGATTGTGTAGGGGCTACGCTAAATTATGAAGGAGTGATGCAAGTATTAATCAACCTGTAGGGGAAGCAGACCGAAGGCACTGTGGAATGAAAGAGATGTGCAGGAGAAGTCTCGGTTGTGCCGACATAGTGCTGATCATGTAGCCACGACGCGTCGCGGACCTTGCAGCTGAAACGAAGGGCGTGGCACGGACGGTTGGGGGAGGCGGAGCGAAACAAAGCGGCTACCGGATTTCGACTTCTGGTGGTACACAGCGGGTTCCATCCTTTGCGACTCGATATGAGAAAGAATAAGATGATAGTAATAACCATTATTACCAAGGTACGATAATGCCCAGGAGGCACGCTGTCACGTGTGAGGACGCTAATACCCATATGGGTAGCGCGGGGTAGGGATTAACTAGGGCTCCATTGATCGGCTCGCACATCCAACCATCAATGTACGCGTACCAAATGCATCGCTATCTAACTACAGGTCTAAAGGCGGTATAATCGTAAGCGGTAGTGACAGCAACACGCGTCGGGTATCCTATCGTACAGACGCCCCATATCTCCACCAACGCCATTTCCATCCCGCTAAACCTTCAGTACTATTACATTGTATCAACCACGGTGCCACAAAGTACGGCGCTCATCGCTTGTATGCAAAGATCGTCCTGCACTCGAGCAAGGTTTGGCGCTTTACACATTCTTGAACGATCTCTTCGTCTTCCCACCACCACTTCGGTTCGTCTTGAGCGTCGTCTACGAAGCTACCCCATATGTCCTTCCAGAAGGCCCGGCCGATGATCATGGAAAGCTCTTCGTTCACATTGGCAGTATCCGAGTCGATAGCGCACGGTAGCGTCATGCTCTGGTTGTCTTCCTGAACGAGCATCTCGAATCCGGCAGCTGTCAGCCAACTGGGGACCAGCGAACATGGCTTTGAGCATCTGAAGTCTCGCTCCAGATTGACGGAGAGTCTGTCCTCGATCCAGGTTCGCATCAATGGGCCGGTAGTCTTGCGTACCGGGGCAGCATCCATGATTCTGATCTCTAGGAAACCACCGGTAGCGAGCAGCTTGTGACATTCGCTGAACAGTTCCGGTAATATGGCAGAGGGTACCAGCGATGGCAACGTCGATGCTCTTATATGCGAGAAGTAGTCCTCTGGGTAAGGCAGTGGAACAGCACCAAGCTTGCGCACTGTCAAGTAGGATACGTTGCCCGGTAACTGAACACGTCGCTGGGGTTTGGTAGTGAGGAAGTGCACTGTTTGGGACGGATGCATTGCCGACAGTTGGTATACCTCAGCTGACATCGACCGTTAGAGATTGCACAGCAGCGTAACGCAAGGGCACAACATGGACTTACAGAGATTACCGTAGAGTTCAAGGATCCTCCCGGTGTTACATTCGGGCTTCGGCAGGGTCCGTTCCCGACCCAAATTCTGCATTTGGAACCCCGTCAACAGCCACAATTGTTTCTCGAGGACCAACTGTTTCTACTATTAGGAAAGGTCTGTGCAGAGTTATAACGACGACACGTACCTCCTCATCAACGTCTCCGCCTGTGCTCCACTGCCAATCTTCCTTCAGTCGGTCCAGGATGACTTTGGGACCGGCTCCCTCCATTCTCCGGATAAATCGTGTAAAACGGCCGAGGTCCGGTGTGGTATTCTGGGCGACTGCAACCTTCTTAGGGGTCAACCGCGACTGCAACTGTATTTCCGAAGGTACCCCTCGTGGAGTGAGACATTGCCATTGCGAGAGAGGCTTGCAGGAGACCTCGGAATTTGCGCCACCGCTCGCTTTTGAGACATGCTTAGCGTCGTCGTGTTCTTTCTCCTGGAAGCTGTCATGCAGCTCGAGTGCTTCAACTTTGGGCATTGCTTCGGTTTCAGCTGACTGTGGCCACCTACAGACAATAAGCATAAGACCGACGTTGGTGGAAACATTACTTACCCGCTGTCAACCCTCTTCGCTCCTGGCATTGACATTGGCGGGGCACTTCTATCTTCAGGGGTCTCGGAACTGGCACGAGTTCTGCTCGTAACAAAAGATCTAGGACTGACGCGGCTTGCTTGCGTTGCGTCATCGCTGCTGTCAACTACCGGCGGAGTCCTCACCGAGCGCTTTCGGTCATCTGGAATATGTCTTCAGCACATGATCGTGGTACGCTGATGCTTAATGACTTACGTGAGACGCGCGATCTCGTAGAGTCTGTCTTTCGAGAGGACTTTTCACCTTCCAGCTCCTGTACTTCATCCTGTTGCGGATGCAGAGAATCACCAGATGGAAGTTTCGCAGGAATAGTGCCTGTGTATGTCCAGCTAGGGTGCAGCGCGGGATCCTTGAGCTTGTGCGTGCGGGTCAAGTCCAACTCGGCTGGCACGGTCTTCGCGGTTCTCTGAGAATCTGTGGTTTGTCCGGTTGATGGTCGTAGTATCCTGGGTTTTATACTCTTTGCTTTCTTCAGGCCTGAAGACCACCATTGCTCACGGTCGGTAGAGCCAGAGTTTGCGGAACTAGTGGACGTTCGTGAAGTATGGATGGAGTTTGACCTGATGGATCGCTCTTTGGTCTTTCGCTCCCTCCGCGCTCCAACAGACTCCGCCTCTTGATCCAGTGGTAAGTCGGTTGCGAACATGTTTGATCACAGTGGCGAGTCTAGCGGAGTGCAGCGGGGCCACTATAAGTCGATCTTTCAAGGGGTGGGAGCGAATGATCGACTGAAGGCTATCCAGCACTCAAGGCTAGCCGCACCTCTCGACGGAAAAGTAGTCAAGTACCTGGGTGGAGGGTGTCGCAACCGTAAAGCGAGTTACGCAACGGTCCCATGTTTCCGCGGCATCGAAACGCTGTCGCACCACTCGGACCGTGGCGTTATTGACCTTTTTAGGACTACTATCAAGGCTTCCCTAATCCGAACTCATGCGCTAGTGCTCTGCCGTGCTTCCTCCACGGCGCAAAACCACTAAGCGCACCGTGAGCTTTCGGGTTGTTGACCATACTGCTGGGGAAAGATACACCTACACGTGGTATGAGCGTGCAAAGCAACGCCTCTTGCCTTCGGTTCTTCCCCGAAAAAGCAAATACTCGGGTTGTACAGCAATTGCGACTGGCTGGCTTATCGGGCTCACTTTTCCAACTTTCGGTGTCTCCGCCCAAGGTTTTGCAGAACCGCTTGTGGCTGGATACGATTCGCACATGCCAACATGACGGCTGCTAGGTTGAATAACCGATATGATGCCGCCGACCTTGACTTGCACCCGCGGGCTACGAATTGCAACCCCAACTAGGCCGACGATCACAGCTGATCCCTCTGATCAGTTCCGTGGGATCAAAGACGGACACCGGTGCCATGGACAAAATCAGCTGCAAGGCCGCTGAACCGCCAGGGCGGCGTGAACTGTAAGTGATCTGCCCTTAGTTGCTGTCTGTGTTGTCAGAAGCAATCGGCAAGGGAGAGGCACAAGGTTCTACTAAGGCTTTTAGTCGCCCCGTCATTTTGCTGCAGATGCGGGAGGGGCACCAGACATCATCCCTTTGGCCAGTCATGATGCAGTCTGATCGACATCGGGCGTGCCTGACTAGCGTTAGCTAGGCTCCCCGGCCCCTGACTCGCTTCCGTCAAGCCACCAGAGTACGAGCCTAGACTGCCACACTCCAGCACGCTGCACGAGTCTCCGCTTCAGCTGCATGACAACGCTCCTGCCGCCGTTCAATTCACTTGTACTACGCTTGCGGCGGCCCTCTTAGGTTGTCATGCCGTCACTCCGTCCAAAAGCTTCTTAGATCGTGCTTTTTTCCCCTGCCGCGCCGCATGCCTACCCTCGTCGTTCCCGCCCATCCCTTACGGTTGATATCACATTGCCTCGAGTGTCTCTGATGTTTAGCCAGCTCGCCCTGTCGTCGATACTTTTCATTGCATTTCGGGAAGGCCCTTTGCTTATGGCCCCACCTTAAGCGATCGCATTGGCGATTGATCAATACCATATACCTTTTCGTTCCGAATCGTTCATGTTTGCTTATACTGGACGTGCGTGACACAAATATAGTCAACGCAGGGCTATCTGCTGCCGATCACTGCATCTCTTATACTGGAGATTGAAACCCCCAACTGGCGACCAACTTCACGTCTGCAACATGGAGTCCATACGTTCCTCAATCCACTCGTTCAATGTCTACGTCGGCCGGTCGACTTTCGGCAGGATATTCCGTCTCTCCGGTTGCGGGCATGTATGTTGACAGTTGTAGTAATATCTCGGACATGACTGACTGTTTTCACAGAAAGATGAGATCCTGCATACGAAGTTCACCACCGAAGTGCGGGCAGGACTTACGTCCTTCTTCACAATGGCATACATCATCGCGGTCAATGTAAAGCTCTCGAAGGATTATGTCTCGCAAAATACTAACGAGCCTAGGCTACTATCCTCGCTGATACAGGCGGTAATTGCGTGTGCAATGATGCCACAGACCCTCTGTGCTTAACGAACACGGAATACCTCATTTGCAAGCAGGGTAGGAAACGTCTACACTCTCAACAACTTCAGCTGATCCAAGCTCAGATTTGAACCGCAACCTCATCACCGCTACAGCTGCCGTAGCCGGCTTCAGCTCTTTCCTCTTTGGGTTCTTCACCAACATGCCCGTGTGTCTTGCACCGGGTATGGGCCTCAACGCATACTTCGCCTACCAGATCGTCGGCTTCCATGGCCAAGGCCTCATCTCCTACAACCTTGCGCTCACTGCTGTCTTTGCAGAGGGCTTCATATTTATCTTCTTGTCCTTGATTGGCATGCGACAATGGCTCGTCAAGATCATACCAGTATCGCTCAAGATCGCCGCGGCATGTGGTATAGGACTCTTTCTTGCAGAAGTCGGACTGAGCAACAACGCGGGCATTGGTGCCATTGCGGGCTCAAAGAGTACCCCACTTGATATCGCGGGGTGTCCTGATCAATACAAGGATGAGTTTGGCTCATGCATAAGTCACAAGATGACTTCACCCACTGTAGGTCATATGATGCCGGCTCATCAAATATTGCTAACATGTCTGGCAGATGTGGCTAGGCATCCTTGGCGGTGGTATCTTGACAGCCTACTTGATGACATACAAGGTCAAGAGCGCCATGATTCTAGCTATCTTGCTTGTGTCAATCATTTCATGGCCGTGAGCTTTTTTCATCATCTCAGTCAAGCTCAGAAGGCTAACATGCATACAGACGAGGCACTTCAGTCACTTTCTTCCCCTACACTGAGGTCGGCGATAACCGCTTCGAGTTCTTCAAGAAGGTCGTGGACTTCCATCCCATCAACCGCACATTGAACGCCCTGGACTGGAACGTCAACGCAGCACCTGGCCATTTCGCACTCGCTCTTTTCACTTTCCTATACGTTGACATTATCGACTGCACAGCTACGCTCTATTCCATGGCACGTTTCTCCGGAGTGGTGGACGCAGAGACTGGCGACTTTCCGCGATCAACGATAGCCTATTGCACAGACGCATTCTGCATCTCCATGGGTGCACTTCTCGGCTGCTCACCCGTCACTGCCTTCATCGAGAGTGGAGCAGGAATTGCAGAGGGCGGGAAAACAGGACTGACTGCCATGACCTGTGGCGTTTGCTTCCTCATCTCGATGTTCTTCGCACCTATCTTCGCTTCGATCCCACCATGGGCTACTGGAAGCACTTTGGTTCTCGTAAGTCACCTGGCACCACCTCCATATTGCTAGCGTTAACGTAAATATAGGTTGGTTGCCTGATGATGCGACAAATCTCCTCCATCAACTGGCGATACATCGGCGACGCCGTCCCAGCCTTCGTAACCGTAATGTTCATCCCATTCGGATACAGCGCAGCCTACGGTCTTATTGCGGGCTTGATGGTGTACACGGCGCTCAACGGCATGATCTATTTGACAAAGCTTATATCCGGCGGATACATCGTTCCCGAAGACGAAGATAATCGTGAATACTGGACTAGTAAGTTTCATCACATCGCGCATCCCATCTCGCCGCACTTTCCCATCACCAAATACCAGCCGCTAACTCAGGAACCCAGTCAAACCCGCCGGCAGACTCCCCTGGTTCATCTCCGCATCCCAGAACCTTGCCGATCGCGTGCGGGGAAACGACAGGAGACAAAAGTCCCCGGATGCGCTCTCCATCCGAAGCACGGAGTCGGAGTGGAAGTACCATGATCGCATTGGCTCGAACGGATCGAATCGCGAGCTCGACTCTGTCGTCATTCAAGCCTTGCCCACTGATCCTCGTCGGGAGAAGGTTTTCAGGTCCATGGGGAGATGACGGCGCCTGTGATTGGCAGGGGAACTATTCTGTTGATTTAGAGTTTCGCGCTTGTGAAATGAAATACCACGAGTCATTTAACACTGCGTTCGAGGCTACTATTTTCTGCCCATGCCGTTATTTCGATGTCATGGCATTTGATGATTAGAAAACCACATTGAGCACTGGTTCGACGTCGGTGCATCCCGCACGTATGGGGGTGGTATGGACTTTGGCTCACGATCTCTGGGCCGGGTCAACGCCTTCGCTCGACTTTTGGTTCGGGTCCGCGGCATTGATACTAGTCTAACTTTGCTCCAACCCTCCCTCTTCCCCAACCTCACTCAGGCGACAAGAAGCAAGAAAGTAGCACTTTGCCCAGCCAGGGAAACTCAGCAAGACACTAGGCAGGCTCTCCGAGATCGACTCATTGCTTTCTTGCTTTTTTACTTCTAGCCGTACCTGCCACGAAAACGAGATCTACAAACTCTAAGGTTGGCGCAATACCTTCCGAGCCGCGGATTCGCAAGCAGCACGGCTGGGGTGCAGATCGCTGCCCTGTTAGAAGGGGTATGCAGCGGCACTTGACGCGTAAGTAGAGCACTACCGCTTGTCTAACAACAGTCCGCAACCGAGCGTGCATTGTCTGATCATGCCATCATTGAAAGTGTCGGCGCGTCTTTATCGATAGTAACCAAAAAGCAATTCAATGCTGACAATTCCAACTCCACAACGCCTCTCGTGTATCTGAGGAAAACGAATTGCAACTACCTAGGTACCCTTTCCCAGAATAGCACATGCGTGCGGGACTCGCATTAACGTCGACTCTCTTAATTTTGGTACGGGTCTGCGGCATGTGTACCCAGCTCAACGACGGAAATCACATTGCTTTTTGTAAGGCTGAAAAAGACAGTTGTATGACATCTCGGCAAGTAAGCATAAGCTTGCCTCGCTTCCACCGTCGTCGTCTTCCCAAAGTGGGAATACTCCACACCCATCGCAGAAACCCAAACTAACCCCAGAGCTTGTATAGCGACCTCTTCTCGTACCCACTCTCGCTTCTGCAACACCAATTCGCGTCTGCACGTCTTTCTTTTCCCTTATCTCAACTCAACACAGCATGCCGCCATCGACCTGCCACACAGAGCCAGTAACGTAGCTCGCGTCGCTGCTTAGCAGGAACTGGATGATTTTCGCTATCTCAATAGGGTCGGCGCGTCGGCCGAGCACGGCGTTGTTCGGGAGTTGGAAGCCAAGTTCTGTATCGAGGGCGTCCATGAGGGGTGTGTTGACAAAGCCTCTAAAGTAGCGTCAACGTCAGCGACCGGCTCTCCTCCAGTGGCACTATTGCGCGCGCGAGAACGACCTAGGAGAACACGGAGAGAGTTCCTTTGAGTGGTGGAAAGAAGAACTTACGGTGCGATGGCGTTGATGCGAATTCCAGTGTGCTCCTGCTCCCTCGCAGCAGCTTTTGTGAGCCCAACGACGGCATGCTTCGAGGCGCAATAGACGGAGCAGTTTTGCTTGCCGACAAGCCCAGTTATCGACGCAGCGTTCACGATCGACCCGCCTGGCACACCTGAACTTGCCACACGCATGTTGCGCAGCTCGGCTGACATGCAGTTAAACGTGCCTCGGACGTTGACTGCGAAGACGGCCTCGTAGTCGGCGGCGTCGAACTTTGCCGCAGTTTCGAGTCGACCTGAGATGCCTGCGAGGTTCACTGCGCCTACATTGTGCCCACGTCAGTCAAAGCACTCCTGCAGATGTCGACTTCGCCAGACACATTCATGCGTTGAAGACAGGACGTTGGCATACCGTCGATTTGCTTCAACCCAAACCTCGTTGGCGCATGCGCCAGCCAATGCTCTACCTCTTCCCTGACTGTAACGTCCACCTTCGCCCATATCGCACTCGCCCCAAGCTCCCTCGCGAGCTGCGACACTGCTTCTTCGTTCTTATCCCCCAGCGCGACCTTTGCGCCGCTCGCAACCAGCAGCGTAGCCGTCGCACGTCCGATGCCTGACCCTGCCCCGGAAATAGCAAAGAGCTGCCCCTTGATACTATAGGGGGGCCCAGACAGTCTCTTCTCTTCATTTGAGGATGGGCGCGGGTCCTCAGGCATGGTACGGTCGGGCGATGATGATCGTCTGCGATGGAGAGTGCGACAGGGAAGGCGATAGGGATGTGCGCCGTTGCTAGGCTCGGAGAGATGCCGAGACGACGATATCGTAGCGGCTTCTGTCTATAGGTATAGCTGTTGATTCGAAACGTGCGAAATGATGATGTGATGACCTTAGCGATAGGTATGTCTGTTGACGTTCGGCGCCTATTCACGCACGGGAAGCTGTGAAGTGTGGTGGGATGCTCGACAGCATTTGCGCCTTCAAATGCCTGGATATGTATGGGCAGGCGCCATGCGGTGTGTTGCAGCACGACATCTTGTGCTGGACGGCGGTGACGATGCACACTCTTATGCACGGCAAGTGTGGTGGGCTCAAGGCTTGATTGGGCAGTCTCATGCAGGTCGAGAACTTCAGGCGCCGTGATATACCGTTGAATGGGTTGGATAAGAGCCTCGACAAGTAGAAATCAAGAGCATGTTGGCGCTGGATGTCACGATGCAACTTGGCTGTGATATCGTGGCTGTCTCACGTAAGCCAACATGGGGTGCAATTCGTATCGCGTTGCTCAGGTTTGTCGAACGCATACTACTATTTCTTGACAAGTAAACATTTTATGAGATAATGTGACCTTCTAGCTGGGCATCGCCTTTAGTGGTTGTTCTGGTGAATGCGACATGAATCTAGCATCCTAGGTGCTGTAGGGCTAACGACATTGTCTCCAGGCTTCCAAGGTTCTCGGGCCACACGACGTCAAATCACAACTCTCTCACAACTCATACTTCACCAACACATCTCTCGCCTCCGCAAATTCCCTTTCAAGCACTCCCTCGCGTCCCTCTCTCACCCGTATCTCGCATTCAAAATCCTTCGGCGTCCTCACAATACCATCCATAAACCCAGTGTTAGGATCGATATCAATAGGCTTCCCAGACTTCTCCTTGAACTCGAAGGCCCAAAGTAGTTTCGCAATAGCAACGAAGAGACTGCGCTCAGCAAGATGCATGCCAGGACAAATACGACGACCAGCACCGAACGTGAAGTGATCTCGTGAGGCAATGTCGGGAGATGCTGCGTACTGAGCTGAAGTGTGCGTACGCGTTTCGTAGCGATCGGGATTGAAAACCGACATTGGGGATTCACAAGTGTCGACATCGCATGGGCCATGGTTCAAGGCCCAGACGTTCATGAGAACAGTCGTGCCCTTCGGGATGAAGTAGCCGTCAATCGTGTCATCTGCTTCACATTAGCCACGGTTGGTTCATGATCCGAGCGGAGTGAAGGATACCAGCGGTGGTAGAGCGCATTATCAAGGCCGCAAGAGGTCTCCATCGCATGACCTCCTTGATAATCTGCACGACATAGGGTAACCTCGCGACATCGCTCCACCCGGGCGATCGCAAGCTTCCCACCACCTCATCAACATGTCTGTGTGCTCGTTCCTGAACATCCGGATACCTAGCCATCGCCTGAATGAAGACTCGTATAGCAGACGCCGTCGTGTCACTCCCGGCATCGATCAGCGACCCAGCAAAAACATCCAAATCTCTTCTCGTAAGATCAATCCCCTTCTCGCCCTCATCAAGCACATAGTCATATACAGTCGCTGCACGCACACCCCGTTTCCTCCTCTCCAACACCGGCTCCGCCATCTGCGTAAACGCAGCATTAACCGCCCTCGAAGTCTCCTCGCTCTTATCCTTCCAATTCTTCCAGCGTCCTGTCCACAGCCCCTGTGGCACATGCACCAACCACGGTAGCAAATCGACCGGCGGTGTTGCACCAACCTCAAGCAACGCAACGTACTTGTCAAACCAAGACTTGTACTCCTCCAGCTGCTCCGCATGTCTCGTTCTTGTTCCGTAAACTAGACTCTTGATAGTGCTATTCGCGAACCTCAGTGTATGCTCCATGAACTCCTCGGGCTCTTTCACAAAATCACACAGCATCTGGCTAGCCTCCGCGTCCACAAGTCCGATGTACTCTTTCTCTACTTTCGCCTCGTTGAAACACTGCGCCAGTAACTTGCGGCATAACCTCAGTTTCTCGCCCGACGGCATGAAGACCACTAGAGGCATATTCGCGGGATCGCGCGCGATGTACTTTGTTGCAAAGACGAAGGGTGGGCGGCTGCTGTATGTCGTTCCCCTTTTGTCGATGAGCTCGCGGACGAGGCGCCGGGAGCTGAGGACGATGGTGGTGGTGTGGAAGAGCTTGAGGCTGTAGATGTCGCCGTATTGGGAGGCCCATTTTGTGAATTGGAATTGGGCGTTTTTTGTGGGTATGGCGAGGACGTTGCCGAGGAGGGGGAGGGGACGTGGGCCTAGATGGGTGGGTTAGCTTTGGGATAGGATGGGATAGGATGGGACCAGGGATGGAGAGGGAGGTACCGGGTGGTAGATGGGCTTCTCGACGTCCTATTATGAGGATGTAGTAGAGCCCTATGACTGAGATGGCGATGCTTATTGCAGCTAAAGTACCCATGGTTCAGATGTGGGTTAAACACGTTGTTGTCCCACCAACAAGGCAGACTGAAATGGCGTCGAACCTCGCCATATATACCCTTTGTTTCTTCACTAGACGTATGATCGCTCTCTTCTACATGCAGGCTCTGGTTACACGTCTGGCGGGGTAAGTTGCATTACCACTGTGTCGGTAGGCAATAGACACCCATGACCTGTAGTGTGAAGTCCAATCGCATGATGAGACCGTATACGGAGACATCGATCGATAAATAATGCACAACCGCCAAGGCATGCGTATGCCAACCATTGTACGCGAAACTCGTCTCCCCGAAGCGGTGATTGGCGGTCATTCGTGTAAGCAGGAGGCACAACGAAAACAGCCTGTAATGGTGAGTAAGCCACGCTTCTGCAACAACTTTCGAGAAGATGTAATCAGGAGACTTGAGATGTGGAGAGTAAGAAATTATCTGGTATTATGCTTGAACGAGAAAGGTAAAGCAGCAACCACATCGTAGACATCCATCATCACTGCGATAGCACCCTACAACAGCGCACCAGCAAACGCCGACATTACAAGCATGCCCAGCATACCCACCGCAGTCTTCGACACACCCACATGCACCGCAGCCCCCGTATCCGGCTTCCCATCCTCGCCCGTAGCATCCGGACCACTACTACCCGTGCGACTCGCACCACCACTAGGCGTGCCCGTCGCACTCGCAGTATTATTCCCCGAGCAAAGGATATCCCTCGGATTAACCCCGTTGTCCATGAAGCAAGTCCTTAGATCAGCAACCGTCTGTTCGTAACTAAGACAGTAGTATCCGCAGGAGCCGTTGAATTCCTCGACCGGTGCGTCTTTGCAGCATTGTTTGAGTGCGGAGGAGGTGTTGGACGCGACGCCCGTTGTGCTGCCTACGCCGCAGAATATGTCTTGTGTGGGGAAGACGGAGAAGTCGGCTGTGGTGCACGAGGTGCTTGTTGCGCTTGGAGAGGCGGCGGAGGATATGAGGGACATTTTGGGTGAGGTGGAGGTGAGGTTTGAAGGCTGGATTACTGGAGTGGTGGTTAGGAAGGTGATGCATGAAGGATGTTCAAGGACTTACATTGGGTACAGTCGTAGGTATTGTAGTAGTCTGACAGCGAGTACCAACGTTCTCTTGTTCACTGCAATGTACAGGTAAGTAGTCGGAGAAGTGTTAGTGATCTAGCAAACAGGGACGATTAAACGGTCAAGAAATATCCGCAGAGCCAGAGCCAGTGCCAACGGCTTAGCCGCTAAGCACGTCACACGATACTTCCAGCAAGATCCATGAGGCCATGGCTCTGCCCTGTTCTGGTTCCAAGGCCCAGCTGTTGACATGAGGCAGTGGCGCGTTGCTCGGGGCGGTGGCTCATGGCTCCACTTGGTTGCTCAGGGGACCCGCGTTCGACGGGTTATTTTTGGAGTCGTGACGGCCCTTTCGGCAGCTGCTTGCCGAGGTGTAATCACAGCGTGGGCAGTTTTCTTGCTTGGAAGAGATGTTTGTATAAGGGCCTTTGGTAAAAGTCGAGGTTGTACTTTCGCATCGTGTAGTTGGTGTTGCTTGCTGGATTTGGGGATTTGGGAGATGCCGCGCGCTTTGGCTTGATAAGGATAGCGTCGCGTATGGTTCCGAGGTCACGGCGAGAAACATGCTGCATCCATGATCGTGCTTACTGAACCAAAGTTTATGTCGACTTCATGTAAAAACTTGCTCTTGGAGTCAATTCTGATGCCTATAATATATACAACGAAGTTTAAATACCCTCTTTTACTCGAGTCCAGCCAACTCCATCTCGGTGGCAGCGTACATGAACGCACCAGCACCCTTACCATCGTTGGTCAGGGTCTCAACACCAGTGTAGTACTCGTACGACGCATCGCCCTTCAAACTTCCCACAGTAACCGTGCCGGTGAAGCTGATGGTGCCGTTCTTCTCGTACTGGATGAACTCGTCCAACATCAGATCCCACGCCTTGGACGCAGTCTGCTGGTACTTCTTCTCCAACAAACCGAGCCTGACACCCTTCATGTACGCGTAGGTGAACATGGCGGTTGCGCTCGACTCGATGTAGTTGCCTTCCCTTCCAGCAAGTTCCGGGTCCATGAGCAACCACCATCCGCCGCTGGTGTCTTGCACGTCGTTGATACCGGAGGCGAGCGTGACGAAGTAGTCGACGAGCTTAGAGTAGCCCTTGTGTGTCTTGGGGAAGACCTCTAGAACCTCAACCAGCGCAATGAAGTACCATCCTAGAGCACGGTCCCAGACGTATGGGGAGGCACCAGTCTCTGGGTCAGCCCACACAGTCGATTTGTCCTCGCTGTAGCCGTGGTACAGAAGGTTGGTTGTCTCGTTTCGGCAGTGCTCCTCAATCAAGTCGAATTGCAACTCGATGTCGTTCCAGGCTGTGATGTTGTTGGGCTCGAAGTACGATGTGTAGGTCGCGTAGAAGGTATCAGCCATGTAGATGCCGTCCAACCACATCTGGTTCTCATAAGTCGGGGCCCTGTGCCAGAAGCCGCCGGTGGGGGTGCGCGGCCATCGGTTCAGCTGCTCTCGGAGACCCTTGGCCGCAACAACGTATTTCTCGTCCTTGCGTCCTTCCGAGTTCCAGAAGTAGAGAATGTTGTTGCCATACCGAATATCGTCCAATGTGTAGAAAGTGGCGTTCCAGCCCTTGATGGTACCGTTCGAGGTGACAACAGACGAGACCGCGTCGGAGGCATACTCAAGCAGAGCAGTGTCGTTTTGCGTCACGGCGGCTTTCTGAATGCCTTCGCGAATGACGGAGGAGACGTAGTGGTTGTCGACCTTCTGGCCCTTGGACAAAAAGGAAGTTGCCATCCATGTCGAGTACGGCTGGGTGGAGTTTCTCGCCGCGACGGCGGTGGTAGCCAAAGCCAGGGTAAGAGCCGTAAGATGCATGGTTGCGAAACGGTATTATCGACAAGCTGGGAATATCGGAGACAAATCGAGGACCCTGAGGAGACAAACGGGAACACTTGCGGATACTTTATCTGACACCGTTCGCCCGTCGCTCTTTATAGCGACTGCGCGGCGTCTGTGGACATTGAACATCTTCCCCTCAAGGCTGGCACTACTGCAGTTGATGCAATCTAAATCCATGTTCATGCAGCCTCAAAGCGCCCCGGTCTCTCCACCTTGCGGTCCTGAGCGCCTGGTTGAGAATTTCCGCGAGCGGACGTTTGCCCATCATCGACGAAATTGGGAAGGTCTGGCATGGTCCCTCGCTTGGCAGCGGAGAAATTGGTGATTGGAGATGTAGTGGCGATGGGGCCAAAATAGTCAGCAACCTTAAGCTGGAGGACGAGGTGCAGGTGAGGGATCGGAATATCTCGAGTGACATGAACATCAGTGCTTGTCCAAACTCGCAGCGATGTTGGAGGAACGCTTCTTCTTTGCGGCGTGGAAGCGACTTTGATCTGGGAAGGAGCTCACCCTGAACAGGCTGAATGGTCCACGCTGGAGTGGGTCTCCCTGCACTAGCGGAGTCAAGCATCCTAAGTCCGCGGGACGTTTCTTGCGCACTTCTTGTCACTGCGCTAACAAACGCCCACTCTCTAATCTCTCGTCAAGGGTAGGAGAGGCCCAATTCTCCGGGATATCTTCGTTGTGCAGTCAAATGTGCTGATGATTACTCAAGCTTAGTCTCACAAACATACAGCCAAGCGTTTCTTCAAGTACCTCCACTGGCCATAGCGCTCTACAAATTACCGACAAGCAAGAAGGATGAAATTCGCTGTACAAAAATTTCCGACCACTTGAACGCATCGACATGAGAGCTTGTTGCGTAGAGGGGGATGGGGTGGTTCTGCACCACCCGCAGGCGGCGCGACTTGCTCCTCACACATCGAGTCTTCCGGGCCACGGTTCCCAACTCTGACCATGCATCCAGATATTTGTCTTCGACAAAATTGTGTAGGAACTGATATGTAAGATCAACGGAGTCCGTTTCGTCCCCCAATACGATGTCAGGCCTGGACCTCACGCTTCGTGTAACGACTTGCGTACTTCCAACCTATAATGTATCCTTCTTCACCACAGACCACCACCGTCCAAACCTCATGATGCCCATGTCATATCCTTTCCACCAACAATATCCCCAAGAGATCGCCCACGTGGAACCCAGAATAAGTGCTAGACCAACAAGATTGGAGTTCTTCCACGACCAAGGCTCCTGTCCCTGCCGTAGCGTTAGCTACCATCTGATACTGTAATGTCTTTAAAGTCTTACGCCTGTGCCCTTCTCGCCGCTCACAATGCCTCTTTCGATGTCGTCTGGCTGCGCAACAGCCTTGATCGAGTTGAGAGTGAGCGAGAAATCGCCTTCTTGCGTACCAAAGAAACTATCGATTGTCAATTGCCGCCATCTCGTGATCGCGTGGTGGACTGTTACCTTCTCATCATGATGCTAAACCGCTTGACGTTCTTCAAATCCAATGGCTTTGCATCGTTCTTCTCTTTCCCGCGATACGTAGGCTTCATTGCACGCCATGGCACGAACAACCCAAGCTCGCTTTGCGATTCAAAGTCGTATTCCCAGCTGATAGTTGATTGCTCCCGTCCATCTGCCATAAGCGGCAGAATCTCGTCTTTGAGCGTTAGTGTGTACTTCTTGCCGTCGTGTTTTCCTAGATCGAGATAAATGCCATCGTAGGTAGATAGATCCCAGGTGCGATCCTCGCCGGTAGTGCGCTGACTGGCAAAGCCGGCGCCGCCCAGAGCGGTGATGTCGAGATTGCCGTGGAAACGCGCGGAAGAGTCGTTGATGGTAAGGTAGGACTAGTAATCATACATTAGTTATCAAATTATTTCATTCATTTTGAGAGATGGGTTTTACCTGAGACGCTCCTCCTCTCACACGGTCATCACTGTCCGTCCAATCCGAAGCTTTCCAACCTCTGCACGCGCATGCATTAGCTTCAAAGCGACAGTGCATTACCCAAACACTTACTTATCACCACCAAAAAGAACTAGCTCTTTCTCGTTACCCATTTTTGCTGAAATGCGATAAACGTTGATTGTGTTGATGGTATCAACTCTCACAAACCCTGGAGATGTCCAAATGCAGTAGTGACCTCATCGGCAGGGGTCCGTGCGGCGTCTCACACAAGCACACTCATTCGTCTGCCGACCAAGCATCCCCATACCACTAGCCATAGCGCGTTTTCATCGCAACCCCAAGTGGTCCTACATATTATCCGAAAAACATGGATTTCCGAGATGCTTCGCGTATGAGCGATGCAGATGAGTCTATCCTAGCCGAGCCGTACCGACCGTTTTACAAGATATTTGGAGGCCAGCCCATCTTAGTTAAACAGTGCGTGCAACCTAGTCTACGTAATTCTCGTTCAAGCCCTAACGTGCGCCTCAGAAACAATGACTACGATCGAGTAGCCTTCAGAGAGAGGCCATGGATGGGTGTGCTGCTGTTCGATAACGTGTCTTCGGATGCAAGGGATCATGCTGCGAACGAACGAAGTATGTCAGGATCTGCTGAAAGTACAAGAAGATTGCGTAGCTAACAGATATCACAGCTTTCCTGTCATGGCTGAAGCTTAGTGTGTACATGGCCATCGTGTCTGTTGCCATCGTCATGTCGTTCCATCTCAAGTCGGAGCCCACTCCACTTGGTAAGTCAATAGCAAAATCTCATCGCATCATGCTTACAACTCTGTACAGAAAAACGTTTCGCGTTGCCACTGGGAATCGTCTTCTGGCTTCTTTCGATAGCGTGCATGTTGTCTGGGTTGTCGAACTACATCAACACGGTCTCCCGGTACAGCACGCGGCGGGCGCTCGTGCAGACAGGTTGGAAGACGCAGGTCGTGTTCACCGTGGTGTCAAGTGCGATCGTTGCGACGTGCATACTGTTTCTCTCTACGAATGCAGAGAAGTAATTCGTGTTTGATAGATTGTATCTTGCGGATGCTTTCAATGCAGTATGTGAAATATCATGATGAATCGTTACGCCTATGCTAGTGTTTTACTAGCATATTTGGTTGTTCCCCTACTTATTCGCCCATACACTTGGTCCCGCGCCTGCAAACACCATGCTTAATCAGCCTCGAGGATGGCCCAGGTCTGGTCGTCAACAGTGGTGTAAATCAGACCACCCGACAATAGATCATCACCAGCCTTTGCAACATCGGTTGTATCCATACCAAGTTGCGCCGCAATCTCGTGCTGGTTAAGACCCTCGTTGGACTGAGGAGTGGTCTTAAGATGGTTGAACACCCTCTTCGCCGACGCAGTGTAACCGGCAAGATCATATCCGCCGCCGTAGTTAGCGCCATCTCCCGCTTGTTGCTGTCCTCCAGCGCCATTCGTAGCGGCACCACCCTGCGCACTGCCAGGAGGCCCACGCGTGAAGTATAGATGTACCGCGGTCGCTTCAAGCAGGTGATAGGAGACTTCGTTCATGTCTTCGACTGGACGGATTACGGTCGCTCCGACTGATCTTCGGTCGTTGAAGCTCTTCAGCTTGCCCCATGCTCGGCAGTAGGCGCCTTCAACAAGTTTCGCTTTGGTAGGGTTGGTCTGCTCTGCAGCATCGGAATCGACCCACTGCTTGACCTCTACGCTGCCAGTGCCATCGTCGAGCCTATACGTTGTGTTTGTAGTCTGGTTGGATATGTTGCGTATTTGACCGACGAATGTGAGCTTAGGAAGCGGTTAGTATAGCCGTTGGACCATGGAACTCGTGCATACCTGAGTAATTGGAGTGCCGTCGATTTTGAACACGTCGTTGCTGCCGGCTTCGAGTTGAGCATCAAGTATCTGCTTGATGGTGACGGGTCGCAGGGTATCTTGGGCACGGTCTTGCCGACCTCCAGGGCTCTGTGTACTACCACCCTCTCCCGGTATGAAGCCGCCTCCGCCAGCACCACCCCCAGCGCCGTAAGAGGTGGTACTGTACGAGGTTTCGTAGCCGCCGTAATTGTCTAAAGAGGTTAGAACGAAGGGTTCAATGGTGTTAAGAAGGGGATTGCATACTCATCTCGTGGGTGTGGGTTGGGTGACGCGATGGCAGAAGTTCGGTGAGGGCAAAACGCGTCGGACGCGCCTGCCTCATCGCGGGGCACGTGGAAGCTAGCGACGAGATGCGCCATGCTCATCCCTGCCGCCAAGATTTCGAGAGGCCCGTGCCCGAAATTTTCCAACAGCCAGACTGGAGGCGCGACCTTCAGACGTCAGGTAGGCAAAGTGCATCACGTCGCCTCCGAACCCTACCAACCATCTATCAGTCATGGCTCCCCGCGCGAGCTCGCCGGCGCTCTCCGAGACCGAGTTCGACATATTCGATGCCCTCGCTGGCGGTGATGATGTTCAGCAAGAGGCGGATTTGAACGCAGATCTGGGCGTAGATCTGGACGTCGGGCACGATGACGGATCCGACGACGAAGCCTTTATCGCCGCGAAACAGGCTGCCTCGAATCGCAAAGCCTCGAATGTCGGAAAGTCAATTAAGAAAGGTGGAGGTTTCCAGGCCATGGGGCTGAACGCGGCGCTTCTCAAGGCCATCACGCAGAAGGGATTCAAGATTCCAACTCCGATCCAGCGCAAGGCCGTTCCGCTCATGCTCGATGGGCAAGATGTCGTGGGTATGGCCAGGACGGGTTCCGGAAAGACGGCCGCGTTTGTCATCCCCATGATCCAGAAACTCAAGGCGCATTCTGCCAAAGTAGGCGCTCGAGGAATCATCATGTCGCCCTCCCGAGAACTGGCACTGCAGACGTTGAAGGTCGTGAAGGAGCTGGGTCGCGGCACAGATTTGAGGACTATTCTGCTCGTTGGAGGTGACAGTCTTGAAGAGCGTACGTGTATACGGGCAGGTTAATGCTAAGAAAAACGAGACTAACATGTTCGCAGAATTCAGCTCCATGACCACCAACCCCGACATCATCATCGCTACCCCTGGTCGCTTCCTGCATCTAAAGGTCGAGATGGGCCTCGATCTGTCCTCCGTAAAGTACATCGTGTTCGACGAAGCCGATCGCCTTTTCGAGATGGGTTTCGCGGCGCAACTAGCTGAGATTCTGCATGCCCTACCCACTTCGAGACAAACACTGCTGTTCAGTGCGACACTCCCCAAATCCCTCGTAGAGTTCGCGAGAGCAGGTCTACAAGAGCCAAAGCTCATCCGTCTCGATGCTGAGAGCAAGATCTCTCCAGATCTCAAAAGTGCCTACTTCACAATCAAGTCGGGTGACCGTGATGGCGCGCTGCTTCACCTCCTTGACAATGTCATCAAGGTGCCGGTAGGCGAGACCGACGCATCAAAGAAGGCCAAGGCAGATGCAGAGAAAGCTGCCAACAGCAAGAAGCGGAAGCGCAGCGACGGATTTGTCAAGGACGTCCCGATCGCTGAGTCCACCATCATCTTCGCTGCAACAAAGCACAGAGTGGAGTATCTCGCGAACCTTCTTCGCAATGCGGGATACGCCGTGTCTTACGGTACGTAATCGTATGTTCTTATGTGATGCTCTCGCTAACTTCACAAGTGTACGGCAACCTTGACCAAACAGCGCGCAAGGAGCAGATCCAGGACTTCCGCACTGGCTTGACTCGCATTCTCGTTGTCACCGATGTGGCTGCTCGTGGTGTGGATATGCCCCATATCAACCACGTCATCAACTACGACTTTCCTTCGCAGCCCAAGATCTTCGTACACAGAGTCGGACGAACCGCTCGAGCTGGAAGGAAAGGATGGGCGTACAGTCTGTGCAGACATGTCGACCTACCCTACCTCATAGATCTACAGCTTTTCCTCGGTAAACGACTCCTAGTCGGGAGGTCACACGAAGAGCCAAACTATGCAGAAGACTTTGTCGTCGGTAGCTTGGCACCATGGCAACTGGAATCGTCTGTCGAGATTGTGAACAAACAGCTCGCCGATGACGAAGACCTAGCGCTTCTCTTAAGCGTAGCCGAAAAGGGTGAGCGCCAATATCAACGAACACGCAACCAGGCAAGTGCACAAAGTGTGGGACGAGCTAAGGAGTTGGTTGCATCTCCCAACTTTGCAGAGACGCATATGCTCTTCAGCGATGACGCGCATAGTGCTCAGAAAGCGAAGGAGGATATGCTTGCACGAATTCAATCATTCAGGCCCGCGGAGACCGTATTCGAGATCGGCAAACGAGGTACCCAGAGTGACACAGCCGAAATTATGCGCAAGAGGCGTGAACAAGTCGGACGACAAAAAGCCAAGCAAGCAGCCAACAAACGAGCCGCGGACGATATGGACCCACTTCAAGCACCTGCAAGACAGTCAAACGGTGAAGAAGCATCAGAGGATGAAGAAGACGAGGTTGAAGTCGCTGATGGCGTATACGACTCAGACTCTGATGGGCTCGAGGTGTCTGTCTCGCAACCATCCTCCAAGAAGTCAAAACAGGACAGCTGGAAGAATGATGACTTCTTCATGTCATATACTCCCAAGGAGAACATGGCAGAGGAGAAGGCCTATGGAGTGAGCGGAGGAGATGCCGGCAACACCAACTTCGTGTCAGCAGCAAGGGCAGCAGAAATGTCACTTGTGAACGATGAGATTCAGGGCTTCGCAGATGCGGCCAAGTCGAAGATGCGTTGGGACAAAAAGTCGAAGAAGTACGTAAACCGCACCAACGACGAGGATGGCTCCAAGGGAGCCAAGATGATTCGAGGAGAAAGTGGGCAAAAGATTGCAGCCAGTTTCCGCAGCGGTCGCTTCGACGACTGGCGCAAGGCGAACAAGGTCAAGATGCCTCGAGTGGGCGAAATTGAAGCCCCCAACCGGTCTGCTGGATCCTTCAATAACGCCCCGCGCTACAAGCACAAGGCCGAGAAGGCTCCGAAGCAGGCTGATCGGTACCGCGATGATTATCACGTCCAGAAGAAGAGGGTGGCTGAAGCGAAGGAGAAGCGCATCGGTGCATGGAAGGATGGAGGCGCCAAGAGCGAACTCAGAGATGTGGACGCTGTGCGCAAGAACCGCAAGGTGCAGGAAAATCGCCGAGCAAAGAATGCTCGTCCCTCCAAGAAGCGGAAGTTTTGAGTTCAACAAATGCATTGAATCAATACCCGGGCCCTATGCCCAACGACATGAATCGGCTATAAGATTTTCTTCAGGCACGTGTCAGCGAACTAATACCCGTGGGCCCTCGATTATTGTGCGCGGACCGAGGTGAAAACAATCCGATTTGACAGCTGTACGATGTGGCGACTAAAAGAAAAAGCGTTAGATTTTTAGCAATTGGCCAGATCTCGATATTTGTGCGAAGAAAGGCCGTTATGACCCGCATGGTCAGGCCATATTTGCTTCTCCAGAGCCCGCGTCCCCGTCGGTTCTGTGTAACGCTCCATGTTGGCATTGCTTTGCTGTGCCACAGAGGTGCGGATTGGCGAAAGTTTATCGGGGCCCTGCGACATGGCAGTGGGCGAACATCCTGCCATCCTCGGACAGCGCGCGTATTGACTCGATAGTGGCTTTTTGTGCGCATCGTCGTGGTCGACGAGATTGAAAAGTTTAGACACGATTTCTTTCGGTGCGACGCAGTCCCTTTTTGTATCGAGCATGTATCGGTTTGCTCCAAGGTTTATTTGCTGGCGCGGTAGCTGCCACCAGTGTGGTCGGATTGGGACTGACAAGCTGCAAGTCACGCTGTAGTCCAAACTATGCACACGTTGTCGACTAGGATAGAGTTGCCGGCGTCTATTGACGTCGGGTAGTGTTGACACTGACAGGCGACCGCGTATAAGTCCGCGTATTGGGTGAAGCGCCTCCCAATCTCACGCCATTGTGATTAAGGTCCGAAGCAGGGATAGGGGCCTCTTCGGGTACCCATGGCATATTGTGGGCAGGCACGTCATTCCTCGAGGAGATTTCTGCGAGCCGGGACGAGTGCACTGTAAGGGTGCACACCAGCCCCTGTTTAGTGCCAACGCCGCCAGACTTCAATAATCCTTCTGCACGCAGCCTTCGAGAAGCCGCCACTGTGTGTTTTTTTTTCTGCATGGTCGCACAGGAGCGCGTTTTGCCATGCGATGGTGGGATGCGTGGCGTGTTGAGGGCAGCCCTCTCTGCTACTGCACCCGTGGGCTCGGTCTCCGTACCGCGGTGCGCAGGGCACAGCATAAGAAACTTTGTTTCACGTCAACGGCTTTTTGATATTCGCAAGAGCCCAAATCGGAAGGGCCAATCTCGCTGCGAAACTCTTTGTGGGTTTCGATGAAAATCATCCGCCTGAACGAGCCATTTGCGCACCAACGGCTGCGGCGTGGCTGTCGTCGGAGAGGCGCAGTCTAGGCTATCGCCAGTCGGGTAGATGTAGGCGTAGTCACATTTCGTATCTCGGTAAACGGCTCTTGGGTATTGATAGAGCACTTTACCGGACGGAAATTTCTCGCTCCGTTGCGGGCCTGATGAGACTACCCAAGGTCGTCGAGGGGTGAGCGAATAATCCTGCAGGGCTCGCTTGCCTTGTGTCACGAGATGCTGCAGGGTGCCTTGAAGCCAGGCGTGAGCCGCATCGAAGAATGCATGTGTCAGAGAGGCTCCGAGGAGCATATCGGCGATAACACGTCTTAGTTGGACACCTGTTGGGCACTGAGACCAGCCAGGGAGCTGCCCGGCCCGCACCCAGTCGCAAATCGACAATGGGACCAGCGACGGGCAAGCATGCAAGGACCACAGGGGAAACGGAGAGGCCAGCGAGGGTCCCTGGTAGCCGACTACTTTTGGCACAACGTGTCCTGAGCACCGGTTCGTAGATCCCGCCCGCAGGCCTGTCGTGATATTCGGGTCCTGGCCAAGCGGCTGACTCGTGGCTTATCAGCTCTAGACACTGCGATGCAAACTCGAGATGCTGGCATTGTAGCACCATGACACGGCTCCATCAGTTTGCAGATGATCGCATCAGGGTTGGCATCAAACGGAGCTCAACAGAGACCTGCACCTGAATCAACGAAACGGCAGGGCCCGCCGGGAAAGGACAGTAATCCCGAGACCCTGGACAGGCCGTTATGCGCATGCCGTAGCCTCGGGGAACCGTAAAGAGAGATGAGAGCAATCTGCAGGCGATATAAGACCTGCTGTTAACGTCGAAATATCCGCTATCTGTGATTATTTTTGGACCTCAGCAATCCTCGACGAGGCTAAATGCAAGGTCTAGTCCTGGGCTTCTCGCGTTGCCTTGTCGGTTGGATTTATATTTTCCGCGCCGGGGGCCAATCACGACCCACTCGAAAAGCTGGGCGGATCCGACACTTTTGTACAGGATGGAAATTTCTCTTTTGCTCGGCCGTAGTGGCTAGTCATTGTACGATCCGGATGACCTGCCCCGACGGAGGAAGAAGAAACGCTCATGCAGGACCCGGCCTCGAGTCATGCCCCCTGCATCGTGATCTCGGTTCAGGCCGCAGAGAGCAGAGTGAACATGTGCGGACAAGGTTTACTGGCGAGCACGTTGCGTCCCTGCACTTCCCTTGTGACGGGACATGTGCAATGCCTTGTGGCTGCAGATCGCAAGTATTGAAGTCATTAGACAATTACAAATTGAGATGATGAGGGTTAGGGAGGACGAGTATACAATGCTGGTGGCAGGATGCGCTATTCCCAGCTAGTGCAGAGGTATACACACCCACCTCTGCCCTAGACGCGGCATCGATCTCCACGGCAGTCGGCTCAGCTTACCGCTATTCCGCGTTGGGGTCAAGCATCACCGGTAAATATGGCCTTCGTCCGTGGTGCAGCATCACAAGTTTGCCCTGCCGCAGTCGCCGTTCCACCTTCTACATGCGAAAGAGCGGTTGGGTAGCCGTCATGGGGCAGTCGGAACACTAACGCTGGTGCCGTTGCTCACACACCTGGCGGCAGCAGCATGGAAGGCCTCATCTTGCCAGCATCGTCGACTTGTCATGACATGCTTGGCTGGCTGCGATTACTTTGTGAGTTTCGGCCCCGCATCGTCAATGCTGCGCACACTCCAATAAGACGAGCAATATCGGTGGTCATGCCGTCGTCGCTCGGGCAGTTTACGGGCAGATCGTCAACAGCGCCAGCGTGCGATCGATATACCCACCGGAGTATTTTGCGTGTGCTATCCCAATGCGACACGGCCCACGCCTATAACGGATGCATGATATACCACTGGCTTAGTCTGACCATGGGCACTATGTGTACGCTTTGCTCCCAGCACTCGACGCCACGGCGAGGCACACCACCTCGGGCGGCTGGAACACTGGACCGCCCGGCCACGTTCTGCAGGTCGAGGGGATCGTCTCAAATGCACCGAGTCCGCTGTTTGACCTGTCCTGCACACGGCGCTGGGCATGCAGAAGAAGGTACCAAGCGTGTGCGCCACATCCCGACCTTGACATGCTCCAGAGACTGTACAGAAGACTATCCAGCAGCTACTACGGGGACCAGGTGCCACGGATGCAGCTTACCGTCGCTTGCACGTTCTGAACCAGAGCACATTGCATCTGCCAGATCCATCACCCGCGCCATACAAGCTTACAGCGCCAGCGCCATGCCACTAGACGTAGCGTGTCGCATGACGAAGCAGGACACCCCACAGCGTCGATTGTTCAAGGGGATTATGACGAGTTGCTTTTCGGGAAAAGAGCGACTGCTTCCAATGCATCGACGGGAAACTCCACACACAGGCGCGGCCCTGTCAGCCATATCCGAGTGTCGATCGTGGCATCGGATGTGTGTCCAATTTTTTGTTAGTCGCGATAGAGTTTGCGCCAGCGGAGTGCGTCATCAGCGCGCAGTGGTGCTTTTGCAGCTCGCGACAGCAAGACCCTGAGCAAGCTTTCCCCGGCAGTCCATGCAGCGCAGCCGCTACGAGGCGAGATGTTCCGCTGCGACCGTCGGTCGGTGCGAAAAGGCCTGCGAGGCGATCAATGCAAGTGGTTGGTCTGAAGGGTCCGGAAGCGCGACTGACAGTGACAAGCGTCTTGATAGTGCACCACAACCGCGGGCCTGTCAGTGGGAGCCACACCTGTCGGCCTGCTCACCTCGCGGCGGCCGGTGGCAGGGCTCGCGTGGGTGAATATAACTGCCTTGCTGTAGGGCCTCTAGCTGGCCGTCAATTCTCCTCTCGTGGGCGCCGTGGCTGCCGGACGCAGCCAAAAAGGCAATTACTGGGTCGCACATAAGCGCACGCCGAGGATTAAGGGCGCCGACTTATGCTATGCTTCAATTGAAAGTTTGCCTGGGCGGCTGCAAAACAATGGTGCATAGCGCGCAGAAGCGCGACCATATCTCGTTAGCACACCCCGGTTCGAGGACGGTGCGGAAGACAGGGGGTTGAGCGGCCTCTGACAAGGCTCCCCAACCCGCACCGCCCATGCACGCAGACAGCTGGCGGCCGTGCATATGTGATTCCGCGGGTGCATCGACCGACTGGGAAACCGGCCTAGCAGAAATGTCGAAGAACCATCAGCCGAACGAGGGAAGCATGTAGCAGTCCCCGAGACGCACCCTTCCCTGCTCCCGTTGCCCGGAACTCATCGTGGCCCCCTTCTCCTGGATGGCCCGCCTGCACGACTTGACAGGGATGTAGCAAAGATCTGTGAGTAGAATCTCCATAACCGATTGTGGTTATTACTGGGGAATGTCCGCCGAGTCGACTTCTGTTCTGGTCCACGACGAGTCGCCATCCCACTCCCTCATTGGTCCCACCCCATACAACACCACCACCTCGCCGCTTCTCTTTCTCGCCGCCCCATTGCCTGCCGCTGCCGTCGACACAAGGCCGACACAGGTCCGACACCGTCTCCATTCTGACGCCGAGTTAACCAGACACATCGCTGTTGTCGACCCCATTCGCCCACTATCAAAAGGTATTTCCATGTACTCTCTTTTGCCTCTCAGCCCGTGTCTTCCTTCAAACTCTTCATGGCCCACAATGCCGCCACCCTGTATTGAATCTTGTTTGGACATGAGCATTTATCAATTCGGCGACTGTCCAACCATAAGGGAATGCCCTGCCTCTGGTCATTGTCTTGATCTTCTCCTCGCTTGTGCACTAGCTTACCTGGGACGCCATGCAGGCCTCATCATACTGCCACACCAACATCTCCCTGCCGTGCACTCTTACTTCGCATATCCAAGGGCATCGTGCGAGACAGCCCACTTGTTCGCTCCAGCGTTACCTCTAATCATTGTGCTCTTGCTGCTTACGCGGCGTTTGAGCGCGCGGTGGTCAAACTATGCAGAGCCTGGTGCTACCTGGTCCGACCTCACTCCTTACCACGCCATTCGGGCGGCCTTCAGAACCTGAAGACGGCCTTGCCAAGTTCCGGTCGAAGTTCAGTCCTAACAGGTCTGAGCACCAGGGCTACCCGTCTCCGCCCATGTCAGAATCTCATTCCCCGTCTCGTCGAACAGCACAGCTTGAATCTGCGCGCCTCTCTTACCCTCCGCCGGGATCATCTCAGAGACAGGACAGCCTGACTCAACCGCCGACTCTGCCATCGCTGTACGATCCGCGGTCTACGTCGGGAGCGCATGCTCTTCCCTTACAGCGGCCACTTTACCCTGGAGAGCCCCAGCACAGGGGTCAAGCACTCCACTACCAACCCGGACGTGCTCACGAGCACCAATCTTACCCTCATGCCATCCCGCATAACTACGGGTATGGCTATCAAAACACCGGCCTGCCCCCCTATGCTGGAGTCCAGCACGGAGGCCCGATGGTGCAGCAGGGCGCGATGATCGCACCACCACCGTCAAGACCGACGAAGCCAGCCAGACGCACAAAAGCGCACGTTGCGTCAGCTTGTGTTAACTGCAAGAAGGCACATCTCAGCTGCGACGTCCAACGCCCATGTGGCCGTTGCGTCGCTTCTGGAAAGCAGGTTAGTCTTTGCGGCGCGAAGTCAAACTCTGGCGAGTGATCTAACGCATCAAACAGGACACATGCAAAGATGTGCAGCACAAAAAGAGAGGAAGGCCACGATTGAGAGACGACAGAGAGTTCACTAGATCAGACGACGGAAGACCACCTAGCCAGCTCATAGGAGCGCCACCTACCTCCGAACCTCACGCTCATCAAGCGCCTTACCCAGTATCTCAGCAATATCGACCCTTCGAACCTCAACGAAGTCTGGAGAGTACTGCGCATCAGAAGGAGCTCCATTCCGCTGCGTCTGCGCCCCGGGACACGCCCAACAGCGTGGGTGACTACAGCGGAGTGCAGGCACTTCCCTACGGTGTGGGACCGAATTTAGCGTACCAAAAGCTGCCTGTCGTTTACCTAAATTTGGACCTGGTGATACAAAAAGCAAACCAGGCTTTCGCGGACCTCGTATCGTTCCTCGGAGACATCAGGGGCAAGCATCTTGGCGAGCTTCTGGAAGCGCGACAGAATGAGAGCATGCAGAAGCTGCGAAACGATTTGCGCGATGAGCGCGACGAACGTGAGCCGACGTACATGGCGCCCATCACCCCGGTCGGACAAGATCCCATGCGCGCGGTGATGGAGTCGGTCCAGGATCAAGACATTGACCATGTCACCCAGGGGTACACGAATCGGCCCATGTACCTCAGCTTTCGTCTGCCGGCTAGTGGACAGTACCAGTCGCTGTCGGTCCAAATCCGGCTTGCCAGGACGTCTCTGTACTTTGTGACGCTCGTCGTGTGCTCACCACCAAGACACGCGAGACCGACTCTGTTAACGCAGCAGTTAGCGCCCTCAACATCGCGACATACCTCTCAGGCCATGTCCGCACCGACAGCAGTCTCGCAATTCACGCCGCATCAAGAGCGTCGAACTTCGACAACAAGCTCTGGACCAAACTCGCCCTTCATCAACATCTCCTCCATCCGCACGTCCCTCCCCACATTCAGTCCAAGCTCTTACAAGAGCAGCCCTTCGTACGGCTACTCTCCCACCGCAGGCCCAGAATCGGGCTACTTCCCGACCTACCAAGTCCCGCCGCAGCCCACCAGCAGCGCATACCCTTCGCCATACGCACAACCAGCGCGCCCCCCTGCCGCAACATCCGAACCTCTCCGCGAGCTCAACCGGCCTCCCCGTCTCGAAGGCCTCCACCTGCCGCCCATTCGAACAGGGCCCGCGCCGCTTGGTTCTCCGCTCCACGTCGAAACAAGCGCTGCGGAACGCGAGCGTGTGCGAACGCACGACTCACCGTCCAGTAGCGCCGAGCAGCGGAGGCCCGAGTCGCCTGACATGGGCAAGCGGCGGCGGTTGAATATACATGAGGTGCTCGACTAGACCAGACAAGTCAAGTCGTCAAAGCCAGGAGGAGGTCGATTGATTGACGTTGCAATGCGTTCCCGTTCCTGAGACGCGTCGGCCGGTGTGAGGAAGATTGGAATTGGTGCGTGCAGCGGGGTCATTGCGGTTCGCGCGAAAAGAAGGGATCATGCGTGTTTCCAACAGGCTGGCCGTGGCTCGTGGCTGGCGGTAGAAGTGCGGAGGGTACCGACAGTCGGGTTCCCTTGTCTGACTTGAAACTGAAACTCGGCGCTCTGCGAAGCGGAGGCGGGAATGGCGCATGTTGCACACGGACGGGACGACGACATGGATCTGATCTCATACGACAATTCTTTCCTCACGATATCTTACTTGTCGCTTCTTGAGTTGCATCTGCTTGCGGTAGTCGTTGTTTGCTGTCCTTGCATTTCGGGGCGTTGGTTACCCACTCGTGTTGTTTTTCTTCTGCGATGTTTTGTCGTAACAAGCCATATTTTGGGATTTTGCCCATTCGTCATCTCTTGCATATGACAGCGCGCTCATGGTCCTGCTCTTTCTATCGATATCACTGCTCTTGTCTTCGTCGCGATTAGCATTGCTTGACGTGCGTACGTTACCGTTTGGCCTTGGTTGGCTTCTGCTTCTGTTCTGGTTATACGTCGCATATCCCTCGTCGCTACGGCGATGGGTGGCTTGGAAACCTGGTTTGGTCTTGACAGCGTTGTTGTGCGTGTTGTTGTCTTCTCTCTTCGTATGCGTTGCTTTTGTGGGCGGGTCTTTGCGGTTCTTATCCAAGTACTCGTCGTACGGTGCGTTCGCGTCTTGTACCACTGTTGATCCGTGCCCTCGCGTTGGTGTTTCATCGTCAACCCGGGACTGGGTTCTGAGTCGCTTTCCCGCCTCATTTGTATAGTAAACGCGTTTACGCACGAATTGGAGGTCCTGGGTGTGAGCGGGAGTACTTGTCGTTTCCTGGTGGGCAGCGGAGTAGCGAGTGGGGGGCCAATTTGGGTCCTTGGGCAAGACATGGATTCGCGTGAAAGACCAGAAGGAGCGGAAGACAGAACAACGTCTCAGCCGCCAGAACACCACTATATCTATACCACCCACCTGTCGGATGTCTGAACCGACGACAAACACCACGGGAGATTACAAGGACAACAACAGTCACGTATGGTTCAAACTACAGTTCTATTCTTGGTCCACCTCATCACCATTCACCGCCGAGGTACCACGCTCTCTTTCGACAAGAGAGGCCCGGATACAAGTCCGGAAGTATATATGTGAACCTGTACATACCACGCATTTACGAGCGAAAGCAGTTTGGCTACAAGCTCTAAAGATAGTTATAGTTATGGGGGGAGTGGGGGTTTTTTCGGTTGGGAAAGTATTGGCTGCTAGGCCAGGTGGAGGATATACCCGCATTTGGTTTCTCGAATGTTGCAGAGGATTGGATGGACACTTGGAGATAGATAGCGCAGAATTTGCTGGGTATTATGAGGTTCTTGGTTGTATCATACAGTTTTGGAATAGGCATGAGAGAATATGAAGGATCTTTGAGTCCTTCCTTCACCCATTCTCCCCTGTCCAAAGTACCCGATCAGAGTGCAATGTGAAATGAGGTTGTCCAGAGCATGTAGATCTACGGCCCGTGGCGCTTGTAGTGCTATAAGCCTCGATATGTGAAACAGCTACTGTAGTTTGGCGAAACCTTAATGCTGGCGACGAACACGCTGTTCGCGCATTCCAACCTACCAGGCGAGGCGGAACGCGAGATAGGGTGACAGCCGAGATGAGGATTTTGGGGGCGAGACTCATTCAATATGACGTGCAGAGACTGAGGTGAATAGTGCAAGGTGTTTATTGTGTATGCAGTGGTAAGAACAAATGGGTATCTTGGTTATGAAAGTATGGATCAAGGGTGCCGGCTGCTGACCTTTGAGATAACCGGGCGCAGGCGACAGAGCGCTAGATCCCGGGCATCTGTGATGGCTACCGCCTCTGGGACAGCGAATCTTGTATGCGGGATACAGAGGAGACACTGGAGGTGCTCATCCCAGAGCCTTGACCTTCTTCTTCTTCTTCTTTGTACCATCCGCGGCCTCTGGTTTCTTTCCCTGTGCAAACTCCCTCCAGCTGTTGATGCGCGTGTCCCTGGTCTTCTCCCAAGCTTCATCTTGCTCCCTCTTCCGCTTGCGCTCCTTGATCTCCTCGTCTTCCTTCCTCTGTGCACGTCCCTCTTCTCTCATGGCAGCCTTCTGTTGCCTCTGCTTCCTCATCTCGTTGTCTCGAATGACCCAGATGACCTTCTGTCTCCACTCCTTCGCAAACTCCTCGCCACGCGTCTCCTCGTCGTCGGCTGTGAGCTTCTTCTCTCGCATGAGCAGCATGCGCGCATCGGCAATGTTCTCGTCTAGCTCGGCGCGCAGCTTCTCGTCGAGGAGGACGGTCTGGGCTTTCTTGAGGCGGTCGAAGGCATCGGGGGCGAGCTCGTTCTTGGTCTTGTCGGGATGGATGAGGAGGGACTTGGCGCGGTAGACTTTCTTGATGTCGGATTCGGGGACACCGGGTTGCAGGCCGAGGACGGCGTAGGCGTCGAGACTGAAGACGCTGCGGATGCCTGGATTTGTTAGTCTAAGTCGCTACATATCAAGAAATGAGCATAGATCTCAACTTACGGTCTATCTCAGCGTCCTTGTCAAGCTCCTTACCCAGACCTGCGAGCTGGGCATCGATATCATCGTCCGCCATGGTGGATTGTAGACGCGTTGCTTGGAGTTGAGTGTAGATGATGTAGTGTGAAGTCGATTGGAGGTCGGGAAATGAATAAGCCGGATTCTGCACGTCGCACTAAGCCCTGTCCAGTGGTGTTGAGGAGTGAAAGTGAAAATAGTAGCTCGCGATGCGATGGCGCGTGAATGCGTGAATCCCCGCGGCGATGCGCACGGACCCACCGAGGCCGAAAGTTCTCCACCAAAAAGTTCTCTCGCGATGCGCCAGTTGACATCAACACCGAAGCAAGCCGAAGACTCGATATCGCGCCGCCATGGTCGCATCTGGCATCACTGGTCGCACGCGGCCTTTCAAGCCCAAGAAGAGGGAGAATCTCCAGAAGAGGAAGCGCGACGATGTGGACGTGGAGAAGCTGGAGCAGGCCGTCCAGCAGCTGGTACGAACGCGCCGATATACAAAAGACATGGAGCGCAATAAGCTGACTGCATATATAGGACCCCAAACATGGCAACTACAAAGACTTCACCGACCTCCCGCTTTCCGACCCGACCAAGCAAGGCCTCAAGTCGTCGCATTTCGCCGTCATGACCGACGTTCAAGCCAAAGCCATACCCCTAGCTCTACAGGGACATGACATTCTCGGTGCTGCGAAGACGGGCAGCGGAAAGACACTCTCTTTCATCATTCCCGTCCTAGAGAATCTGTACCGCCTGCAACACATTGGCCCCGACGCCGGCTTGGGCGCCTTGATCCTATCCCCAACTCGAGAACTCGCCATCCAGATATTCGACGTCCTGCGCAAGATCGGACGACATGGACACATGTTTGCGGCAGGTCTGCTTATTGGAGGAAAGAGCTTACAGGATGAGAGGGAGGCTCTGACCAAGATGAACATAGTCGTCGCAACACCCGGTCGCATGTTGCAGCACTTGTCGCAAACAGCAGCCTTCAGTGTGGACGACCTGAAGATGTTGGTGCTCGACGAAGCGGATCGAATCCTTGACATGGGCTTCCAGCGCGACGTGGACGCAATCGTCGAATATCTTCCCAAGGAAAGACAGACGCTGCTCTTCTCGGCTACCCAATCAAAGAAGGTGTCCGACCTTGCGCGCTTGAGCCTCCAAGACCCGGAATACGTATCCGTACACGCCGAAGACAAGAGCGCAACTCCAAAGGGCCTTACGCAAAACTACATAGTCTGCCCCATCGAAGAGAAGCTGGACACCCTCTGGAGTTTTATACAGGCGAGCAAGAAGTCAAAGATTCTTTGCTTCTTCTCATCTGCAAAGACCGTTCGATTCGTCTATGAGTCTTTCCGTCATATGCAGCCTGGTATACCTCTGCTCCACATCCACGGTCGTCAAAAGCAGGGAGCTCGACTTGACACAACAGCAAAGTTCTCCGCGGCGAAACATTCCTGCCTCTTTGCTACAGACGTCGCAGCCCGAGGACTGGATTTCCCAGCAGTCGACTTTGTAATCCAGGTCGACTGCCCCGACGATGTCGATACCTACATCCACCGCGTCGGTCGAACAGCACGATACAACCGGGAGGGACGGGGAGTGCTATTCTTGGCACCGAGTGAAGAGGAGGGTATGCTGAAGCGTCTAGAGGCCAAGAGGGTACCCGTTGAAATGATCAACGTGCGCCAGAAGAAGCGTCAGTCAATCAAGGACCAGCTACAGAACATGTGCTTCCAGGATCCAGCTCTGAAGTATCTCGGCCAAAAGGCCTTCATGACGCACGTCAAGTCGATATATCTACAGAAAGACAAGGAAGTCTTCAAGCTCAAAGAGTACAATCTGGAAGCATACGCCTCTAGCTTAGGTCTGCCAGGAGCGCCAAAGATCAAGTTCTTGAAGGACGACAACAGCAGACAGAAGAAGCAGGCATCGAGACAAATGATCGAGGTTTCGGACTCTTCGGATGCTGAAGAGACGGCCAAGGCAGACAAACCCGTGCGAACCAAGTACGATCGCATGTTCGAGCGCAAGAACCAGGATGTTTTGGGAGAACATTATCGGAAACTGGTCAGGGATGGAGATGACGAGGGCCCAGCGGACGAATTCAGTGGTGCTGGAGCGATTAACAACGCGGCCGACGACGACTTCATGGCCGTCAAACGACGAATTTCAGCGGACGACGATGCTGGCGATATTGACGCTGAGAAGGCTCCCGAAGTTCCGCCCGGTGGTCGCCTTGTTCACATTGCTGGTGCATCCCAACCCATCGTTGTCGACAGCAACCGCCGCGAAAAACTACTCCAATCCAAGAAGAAGCTCACCAAGCTCATGGACAAGGGAAAGAAACTTGTCTACGACGACGACGGCAACCCGCACGAAATCTACGAACTCGAAGACGAAGAGCAATGGCGCGCTAAGGGTCTTCCAGAAGAGCAACGCCAGAAGTTCATCGAAGCAACACGAGAAGTCGTTCAAGCCGCCGATGTCGAAGACAAAGCGACTGCCAAAGCGAAGAGGAAGGAGAAGTTGCTCAAACGCAAAGAAAGAGAGAGGGCTAAGCAAGCTGGTGAAGCTGGTGAAGCTGGTGACGATAGTGACGATGCGGGTGTCGAGCTTCCCGATCCCGGTGAGGACCTTCTGGCAAACTTCAGGGCGGACGCAGAATACAGTGACGACGAAGACGAAGAACAAGAAGAGCAGCCCAAGAAGCAGAAGAAGTGGTTCCAGTCTGATTCCGAGGATGAGGAGAAGACTGAGAAGAGGAGGAAGAAGAAGGCTAAGGCGGCGCATAGAGTGGAGGAGCCGGAGACGCTGGAGGATATGGAGGCGCTTGCTGCAGGCTTGCTGAACTAGCTGTCATGCATCGGCGTGTAGATGTTTTTGTAATGCCATATGGTTATCGACTTCTCACTGAAGGTTTCGCTTTACACTTCCCACAACTACGATTATGCGGCTTTGAAAAGTCGGCTCATCTACCACGACTATAAAACGTCCAATCGGTCGACCCATCCCTTCGCCCCGGACGACGCTTCCTTACCGAAACTCGTACCCGGCCGTTAGCAGGGGTGGCTTACCATGCAGTTGGTATTGCCGGTATACAACCTCGCATGCACTGTATAGTGCTGGATCGGTAGGCTAAATACATACTTGTTGAGCCTCTTCCATCCGTCTCCCGGTTACAATACGAGGCTTTATATGACGTGTAGATGAAAGCGCATTGGTGGGTTTCTATCTTGGGAATGCGGTGGTACGAGGGAATATCTGGGAGTACAGCTCGTGTTTGGTGTAGGCGGTGGATATAAGAGTAGCATGGGGTATATACTATATACAGGGCCTGCGTTCCTGGGTTTTCTTGTCTCTTCGACCGATGTAAGGCATCGGATACAAAGCAACATCTTATAACAGCCCCGTGTGGTGTTACTCTACTTTTACTCTGTGGCCTCTGTCATCCCGAAAGATATCCCTCATAATGCATCTTCCCACCCCGCTCCTCATCGCTTTATCCTCCCTCCTCACCATCACGACCAGTACTCCAGTTCACCCCCGCGCCGCCCCGATCGGCACACCCCACAACATCTACCTCAGCACCTGCACAACCCGCTCCCTCCTCTCAGACTCCACTCTCTCCTCCGCCATCCTCTATACCGGCCCCGCCTCCAGCACCTCCCCCACCGACATCGGCACCGTCTCATCCTCGCGCGCCATCCAATGGGCCGGCTTCACACGGCGTGTCGATCTCGAATCTGGGGTGTTTGAGTCGAAGATTAGTCAGAGTGCTGATACTTTTGCGAAGAGTGAACTAGCTGGGTCGGCAACGCTGAGTGGTACGGATGGGGGCAAGGAGGAGTTTGTGTGCTTTAGGGATGGAGTAAGTACGTTTCGGTTTGGAAGTGGGGTTGTGGGGGATAGTGGGGAGACGACGGTTTGTGTGGCCGAGTTTTGGTGTGCGAGTGTGGGGGTTTAGGTTGGGAGGGAGGAGGTAGTGCATGACATTGGATTGGGTCTTTGGACGTATATTGACATGCATTTTTGGAAGTAAGGCTTATGAGAGACTTCGAAATTCGGCTTTGAACTTGCCGGATGTCTTACCATTCTTGATAAGTAGCAATGGTTAGCAAACCGCCAGTTCTACTCACAACTTTGGGGCAACGTGACCACCATGAAGCATTCGGGAGTTCCTGCTACATACAAAAAAAAGTCTTTTTACCCTTACTGTGCAGCCTTCATGCAGGCAAAAAAAAGTCAAAAACATACAACAGCGATTATTCGCAAGTGGTCACCCACCTTACTACTAGGTCGCCGGTCAAAGGCTTAACGTGTGGAGAGCGAACGGGATCCAGTGTTTATCCTTGGCCTGTGGTCGTATGTGAAGGAAAGGTGGAGTATAGTCGTATCTATCGCTAGGGTCGTGAACCTGTAATGGAAGATGGAAGAATGAAAGCAGCACATAGAAAGACCGGATCAGTGTGGAAGGCCAACAACAAGTACACGGGGTAGGATTGAGTATGGGAGACACAGTAATCCTGCTGTATCCTCTATCACGAGAGTTGCAATGAGACATGCGGGTGCAGTGGAGATACCAGATGTTGGTACCTAGGTAGTGTGCAACAGCAAACATCCTGCAGAAAGAGTGTAGAACCGCATACTATGACGTACATGACAGATCTCGTCTAACTTGCCTCGTCCAGAACATTTCGAAAATTTACATTCCCAAGATCTCATTGCCATCCATCCCTGGATATGCACCTCCGGTAATAGTCGCTTTGGCGTTCCAGCTCTCCACACCCGCGAGCGTAGATCATCAAGACAAACTACTCCACACCTAATTTCCCGTTCCTGAACCTGGCCTGGCTTCCTTCGCTCCGAAATAGCGTACCAGAGTACACTTACATGCAGCTCGGCTAAGACTGCCCATCGTAATTTCAACGTGTTTGACTTTCTGGGACCGAAGAATGTCACGAACCACGGTACGGAAGTGCAAACTTATGTCCGATCGCGGGTAAGTTCCTGGCTAGAGCTCTCGGGCTATAGTCTCGCCGGCTGTTTCCTGCCTTCTAAGCGATGGAATGGTCGCGATCGTTACGGAGATTTTAGTTGGGGGTTGGTGTTTCAACTGTTCTTGTAAGCCACGCTGAGGACATGACGATAGCGATCCAGGTACCGCGTGAACGTATCTAAACGGCTAACGGCACAACGTGTCCTCACCCGTTTGTTTCACATGATTTACAGCAATGAGCAAGAATGTGCACGCCTCGGTCAATCTCCGCGGTACCGTGCCACCTCCCTCAATTCCACTATCACAATCACAACCTTGGAACGCATGAAGGAGCAAGAAGCGGAGAAATTGCACCGAAGCAAAACAAACATAGTCCATCCTACTTGCATGGAGGCTTCGATGCGAAAGAAAAGCAAGCGGATGTGGTTGCGGAGCTGGAAGAAGCAGTGTTAAGTACCTAGCACAAGTGTCTGCAGCCGACCATATGCGGGTAGCGGGTACCTCATCCTCCCTCTATGCTTCATCTACATTCCTTTTGCTTGTAGACAACTGCTTTTCTCCTCCCGCGGCTGCAGTGTTATGCAATGCACAAAGAATTCTCCATCACTCACTAATGCATGCAGCGACTGCACGAAATGATCACTCCTGCATTCCAACGTTTTCCCCACTATCTCACACAGCATCCACCCTCCTCTTACCTACTCCATCGCTCCGGCGCATTTCCCTACCGTATCGATACGGTCGGCCCGTCACGAAGCAACGGCATCCACCCTCCAAAAGTTTGGTCCGTTGAGTAATGCCTCTCAAAACCACACCCAACGTCCGCGGGTAAGGAAAATTAGCCCACATCGCTCGCGCCATGCAGGGGCTCAGGGGTTGGCTGATGCGGCGCAGCTCGGAAGAAGGCGCCAAAAGGAACGACGTGAAAAAGGAAAATAGGGAAATCGAGAGAGGGAAACGACATAACGATAACGTCACGGGTTTATGCGAACGGTTAGTAGCGAGGTAGAGGGGGTGTGGGTTGCTGCTAGGGACGTTTCCGCGGGGGGAAGGAAGGTTGCGCGAAGGGGATTGCCGGGTCTTTGGATCGTGGGTTGGAATGTGGCTGGGCGTGTGGGAACGATATGAGCATGACGAATGCGGATGTTGATGTAGAGAGTGTAGTTGTTTGGTTAACCGTCAAGATTAGACTGCACGGAAGTGAACGAAGCCCAAGAGGTGTGAACTCATGCCGAAGCATATTGATTCCATTTGCAAGTCTGCATAGCTGCATTCTTCTAGACTTAATGGGGTGTTAATACACCCAGTCCCTATGATTCATTATTCCATTACTCCAGCTGACTCCCGTCAGACAAGACATATCCAAAGACACAGAAGCCACCATGCCCTCCCAGCCTTCGAACAAATGAGAAAAACATACAGAGTGAAAGGAAAAACAATGTACTACGTTGAGCAAAACGACGTTTCGTGATATCCAGTCCTCCGTAAATACAAAGGAATCCGGGGTGTGAGATCAAGTAAACGCTTTTAACTCCTTGGTGGCAACGCCCTGCGCCAAATCGTGATAGTATCCAAGATTGTGTGCCGTATTAAGATTATGCTTTCATGTGTGCCCATGAATGAGAGAGTGAAAGAAATAAAGTGGAAAGAGTATGCCGTATCGCCATAACAGACTGGCAAAGAATAAAAAACGCATCGACGAAAAGTCCGGGTATAGTCAAGAAGCGAAGGTCAACGTTGCGATAAGGATGCTATCAAGGTTGAAGCTACTACCCTCTAAAGTCCCCTGGTCCCTGGTTGGCGAAGATGTAGCTCTTGGGCTGGGGTTCGGTCGTTCGCCGTATGAGGTTTCCATGCGGATCCGTGCCTTGAGGTGGTGTGTACTGGTGTACGAGGAAGTCGGGCATGGCGGAGACTTGGGGCGCGAAGGGAACGTTGTGATGGATGCCACTCAATGACATGTCCTTATAGTCATCATACATGTTTCCGCCCTGCATGTACTGGACATTGCTGTCATCGCCTTGCGTCTGAGCTGTGTCAGGTAGCGATGGTCGCCTGAAGTGTGAGGGCTTCGGTTGTTGAATCGTAAGATCGGTCGTGGAATGGAAGGCTGCACGCATCTGGGGTTGCTGCATGTATGACGTTCGAGGGAAGTGCTGCTGTGTCGCTGGTGCTGACTGCGGCGGTGTGTCGCGGTACAAAGCGTCGTTTACAAAGCGCGATTGCAAATCCATGGACGAAGATGGCGGTGAAGTGCTCTTCGCAATCACGTTTCCAGATTGGTCGTTGGACCAGTTCGCGTGCATGCTCTCTGGGCTGTTGTGATCCGGCATCGCGGAATGCGGTCTTATCACGGCAGCACCACCCCAATAGTTGCCGAAATCTTGTGGTGTCAGTGGAGTTGGTGGTGCTAGACTACCGCCTTGTCCAATTGTGGTGGTGCTCGAAGTCGAGAACGTTCGTGCGAACTTCGGCGACGCAGCAGCATCCGAGAAGCTCATAGCCATAGGTGAGCGTTGCGCTGAACCTGGCTGCGATTTCTGAACACGACCTCCAGCGTTCGCAATTCCAGTTGATCGAATTCGGCGGATGACTTTGTCGTTGTTGCCTCCTGGCGATGGCATGGGGGCAGAATACGAGGCGCTCCTCATTGCGCTGGAGTTCAGGTTGACTGGACGCTTCTGTCTTCTCGCAGCGATGCTTGAGTGCTGATCTGATTGTTGGAAACCCTCCGGAGTACCGTTTCGGATATGAATCGCGTCCATGTTGTTGGCCAGATTGCTGCTTGAAGAGTTTCTTCGGGCAAACGCATCCTCGCGGAAGTGCAGTGGAATGTCGAGATCAGAGGGCGCAGCACTGAGCTTCCGTGCTTGTTCCGGTGAAGTGAGGATGGCGTGTGCAGACGAGTTTGGCTGTTGGTAGAAGTTCGACTGCGGGTACATTTGGTTTGAGCCATCTTGGGGCCAGAATGGAAGCGTCTGTTCGGAGGCTGAAGCCTGAGCAAGACTGTATGGTGCGAATTGATCCTCTGGTTCCTCGACCTGCTTGGGCTGTGCCATTTGCGAGGGATCTTCTGTCCAGCCGGTGTAAACCGAGTTCAAAGAGGCGATGGATGGGGGTGTTGGCCCGTTTGGTGATTGCGTGGTGCCAGATGACTGGGTGCCATTGTATGGGGACGCGTCCGACGAGATGGATCCTGTACTTTGCTGAGCTTCTGCAGATGTAGAGTTGGTGGTGTTGGTCGCAGCAAGTGCCGAGTAGTCTATCTGGAAGTCGGCGAAGTTGTCGAATTCCGGGTGTGAAGGTGCGATGTCGCTGGGCATGGACGCGGGAACCGAAAAGGCACCTAGGTCGCTCGAGTACGCATTGGGCAGCCCGTTGACACCGTTGTTGTCGTAAGAGAAGTCTTGCTCTTGCGCATTAAGACCCATGCCACTGTTGTGCATGTAGGCACCGTTGGTCGCAGCCATGATCGAGTGCATGAGGTCGTTGGAGCGGTACGATGCGGAACGGTCGGGCTCCGGGACTGCGTGGAGGGCGTTTTGCATGTCGTATTGTTGTTGCTGCTGCTGTTGATGCTGTTGGTGTTGGTGTTGGTGCTGGTGCTGGTGCGGGTGCTGCAGTATGAGCTGAGGGCCCAGGTCGAGGGCTGATGGTCCTTCGCCCGTTTGCACGGGAAGCGTTGCAGGGCTGATGTCAGCGTTCGGATAAAAGTCCGGCTGCATGAGCATATGCGGATGTTGCTGCTCTTGCGGGTGCGCGTAGTGGTTAGACATGACGGGCACGTGCTGGTGTCCAAACGGAAGGCTCATGGTCATGTTGTACTGGTTCATTAGCTTCTTGCGGTCCTGCTTGACTTTGGCTCTGCGGTTCTGGAACCAATTCTGCAGTCGTGTTAGCGACGCGAGGCATACATCATGACAGGACACTTGCGTTGATCTTGTCCAGTGGCACGCCGAGGCGCGTCGCGAACTCCTTCTTTACATTGGTACTGGGCTTGTGCTGCGCCAGAAAGTGCTGCTCGAGGATGTCGTGCTGGTCCTTGGTGAGGCGGGGTTTGACATCGCTGCCAGGCTGCTTGGGAGCAGAGGGTGCCGTCGTCGAGGCCCCGCTAGAATCCATGGCGGCGCGCACAGCGGCAATACAGGCAGAGCGGCTTCAGAGGGGCGCAGAGTCAAGGGCGACGAGGGCTGCAATAAAGTCGTCGGCGTGGGCGCGTTCGGGTAGTGACAGGTGGGTGCAGCTGTGGACGGCGGAATCTGGGGCGCTGGTGATGGGCGATAATGCGTAGAGCACGGATGCACGGGATGCACCGAGACGGGTCGGCGCTGGGATAGATATGTGTCGAGGGAAGATGCCAGTAATGGTAGCGAGCGACGATTACGAAGGGGAGCGAAAACAACAGCAGTAGACTCTATATCTACAATAGAAAAACGAGGGTATTCAGCGCGACGGCGCGGTAGGGAAAGGCACGAAGCGAACGACGACGGAGAAGAAGAGCAGGAGGAGCGATCAGGTTGTTGGCTGCCCAGGTGCCGCTTGGTTGGTCGGAGGTGCTAACTTGCTAAGCCACTGAACCCCCCAGCATGCATTATGCTGCTCCGGCACAAAAATAGTTTCGTGACACTCGTCGTCTCCGCTCAGCACACCTGAATCCTGGAGAAGACGCATCGGATGATTCGATCTTCTGTTTCTTGCACCTGCTCGCCCTCGTGCTCCGTGGAGGGCGGCCACACGCTCGCATACACATAGACTCACAGCACTGGCCGGCACGCCCAACCCCGGCGCGCAATCGTGAAGCGCGCCCAGGGGCACTCTCCTGCCTCACGCCAATTGGTCCGGCGGTGGAGCGAGCTGCGGCGGCGGCTGTGATCCGCCCTCGGGCGGGAGACATGTCCCACTGATTTGAAGGCGATGGATGGTGCTGCAGCTTGGGCCTTCCCCCGTTCGGAGAATATACATGAGCGTGTGAGAGTGCAGGTTAATGCCAACGCAGCCTGCCTGCTCAACCACGTTCCACGTCAAATGTCTAGTCACCGTCGGTGCCGGCATGGCTTCAACGTGGGCAACGGGCTCGAGCGCTGTTTTGAGCTGATGGCGTCAACATTGCGCTCGCCGTCGTGCCGACATCCTGTGCCTCTCACGACTCGCCGAGTAGCTCTTTGTCAGTAACCGCTTCCGGTCCGAGTCGACCATCTGTGTGACGAGATGCCCCCCGGGCGCATGGCCAAGGGGCATATCGCGCCGCTGATCTGCTGGCTCGGAAGTCGGCGCACATGTTTTGGCAACATATCGACGGTTCCTGAGCGTACCTTGCAGCAAAGGGGCTTCCGTACCACCTGCGAAACTCAAATTGGCCCCAGCTTGTCCTACAAACTTCGTGTGTTGACTGACTTGGGCGACGGATAATCCCAGCCTAGCTCGGAAGACTCAGTGCGCCCCCAGCTGGGGGACCCGCTGGCCCAAACCAAAAAACCTCGTGCTGCAAGGGCGTCCCTATCATGCGCTGCACCCTGCCGACTATCAGACGTCCTCGCCAACCCGTCTGAACTTAGTCTTCTTTGCGAGTCTGCTACGCCAGCTGGTCGTGTCGCACCACAGAGACGGCACACCCAGCTGACGTCTTCGACTGCAGTAGCTTGTGGTGCCGTCGTCTTTCCAGAAAACAGTTCGATGGGGCGCAGACTGCTCGAAATGGAGTATTTCATGCGATGCGCTGCATTCCGTGATTCCCGTACAGGGAGGATGACACGGCGAGTCGAACAAGGCTAGCACTCCAAGCGACACTCCTGCATGCTCTTTAAGGGTCGCGAGGCTGTGCACGCATGAAGTAGATTTCAACCTCCAAACATTGTTGCTTCGCCGCACAATCGGTCTCCGACCTCATCTTCCATCCAATCTACGGCTTATCGTAAGCTTAAACCGTCTGACTGCAGCTCAGTCACCGGTGTAAGCTGAGCTTGCAGTAAACCTGAAAATGTCGAGCAAGCAGGCTCACGATCCTGGCAAAATACTGAATCGCCCACACAAAGACGAGTAAGGTAACAGTCGGTGTTGATTCTCTTCGCTTAGACTAAGGCATCTGCGATCTGTATGTCTCCTTGCCCTGTTGCTTTGTCCCATGATGTCAGCGTGACACTGCGCATGTCCTTGACAATGTAATCTGCGCCAGCTTCTATCAGCTGTTCTAGCGTATGTGTGGTGTAAAGTCCCACCACGACGAACCCTGCTGCCTTTCCAGACTTGACGCCTGCAGGCGCATCCTCGAAGACAATGATAGAAGATTTGTTTTCCTGCAGCCCCAGCTTCTTTGCACCCATCTGGTACGGCGCCGGGTCTGGCTTGCCGTTGGGCACATCCTCTGCCGTTACGAGATTCTTGGGGTGCGCCAGCTTCATGACATCGAGCCAGCCTTGCACAAGAGGTCGCGTGCCTGAGGTAACAATGGACCATGGGACAAGGTGCTCTTCGAGCTTGTCCAACAGAGCTCGTGAACCGGGAATCTCAATGGCGTCTTGTCCGAATTCTTTCGGAATCAACCCCTCTGCCTGGGAGATATCTTATCTGTCAGATGCGTGCTTTTGTCAAAGTGAAGATATGGCACTTACACTCCTCATTTGCGAGCTTTGGCTCATAGATCCGAAGGACGTCGATCGACCTTCGACCATGTGATGAAGCGAGGATGACATTAGGATCGACACCTATCTCTTTCCCAATCCTGATGCAGACATGTAAGCCTGTAGACGTGAGCATGCTCGGCTATTACTTACTTGTGCCAATGTTTTACAATGGCCTCTGTGGAATCGATGATAGTCCCACTACCTATATTAGCTGACTGGTAAGATGCTTTCAATGAGTATAACGCACTCCATATCAAAGAGCTGCAGGTGATGAGATATTAGTATCAATTTGCGATGCAAGTGAGCGTGCGTCTTACCAAGCCATGGAAGGGGATTGTTTTGGCAGGTGCCGAGAAGGAAGGCTCCGATACAGTCATGGTTTGAAGTTAGAGATGCGATGAGCTGGATCTCAGTCAATAAAGTCAAGATGTCGCAATGATATAGTGAAGTACCCGAGCGGACTATTATAGATGTACACCTGGTGGGAAAGAGAATACATTATCGCGCTAACTCGTTCCGGTATCGGATCCGACAGCTGCCGATGATGCAGCCAATCATGATGACGACAACTAAAAGATGCTAGTCGCGACGCTGGAGAACAGCCGCGAAGACTGGCCTTCGCTTGACGTTCCAGAAGATGAATAGAGGCTACAGATGGAGCTATTTTCATTTGTGTTGTTGTAGAGCGTAAGGGTTGAGCATGGCCAGCGCCGCGGGGGTGGGGCCAAAGCTAGGTAGGCGGACACAAGCGGCAGAACTTTTCACGTGCCGAACTTTTTCTGGATCGGCCAGAACTTTTCTGTGGACGATTGCGATAACATACACCACGCCAACAATTCAATATGAAGGTCGGAAGTAAGGCTTCTCACAGGATTCAGCCTCGTTATAGAACTAACGATCATTGTAGAGCCAAAGTCGAAGCGCGTACCCGTGCGGTTAAGGCACAAGATCGAGAAGGCTTCAGCGGCGAAGCAGAAGAAGGCGAAGAAGCTTGCCAAGAAGGTACTGCCACCATGCGCGACTACAGCGCTCGCATTCTGACGCACATAGGACCCAACATGGCGCTCCAAGACCAAGAAGGAACCCGGCATTCCCAACCTGTTTCCCTACAAAGATAAGATTCTCGCAGAAGTGGAGGAGCAGCGCAGGAGGAAGGAAGAAGACAATGCGCGCCGACGCCAGCTAGCGAAGGAGCAACAACAGAAGGGCGCAACCGCCGAGGACGTCATGGAGGACGACGAAGAGTTTGAGCAATTCGACGCTGAAGGCGACGAACTACTCGCTGACGACAGCGAAGACGAGGATTCGATGCAGGTGGTAAGTCTAAGTGGCTAGTATACGATGCGCGACCGTACTAATGAGATGCAGGACAACAAGTTCAACCCTATGGCAGCTCTCCTAGCTTCCGCCAAAGCGCGCGCCGCAGAATTCGAGAAGAACGACGACCCAGATGCCATGGAAGACAGCGATGACGACGAGTCGGATGGCGATGATGCAGTCAAGGTCCGCAAAGATGCGTCAAGAAAACAGTTCGACAAGGTGTACAAGACGGTCGTCGACGCCGCGGATGTTGTTCTGTACGTGCTCGATGCTCGCGACCCAATGGGAACGCGATCGAAAGAGGTGGAGCAGGCCGTCATGGCAGCCGACCGTTCAAGCAAGCGCTTGATATTCATCCTCAACAAGATCGACTTGGTCCCACCACCGGTACTACGCGCATGGTTGATTCATCTACGTCGCTCATTCCCTACTCTTCCTCTACGTGCGTCGAAATCTGCGCCCAACGCGCAAACCTTCGAGCACAAGGACCTCTCAATCAAGGGAACATCCGAGACACTCTTCAAGGCTCTCAAGACCTTCGCTGAGTCCCGTCAGTTGAAGCGCGCAGTCCACGTTGGAATTATTGGATTTCCCAACGTTGGCAAATCATCCGTCATCAATGCCTTGACGTCGAGAGTAGGCGGCAAGGCTGCTGGATGTCCTACCGGTGCTGAGGCGGGAGTTACCACCAGTTTGCGCGAAGTCAAGATCGACAACAAGTTGAAACTTATCGACTCGCCTGGTATCGTTTTCCCCAACACCGAAGGTTCCAAGGACAGCAAAGTACAACAGAAGGCGCGCCTGATTTTGTTAAACGCCGTACCCCCGAAAGAGATTGACGACCCTGTTCCCGCTGTCAGTCTGCTCATTAAGAGACTGTCGTCCTCGGAGGAGCTTTTCTCGAAATTGATGGCAGTCTACGATCTACCTCCCCTACACGCTGTGGGCAACGACAGGACGACCGACTTCTTGGTTCAAGTGGCAAGGAAGAGAGGCCGTCTGGGCAAGGGCGGTGTACCCAACATGCACGCCGCGGCACAAACCGTCATCATTGACTGGAGAGATGGTCGCATTCAAGGATGGACCAGCCCTCCCAAGTACACACCTGCCGAGCCTGATACCACCAAGACTGCACCAGCTACGAAGGGCGGACTCGTTGGCGATCAGAAGGAGATCGTCAAGGAATGGGCTGCAGAGTTCAAGCTTGATGGTCTATGGGGTGATGATTCAAATGATACGGCGGTACCAGAGGCTATGGAGGAGTAGGCAGCTCGTGTTGACTGTTATGGCGAAATGGCGTTCGTAAGGCTGTAGTGCTAGTGTACTTGACTCGCACATAGGAAAAAGTTCCGACTAGATATCGGGCCTAACAATGATACATGTTCATGAAGACGATCTTACTTTCCTGATCCTAGACATTTTAGAGCCTTCCGATGCAAGCCTTGCGATGAGCGTATGTAGATCGTGTACCGCTACTGACCGAATCAGTTTCTGCGATATCGGATCCGCATCGTACCATAGTACAAGCGAAAAAGTTCTCTCCAAGCTGCAACCCCACACCGATGGGAGTGTTCGGCGATATGTTCGCTCCCATAGGTAGGTTTCGCCGCCCCACACTTTGGGGTGAGAGCCGACGGAAACCGAGAGCTCCATCACGTCAAGCTTCATAGCTCAAGATACATAACGACGCGTCCCTTTAGATTTTTGGACAGTCACAATTATCATCACACACACAATGGGTTCTTCAAAGGGTCTTCAGCCTCTGCGCTCTGCTTCCAAGACTTTGAATGCGCTGCCCGCAGCCTATGCTGGCGCGCAGATCGCATCGAGACGGTATGCGGGGACGCTCGCAAACTTCAAGATTCCCACTATCAACAATGAGCCCAACGTAAGATGAGAGATGTTGTATATGCTCAGAATCAATTTGCTGACTCAAAATTATAGCAACATTATGCCAAAGGCTCGGTAGACCGCCAGAAGCTTCAAGATGCGGTTGCACGTATGAAGAAGCAAGGACCAGTACAAGTACCTCTTGCCGTAGGAGGAGAATACGTAGGCCTTCCACACGCACATACGAGTCTCATGTCACTCTAACACCATTCAGATCAACAACTCCTCAATCCTCACTCAGAACAACCCCTCCTCCCACGCCGACGTTATCGCCAAATACTCCAATGCCAGCGCAGCCGATGTGAAGAAGGCCATAGACGCAGCCCTAGCTGCTAAGCCAGCATGGGAGGCACTTCCCTTCGCCGAACGCGCATCCGTGTTCCTGAAGGCGGCCGACCTCGTCGCCACAAAGTACCGATACGAGATCATGGCTGCGACCATGGTGGGACAGGGCAAGAACGCGTGGCAGGCTGAGATTGACTCAGCGGCTGAGCTGTGCGACTTCCTGAGGTTCAACGTCAAGTACGCGGAAGACACATACGGACACCAGCCCACGCACAACTCGCCAGGAGTCTGGAAGTAAGTCAAGTATCTGGTTATAGCTCGGGAACGAAGCTAACAGGTGCAGCCGCGTTGAGTACCGACCTCTCGAGGGCTTCGTCTACGCAGTGTCACCATTCAACTTCACAGCCATCGGCGGTAACCTCCCTGCAGCCCCAGCCCTGATGGGCAACGTCGTTGTCTGGAAGCCATCCCCATCTGCGATCGCCTCGAACTGGCTTCTCTACCAGATTCTCATCGAAGCTGGCCTTCCACCAAACGTGATCCAGTGGGTGCCCGGTGATGCTGTGGAGGTAACCCAGGAAGTCCTGAACCACAAGCAATTCGCATCTCTGCACTACACCGGTAGCACAGCGGTATTCCGTCAACTATACGGAAAGATCGCGAACGGTGTGGCTGAGGGCAAGTACCAGAGCTACCCCAGGATCGTTGGTGAGACAGGAGGAAAGAACTTCCATCTCGTCCACAAAGATGCCGACATCCACAACGCAGCTATCCAGACCGTCCGCGGTGCATTCGAGTACCAAGGTCAAAAGTGCAGCGCCTGCTCCCGTCTATACGTACCCGAGTCCGCCTGGCCCGAATTCAAAGAGATTCTCGTCCGTGAAGTCGAAGCCCTGAAGATCGGCGAGCCCACCGACTTCTCCAACTTCATCGGCCCCGTCATCCACGAAGCGTCTTTCAAGAAGCTGTCCGGCGTCATCGACGAAGCCAAGAACGACAGCGAGCTCGAGCTCGTCGTTGGAGGCAAGTACGACAGCAGCAAGGGCTACTACATCCACCCTACCATCTACCGTACCAAGAACCCCAACCACCCCCTCCTATCCCGCGAACTCTTCGGCCCCGTCCTCGTAGCCTACGTCTATGACGACGCGGCGCCCAACGCCTTCGCCAACATCATCAAGCAGATCGACGACACATCTGAGTACGCGTTGACGGGCGCTGTGTTCGCAAAGGATCGGGAGACTATCAAGTACGCGTCTGAGAAGCTGAGGGATGCGGCTGGTAACTTCTACATCAACTGCAAGTGCACAGGTGCGGTTGTTGGTCAACAGCCTTTCGGTGGGTCGAGGGCTAGTGGAACGAATGACAAGGCTGGTAGTGCGAACTTGCTCGCGAGGTTCGTCAATATGAGGGCGATTAAGGAGGAGTTTATGCCTACGGAGAAGGTTACATATCCTAGCAACGAGGTGTAAGTTGGATTACGCAGTCTCGATTGATGGAGAAAAGCATCGCATGTTCAGCTAGCATTGGCGTTGGCGTTGGATTGGATACAAACGATTTATGACAAAAGGGAAAGATTTGTATAGAATAAGAATGACATAAGTCATGTATCAGAAATTGTGTCACAAGTCTGCATGTGTGGTTCTGGCATATGATACTGCAAATACATATGAAAAACACAAATTAATGGATCGTGGCAGACAAATGCTCGTTCGTAGGGGCTCATAAATTCCATCATTGAGAGCACAGAACGAAACACCAGGTCTGCAACAGTCTACAAGGGAAACACCCCTATTGCGGTGTACAACTAGCTCTAGTGGCGTCGTAAAAGCCTGATATATTACAAATGTAGATGCTGATGCACGGTTCGGCATGTCCATTAAGGTGTCTACTGTATAAAGTTGGCCTACCTTTTCTGTGGCTTGAACTTGGCGAAATTGCGGATACTAGACAGCTGCCTTAGACTTCAGCGACTAGAGGATTTCATTGGAAGAAGACGTTGAATAGATGCGCTGTAGTCTGCATTGCTATCAAACTGAATGTTGACAAAGCGTGACGCGATGTAGGTGGGTATTTGACTTTCGTCCAAGAACGGGGTGAGAGCCTACGTTTAGAAACGCGACTCCAACCCTCACACGACTTATCCAAAGCAACAACATGTACATGTGCCTCGGCAACAAGAACACAGAAAACGTTGAGAGATGGGTCCAATCTCACGACGCGGCTCAACGCACCTTCTAGAACCTGCATGAGTCGTGACATCGACCCACCAGCTATCGGGAGCCCCGTTCGTTTCGAAGCGAACCTTGCAACCTTATTTTGGAGCCGCAATGCACGGGGGCGTTCGAGCAATTTCCAGAAGATAGGGTGAGGATACGGCCGTTGAGATCGTGATTTGCATTGTCGGGTCGGCCTGGCGAACGCAATGTTTGTGTGACGTGAAGCTATCCAACAGATGGATTTTTGGTCTACGTGACGATGAGACTGTGATGCGATTATACCCCGAATTCCGGGTCGGAATCGGGACAGCACATCTTGGTCCGAACCAGCGACCAGGGTGGAGCGGAGCGGATTGTGCTGAGGAATCAATGCCGCATCTTATCTATCGTGCGAGGTACCGTTTCGGTGTCATGTAGCGAGTGTGAGACGAGATGAGCCTCGTATGCATACATGCTTAGTGAAGACTGCGCTGTTGAATCACCTCGGTCGTGGTGATGGAGTTAAGCAACTCTTCACGATGAATCAGCTTCAACCATCAGTAAGCATCTCCATATCCATGGAAACAAACACGCGTACGCCCCTCTTTTCAGATTCGTATCTTGGAGGAGAGGAGAATTTAGATGCCGACGCCGACTCTCCGCCCACCATCCGCACGTTAACTCCAGACAGCGGAAACAGCACGAAAATCTCGAGCTTCTAAAAGTAAATCCTGGAACACCCACAGGGTAACCTCGGCAGCTCGGTACATTCTCCTTCGAGATCGAAAACCCTTGTCAGAGCCTTATGACGCACTGTCCGCGATCTGCAACATGCATAGCGGCACCTTTTCCCAGCGCCGCCATCCCTGCCGTGTTCGGCGCCTGCTCTGCATTCAGTTGCTGTGATTGGCTCCGCGGGCCAAGCTTTCGAATGACGTGGCTGCTTCGAGCCTAGCGCAACGCTTCGGCCGAGCAGACATGAGATTTTTGATCATGGTGTCATCGCCTCATGGATCGCACGTTGCAAGCGGATTTCTGGAGCGGTGCGCGCGAGTCGGGAATGGGGACGCATCCAGATGGTTGGGCAGTCGCCCGGTTTGTTTTGTCCTGGTTACGCATTTGCTAGTGGCTTCTCTTACCGCTGCATCGCATGACTTGTGCGCGCCGCCCGCCGTGTGTGTGGTCCTTTATATGTAGCGTCTCCCGCGGTGATCTCCCTACTTTCCTACTCCGAGGTTACTTTTCGTCTATTTTATTCCCTTAGATATCCTTTTAATATACCTGGGCTTCGTCCCTACGTCGCTTCCGTTTTACCCTTTCGACGAATATCATCGATCAATCTACGACACCGTCACATCGAATCGAAAGCATTGTCACAATGGAGAAGGACCAACAGGTCGCCGATCGCTCTGCGGCGAACAGCAGTAGCGGAAGCAATATGGACGTCGAGTCTGGAAGAGAAGGCATCTCGCATTGGAAGATGATCACGGATCAGGGTGTTGTGACCAAGGAGATCATCAACTACGACTATGAGGGCGAGGGAACAGAAGAGGATCCCTATGTTGTGGAGTGGATCGACAACGACCCCAGGAATCCAATGACCTGGCCCAAGACGAAGAAGTGGATCATGGCCATTGCGGTCGCCAACTCGGTTCTCGTCGTATCGTTCTGTTCATCGGCTTTCTCTGGAGGTATGTATTGCGCAACCCGAGATGGATATGGAACAACATCTGACATCTGATAGGCATCCAACAAATTATGGCTGAGTTCAGCGTCAGCCAGGAAATCGTCACACTCGGTGTATCGCTCTTCGTTCTCGGATTCGCCCTTGGCCCTCTGCTATGGGCTCCCTTCTCGGAATTGTACGGTCGCCAAATTGTCTTTGTCGGAACATACACTGCTTTCATGGCCTTCAACGCTGGTGCCGCCGGTGCGCCCACCATCTACGGCCTGCTCATCCTCCGATTCTTCGCTGCCGCTTTCGGTTCTAGTCCTCTTACCAACGCTGGAGGTGTCATTGCCGATCTCTTCTCCGCAAATGAGCGCGGACTGGCCATGTCAATCTTCTCCGCTGCGCCGTTTATGGGTCCCGTCCTCGGTCCGATTATTGGTGGCTTCTTGGGCATGACTGAAGGTTGGAGATGGGTTAATGGACTCATGGCTATCTGGGCTGGTGTCATTCTCGTCGTCACCTCCTTCCTCGTCCCTGAGACATATGCTCCCGTCCTGCTCAGGAAACGTGCTGAGAAGCTCTCGAAGCTTTCTGGAAAGGTCTACCGCTCCCGCACTGATATTGATCAAGGCAAGGTTTCGCTCGGAGAGGCTTTCGCAACTGGTCTCAAGCGTCCCTGGATCCTGCTCTTCTGCGAGCCCATCGTTCTGCTCCTTTCTCTCTACCACGCCATCATCTACGGTATCCTCTACATGCTCTTCGGCGCTTTCCCCATCGTCTACCGTATCGGCCGTGGTTGGAACGAGGGTATTAGTGGTCTGCCTTTCGTCGCTGTCGCTATCGGTGTCTTACTCGCCATCACATACGTCATTACGGTCGACAACAAGATGTACATGAAGAAGGTCAACGAGTCCGGCCGCGGATTCGCAGCTCCAGAGGCACGTCTGCCCATGTGCATCATCGGCGGTATTGCACTCCCCATTGGTCTGTTCTGGTTCGCCTGGACCAACTCGCCTGATCTGCCATGGGCCGCCAGCGTCGTCGCTTCCATTCCATTCGGCTTCGGTATGGTGCTCATCTTCCTGTCCATCATGAACTACCTCATCGACTCGTACACCATCTTCGCCGCATCCGTCCTGGCCGGTAACGGTATCATCCGTTCAATTTTCGGTGCTGCTTTCCCTCTGTTCACCTCGCAGATGTACAAGGGCCTCGGTATCCACTGGGCTTCATCTGTACCCGCCTTCCTCGCTGTCGCCTGTCTCCCGCTTCCCTTCCTGTTCTACAAGTACGGCAAGACCATCCGCGAAAAGTGCAAGTACGCCGCACAATCCGAGGCCTTCATGGAGCGCATTCGCAACCAACAAGCCGCAAAGGCCGCACGACAAGCCCAGGGTGTCGAATCAGAGGACACCTCGCGCGCCAACACTCTTACACCTCAAGAGGAAGTTGAGGAGGAGGCACACGAGGAAGAGTCCGCACCCAAGTTCGAGGAGATGAAGACTGAGAAGGAGACTGATGGCGAGGGTCTCAAGAAGGTTCAGACTGGGCGCTCAACAAGAAGTCGGAGAACAGTCAGGGATCTCGACTTCAACCCCAACCCGTTCGATATCGACCGCGTCAACACAAGGGAAAGCTTTGTTACTAGGCCGAGGACGAACAGCCGGGCGAGTAGCAGGAAATAGATGTTTGTGTTTTGTTGTAGCGTTTTTACGGTCGAAAAGTTGAAGGTGCATTTTGACGCATGGCATCAGCATTGTATACCCCTCTCCTATTATCATTAGTTAATACAAGATCCACGATATTCTGAATATGCTCCTTTGCTTCTTTCTCGTGATTGTGCTTACATGCGTAGTGGTGACACTAGGATGGCTGGATTTCTCGCATCTTGCCAATATGCTTGACCAAGTACTACATATGAATGTAGAGATACACATTGCCTCGTGTAACGTCTACTTGTCAAAACGTGGCACTGTGTATGCTGCAACACAACTCCTGTCATTCCCTCATTGGGATGGTGAGATCGCCCTTGCATGGTTCATCCTCGGCGATCATCATCAGCCGCGGCCAAGGCATGCAAGTGTCGTATCAGAAACCGTCCGCACAGCACTCTTCTAGACACGTAACACGTTGCGCAATATGCAATCGCATCGGCCCTTCCCCCGCGCATCTCGCCCATCGCTTCTGGCCATGGAAAGCGTCTATGTATATTCACTTAGCTTCTAGACGCCTTCCTTGAGCGCGCATCAGCAATGCCACGCGTGCGCACTCGACACGTCGTCCTCAGCGTCTCCATCCTCTGCTGGATATACTATTTCCTCCCTAAAGACGAAGCCTTCCCGTCTCGCCATGCCGTACACGATCATGGGTCCACCGCCGCGTTGGCGCGCCACATGAACGATCCATCTCAGATTCCGCATATCGTTGCGACGCCGAGTAGCTTCGACTGGAGTTCTGTGAACTTCACTTTCCCACCACCACAAAGCCCGAAACTTCCTCCACCTTTCACGGGTCGTCCTCGCATACAACACAAGTTCAAACCCGACCCGCACGATGTACATACGATACAAGAAGGGAGACGACGATACGTGAAGAGAGTGTTCGAGAAGAGCTGGGCAAGCTACAGGAGCAAGGCATGGATGAAGGATGCCCTGAAGCCTATAAGTGGGGAGTACGTCGACCAGTTCTCTGGCTGGGCTGCAACTCTGGTGGATTCACTAGACACCCTTTGGATGCTCGGTATGCGCGATGAATTCTACGAAGCTGTCGAAGCAGTAGCGACGATCGATTTTGGCAAGTCTACGGCACCAACTGTCAATACGTTCGAGACGTGTATACGGTATCTGGGCGGGCTCCTCGCTGCATACGACTTGAGCGGACACGAGGTGCTGAAGGCGAAGGCAATTGAAGTAGGCGACTTGCTGTATGGCGCTTTCAACACCGAGAATGGCATGCCTGTCGACTTTATCAACTTCGAAAACGCGAAGCAAGGCACTGGTTTGATAGTTGAGAACCAAGTGGTCAGTGCTAGTCCTGGTACCATTACGCTCGAGTTCAGCAGGCTGAGCCAGATTACCGGACACGACAAGTACTATGCCGCCGTGTCGAATCTGATGGATGTCTTTGCGGAGAGTCAAAATGCGACGAAGCTGCCGGGCATGTGGCCCATGATGGTACACATGAGCGCGAAGGACGTCGTCTCTGGGTATCAGTTCACGATAGGCGGGAATGCAGACTCCCTGTATGAGTACCTGCCAAAGGCGCACGCTCTGCTTGGTTCGAAGGAACCCAGCTCGAGCAAATATGAGGCCATGTCACGCGCTTTTATGGATACAGCGATGAACAGCTTGTTCTTCGCACCTATGATACCAGGGAAGGAGGACATTCTGATTTCTGGTAATGTGGACGTTCACGCGGATGGTCCTAGTCTCGACCCTGAAAGCGAGCATCTGTCTTGCTTTATTGGTGGTCTTTTTGCGCTTGGCGGGCGCCTGTTCGATAACGACGAGTACCTCGATACTGGAGCGAAGCTTGCCCGCGGCTGCGCATATGCTTACAAGGCATTTCCCACTGGTATCATGCCAGAAAGGTACAACATGGTTCTATGCCCCAACTCCGATCATCGCAAACCCTGCGCTTGGGACGAAGAGCGCTATGCTGTAGATGCAGCAGCACGGCCACAACACAAACCCCATCTACCCAAAGGCTTCACCACTGCCAAAGATCCCCGCTATATCCTGCGTCCCGAGGCCATTGAATCAGTCTTCATACTATGGCGTATTACAGGCGATCCCATCTGGCGCGAGACAGCATGGCAGATGTTCGAAGCCGTATCCAGTGCAACAGACACCGAACTCGCGAATGCAGCAATCTTGGACGTTACAGTCATCGGATCGAAGAAGGAGGATTACATGGAGAGTTTCTGGATGGCCGAGACGCTCAAGTACTTTTACCTGTGCTTTGCCGATACGGACTTGATTAGCTTGGATGACTTTGTGTTGAACACTGAAGCGCATCCCTTTCGGCTATCTAGGGGGTAGGTGACGCGTATGTAGCTCTGAATATGATGGAGGAAGTTTGTTGTCGTATTAGTCCCATATGTGCCCGCAACATCCATGGAAGACACATGCTGTGATCGGCAAAATTGCGTGAACCCTCGCAACAAGACGCGAACGCGACGTTAGAATAGGCGAGAAAAACAAAGACCATCGCCAACTACAATCAGCGTACACTTCACCCTCCATCTTGCACAACACCCAAACCCCCTACGCACATTACGCCCTCAATGTTCTCGACGCCCATAGAGCCCATGCCGCAACTCCGCAGCCCCACTCTTCAAGCATGTCAAGCATGTGGCGGCGCACGCCATGATTGGTGTACCTGACCGCGGCCGATGTTTCTAAACCAGGAACACACACGAGCCTAGCGCGTGGATGCGCGGCCCCCTTGAATCATCCCCTTCCAACCCCAGGCACCAAGACCTTTCTTTTCCCTCTTCATCTCTCTTTAACCAATATCCCCACGACTCTACGTCACGGTCATTCTTTCTTCGGTTGGAGAGTAAATACCTACACTCGTTCTTTTGCTGTTCATATTACGGGCCTCAGTCGAACTCTTCACTCCCGCATAGATCCGCCCGTTTTGCAACTTTCGCACCACCCACTACATTACTATCTATAATCGAAGATGCGTTTCTCGATCGTTGCCGCTGCGCTTGCAGCTGCTCCCGCAGTTGTCTCGGCTGCGGAGAAGGGAAAGATGGGATGGGCCCTTGGAACGAAGATGGGAAGCGGAGAGTGCAAGACGCAGTCAGACTACTCGGCCGACCTCAAGGCTATCAAGGATAACTCTGGCTCGACCATTGTCCGTGGTTACTCTGCCTCGGACTGCGATATGGCTAAGACCGCTCTTCCGGCCGCCAAGTCAGCAGGCTTCAAGGTCGTTCTTGGTATCTGGTAAGCTTCGCCTCTCTCCAAACCTCAACTATCACGATCAAGTATACTAACATGTGAAACCACAGGCCCGATGTCGAGGAGTCCTTCAACAAGGACCTCAAGGCCATCACCGACGTAGCCCAGCAATACGCCGACACCATCTACGCCGTAACCGTCGGCTCCGAGACGCTCTACCGCGGCAACTTCACCGGCGAGGAGCTCGCCGGCAAGATCAAGACGGTCAAGTCCAAGCTGCCCTCCGGCATCAAGGTCGGCACAGCAGACTCGTGGAACAAGTTCGCCGACGGAACCGGTGATGCCATCATCGGCACCGCCGATATCATCATGGTCAACGCTTTTGCCTTCTGGCAGGGCGCCAGCCGCGATAACGCTACGTACGCATCCCTTCATTACACATACACATACACATGAGAAAAGGAACTGTAAACTAACATGACTGCAGCCACGTCTACCTCGACGACATGTTCCAAGCCACCGCACACATCGAGAAAATGGCCGGCGGCCGCGAGAAGGCCCCTGAGATCTGGACTGGCGAAACTGGCTGGCCCACGGCTGTTGGTACCGACTACGATGAGGCGAAGGGTGGTCTGGACAACGCAAAGCACTTTTACCAAACCGGTTTCTGCGCGCTGCTCGACTGGGGCTTCAACGGCTTCTACTTTGAGGCGTTTGACGAGCCCTGGAAGCCTGCTTCCATTGGTGATAACGGAAAGGTCGCTGATGAGACGACTTGGGGTGCTATGACTGCGGACCGCAAGACTAAGTTTGATCTTAAGTGCGGTGTTAAGGCTTAAGTGCATTGCCTCTAAGGGGTGTGTATGTGGTGAATATAGACGGTGCGAGAAGTGTCGGTACATGTCGATAATAGCATGTGTACGCATATAGAGTATAGACGCATTGCTTTTCCATGCGGAAAGGCCACGGCCGGTTCGTTCTTCAATGTATTGTGCGGCGTGATGTTGCTGCGAACACTCTTTTTGATCACTTGTTCACCTGGACTATCACTGAGCTTGAAAACTGCACAAGAAGGACCTGCTCACACAGGAACGTACATGGCTTGTCTGAGAGCCAGGTAAAAGAGACTCTAGTCGTGTGCATTGTATTTGCTGCATTCCATCCAGCCACGAAGCCAAATCTTTGGACTGACGCCAGCCTTGAACCGGCGTTTTATGCGAAAGCTAAGTAAAAGAGAGACTCTCGTAGTTCTCATTGTACTAGCATTACGCCCATCTAGCGTGAACGCATTCTCGACCAAAAAGTACGGTTGCAAAGGAAAAAAGATACCCCAGCACCACCAAAAACAAAAAATGTTCGATGCACTCTTGCGAGCGCCGACGAGCTTGACTCATCGGAGGTTTGAACTCCGGACCTTCAGTGTCCTAACGAGCTGTGAAGCTCTTGTTAGACTGACGTGATAACCAACTACACCAACGAGCCTTGTTTGATGCAAGAATGGGATTTTAGAAAATAAATGACCCCAAAATTTTGATCGTACGACGGTAGCAACAGCTTCATTTCTACTCAAAAAGAGCAGTAAATCTATGAGGTAAAGTTATCCATACAGGTAAGACGGGGTGCGAACGCGGGAAGGGAAAAGTTTCGGCAAACGTCAACATGGCGTCCTATCAAAACTGACCTAGCCCCACCAACTCCACATCGCGACAGCGAACTACACTCCAACACTTACAAACGATAAACAGGCTGCTCGATTTCCATACCCGGTGTTGACACTGCAGAACTTGGTGCTGAGCCCCCGGAGAAGAGACTTGAACTTCTTGACCCCGCCAAGGACAATGGGTTTGAGTGCGAACTGGATGGCGTTCGCGACAGCGCATATAGGGATTCGTAATCTGGCGCAAACTCTCGCGATGGCTCTCTGGGTGTGTACTCTGGTAGCTGATCAAAGTCCTCTCTGTCTTCTGGCGGTGGTAGGCGTTCGCGGGGTATGCGAGGTAGAATTTCGAGGGGTGTGTTGGAACGGATGGTGAAGTGCTGATCGTTGTATTTGATGCCGATGGATATAGCAAGGGCGTAGCGCCGGGTTATTGTGTATGTCTTGAAGGTTGGCACGCACTCTGTGTCGTCGATGAGACGAAAGTTCGACGTCAACGTCGTCGTTTTGTTGAACGGTATTGGTCTGTTCATGCCGGTCCGCGATATGCAGGTGATGTGCTTGGATACAACGTCCTCGGGGTCCGTTACGGTGTTTCCGCACTTTGTCGTTGAGTATGTTGAGATGGTGACCGTTAAGGAGTCGATGATGCATTCCCGCTCGGCATGGTTGGCGGGGTCGCGCGCGTTGAGTAGGCTGAGTGACAACGGCATATGCTGTCCTGGGCACACCTTTTCGGGGTGGTTCAGCGTGGGAACGATCCGTGGCGTTGAGTTCATAGAGACGCCGGAGAAGACTTTCTTGACTCGAGATCCATCCTTCTCTTTGTTCGGTTTCCAGACTTGGCCGTGGAGCACAGAAGATTTGACCTGCGCCCTTCGTGGTATGTCCGCTACCGTTCTTGGATGGTATCGTAGTATATGTTTACACCTCTTAGTCTCTGTCGAGCCACTGAGAATGAGTCTGGCCTGGACGAAGTATGATATTTGTGCCGCACCGCCTGGCCCACTGGTCTTGAGCTGAAAGGACGGCGGAAGGGGATGTGGCTCGCGAAGATAGTTGCAGCCGCGTACCATGCCCTTCATTTGGGGTTCGGTCGACTCTGGAAAGACAAACTCAAAGTCCCATGAATACTTCCGCGGTCCAAGATTACGACAGGAAACCAGCTCTTTCTCGCGGTTGAAGAGCCGTATCTTCTCCTCGTAATCATGCCTTTGTGCAGATGGGTGGGTTTTCGAGTTCACGTGTAGAGGTCTGGATGTCTTGGTGACACAACTACCCGCAAAAACCACCTTCAGCGACTCAATGTCTTCCTGCTCTTCTACTGCCAAACATATCTTTCCAGTGACCTTTTCTCCGCTCCTATACGTCTTGCTGCTATCGCCATCGATAACAACCCTCAAAGCTGGCACCGTCATTTTGCTGGGGAGAAGAAGAGATGATCAGCAATGCAGGGACCTCGCAGGGCTTAATAGCGGACGGGTGGGTGTGGACGATTCGCTCAGGTTTCAGGCACGCGGTTATCGGTGCAATCCAGACTAGGAGAACGTTTGCCGGGGTAGGAGGTATGCCAAGGATGAGAGGATTTGCTGGGCATGCAACTGCGATAGTGATAACGGAAGGTGAAAGGTGCAATCCGCCCAAGAAAGGGAGGCTGAGTGCATGAGAATATTGGGCCTATATGTTGCTTACCGTTGGCTTCGCGCGTACCTTGCCATTTCGAACGTCATCTGGTTGCCAAGGATCTACCTTGAAGCCTTTGGGTTGAAGGCATGATATATGCGCACACGTTGTTAGGGCTGCGCTGTCAAACCCTAGATGGAAAGGATGTTCGTGGTAGGCGTAATCGTGAACCAAGCTACCCGTTTCATCCCTATCCTGATCATATCGATCGTCCACGAATTGTCCAACTTACGCCGCATCACTTTTACAGGCCCGAATACCCAAGAGCTCTTTGCAGCCATTCTTCCGCAGAGTGCTGGACAGCGGGATGCAGCCAAGCAGGCCATGTTGTCTTGGCTGGTAGTCTGGATTCAGCCACGCTGATACCCCAGATCCGCCCCGCTAGCATCTGTAGAAGAACCTTCGACATGGTAGCAGAGGAATGGTTGTCTCCACATGTACTCCGCGATCCAAAATCTGGAGATCAAGCGATCTGTTAGCGACGCACACTGCACCGGCTGTTATGAGGGATCAAGGTCAAAAGTTTGGAGAGAAACAGAGAATGGGCGGGGTTTCTCGAGGCGTGCCACATCAAGCAACGGCGCCGCGGTAGGTGCTCGCTTCGAGATTGGGTACGCTCGAATGGCTCTTGGCCTCCACAAGACGACGATTGGCGGACCGATTTGCCTGCGCTGCTCGGGGAGAACGAGAGTCCAGCTGCTCACTTCTCCGGAGGCGGGTTTGTTGCCCGCTTCGCCTCGTGCCACGACAACGGCGTCCTGGCGTAAACACGGGAAGTGCGCCTCTGGCGAACATGAAAGGAATGTTGTGAGCTGAATCCGGCGACGGCGTAGCGTTGGTGTAGATGTGGAGGAAGGACCACTCTGGGCTTTAGTTTAGTGGGGTTTTCAGATCGCACTAGAGCCGCACGTGGCGAGGTATCGATAAGGGACAAGACCTCGGGAGCCATCGTGCCATCTGAACATGCGGCTGGCATTGCACTGATTGCCTTGGTCTTTAGGATCGCAAAATCCTGCTTCCATACTGTTCGCACCTAGATTTGTGTTTGACGCTACCCCCAAACCTTATTTAGTTACAAGAAACTTGAGGGAAATGAGAAAGCGTCACTGAGAACACGTAATTCTAGTAATCGAAGGTTGGTGTTGATGAGAAGACAGTTCGAAGACACAAACTAGACTGCATCGATTTAAATGCGATTCATCCTCAGCGTCTGTGGTGTTGATACCAACATCGCTTGGGCATACCTGGCCGCGTCGAGGTAGAAATGATGCGCACCAACTGATGTCTGGCCCAGATATTGATGCGTGAAGAACGTCACTCAATCAATGAAATTTCCAGCAAATTGTATATAGAATTCGGTAGCCTTTGCTCCGTACAGAACTTGTGTGCGCCTACCAGGTGTTGCGAAATCTGGAGTACCTAAACTCACAAAAGTGTAATTTTTGCGCAAGCTTGATTCGTGTGCTACTTTTGTTGTAGCTCAGGGGCATAACATCGAGCCCTATTTCATGTCACAGATTGCTCCAAGTATGTGATATTGGTGGTTCTGGTGACGCAGGAATGCCTCCAGTCGTCTTTCGGTAGTCGCGCCCAGACCTCAACGCGTGCTCACGCGTCAGGGTCCACTAAAACTATCCACGATCGCATCGCACCTTCACGCTCACCACTCCTAAGATAGCCGCCCCGCAATCGCATACTCGCCATCTTTCGAAAGACGTCGTCTTCAGGTCCTCACATACAGCATCACACGACACAATGCCGCCTAGGAAGAGCAATGTATCGGCGGTGTCAAACGAAGAGAGTCCCGCACCACCTAGATCAGTACCCAGAGAGGAGAGCTTGGGTGTTGAGGTACGTCGCATGCGACTGAGATCAATTGGAAAAGACTAGTACTAATGACGCGATCATAGGACCTAAACCTGCCAAAGTCTATAGTCCAGCGCCTGGCAAAAGGCGTCCTACCACCCAACACCCAAATACAAAAAGATGCGCTACTTGCTATGAGCAAGAGCGCAACTGTGTTTGTTAACTACATCACATCAACGTACGATCCCCTCTCTCTCCCGGCGACAGAAGACTTACGCGCCAATGGCATGCGAGTTCCCATAAATGGACATTCACTAACAAGCATGCAGCGCCGCTGAAAAAGCCCTCGCCAGCGGCAAGAAAACCGTCATGCCGAAAGACGTCTTCGATGCAATGACGGACCTAGAATTCTCCTTTATGCTACCCCGCCTCGAAGCCGAAGTCACAAAGTTCACGTCGATACAAGCCGATAAGCGGAACACGTACAGGAAGAAGGTGCGCGAGGAGAAGAAAGGCACTACTGCTTCCACCGATGCAGCTACCTCTACACCGGCCAAGTCAGCGGCAAACGGGGATGTGGTCATGGAGGGTGCGGACGATGGTGAGAGGGCGACGAAGAGGGTTAGAAGGGAGAGTGGAGATGCTGGGGATGGAGAGGTTACGGAAGAAGAGGGGGACGAGACACAGGATGTGGAGGATGAAGAGGTTGAAGACGACGAGATTGAGGAGGAGGTGGTTGGGGAGGAGTTGACGGAGGATCCGCTGGAGGAGAAGGAGGACAACAAGGATGATGACGATGACGATGATGGGAATGAGAGCGATTGAGAAGTTAGACGTACTGAGTCTGGATGGAAAGATATCACTGCATGGGCGGCGTTTAGGATGGGATGGTCGGAAGTATTGGTTGGCACAAGAATTGTCGAGAAATGGACTTGAATATGTTCTATTCTTCCTGAGATACTACTTGGAAGCTATTAAGCCTACCAATGATCTCAATGCATGAAGTCGTCGCATTGCTCATCTCCGTATGGCTCGTAACGTCGGATACCCAGAGTGTCACGCGCAACTTGCAACCATGATACCATATGCTTTGCGCAGCCCCCGTCGTGACCATAGTCTTCGCGTGTATGTTTCAGCGCTCTTCCAGCATGTTCATGGACTGTCTTCAACGCTTCGTCTTCGAGGGTATGCTAGCATCGAGCGGGTCACCGTATCGCACTACATATCTGTTAGCATACTTCTTCGTGGTTGGTTAGAAGCCACTTACGCCTGATCATTGAGCCCTTGTCAACAATGTTGTCCAACGCCCTAGCCTCCTCCTCCCTCGCCCTCGTATTCTTCCACTCATAGCCCGGCTGGTCCTCCTGCTTGCTCCACTGATAACCTGTCTCAGCATCCTGATGTGTCCCACTCCCACCCGCACCGTTACTCGTCGCTGCTTGCGCCATACCGCCAGACAGTGGTCGCTTTCCGTTTGAGTTGACGCCGAGAGTCTCGCGAGTTGTGGATTGTGAGTTTGGTGGTGAGATTTCGTTTACGCCTGCGAGGTTGGCGTTGAGCGGTGTGGCTGGGTTTGGAAGAGCTTCGTCGGGGAACATTTCATCGTCCGAGGGAACATTGGCGGGGGACGATTGCATGGTGGAGTCGCCGTCGCGGTCTGAGGGGTGGGTTAGCTGGATGCGCGGTCGTTTGTTGGCCATGGTGAGTGGTTGGCGCGCAGTGTAGGCTTACCAGACATGTTTGAGTAATTTGCCGGGGTAGTTCAAGGGCGATAGCGGCGGTGAAAGGGTTTGCGACGCGTGTGGTTCGTCGCGGTGGAAGGCAACAGTGAATGACATAGCGGTGGAGGAGCTAATCGCGGCCCGCCGCAGGGGTCAAGGTGGGGACTCTCGAAATATTGGCGACATCATACCTTGGAACTGATCACTCCTCCACGCGACTCAGGCTTTTGAACTAATACCCCCTCTACTATCGCCAGACAGAGCACCACACATAGAGATCATGGCGCCCAAGAACACACCCGCCGATGCTTGGGAGGACGACTGGGAATCACTCGCCGACGTACGTATGCCCCTCTTCTTTGATAGCAATCGTTCACACTGTGTAGAAAGAAGATGAGAAGCCCGTAGAAGAGCAGCCAAAGAAGCTCACAAAAGCGCAACTTAAAGCTCAACACGCTGAGCTCAACAAGCAGCTCTGGCAGGCGGCGTAGGTTGCTACCTTTCATTGTTAGCGACGCGACCTGACTGAAACAGCGAAAACCCAGAGCCTCAATGGTACCCTGAAGTCCACCCCGCGCCCGTCGCAGCAACCTTCAAGCCGAAAGTCACGATGCTTGCACGCAAGCCCACTCCTCAAGTTCTCTCCCGCAATATGGCAGGCATGAGCCTCGACGACGACGATAGTGAAGAGGAGCGACGGAAGAAAGCAGCAGCAGACTTCGAAGAGCGCAAAGCACGCGCGCAGAAGGAACGAGCAGAGAAGGAGCGCAAGTACGCAGAAGCACGAGAGCGCATCTTCGGCTCACCAGCTGCTTCCGCCGCAGAGGATTCGCGCAGCAACTCCCCTAACAAAGCTACCCGAGGGAAAGGACGAGGACGCGGTGGAAGGGACAGCCAACCGAGATCGAGCAACGAGCAGTCGCCCGCACGTACAGCACATACAGCTCCTGCGCGCCAACTCTTCGACCCTACCTACACCCCAAAGCCCGGCTCCGTATTCATACAGAAGAAAGAATCTGGTATCAGTCGCCCATCTACACCGAACACACAAGAGAAACCTGTTCGTCAGCCACAAGGACCCGCAAGAGGCGGCGGACGAGGCTTCGCTCCAAGAGGAGGATACGGTACTCAGGCAGGTCCGTCAACTTGAGCTTGCCGAGGCTTCTGTCGTGTGGACACACCTCATACAGGAAAAAAACTGAACAGGCCTGCAGACTACATCAAGACAAAGACCTGCAAAGTAGGTGGCCCAACGTCAACGTAGGCTCCAGGGTGTTCAGTTGTTTCCTAGGTTGGCGTGGACAGACCTCTTCCGCGTCTATCCTCTGAGGCGCGGATGTCTCTTGTCAGGACCTTTGTTGACGAGGAACAGAGGCACTAGGGAACGAGTGACCGCTGCGTCCAGGACTTTCCGAAGAGCTTCCGCACAATGGCTCCACAGTCACCCGAACAGTCAATCGAGCAGTCAACTGATCAACTTCCGCCTCCTAAATGGACATACGCTCACACCGCCACGCTACAGAAAGACCTCGCCAAATTCACCTACTTCATCAATCACCAAGTCGACAACATCTCAGAGCACGACCCCAAGCGGAAGGAGCTACAGGACCTTATAAAGAAGGAGGTGGAACTCGACGACATGATGGGCCATATTGCTGCTCTTCACCCGGAGGCGAAAGACGATGCAGTCGTTGCAGAGATTCAAGGCGTCGCACAAGAAATCCCTACCAAGAAGGGGGTTCTTCCTGAACACCTACAGCCACCGTACCGTGACACCGAGAGGAAGCAGATGGCACGCGAGAAGACTCGGATGCTGAAGCATTCAGACAGCACGCCGGAGACGAGCGGTTCATGTGAGACCCCCGAGACCAACACACCCGAATCGGCCGAGGGAAGTCACCATGATGAAGGAGACAAGGATTACGTGCCGTGAGAAGAAGAGGGTTATGAGAGTGGTCATCATCGGATAGGGAAGGGTTTGAGACGGTTTTATACTAGGATTGGAGGATGGTCATCACTGGAAGGCGAAGGGAAGGGCAGGGCTTGGGACGTTCTCATATCAGAATATTGCAGTTGCTAGTATCATAACGAGAACACCGTATGACACTGTTGTATTTTATCTATGAAATGCGAGATGTCTATGTTGTACGCAGGATGATACGTGATATGAAGAATCTCGTTCTCAGTGTTCTTAGTCCATCGTACTATATGATAGTGATGGTCTCGACCGGCGCATCGCTGTTCTCAACATCTTCCAAAGGAAAGACATTAGCAAGACTAACAATCCGATAAAAGCCCCCTTCTACCTCCCGAAGTACCCATACATTACGAGCACCTCCGAGTACGCATACCCAGTCACCAGGCTGTACCTCATCCCGACTTGTACCAACAATGTCTGTAGCGGTCACAAAGAAATTCTTGACACTCGACTCTTGAAGAACGTTCAGGTAGGCACGGCTCTCATCTCTTCGCCACTTATCTGGATCTGCGACATCGCTGGGTGAAGTCTCAAAGCCTCGGAAAGCTTTATATGACTCGTACAAATCGCCTTCCAATGTCGTATCATCGTAACTGAAATACCTCATCATTGACATACCACATGAGAGTTCGTATACAGCCCTTTCAGCATCCTCATGGCCCCATCGCTCTTTGTCATCAAGCGCTTGTCGGATCGTGTCCAGACATAACATGACTCTCTCTTCATCTTGCTGGGTGGCCATCGCAGGAGTTGAAAGATCGAAAGCGGATGTCTCTTGCTGAGGTTGTAGGCTCCAAACAATACGACTGATCCGAGTGATGCGTCGAGCGGAGATATTAAGAGCTTTGCCACCTCTTTCGATCCCGTAAACCTCCACAATATTGTACTCAAGCAACACGTCGTCACGAGGATTGCGACATAGTTCTGTATTAGACCAATCGGGAACCCACGATGGAAGATCCTCGTAGTTCACCGATGGACGCCAATCTTGGCTCAGCCAGTCGATCATCCCAATCTGAATCACAGCTACAGCAAATTCTGTATATACGTCCTGGACTCTTTTGGTGTAATCAACATCGAGCACGCAATCTCCAAGGCTACTGATCCTCCCCAATGAACTGTAGATGAAATCTCTTGGATCAGAGGACTCGAGATTACTGCCAAAAGACAAGTGAATAGCGGCATGCTCGTGGATCAGGAAGTCGTGTAAAGGAAGGGGCCTTATTGCCTTAAATCTGGCGTAACTCGCAGGGATTTTGGATTCTCCCAATGAAATTCTGGAGAACGCGAAGTTCGTGAAGCATGCAAGTAGTTCGTCTCGTTCAATGTCGAGTTGGCCACAGACGAATATAACATGTTTGTTTAACGCAACTTCTTGGCCGACCCATACGCGCTTGAACCATGGGCGATCGAAAAAAGCGTTGATTGATTCAAGAGGTAGAGCTGCAAATCCTTCGCCAAATGTTCGTTTCAGCTTTCCATGAGAATCCGTATAGTTATCGATGTAACAAATCAATTCTCGTAGTGCCACTTCGCTCTCATCTGCTGCAGGTCCAATCCAAGCAACAACAAGAGCGGCAGACGCGAAAATATTGCCCATTCGCTGAACCTGTACGCTTTTCTCGTCCAGGTTGCTTTGGTCGATACAGATGGCGTCTATCCAGAAGACTATGGTCTTGTCCTCCTCTTGTAGATGCTCTAGAGCAATTGCAAGGTTTTCGGTAGCTTGGAAAACCTTGTCTCCGACTGCTATTGGGCGTTGTGACTGAGGATCGCCCCATGTGTACGATAAACCGATGTAAAAAGGTGCGTACGTCTGCGTTCGGAGTTCGCAACGGACTATAGTTTGTCCATTGAAGATGACATTGGATTGCTTGGGAAGCAGATATAAGTACCGACACTGTGTGTGAGGGTTGCGAAGGGGAGTTGGCTTGAACGGTTGAGCGTTATGGATATCGAAGGGTCGCAAGCGTGCGTGATCAGTGAAGCGATCAGTTAAAGCTGACTTGTAATGGCCACTTTGTGAGCGGCAGGACATCGCCACCTTTGATATGGCGAGACGTAAGGGGAAGACTGGGGCAAAATGTAGACCAGATCACTATGTAGAACGTATCGCAGAGAGTTGAGGTTGAAAGGCAAGGTATGAGTTCAGCCTCGAGGGAGCCTAAAGTTGCCCCGCCGTCACGTGGAAGTCCTCCATCCCGAAGTTGCGGCTGAGCACTCAGCTAGACCACACAAGGGTGAATACTACCAGGAACCTAATAGTTTGGCTTGTACCTACGACGAAAACGTAAGGTAAAGGTACTTGGGGCAAAACTTGCCAATGTGCTCCTACACTACAGGATACTCTTTACCCATGGAAGAAGACTAGAACAAAACACCGAGCTGTACGTCGTGCATTATCGTGCTGGGCATAGTTGACGGATTTGGTTTACGTACGTAAAGTAACCATTGAAAGCTCTGTGACAATCCGGACGAAACTTTGTGCGCTGTACCCGAGTGCCAGTTATCATAATCAAGGCAATGAGGGAGCTCCATCAATTGAACGACCTTGAGAAATGTCGAGGCCTCTAGACGCATTTCTCTCAGCGGTGATCGGGGTACAAAAAGGCTCTGGACGATCTCGCATACACGTTTTTTCATCGAGCTTGAATAGTGTTGTTATGCCTCAAGAGTGAATGAAATTATCAGCACGACCTTGTCTTCCAGAATAAAGCTTCTGAAACCTCACAGCCTGATTCCAGGCATTGTCGAAGCCCAAAACCAGCCCAGAAAACTTACTCAGATATTGCAGAGTGGGTACCAACAGGAATACCACTGGCATGTACCATTACTCAGAAGAAGTAAATTCGCAGGGCTGTAGCAAGACGTAAATCCTTTCGTCCTGGTCGTGAAGATCTACCTAAGCGGTCAAGAAGTAAGCAGGTCGAAAATTTTCAAACACAGAATACCTGGATACAAAAATGAGGCAACAAGCAAAAAGCTTCCTACACCACCAATAATCGGAGGTCGCATCTAGCCTCGCGATGCAGTACATAAGCGCAAGTCAGTCCCCTCACGCGACAACTCTAACCCCTCCCTAAAGGGCCGTATACCGGGCGGGTACATCACCTTGAAGTACAAGCTCCCATGTCAACATCGGATAAACACCTTGGGCTGTGATCAGGTACCGATTACCCCTCGGAACGGTCAGCCATCGGCGCAGCAAGTACCTGTGCAGAGGCTCAGGTACCAAACACTAAGCGTAGTCTATGGCTGCTTTTCGTGGCAACTCAACACCCCTTCCGCGGCTCTTTTCGACGGTAGACATGCATGCGGCATACCTAATATCCGTGAAGATCGTTTGACTGTATGGTCGAGTTGACTAACCGTTTTGTATAGTCTATCCGATCGTACGTCGATCGACGCAAGCCTCGTCATCCGCAGTCGATGTCGTTGAGATAGTCTCTCTAGGCAGCAGGCACGGTAGAGCTGAAGCACTGTCCTTTTTCCACCCGCCCGGCAGCCGCAAAAGGAAGCAAGACCGTTATACGCGTCTCAAGCATCGGCAAGACGGCTATGGAAATCGCAGTCCCGGGGTGGCGCAATAGCATTTATGTGTAGCGATTGGAGAGCTACGCAAATCGTCCTCCGATATCACAGCGACGCCTACCACGATAGGGCAAAAGCAAACGCATGAGACTGGATCTACCGCCTCACGATAGCAGCGAAGCGGAAGGCGGAGACGCAGGACCCCTCTCACCGACGATTGACCAAAAAATTATCGATACCTCAACACGCTGATCGGACCTCGTACGCGTTGCCTGAACGACGCACGCAGCGGACGGACGACGTCGGGGTTGGCTTGTCATTCTCGCGGAGCCTCATGCACTATCCATGCTTCAACCTTGCTTGAAAGCAAATATGGCGGTGGGCGAAAGCTATGACGCAGGACAAAGTCCACCTGTCTAAACTGCTCGTCAATGCAGCGCGCTGCTGGGAGAAGCCTGGTTTCCATGTGGCTCGCTAAACGGACAGGCTTCTTCCCTATACCATGACTCACCGCTGAAGTGGTGCTTTTTCGATGAGCGGACGGCTGCGGAAGCGCGGAGTCTATTGCAATGGAAATGTGTGGCGAATATATCAACAGTGTTCACAGGATAGAGAGCTGGATTGCTCGCGTGATCGCCTCGAGCTGTTTCGTCGAAAGAGTCATCGTCCGTGTGGCGAGAGTCGCTAAGTGTTTCAATTATTCGCTATGGTTTGACGGAAGCGGTCAAATCGGAGACGCAGTAAGGCCGCCGGCGGTGACCTGGCCGATCGATGGCAATGAAATGTAAGACGAAGCGGACCAAGGCGATGGTGATGTTTGCCATCGGACGAGCCCCATCGCGAACGCGTCCGGACCCCTAGAGTGATCAATGATAAAGTGTATTGCGCGTTGCTTGTGATAATTCGTCCGACGTCCGCGATGTTGAGGCGACATTCCGCCACAGGGGAATCCACCGTTTCGCTTGCCACACCCCTGCAACGCGAATCGTTGTGCGCATGTGACTCGGAGCGTCCATGCCAAGCGTGTGCACCGCCACACATCGTCGAGTCTGCGGATACTCGCAATTACGGTGTATTGAATTTGCAATACACGAGCGAATCGTTGGGCTCGAGGAATTTATTCTAGGAAGTGCGTCATGCAGCTAGAGCGCTCGCATGTCGTCGACAGCGGTGCTCAGCTTGCGTCGTGGCAAACTAACATGGTTGCCTGCAATGCCTGGCGAATCCGCAGCGCTGCAGACATGAAACTGCATGCGATAGGGCTGCGCAAACCTGAGTGATGCGTCATAGCGATTGTGGTTAGTACTCGCGGGTGTCGCAGTTGCTTCCATACCGCCGCGTTTGTCTCATCCTAGTGGTCGTCTTGGAGACAGGTGGGAATACGGTGTAGAATCGACGGCGCTTCGTATCTCGCAGGTCCACTTGGTGAGAAAGCCTCGTTCTGAAATCAGTCCATGACGATAGTAGCATGCGGGTGCGGAGAAAACAGTTCTGCAGGTCATGGGGAGTCATAGCAACGCATGATGTTGGTGGGTGCGAAGGATTACGCAAGGTGAGTTGTCTGATAGCAAAGTGGGTACTGGGAATTTTGACACTTCGAGAAAGTATTGTGGGAAAGCTCGGTAGGAACGCAACCCGATGAGCCCCAAGGACAAGGCCCGATGTAGTCCAATAAGGACCGAGTATCGGGGTCAAAATACAAATGAGAACTGTGTGCCGAGAGATTACAAGGAGCGTGTTGACGGGAGATACCAGGCTGTATGCGTCCAAGGCGCAGGCTTCATGCACAGCACGGATACAGGCGTTCCGCCGGAGCCAGTCAAATTGAAAGAGCGAGGTACTTGCGCTGCGAACTTGCTTTATCGAGCCGTAGTAGGTGCGAGCGGGGAGATCAAACCATGTAACCGCGACCATTTACTTTGTTGTTGACGCTTTTGATCGAATCAAAACGGCGCCGCCGAAGCGCTATGCAGCCGCGAGTGGGCCCGACATCGACAGTACCATATGCCTTGGAAGACGACTGCAGACAACGAAGTAGCGGTAAACAGCTGCGCGCCCCAGGCCAGCGAGTTGGAGAGGCTGTGAGACATTCGAGAAAATTTTCACGGGCGGGAAATTAGCTTAGGTACATGAGCAGAGGGAAGTTCGAGAAGGGATCCGAGCAATAGAGTGCGGCTCTGAGCAGTGGACAGGGCCTCCCTAACAGTGATAATCGGCCCCAAGCGACGCGGGACGACGTTGAATGGTGGACCTTCCGCTGTTTCGGAGGGAAGGACTCCAGCCAAAACCTACCAGCCGTGTGCCGCGACGATGGTCCATGTAGCGTTGGTACTAGGCAAAAGGTAGTTTGCCTATGGGTACGTTTAGGAAATGGTCGCGAGCTGATGGCGACGCTGGGAAGGTGTCTGGAGATCAACTCGAGCTATATGTCGCTCGGTAGCTGGTCGGTCACGGCAGGATTAGCTGCGTACGACGACCATGTGGGAGGAGCTGCGCCGGTGCCAGCAGGTGCTCGCAGCCAGAGAAGCACAGGCAGAATGGGCCGTGTTTTTGCATCCGCGCTGCAGCGAGCCGCGAGTCCTGCCCAACGACGCATCTGGAGGGTGAAAGGGTGTGGTGGAGCTTTGTTGGCTGCAAGGAGGGCCGTTTGAAGAGCGTTCGGCAGCAAACGAAACACGCTGAAAACGGTGACAGCTGGATCGAAGACGATGCTGCACGACATGTAGGACAGCAAATGAAGGGAGGTACAGAGTTGCGCTGCTTACGCTAGCCACGCTCGAAGGGGCATCTCTGAGGGGGTCCAGGATTACGGGTATATAGCGAGCAACATGATGTTTCCAATATTACACACCCAAAACAGAACAAATATAAAACAGGCTGGGCGCAATGCTCGTTAGGCATCAACGGGAGAGAAGCTCATACATGCATACACACTGTAGAAGGCGTCCCGTCGAGTGCGAGAGAAGAGTCAGAGAGCGGCTTGGACAGTGTAGGGTTCGGGGCTAGCTTCCCAGAATACTCGTGGGCAATATGGGCAGGAGGCACAGCATGGTGCCATGGTCAATCTGACCCGTAGATGAGGGACTGCTAACAGCCGGGGTCCCTTGGGCTGTGGTAGTGCATGCATGGCGCCGACAGGGGGCGGCGTTAGGGTGGATGGGCATCCACAGTGGTCCGCGCGCGGAAAGAGCGAAAGAGGCTCGTCTCAAAAGCAGGCGCAGCCCGCCGTCGCTTCCTCGTTTGCGCACTCGAGCATCATCACCACATATTACCAAGCACCAGACGTCAACGTCTACACTCGATTAGGATCCTCCACCCTGGATCCTTCTGGCACCCTCTAGCAACTAAACGATCCTACACCCAATGTGCAGTAGACAGAGCCGGATTTCCCTTTCTCTCTCCTCCGTCGCTGCACCCCCATTCACATCCGCCCACTACCAACGCCCACGAAGACCCGCCTTCGGTTTGCACATCCCCAGGTGAAGCAGGCACCGGCCTGGGCTCCTTCCCCATCGATCCCGCACACGAACCTCACCGCCGCCATCCATTGAGCCGCACAGCGACATATCCACCAACATGTACGCACAACAGTATCCCACGCCACCCCCGGGCTACAACATGCCCTACGACCACTTCCGCACGACACCGCCCATGTCGCCCGGTCCCGGTAACGCCTACTACTCGCCGCGGCACGCGCCCCAGATGGCGACCCCACGAGCGAGTCCCAAGGTTGCGGCCCACTCCCGACGGGCATCGCACGCCGTACCGTCCAACTACTCGTACGCACCCACACCTCGTGGAGGGGCCATGCCTCAGTATGGCGCTGCAGACCCGCGCACATACGCGACGCCGAGAGGCACCCCTGAATATGTAAGTTATTTCGGTTACAATATTCCAAGTCGGCAACGCCGCGACACAGACGTCCCGCCTCTCAAGCGCAGCAATCGCGAGAGGAAGCGTCGACCGTCGCAGTCGGCACGTCACGTCTACACCAAAGTTGTCTTCGACGACCAAGGATACGGCTACGAGCGCGATTACGACGTCTACGACTATCCACCACCGCCATACGAACAGTATGCGCGCCACGACATGTACGGGAGGGATGCTGATCAATATTACTACGATCAGGTCCCTATTTATGATCCAGAGCCAAAGGCTAGCAGCCGTCCACGACGCGCCTCCGCAGCAACCAGCCGACAGCCAGCCGCCTCCCCCAAGAAGCCCGCCCCAGCAGCTGCCCCCAAGACCAGCCCTAAGGCCACCGAAGAAGATGCGCGCCGCGCTGGCATTCCCGCCGGCTACTCGTACAAGAACTGGGACCCCACAGAAGAACCCATCATGCTCCTAGGATCCGTCTTCGACGCCAACTCCCTCGGCAAGTGGATCTACGACTGGACTGTCTTCCACTACGGCCCCGCAACCCCCCTCGCCGAGATGGCAGGCGAGCTCTGGCTCCTGCTCATCCAACTCGCCGGCAAAGTCAAGAGGGCCGACGAGACCATGCCCAAGATCCGCAAGAAGGAGAACCACGAAATGGTCGAAGACTTCCTCGAGAGTGGCGAACGCCTCTGGGTCCGCTTCGCCAAGCTCCTCAAGGTCTGCGAGGACTACATGTGGAAGGCCGCTAAGAAGGAGAGCGGCAAGGAGAAGCCTGTTTCCATGGGCAAGAACAGCGGCAAGGAGTTTGTCGAATCCATCTTCGGTCGCGACCGAGAACTAGAGAAGACCGAGAAGCTCATGACCGGAATGCGTCTCTGGTCCATGCGCTTCGATGCCAACTGCGAGGACATCCTACGATACCCATCTGCTTAGGATCTCTTACCTTTCATACCTCGACGCTTTGGCGCTGGCGTTTTCTGTCTTGGTATACCCTTTCCCTTACCGTCATTGCTTTGCGCATTATTTGATGTTACCGCGAGATACCCTTTCTTGCATTTCGTAATTGTTAATCTTGCTGCATCTTATTCGCTTTGCACGTTCACAACAATGTACAACACTACCGGGTTTTCTCACGCATTGGGCGGGTCACAGGAAAAAGTCTGCTTTCTACTATGATATCCCCCTTCTTACTCTTGTATTGTTTTTCTAGCCTACTATCGTTATTTGCTGTTTGGGTTTCGGGCACGCATGGTGTTCAGGTTGTTACTCTGGGGGTACTGGGATACCACTACACTTTGTCTTCTGGGTTAGTCCACTAGATTTGAGAGATTCTCTACGGAACATCTCTATCAGAAAGATCGGTACCTCACGGTCAAAACTAGCTATACCCACTTACCACTCTATTGCTATCTACAAATTTTATTACTTATTATCGAACCATCTACTTCCCATGTCCTCGTGCAACTGCTTCTTCCGTGACTCACAAGCCCTGTCCGCCTATCAAACCCGCATGCGTCGCATTCTCCTACACAGCCATTATCAAAGTTTCCAACGGCGGCGATCTCCAAAAGCTGCGACCCCTGCATGCCAGCCACACATGGGCAATCTGAGACACAAGTAACCCTATCGAACACCTCAGATCAGTCTCGGACACATGCTTTTGCGTCTGCAACACCTGAATTTCACATGCTTTCACACACCCTCTTCTGCCTGGGTTGCCACGTTCCCAGGCTCCCAGGAGGCGCTGTCGCACTGTGAGTCGCAGACTCATCACAGTCCTTTTAGTGAATCATCACGCACGATGGTGCCTTGTTGCAGCCAACGGGCGCTTGCGCATGCACATGGCCAACTTCATTGGCTGTTTCGGGCTGTCCTCAGCCTTACCATAGAAGAAGCGCTGTGCATGGAAGGCTGCTGCAGGTTGCGTCAAAGAGGCAAGGTCACGATGTTTGCTTTTTCCGCGACCCCCATGGCCTTGAACGTGGCGTGTGAAGGCGGGAAGGATTGCCACCTATCCAATCCGACGGCGTGCAGATGAGTTCGTGCCCGCCTGGCGCTGGCCCTCTAGATTGGTAGAGTGGAACGACAGCGGTTTGCTATCTTGATATCGATCCGGGCCGGGAAAAGAAATAGGGCATTGCTCACGTTTGCGTGGAGGAATGGTTGGGTTAGACATGTGTGCACAAAGTGCTATTTACGAATGCGTTGTGGGTGGTAAGGCCGAGGGCTTTGGGATGGCCGTCGCACAGTACCTACAGCTCGCGCGCATCGCACGCAACGATGACATTACAGCGAATCTACCTACCGTCCCTCCATCCAGGGTCTCTCGCGGCCATGACAACACAGTAAACCACCCCTTAATAGCGGGCACATATGCGGCTCAACGTTATCAGGCTCCTTCCCTGCCTCGCCTTCCTCATAAAGTTCCATGCCACCCCATCCCGAAGCTTAGCGCACGCGTTCCTTCCCATTTCAAGATTAAGAGGCGTCGCGTTATCCCTGGGCACGGGAACTCCTTTGATAGGCACACTCTGCCTTGATCCCCGGTTATAACACGAGTCAACGTTGCGCAAGGGCACCCTGACATGGGGTGATTAGGCAACAGTTTTGATAGAGTTGCAGGATTGGCATCATATCGCGTTTTGGGATCGACAGGCACAGAGACATCGCCCGTCGTCGGGAGGCTCGGATGGAAGGGAAGGATGGTGGGTGGCTAGTACTCCGTGTATGACAAAAGACGCGAGGTTGGGGCAGGAAGGGTTCCACGGGATCTGTTGGCTAGAACCAGGGCTATCGGCTTCCACGACAGTCTCTGCTAAGTTACCGTCATTTAGCTTTTCGGTTTTGGTGGGTGTCACGAGCTGAGTGAGCGCTGTTGGGGTGCGCCGTGTTAATTGGGTGCGGCATCGCATCTTCCTTCTTTTGTGCTCAGTGCTTTCCACGGCTGAATGAGTGTGGTACTTGGATCGTTTGTGCGAATCGCTCCAACGAACGAATAGCATTGTTCTACTCCGGCGTAGCACATGCGATCGCTTTCCAGATGACCTTTGCGTCCCAGCAAACATGTCTGCTTCTGGACCTTTCTCCGTCGCGCCGGATCGCGTTCCGTCGCAACTATACGACATCATTCCGCTAAACAGGCAAGCCCATCACATCACCATGGGCGAGCACTTTGCCTGAAAGTCCCAATCGCGTCAATGCAATGGGTCGCGAAAACGCGAATCCGGGGTGCATGTGCATGCCTCGCAGAACACCTGATGCCTACACTATCGCTATCGTCAAACCTACCAGCAGTTCATGCAGAAGCGTGACATATACACACACAGGCCATGCCCATCGGCGAGCGACTACGGTGTTTCAAAACACGTGGCCGGTGCCATCGTGCATGAACCGGTCCCCTATTCCACGTCCCTTCGCACCCAAGCACACCCAAGCAGCAAGCGAAGCGAGTACATCAGGCAAGCCGCGGCATATGACGAATGCCAGACTAAACCCCGCCTAGACCCACCCGTCCAGTTCCTCTCCCCCTCCTGCTTATCCACTTTTGTACCCCGCTGCCACTCCGCGTGAACCGCCTTTGCCTATGTCACTGTTTCGCCTACTTCCAAGGTTTTCTTTTCACCTACCGCGTCACGGTGCCGGAGCGGAACAGGGGAATTGTAATGGCGGGTAGATGGACGCGTGGTCACAAGATCGTCTATCGTCATACATCGGTCAATGCGAGATCATTCATACTGTGCGAGCATCGAGATCGTGGCTGTTGACAAGTTTCTGGCTACAATTATCGGAGGCGGCCGATGCGTCGCTTGTGTGGTACAGTACGTTCATGGTGAGGGGTGTGGAGGGGTCGAAAAGTTTGAGCCAGAGACATGCCACGTCTATACCGCTCCCTCTGGCGTTCTGTTCTCGTTACATTGACGAATGAGCGACCTGGCTGTATGCATCGTGGGTGTGGTCAGCTGCGCCTTTTGGTTTGCTGGTGGGTGGCTTCGGGCTGCGAAATGGCCCATTAAGCGCTGTATCCTCTGCGTGATTGGGGTTCTTTTGAGAAATGCCGGAGAAATGCGCGCTGGGAGGCAGACTCGGATAGGCGTATGCATACGCGCATTATTTCTTCAGCGGCACTTGCACCGAGAAACACTAACCGCTGGGCTATGGGCAGGTGACAAGGCAGGTATGATGTAACCTCAAGTCGCAGACGTGGGTTCCAAGGACGACTGTCAACCTGGCGGGTACACCGCGAAGTACCCCCCACGACCAACGTAGCAACACCAAAACAATCTCGATCCGAAGCGCAACCTTCCGCCAGGCCAGGACAGCGATATCCCTTCCACCTCCCACGTGCTCTCGCCAGCGTCACCAATCCCTCACTGCGCATAAGCGCCCGCAACACCACCCCTCCATGCATCCACTACCCCTCCAACACCCATTCCATTCCCATCACCCTGCCGCAAGGCACTGTCAAAATAGTCCTTTGTCCATACCAAACAACCCCTCCATTGTATAGGCTTACTGTGCGTCACAGATCGTCCCTTATCAGGTACTATCTTTGCTATTCCTGTGCCGTGAACTGCATGCACTGCGCATGCGAACACCCTTCTAGCGTGCCGATTGTTTGTTTCTATTTCAGTCATCACATGCGAGCGGGATAAAAGACGAGGCTGCATTCCCGGCTTATGTGATGAGTGTATTGTATTGAACTAACCGGATGGAGATCGATAGCGATGCAAGGGGGAGAGGTGTGGTTACACGACAGGCAGTGGGAAATAGTGTAGTCAGCACTATCTCTAGGTATTAACCCTAGGTGAACAGAGACAGCTATCAGATAACCGATGCTCTGAATGGTTCGAAAGTGCAACGTTATCCATGTATTTCGTAAGATGCTTACCATGCGAGAGCTAATCGAGTACCTATCACAGCGACCTCATCGCCCTTTGGACAGAACAATTTGCCAGACTCAACCAACCGAAGTAAAGGCAAAGATTCCTCGTTGAGCCAATGACGCGGCAACATGAAGTGTTTCTTAACCATACCCGCGTTTTCCGCATTCTGCGTGTGCTTTGAGGGCGACACAGCTCCTGAAGTTGCTGGCTCGTCTTTTGCATAAACAGATCCAATCTTCCAGGTACAGATCCAGAAATCTTGATCAAGGAAGACGAATCTGTCTTTTGCTAGCACGCCGAGCGAGACTTCGACTAGCTTCGTGACTTCGTCTGGAATACGTCGCATAGCCGTGTTCGGAACCGACCACATTGCTGTTTCATTCTCTCGTAGCCTAGGAATTGAATCGAGTTCAGAAACCTTCAGCATCGTGTAAGATTGAGAACCAGGCTTCAACGTCCTTTCCACGACGATGTGAGATCGATCTTGAGCTGGATATACGTGCACGGTTTGGTAGCCTGACTCTGGGCCTGCGCTCACTCTAATTCGATCTTCTTCTGCGGAGTCGGCGTTTGATAGTTGGCCAGTCTTCCCGGTGATGTTGTTATCAGACTTGTAATCGTAATGTATCAGTTTCGTTGGCTCTAGGGTGATCCAGGAAAAGCGCCTCACGCCAACGTGGTTGAAGGCAAGTAATGATTGCGAGTCGCTAGAATCGTTGATCCAATGCTGGCCTGTGTCGCTCTCGTTTTGATGTTGAACGCGCATTTTCTTTTCGTCCAATGACCATACTTGTACAGCGTGTTGCCTAACCATAAGAAGAAGGGTTCCGTCCGGACTGAATAGTACTTGCTGAGCAGTACCTAGCTGTGATGACATGGTGAGATTGAGAAGCGGTTGAACTTTCCATGTCGTCTTGTTGTCGGTGGTCGATAACGGTGAGATCTTCTTGACGCTGACGTCCCCGCCCAATTCCCCAATGGCTAGATGCTCACCGCTGTCATCCCAAACTAGCAAGTCTATCATCATGTATCTTGGGGAGTTCCAGACGTTCAGAGTCTTCATGCCTTCCGCATTGAACAGATGAACCTCCCCAGCTTCGTTCCCGGCGCAAAAGAATCTGCTATGTGAAGCCACAGCCAAAGCCGTGATTCGATCTTCTTGTACAACGATCTGAGTGGAGTCGTTGAGTGTTGAGACATCACTTTGCGTCTCCCATTGGTCCTCAGATATGTCGCCCGTCTCCTGCAAGTCAGCGAGTGCTGCTGGCTCCCATGCAGTGCATACAGCATCGCGTATCTCGTAGAAGCGACGAGAGTCTGGACTGAAAGCCAGAGCTCTTGGGGTAGTGTCGCATCTCAACTGGTATAGCAGAGCAAAGTTCTGGAAGTTGAAAAGCCGAACCACCCCATTGTTGTCGCATGTCGCAAACGATAGCCCATCGGGACTACATTGGAGCAGGCTAGCAGGTGTACGTAGCTCCTCGTTTGTTTGTTCGTATGGGTCCCATTTGAAGACGCATCCATCGCTATACCTCCCAAGAATATTACCATGGCGTGCATTCCAGGATACTTCATTAACTCCTGACCAAACTACTCCGTTGAAGCCTCTACCTTCGACAGGCCGAGAATTTCTTCCGATCATCTGACAGTCTTCAACTGACCACACTGATAATGGAAAGCCGCGATAGGCAACAGCGATCTGTGTACCATCAGGGCTAAAGACCATGGCGCAGGGTGAGTTGGCATTGCCCAGACTAGCGGTATCAGATTCTTGCAAGGAACTGAGCTGTTGCCATTCTGGGCGTTGCGTATCTATCGCCAGCATTTGGATAGTCTTGTTTTCGCACGCCGCCAGTACCCTGGTCTTGTCCTCGCTGAAGATAACGCCCAGGACCGTGGTGTCTTTGGGACTACCGATTGTGAGAATGTGGCGACCAGATGGAATTTCCCAGATCTTGGTATGCGATACCCCACACGAAAGGTACCTCGTCCCGGCGGGGTCGAAACAACATGCTGTGACGTACTCGCCTTGAACGAGCGAGAGCTTCTTTTCGAAGTTGACAGCACTCCAGATCAGCGTTACTCCATGTGACTGATGGTCTGTGGCGACTGCAGCGATATGGCCACGAGAGCAAAGCAGCTTCAAAAGTCGGTGTCTCCTGACTGACATGTGCGCAACCGAGTCATCCCATCTTTGGTTCGTGATACCGGAAACTGATATGGAGCGAAACGTCCTCTGTTTCGCGAATTGACTGTGTATCATCGAGCTCCGAGGACAAAACTCTGGGATGAAGTTGTAGATAGACGCGGGATCATACAAGAGTGTAGAACCAAATTTCCCCACGAGCTTGGTGAAGTCAACTGCCCAGAAGCGCAGTAGATCTCGCTGATCGTCATCCAGGGTAAGCTCGAAATCTGTGCTTCTCTTGCTACTGATCAGCTCCGTCAATGTTCGCGAGGCGTACACGAGGACTTTGAGCTGCCGCAGAGACGCAAGTATGCGGATCCAGGTGAGCACATGAGATTTGCGCAGGAATTGCACAAGAATTGACAAGGCAGAAGAACTGATACGCGTAGCAAGCCCCAAATGAAAGTGCCAGGATGTTGCTGCATAGTCAATGAAGTCGCGTTTGAGTTCTGCGTTGGTCTGGTTGAGTTTGCCGCGGACTCCAGTATCCATCAAGCAAGTCATACATTGACGAAAGGACTCAAGATGAGTCTGCGTAGCATCGATGTATAGATCCAGCTCAGGTGCGTGCGTGAGATAGTCGCGCGCAGTCTGATGTATCATCGTGACGTTTTCGCTCATGTCCACAACCACAAAGAAGCCACAGGTGGCAGTGATGGTGCTGCGAAGATCGAGAATCTTGCCGAAAGATGGCCGGAGAGCTTGTTCCAGCTCTCTCAAGTTGAGCGCTCGACGAGAAAACATCGCCCATGTTAGTATGCGCTGTGCAAGTTGCTTGTCTGTCGGGCTCATGTTCTTAGCTACATCAGAGGCCATGCGATGATACATGCCTTCCATACCAGCGGGCATGTTCTCCAATGTTTGCCTGATGTCGTCGCTGGTGTGACGTTTGAGTACTTCCTTGATGGCAAGATGCACCCAGAGAAAGTTGCCTTCCGCGCGCTGTAAGATCAGGTCTGTTACTTCCTTCTTGACTTCTTCATTCCACCTTGGTACAGTCATACGGCTCTCGACATAGGCTCGAACATCCTGTTGGGACTTGGATGTTATGGGAAAGACCTCGACCGGTATTGACATCCCCAGCTGCTCGACCTCAGAGCGCAACTCTGGGGTCTCGCGACTTACTACCAATATCTTGATGGGTATTGCAGAGTTTCGTAAGCCATTGAGCAGACCAAGTAGTAATTGAGGTGAGTCCGCTTCGTCCAGAGCGTCTATGACCCAGTACAATGGGGCCGTTTGTCGCAATGTCCAGAGTGCCGTAACGAACAGTCGGTTCCACACAGTTCTGACGTCTGTCTTCTCTAAGCGTAGTCCATCTTCCGATAGGTCTCTCAAACGTCTGCGGTATTGGGGTATATCTTGAGACAGCTGGAAGGCTATTGATCGGAGACAACCGTTGACTGATCGCTTGGCTTGTTCGCCAAACCGGAAGAAGTAATACTGACACGTCTCTCCTCTTGCTTTGATGTTGTCGATGATGAACGACGAGAGTACTGATTTCCCACTAGCTGGTAGCGCATGCAACCAAAGTACCGAGCTCTGGGTAGTATCTTGCATCCATTTCTGGAATATACTCTCCTCAAGTATCCATTCACATGTACCCGGCATCCATTGATCGCGGAAAAAGCTGAAATCGTTGTTTGGTGAGTCCTGAATGGAGAGGAGAGTTTCTACGGCTTCGGAAGCGTCTGAGGAGGCCGAAGAAGATCTCCGGAAGCTGATACCCATGTGCCGCACGCGGTCCACCAAGGTTTTCAACACATCTCGCATACCGATGTAATTTGCGTCACGAGGACTATGGTATTTGCAAACATCGTGGTGGTCTGCATTCATAGCTCTCGATATTTCTCCCGGATATCCAAGTATGGCAGACTCTTTTTCCAATATCCTGATCTTTTTGGGACCGACAGCGGTCTCCAGGGTCTCGTAGAAGGAAACAATGTGAAGCTTCGGCGCAAACTTCCGAAACTGCTCATTTATCTCTTCTAATGCTGCCGAATTTTTCTGCAAGTCTGCGACGTACTGTTTGGGGGAATACCTGAGAAGTGAGGTCGAGAGTATGCGGTTGAGTAGTTCGGCCAGATTGGAGCCGCGATGCGGCGTGGATAAGAAAATGATAGCATTGATGGATTTGACCATCTCGGAATACTCGTCATCACCGTGACCCAGAATGTAGGCCTTCTTCACTACGAGACCCCCCATCGAGTGAACTATGAAGATGATTGGGACATCTCCTAGACCTAGATCCTCTAAATCCCTGTTCTCGTCTTTTGTGAACTTCATAGCAAATAACAGTTCTTTTGCGAAATCTGTAATGTTGAGCACTGTACGCGATGAGGTCGACTTCCAATCTGCATCGTATCCGAATGTTAAGATCCGTGCTGAGCCAATGACAGGCTCAGTGGGGAGCCAAAGATGGGGCCAAAAGTAATTCGGATCATGGTCCTTGGACCACGTAGAGTGACTAGATCCGCCCAGACCATGTACGAAGACGATGTCTAGCGAATGTCCGTACTCGGGCTCGTGAATGACAGTGAGTCCTAGAGGATTCGTACGTCTATGTGCGGAGTTCGATCTTGTGTGAGATCCGTGCGACAAGTTCACAGCGGCGAAACTTGACGTAGTACTCTGGAAGCTACTTGAACGTTGCTCAAGTCCTGATGAGGTTGAATGAGGGCTAAGGTTGCTGCTGCGACGGCGTTCAGAATCGACAAGATTAGATGAGACAACCTGACTGTTGCTATGCAGTCGTCCTCTTCTAACTCCATCTTGGAAACCGACTTGTCCATCTTGAACAACATCAGCGTGAGCAGACTCTGGTTCCTGTGCGCCCGCGATCGCATCGGAAGGTCCCGAATGTCTGTTGCGCTCTAGGCTTTGGCGACGCTGGGCGGCTTCGACATTGGTGACATCGGCTGCCGGATCATTCAAGGTGCCGATCTGTTCATTCTGGCCACGACCTTTGTACTTGTTGCTGATTCTCTTCAGTAACTGGAGTTAATGAGACTTTGTCGCAATATCGACACGTTGATGTCACTCACTCGGTCCATGGTCGGGCCTCATAAGAGTCGTAAATCCCACCCGCTTTTTCTGTCCGAGTCCGGCAAATGTCCACAGTTCGGCCCTGGGTGCGGTAGGGTGAATGACGTGAATCGTGATCAGGAATGGTACGACGAACGACTGGGGCTGTGGGTATCCAAGTCCCCCGCCAAAGGCAATACAACTACCGCAGGGATAGTCAGCCGCTCGCCGGATGCGGAACTTGCTGATGCTAATCCACGTCCAGGACATCTACAGTGGTATCCCGTCCTCGGCAACAGGCTAGACGGGCCCGGAAAGAAGCCCACCAATTACAGACGGTATGAGCATCCCGCGGGTTCAGATATTGACGAGTAAGGAAAAGAACAGCATGACTGCAGCCTCTGTTGCCTGATGATGTAGTCAGCATCCATGACCCCGCGCGCGTGGCCAATGATCCCGTATCTGCTGCAAGGCTGCGGCGCACCCCCATGCTGCACGTTCGGCTCGAGCACTTCCTCATCTATTGCAGCGAATCAATTCTTTGATTAGCCGCTGACCGGATCGCCACTGACGCGGGTGACTGCATGCGATAAGTAAGTGAGTTATCGTCGCTGTTCGGATTATACATGCTTGTGTAATAAGAGGCTTTGCTTTTAGTCGCAGGCAGACGGTTCCAGACATTTGTACCATTTTCGCTTTACTCTTAAGGAGCATGTCAACCTCAGTACACTCGATTGCGGAGAAGGAAGGGCCTAGCGCTGGTATTGAGGGTGATTTCCCTCTCGACGAGGGTGTGGTTCAAGGTAAGTCCTTACAGGAAGGATTTCAGTCCACAGCTCATAGTCTTGGACAGCTCTACCGGAGGGTAGCAAGGTTCTGTCAGCGCATAGCTATGGTTCCTCCGCATGGACAGTCACAGCCCGCCTGAACGTTTTGCTTTCCGGCGGAACAGAGAAGAAGTATTTTCTCAAGATTGCGACCGAGGAACCTGGTCGCGTGATGATGGAGGGAGAGTTCAACTCAATGAGCTCTCTTTATCAGTCTTTACCGGAATTCATTCCCAGGCCTCTGACTTGGGGCAAGTTCAAGATCAAAGCGCCTGAGACGTACTTCTTTCTGTGCGACTTCATTAACATGACCAACGACATGCCGGATCCAGTTCAGTTCTGCGCCAAGCTTGCAGAACTCCATAGAACGAGTGAATCTCCGACTGGGATGTTTGGCTTCCACATTACGACCTGCCATGGTAGATACCCCCAAGAACTGGCTTGGGACCCCAGTTGGACTAGCTTCTTCACCAAACTGCTTCGAGGCTGTTTCGTATTCGAGAAGCAGGAGTGTAGTCCGTGGCCGGAGTACGACACAGTCGCAGACCGTATACTAAGCCATGTGGTTCCAAGGCTCCTAGGAGCGCTCGAAGAGGACGGCCGCAAGATCAAGCCGTCGCTTATTCACGGAGACTTGTGGGAAGGCAATATTGGAACCGAACTTTCGAATGGCAAGATCTACATCTTCGATGCCGGCGCGTACTACGCCCATCATGAGATGGAGATCGGCATGTGGCGATGTGAGTATCAAAAGATCAAATCGCGAGAGTATAAGCGACAGTATCTGCGCAACATGACCGTGAGTGAGCCGGCGGAAGAGTTCGAAGACCGCAATCGTTTGTACTGTATCAAGATGGATGTCATCCACTCAGCGCATAATCCTGGATCCATCGTCAGAGAAACGTAAGTCATAGTCAAGAGCGTGAGATGGAATGTACTCACATAGTCGTAGGATTTACAACGACATGTGCTACTTAGTCGACAAGTACGCACCATATCCACACGGAGAAGAGCCTTCAAAGAGTAAAATGCAGAAAGAGGTGCCTGCAGCCATGTGGAAAGGTGCAGAAAGTTCTGCGTTGTCGACATAAACCAGGAATGGGCCAGGATTTCCTAGTGATGTAATGACTGACTCTGGCTTTTCTGTCTCCAATTCCTGCCAGAGCGCTGTAATAGAACAACCATGGGTACAGATAGTAAAGTGAGCCCTGTCAATAGGGTAAAGGTCCATCCAGCTCCTAGCTTTGAGATCATGACGTCCAAGGCTGCCAGAGCTGCGCCTGCAAGAAGGCAACGAAACAAATTGGCGGCCGCACTAGCTGTTGCAGGTCGAATCGGATTGACGTCGACAAGTAAAGTTCCACAAGCCTAGGGATGTGAGAACAGTGATCTAGTGCGCTTTTTGACATACGTACATTGAACACACCGGTGATTGAGGCGCCGATGAAGAACTGCAAAACCAGTGGCACGGCGAAATGCGTATGCTTATCTAAAGCCCATCCATAGCCGATTGTCGTCGCAGCTGCAACGCTCATGTAGAAGTATGTGGCGCGCAAGCGAGCCTTCTCGATAGGAAAGTCTAGAAGATCGTCGGCGCGTGTTCGATCGATTGCGAAACCCAAACCAGAGGCGACTCTGCGGTATTCCCAGTTCATGATATAGCCTTATCACTATTAGCTACCAGTCTATATGAGCGTGCTGGAGACATCTTACCGCAAGTGTAGGAAGCCAAGACGCAGCCAACCCCGAATGGGATGTATATCAGGCCAGCATACAGTTCCTCGAAGCCATAAATTGTTATGAACAGGGTTGATAGCGACGCTTGAACACAGCAGTAAGTCATGTAGAATAAGCCGTTGATGAGCATGATCAATGCGTTCTCTTTCTGCCAGAGTGCTTTGAAACAGGGCTTGAGGCTGGGCCATCGCATCGGTTGAACGTGAGCTTCGCCTCCAAAGCTTGTTGTTGATGAGTTGTTCGACTTGAGCTTTGCGTGCGTTAGGTAAGACCTGTTTAAGAGTCGTGTAGGCATGATTGATCCGTTTCCTACAATCTTCCGAGCGGTTTCTGGTAGCGTAACGGCGAGTATGCAAAGGTTGATGCTGGATAGTATCGCAAGGGTCCAGAAGATCCAAGGCCATCCAGCGTATTGGACGAGTATGCCACCTAAGACAGGACCCATGCTGGGCGCTGCGTTCGGGCTAGAAGATGTCAACCAGGACCAACTGGCATGTCCAAAGCGGGATGATAGCATACCCCAGTAGAATTGTTCCGACAAATCCGCCTCTTTCAGCAGGAGTGGCAATGTCGCTAACGACAGCGTAACCAAAAGATATCGTACCTGAACACGTATATGTCAGCAGGCACGCCAGCTTGAGAATGTGCTTAGAAACTCACCGCTCGAGCCAGCACTTTGAAGCATCCGTAGCACTAGTAACGCTGGATACGATCTTTGAACAGCCAACCCCACATTGGCAATGGTATATGTGAGTATAGCGACCAGGTACAATGGTCGACGGCCGATGGTATCAGCCATGTCACCTAGGATGGAAGGCGCTACTCCAGATACAATCATGTATGTCGTGATCGATAGATTGGCCATTGTCAACGTGATGTTCAAATCCTCAGCAAGACTGAACAGTGCGGGATAGTAGATGAAGCTGCTGAGAGGGGAGAAGAGGCCCGCATATGCTACCAGGAAGACGATCCATCGTTTCTCGCCGGGAGTAAAGATGGAGTACGGTGGTGTGTCGGGTGTTATCTCCTGCTCTGGAATGTGAGCGACAATCGTAGGCTTTTCGTTCATACCGGGTGTGCTTGTTGGAGCGGCCATAGAGGCTGTGATGATGGTCGGTTATGACTGCATCCAAAGGATTTGGTGTGTTATCTCTCGATTGGCCCTGCGCGCCATGCTGTACCGATTGGTGGCAACACGCTGCAGCTGGCTGTTCGCCATTCCAGGGATCAACCAGAGCAGATCATATGACGCGCTGTTCGTGCCTCTACCCGAGGCTGTTCCTAGGCAAACGGCATGCTGAGTGTGTGTAACGCGACTGCGCCGCGTTGCGACACATTTTAGCAGCACCGGCTCCACGGGGGGCACCAGTCTCGGCTGCCCCTATCGGCATTAATCGAATACTGTCAAGCTCACCGTCTGCATTCATGAACGATGGGAATGCTTCTGTGATCGCGGCATGAGTACTCTGAGGTGTGTTGCACGATGGACAAGCTCTCGATTCGTAGCCCACGGCCACCCCAGACTGCCCCACTTAGTTCATGTCTTGACAGGCTAGCGCGCATCGCAAGCACCCACACTCATTGAAGTTGGAGAGAGCGGCTGCATGTCATGATGAGAACATCAAGCTTGAGATCAAAGGCACTTACAGAGACTATGAAGGCCATTGTTCCTGTCGCGGCACTCCGCATGAATAACCAACATGTTTTGTATTTCCAAGCCCTCTCGGGACCTGGAGCAAGTTCCCACAGAAGGCGGCCGCATCTCATGTCATTGGTATCTAACAAGTTGCACGAGGTGAGGTTCACGCGGGTAACTGCGTTGCTTGTATGTATACGTTGATACCATTAGCTATACTCACGTATAGCCAGTCGCTGCTAAGCGTGACTTTTCATACTATCATCTATGAATCATGACTTTCATCCAACCCTCCTATCTATTAATCCCGGCAGTGCGGTATCTCCTGTCGGACACACACAGCAACGAGAAGATGATACCTCCGAGTAAGACTGCGTCACGACACCCCGGAGACACCATTGACCCGTCTTTCTGACAGCACATTCACAAATCCAGTGATCATGCAGCGCTATCCCTCAATCTCTGCTGTTCCTCCTCAGTAAGCTGCCCAAACTCCTCCGCAAAGCCCTGCGTAGTCGCCGCACGCTTGAAGAAATCAACCAGGAAACCCTGCGTCTCATCGTCGCGCTGACGGCCACCGCCCGGCTCTTCAGCAGCAAAAGCCATGAGCTGCTCTTTGCTGAAACCACTGCCAAGGTCCATGAAAGGGTTCGCCTCGTCCTCCCATTCACCGTCATCAGATTCTTCTTCGGCAAGCTCAGCAGCTGCTTGTGCGTCGAGAGGTGCGCCAGAGGCGGATTGGAGTTCGACGACGAGGACTTTGAGGATTTTGAGGGGTGCGGGTACTATGGTATACTTGTCAGGATCTGAATTCGTGTGTCAGTTTGTGGATGGGCGTAAGAGGAGTTTATCGCACTGGTTCGCGACAACGACACTACGGCCTACAAGTTTGCTCCACAACATGACTTTCACTGCGTTCAGTGGCAAAGACAGGGAGGTAAACGTGAAAAGAGAAGACTTACTAGCTTTGGCGCGACTCCTGGTCATGATGCGGCCATCGGTATTCGGTATCAAGTCACCCTGCACTTGAACCTGTGCAAGACGAGGGTCCTTCAAATCATACAGTTTTGAAAGAGCGATGACACTACAAACCAAAGTCAGCAATTATGCACAGTCATCGAGTAAACATAAAAGGAAAAAGGGGGAGTTCAACTTATTCCGAACGATCTCAAGCCTTCCAACAGGCTTTCTCCGTTCGTAAGAGAACTGCTCGATTTCCGGAGAGGTTCGTACGTACTTTTGTCGGATCTCGTCGTAGCCCGCGAAGTTGATGGAGTTTTCGAGCCATTTGGCTAGCACAACCTGAAGCCCGTTTTGACCCTCGATGTCCTGGCCAGCCAAGAAGTCTACAACCTCTGAGGCATGGTTCAAGCTTAGACGCGCGAATACGAGCGTCAGACTTTGGATGAACTGTGCTTGTGTTGCTTGGCCTAGACGGACAGCGACACTTCGTAGGAGTTGCTCTAGGTAAGGTCCAAGTCGTTCGTGACCGGCCTTCTCTACTACCTCTGCGGCAAGCGCACCGACTTCGCCAGCAGCATGGTCGCTGCACGAAGACAACAGACGTGAGACGATGATGAGAGTTACCTCAAGACCTGCCTTTCCGGTGTCATCCCGCCATTCGAAGAGCTGTTGGTGATCGTGCGAGATGATGTTCTTTACGGCAGTCGTGGCAGACTTCAGCAGCTCCTCATCGGCAGAGCCTAGCAAGACTCTTGTGAGCTTTGGCATGGTCGTAGCGACAAAGCCAGCGGGTAGCGGCTCTGGTCCATGCTCAGCCATGACAGCCAGAAGATCAGCAGCAAAGTTGCATAAAGCATTCTCCTCGGTCAAGCTTCCGACATCAAAGGCACCCATAAGTGATGGAAGCACCCTTGCGCACAGTTGAACGTACGCATCCCCGCCCATTCGCGCGATAGTCTCCGTCACCTCTTCGAAGGCCTCGGTGACTAGCATGGTGAGTTGGAAGTTGTTAGCTTGATGACTAGCGATTCGGAAGAGCGTGTCGAGACCATTGTCTGTAATGCATATCCGCGTATCAATAAGTATAGCGTCTCGGAGTGTTTCGACGAGAGTGACCATAAGGTCTTCACTGTCGCTAAGCTCTGACATATCTTGTGCAGCCAGGTAGTTGCTGATGGCCATGATGATAGGTGCTTGCATGGGTTGTGTTGTCGCAGGTGGGAGCGCTTGGAGATAGTATTGCAAAGCCCGAATACACGACACTTGGACAACGTCGGACTCGTCAGATGGAATAGCCTGTAGGGATGCTTCGAGGAAGGATGTGCCGAGCTGTTGCAGAGCGTCTCCGGATGTCCTTGTCAAACTTCCAGCGACAAGGTAACCGCGTGCTCTCAGGAAAGCGTCGGGCTGCTGCATGGCATACCGAATGAAGTCCACATAGCCGCTTGCAGCATCTGGACTGATCTGCTTGTCCACGTCCTGGAAATCGCTCAACAGTTGGTTCAGCACGTAAAGCGCGGCTTCTTTAGCTTTCCAGCTCTCAGACTCGGAGTAGAGCGCTCTTGTGTAGGTCAACAAGCCGTTGACAGTAGGCTCTTGCAGCCACTCGCCAAGCTTGATGACGAGGTCACCACAGGCTGTGCGGGGCGTGTAGTTCGCGGTGACGCTTGTCTCCTCGCTCAGGAAAATGTTCACATCCACATCCCAGAGGCCCTCCTCTTCTGTAGTAATTTGTGCATACGCCACGGCCAGCTTCATGACCTGTGTGACCCATGAGTTGTCGGGTGTCTGGTTTTGGAGTTCCTGTTCGAGTTGCGCGCGGACCGGGGGTGCACGAAGACACGCCTGCATGAAGTCCAGCTCCTCTAGAATAAGGAAGTCCAACGTGTACGGCAGACCATCGGCATCTTCGAGCCTGCTCTGACGATCCTCTTTTATGTACATGAGGGAGTATGCGGGTTCTAGCAGCGATAGCTCCTGCCAGGTTGCCTGGAACAGGACGATGCTTTGCGGCGAGAGGATAGCGGGGAAGACGGACCGTATGCGCATGAGGACCTGCGAGCTGTTAGTATCGGAAACACCTCAAACGGGAGAAACTGAACAGGCCTGGAGACTACATCAAGAGAACACGCAAAGTGGGTGACCCAACGTCGATGTAGCCTCCAGGATGTTCAGCTTTTGACACGACCTACCTTGACTGACTGTAGCTTGAGCGCGATCTGTCCCTTGTAGAGCAGGGCGTTGGGCGCATCCGAGTCCTCCTCGTCGATTGACGGCGGATCAGGTAGCCTGTTGTTGAGGACATTGACGAAGAAGGGAATCCACTCCTTGAGTATCTCATCCGCGAAGCTCTTCACCATTGTCTTGTGGTCCTCCAGCACCATCTCGAGGATATCGAAGCAGCCATGGAAGACTTTCACAGCCAAGGCCCTCAGCGTCGGCTTTGTTTGCTCGCTGGTGGCCACGTTGAACAGGACCTTGATCATCTGAGGCGCGACCTGGAAGAAGGTCGTCTCGTTGAAGCAGTCCTCCACCAGCTCACCGAGCACCCTGAGAGCGCCATGTAGCTGGCCTTCGGTCGCGTTCGGTATCAGTGCGAGGAGGTTGTCGAGGAGATCTGGCCATTCGATGGGGTAGTCGGCGCTTGCGATCTTGCTCACGACGAGGCCCGCGGCGGCCTTGAGCTTGCGGTCGAGCCCGTCCTGGGTAGCGAGGTTGAGCAGCTGCTGCCGTAATACAGCCTTGTTCTCTTCCGAGACGAGCGCCTGGCCCTTCCACTCGTCGAGGCTGGAACTCCATCCCGCCAGCACAATGTTCTTCAGGTACAGGACGGCGGCCTGGCGGATGTTGAGCGGCACGCTGTCATGGCAGGCGATGCCAATGAGGCCGAGGGGGAGCTCCTGGTGGCCGTAGAGGGAGAGCAGCTGCTGCTCAGCGTGTTTGCGCGTGTCCTCCTGGGCGGTTTGGGTTGCTGATAGCAGCTGGACTAGTTGGTCCTCCATGGTCAACGTGGGGCATGCGCGTATAGAGCTAGTCGGCACGTCTAGCGCTCCCCAAAACGGCTGGCGAGGTAGAAGGATCGGGCGTTGACGCGTTTGTTGATGGGTGCTGCTGGGTGATTGAGCGCGAGGAAAAAGAACGCGCTCGGAGATGCGGGGCAACTCCGTGAATCTCTGGGTGGTGGGGTGGCTAAGCGGAGGCTATAGCTGAAGCAATAAGCCGCGACGACTGCATATACGTAGCAGATGGGTATAGACGTCAGAGACTGATACAGGAGTAAGGCGGAGTATGGCAGCTGGGCTATAACGAAGGGCGAGGTGGCCAATTGCCCGACAGGCGGTGACGACGATGCCTCTTCCCAGTTCCCGGTCGGTGGAAACGCGACTATTACCTACACCTTCGCCTCTCCCCAACCCTCCCCTTGCTGCCACGTTGTTATCCTCAACAATGCCAGGGGCACTCGACACAGCATACGCACCACGTCTGCCATACCGATGAGCGATCCTACCACAGACTTGACCGTTATCCGTGGATACGCTAGTGGCTTTCACGCGACGAGACGCGTCTGCGTCATGACTACAATCCACTACTCAAAGTGCACAACACTATCTTGTACCTGAGGCGCATACATACTCCGTCCACGAATAGAACAATCACACTCCTACTACCACACATACCTACCGCAACAATGCCAGCAACCTACCTCGAAACCCTCAACCACTTCACCACCTTCCTAACCGCCTACACGCACACGCTCCTCCACCACCGCGAAATCTACCCCACCACCTCCTTCGCTCGCTCCCGTTTCCACAACGCCATCGTCTACCAATCGCGGCACCCCATGGTCTGCGAATGGATCACCGACGCCATAACCGCCGTGCGCGAAGAGCTCCTCAAGGGCGTCGTCTCCAGAATCGGCATCGTCATATTCACCTACGATGAGTACGATGAAGGCTCAGGTAGCGCCAAGATAATGGAACGCTACATGTTCGACGTGAGCGAGTTTCCTGTTGTGGAACGGCGAGATCGTATGTTGGATATTGAGTTTGAGGGAGGGCCTATGCTGGAGACGAAGGGCAAGGGAAAGCAAAAGGAAGAGGAAAAGGAGATAGAATACAATAATGATGGGACTATAAAGAGGAAGAAGACGAAGCCGTTGGATACGGGTGTGGACGTTAACATCAGCGAGCAGTTTCGCGCGGCGTTTCTGCAGCTTGAGATGCGGACGTCTAGACTGGAGCCTCTGCCTGAAGGGTGCACTTTCAATGTTAGTATGGAACTCAAGGATGAGGGCGATATCGATCCGCCGGTTGGACACCCGCAGGTCTGGCAGCCGGTCCAGCCTAGTTTGCAGAAGACGGGGAGGGGTGCGCTGTTTAGGGATAGGGACGTGTTTGATGAGGAAGCGTTTGAGTTGGGGATAATGAGAGAGAAGGAAGGGAGAGATCTGGGTGGGGCCAAGGTCACGCCCATACGCAGTGTACAGGCGGGTGTTTTCAGGTTTGAGAACTGGATAGAAGAGGGCAGGGCAAAATTTGAGAGCCCAGAAGACAGTATACCATCGAGCTTCTCGAGTTTTTGACAGTAGATGGTTGAACAACTCGAATTTGATTACTACAATGCTCTACTGAGTATGGAATGTTCCCTGCCTCTGGTAAAGAGTCAATGCAAGCTGTTATATTTCGTGAAAGCGAGGTGTGCTACGAAGACGGAATTCAAGATATTCTCTACATCAAAGATAAGTCGGCTTACTACATAGACCTTCAGAATTTCTATCGCGAGTAAGTTGCGTTTTATGGTCCCGCCTCAACGTCGATAGAGGCAGATACCTGGATCACCATGCCACCTCCATGCTATGCTATAGAATGAATCCCATCAAACGAAAACACGCTATCTGTGAGGAGCCTGGGGCGCCATGCCACGACGCCGTCGCCTATCAGCTACCATCGCCGCAGCCGCTACCCGCCGAGCCTCAAGCAGAGCATCAAGATTTTGTTCCCCAACACCCAACCGCGCGCGCTCTGCTGCAAGCTCCTGCTGTCTAGCTCTGAAATTCTGACGCACGGCTATCTGCTGCTGATCCTGGCCAAGTCCAACGTTGTTCAGGAAGCGGAAAGCCTCGCGAGCATCGCGCTGCGCCTGTTCGCCGTTGGCAATTCGACGAGGGCCGCCCAATTCCGGTCGGGCATTGCGTTGGCGAACCCGTTCATTAATCCGATCATCAACTCTATTGGCTTCGGGAAGGCGGGCTGGTTGGCCTGGTCCGTTGACTTGTCCCCTCCCGATGCCAAGTTGCGGGAGGGGGTTGGGTGGGAGCATGGCCCAGAGGGCATTGAACAACCGAGGTCTAGCAATATTGGTTAGACGGATGAAAAAAGTGACATCTTGGACATGGCGCGATCATTGGGATCGGACGTTGAATGTATGGCTGATATGGCTGCTGTGGAATGGCTCCGTAGAAACCCATAGGCTGAACGGGCTGAACGGGCTGAGCAGGATAGAGATGTTGATAGAATGGGAATGGTTGGACGGGGTATCCAAACGCAGGCATGGTAGGCATGGCAGGCATAGCAGGCATAGCAGGCATAGCAGGAATGGCTGGAAAGGCTGGCATGGCTGGAAAGGCTGGCATGGCCGGGATGACTGGATGAGGGTGGACGTACCGATCTGCTGGGGCGACATTTGCTGCTATTCCATTGAGGTGAGCCGGCGGCGCAGGTACTGGGGGCACCATGGGAGCTCGCCTGAGCTGCTCTCCAACCATGTGGTAAGGGAAGGCTTGCGCTTCTATGCCTGCTCGACCTTTTCGTGCATCTTCTGCTTGCTTGACTCGATCGGAGACCTTGACCATCAAATCTGCATCTGAAAGGCCTGGATTATCGACTCGGACTTTGGCCATGGCCTCATCGGCTGCGCGCTTGACCTCTTGTTCGTGGCGGTCTTCGACGTTTTCGTGTAGTGGACATTTGCCTGCACGAGACTCGCCGAAATGGTTATAGTCTGTTACGTTTTTAGAGCAGACGTAGCTAGGCTTTTGTCAGCTGATATCGGGATCTCTTAGGCTAGTGACTTACCATTGCACGTTCCTACAGTGCGTGCATGTCATCTTGTTGCAGCCAAGTTCCTTGACGAAAGGGTGCTTGCATTTGTTGCAGTGTCGTATCAAGGCTGCTGACATCGCTTCTTCGACAATGTGTCGCAGGGTAATTTGGCCATTCTTCTTAGATTCCTCGCAGCTGAGTGGGATGTGAGACTCCTTTTCGCAAAGGCGACAACTCGTCTTGCTGCATTTGGGGTTTTGACAGCGGAACTCCTTGTCAACCTCAACCGGTAGACATTCCATTTTGAAGTCGCAGAACGGGCACTCCGAGAGGAAGTCCAGACCCGCCGCTTCCAAGTCCTCTCTTTGTTGCATATGCTCGAGTCGCTCGAATGTCTTGTCGCTCAGAACCTGTTGCAACTGTCGCCGGGTGAACGTTCCATTGCAGTCGTCGACTCCGAAACACTTGGGTCTGCACCGAGATTGACCCATCTGCGTCTCGATTTGTTGACGGGGACAGTCTACGCAGTAGAAGTGGGTAGTGTCTCCGTTGCAACTTATCATGCGGTTGAGAGGAACGTCGTTGAAGCAACATGCGCATTCACCCATTTCATTGTTCATTTGCGCTCGATTTAAGTTGTCTTCTTCCGCCTTTTCCGCGTCTTTGACCTTTTGGCGTTTGGCTGTAACCTGTCAGTAGGGAGCAGACGAAGGAGACCACACGATCTTCGCTGTTCTGAGACATAGGGTTCGAAGTCCTCTATTGATCTCCTGGAAGGTCATGGTCACGACATTCCACTTACCAGCTTCAGCTTCGCTCTTCTTCTTCGCTGCGTGCAACTCCTTGGGTATCTGACTTCCTTGTTCAATCAACTGGAGTTCAATACCGCGCTTGATGCGTGATTTGTTTATCTTCGAATATGTCCTGGCAATTTGTCCGTAGTTACGCACTTGCTGTTCAATGACACCGTAGGCCTTGTAAAGAGTCTTCTGCTGTTTGAGAACGGTCGTGATATGCCGCACGGGTACAGTGAGGAATTCGTCTTTGAGTAGCTCTGTTCTGTGGAAAGTATCGTTAGTACAACGAATGAAAGGGGTGAGAAGGTATAAAGACGACGCAAGGCGTTGAAGGTGCGTAAAAAATGTAGCGGATGACTACAGAATTGTTGTTTGTGTTGCTGTTACTGCGCTGGCCCATAGGCGAAGTGCAACGTCCACGACAGTCGTTCCATGGTTCCAGGTGTAATAAAACGCTCGCTTCACGATCCACCTGGAATGATGGTTGCCAATCAACCCCGACTCTTGAAGCTTTCAGACATCACTGAACCATAAAGCTCATAGGGCTGTGCCCGTAAAGGAGTTGTACTTACGCGTCATGTTCATAACCGCCGATCTCGGGGTCACGCTCGCCCTTCTCGTAGGTGCTCAACTCACCCTCGGCTTCGTTATCCCTCTTTCTCTTCTTGTTCTTCGCGTCATCTGATTCTTTTGGATACGGCTCGCCTTCCAATAACTCCGTGAGTAAATGCTCGCATTGTGCGGTTGTTCGTGTGGTGTCTGTCATCTTTTCTTGGATCAATTTGAGGACGTAATCGACCGAGATGTCCGGCAGCACGCTCACAACCATCTGCAAACAGGCAGCTTCGGTGACCAATGCGATGTCCTCACCCCAATCGGGAGCTCGTCCCTCTGGCGGTGGTCTGTCGTCTTCTGCCACGACAGCGTCAGACGGCGGAACGTCAATGTCTGGAATGTCGGTCAAATCGATCACTTGACGGTCATTTGCCTGGAATTCTGCGCGGAACTCTGCGATAGGATCATCCAGATCCGGGAAGTCAAGAGCGAATTCTGCTGCAGATCGTGCGTCGAAGGCCTCCAATTCGTGTCTTGCGAGACCCTCGTCCTCCGTCTCACTATCGGAGAGCAAATCAATAACTTCATGATCGCGATGAATGCCAGTTGGAGCCATCGCAAGTGTCCTGTCGTGATAGTCGTAAGGCTAGTTGACGAGTAAACCTCCACCTTGAAGGGTTGCTATCGGGTGTGCGTCTAGACCGAGCGATGTAGAGTTTCTTGGGTACCTTGAATGGGGAGAACCAAATAATAAACATTAATTTGTACCTAGCGGAGAACCTGGGGAAGGAGTGAGGGGCGATGGAACTGCAAACGCGTGTGGTGTTTACGTGATTCAGACCAGCTCAATTCACACGGACGTAGCCTTGTCGCTCACCCCACCAGTTGTCGGAGGAGGCCTCTCACCGACTGATAGGCACTAGCTGAAGGGAAGAAAAAGGAACAAGCGAAAGTATGAGAGTGACAGGTTTCACACTGCAGCTCGCAGCGGAGTGAGACTTGGGTGTTCCAGGTGCAGGCCGCTGGGAGATCGAGGAGCTATTGCGGCCAGCCCTGAGCCAGCGGAACGGGCAAGGGCACCAGTCAGGTAAGAGAGCAAAGGCAGTAGCTATGTGCCACACCAGCGCATGTCAATGAAAAGCCATTACAGTGCCGCCAGCGCTCAGCGAAACAGAAATGGCGTGTCGTCGTGAAAGGATGCTGCGCCGCTCTCAGGGCGGGAGATGGGCGTCTCGCCCAGATGATCGTGCAGTTCGCTCCAGGCCGGCCCCAGGGCTCCGCTAGCTCAACTGCCGCTAACCGCATCATCACGAGCTTGCGCGCGCGTCGCACAGGGCTGAGAAGAAGCAATGTCTGCCATCGGTCTTGGTGATGCTGCCAATGGACGCGCAAAGCTTTTGAGACCATGACATGCAAACTCCCGCCTTACTGCCTGGCCTCATGCAAGGCCCGAGCTACTCGCGAATCGGACAGGCGCACATGACCCGTGGGAAGCTGTGACATCCAACCCTCGCTTTGCCACGGCACACCTCGGGCCGCGAGCAACATGATGTTGGCTCGGAATGCCTGGGGGACACATGGAGTCAGCTATAAGATCACTCGGAGCTCAAGGCGGGATGGGGCCACCAAAACGCGGGGCGCCCTTGACTAGACAAAGAACTACAGGTACCAACTTCCTCTTCTTCCTTAGCTATCCGCATCCTACAGCGAAATCGACGTAACTCGGACCCGCTATTTACTCTTTCCTGAATCGTTACTGCCACTTGATCTGGAAGACTGCAGCTGAGCAGGACCGAATCCACACCTGTCACGCCCTACGACAAGCGTAGTCGATAGCTGGATATAAGACCCTAGCTATCTTCGCCAAAGGCCACAACCTATTAGATCAAGACTCAACATACATCTACCTTACATAAAATACTACAACATGGCCATCGCATCCATTCTCGAAAACCTCAAGGCTGGTGACTCTCCTGACCTAGAACTCGTTCACCCTACCGAAGCCGAAAAGCAGATACAGTTCAACGCAAACGCGAACGAATGGCGCGGTGCTCTATCCAAACCTGCATACTTTCGTCGCGAGGCCACACTTTCGCAAACAACCCTAACACGTGATGGCGGCATTTCATACTGGATCCTAGCTGACCCTGACAAAACTGTGTCAGAAGACCCTTGGAACCCAAATGCAGGCACCAAACTACCAAAAGGCACCCGACTACCACTAGCGAGCTGCGAAACAATCCGGAAGAAGGCGCTCGTATGGCAGAACGGAGAACTCAAGGAGGTCATTTGTCATGGGGTCGGCAGTGTATTCTGCGCAAAACCTCTCCGCGGGAAGAAGGGGGGCACCTCGTATGCGAGCAGGATGCTAACGGAGCTTGGGAAGAGCTTAAGAACATATCAGACAGAAGATGGCCAGGAGTCTCTGTTCTCAATCCTATACTCTGACATCGGGCCAGTGAGTAGCTCTGACATTCTGAAAACGGACATTGCTAACAAAGACAGAAATACTACGCCAAGTTCGGCTGGGAACCTTTTACTTCGTCACACGTCTCTATCCCTGCGAGCACATCTCAAGACACAAGCAGCTTACCCACCGCCCGGCCACTGTACGCGCAGGATCTGGAGGAACTATGCAAGATCGACGAAGCGCTTCTCCGCCGGAGCCTAGAGTCGCGACCCAAGGATAGCAACACTGCAGTCGCAATACTTCCCAACATCGAGACGATCCAATGGCACCACGCGCGTGAAGAATTCGTCGGCAACGAGCTACACGGCAAGAAACCCGAGATCAAAGGCGCGGTCGTCGGTACGGAGAAAGGCAAGCGCGTTTGGTGTTACTGGACAAGGATGTGGTACAATGAGAACCCAGCTGAGGCCAAGGGCAACACACTGCATATCCTACGGTTGGTCATTGAGGACGATGGCTTCGAGGGCTCTTCGAGCAGCACGAACGGCGCATCGGAGAACCAAGGTCATGGAGCTGCTATCGCGGCCCTCATGGCGATGGCCCAGCAGGAAGCACAGAAATGGAAGATGGAGAACGTGGAGATGTGGGCGCCTTCGCCGGCGGCGCTGGCAGCTGCTAAAAAGCTGGACCCGGCTGCGAACCTCATTGAGAGAGACCAAGAGAGCATCGCGGCCTTGCAGTGGTTTTCAGAACACGACGGACCGGTTGCTGACAAGATTGACTGGGTCGCGAATGAGAAGTACGGATGGTGTTGAGAAGCGGAAGGCGCGATCCGGATTCGATAGATTGATAGATTTCCATGCATTGCTGCCACCGTCGAATAGCTCCAAGCTCGTTGATGTGATGATGAGGGCGCAATGTGAGCCCGGTATTGCAAACTGTAATGGGAGGGTGTGAGATATCTTCCTTGACCAACTGGCAAGCCAGAAAGGATCAATGAAAATAAATAAAGCCTGTCAGATTGCCATCAACATCCTGCTTTCCAGTGCGGCCGAAGCACACAACCAGTCAGCTGAGATCATCGCCATGACCGCCGAAGCAGTCATAAAGCCTCACTCTTGGATGTCGAGGCTGATAGTCATCAACCAGGTTGGAGATTCTGTGGCTACTTAGAGTAACTCAGAAGAGGATGCATACTATTAGAAATGATTCTATGAAGTCTGCGCTACTATTAGTGGTTGAAAAACGTAGGGGAGTTGGGATGACTTAAATGATCGACATGAAGGAGAGAGGGTTTGGGTACGGGTGCGACGCTGGTGATATAGACACGACTTCTTGGCGCTGGCTAGCGCCGCACAGACCGAAAGCGACATTTTCGAAGTTTTGTGGGGCGGCAGCCGAGAATTTGCCGCCGACGTTCTGCCGGCCCTGCTAGCTGGGCTGCCGGAGTGCTGCCGACTGGCCGTGCGCAACCAAAGGACAATAACGCTCGTCGTTTCCTGAGCACAAAGTAAATATATACACACCTCACGTTGTCAACATGTTCATGACCAGAAATCTAGTGATTACCTTCGGAAGCTTGTGATTCAGGAAGGACGAAGTTCGTCATCGGCTGCTGTACAGAGCAATGCACGATATTTTCAACGTTCAGAGATGTGCTGCGCTTTCATACCACTACACTCTCGCTGTTCTTCATTCAGTAGTCGCCAACTGCCGGATATCGCCTCTCATCCAGCAGCCTCACCGACCACATTCGGAACAGCAGTTCTCGTTATACCTCTGTGGAGCGGCATCACCCGCTCTGAGATTACGAAGAAGCTGCTTCTAGCTGTACACATTGCTGGCTATGAACTCTACCCCGGACGTATACATTATGCGTTACTGTAATAGAGTGTCATTACGAAAGGTACTGTGTACCTCCAGGCCGTATCATTGTCTGCATGTTTGCAAATACGCGCTTCTATGTATGCAGCAACCACAGTATAGCCCGGATGTATTCGCGCTACTACTCCTACATTCAACTCACTGACTATCAAAAATTTGGCCGATATCCAGCGTGATGGACTGCCTGGCGCATCTGATCTCATTCTTAGCCCCACTCCAAGATGGACGGGACCTCTTCATGGACCGTGAACCAGGTTGACTTTTCTCTCATCGGATAGTGGAGCCCGGAGACTTCGCAGTACTTTGACTTTGCGTTCATGACCTACAAAACGTATTGAATTGCTACCGGCTCCATCATGAACGCAGAGAGTGGGAAATATTGAGCCAACGTATACGTCTAGTTGAGCAGGTTTGCTAGAGATCTTGACACCAGTTCGGCTATTCTGAGAGGTACATCCTTGAACTTACCGCCATCCAGTCTTTTCACGTATTACTATTAGAATACAGCATGCAAACAATGGGTCGTGACAAGAGAGAATTGCTCCAAGACATGTTGAGCAGCCTACAATGAAGTAGAGGCTTGAGGTATCCGATATATCTTTACCGACAGTTCCTCAATCCAAACGTACGCTGAGGTGAGCCAGGCTCTGCTCTGGTTAATCCTCAAAGACATGATAAGTCTATGTATGCGGCAAACAGGTAGGCTGCTTTACACCTATTGAACGCCTCCTTCGTTTCCAGCGTGGTGTATAGGGCTTTCAACCGCCTTTACTACTGACACAGCTGGTACCGCAAGGCGCCACTTAGATTTCAACCCAGTCGGCTTCAATGCCGCTACGAGTCGGGACAAAGCCAACCGCTCAAGGAAACACAAGCCTACCGCCCACAGCCAGTGTTCCAACGAATTGACGGACTAAAAACCGCCTTTGGGAAGTAGAGAGGTATTGTCTTTGACATGAATTCCTGGAGCGCATGTGCCAACAAGCAACTGCTCCTCCTTTGTCGGCCTAAATGCCGCTTAGGTGCTTTTCATCGGGTCTTCCAGCTTGCTGGTGGCTCGAGGAAGAGATCCTTGATGTAGCCTCCCGGGTTGCATATGAGCCGTCGTCCTTAAGGCACAGTCCTCTTTCAGTCCCCTTGCTCCACTAGGCCGGGCAAGACCTCATGAGCTATTATGGCCTGCGCCAGAGTCGATTCGAGGTCATCAGGGTCGTATGTGAGCCGTCGTCCTTGTGCCAGACTCCCCTGTAGTCTCTCGCTGTAGTCTCTCGGGTTGGATATGAGCCGTCATGCTTGCGCCAAAGTCCTCCTGTAGCCTCATCGCTTCGCTAGAGATCAAAAGGCTTCGCGCCTTATTCCAGTCCTGCTGTAGCTGCCTGGGTGCAGTATAAGTCGCCGTTTTTGTGTCTGGATCTTGTTGTAGTCCCGTCGCTTGACCGCTTCGAGCAGGGTGCTGTAAGCTGTTGTAGCTGCCTGGGTGCAGCACAAGTCGCCGTACTTGAACCTGGATCTCGTTGTAGTGCCCTCGCTTGACCGGTTCCAACAGGGTTTGGTAGGCTGTCGTAGCTTATTTCAGATCTGTAGCTGCTTGGGTGCAGTACAAGCCGCCGTATTTGCTCCAGGGGTCTGTTGTAGTCCTCTCGCTTGGCCGAGCTGAGTAGGGGTATGTAGGCTGTCACGACATAATAGGGTAGTTCGTTGGGGATACCGGTGGCGGATGCGTGGAGTCAGGAGGTGGTATTCTTTGTCGGAGGCTCGTTGAGCTTAGTGATCTGTCGCAGCTCGATGGTGCAAGGGTGTACTTAATCGACAGTTTCCGGCGTGTGTCTGGTCGAGCAAAGCTTCCTGCGCTGTTGTCGCTACCTTGAGGCGCCCACTGCTATTCGCGCAATTCCCATCATGACCCGCTTGTTTTCCCGCGTCGGTCGAGCGATGTAATGTTTTAGTATGAACAGTGATCTTGTATTTCGCGTGTCGGCAGGTTCTACGAGCGTAATAGTGAGGGGATTGGCGTGGATGAAGGTGGGCACCGCGCTGTTTGATGGATTCGAATGCCATGGAGTCTGCACAAGAGTCATATTGTAACAGGGTTACGATGACTACAAAGGTTTCGAGATGTATCCGTCGCCACTTTACTCGCCTTTAAATTCTTCTATCGTCGAACGGCGTCACCTCGGATGGGTAATACGATGAGTACCTAGTTATGCGTGCACCTCATGAAAACGAGCTTCACGTGAGCAAAGCATTGAGATTCGATCTGGCTCTAGCGAAACAGCGATCAATCACCTTACAAATGTAACGCATGGTATACGTTGAGCCTTCGCCGATGGTGTCATTCGTTGGCGCCGACATCGCCATTGACGCAGGCACCGCGCATGGCGGGGTTGGACTTGTGCGTGTGGCGGGGCAGGACAAACGCAATTGCATTCAATGAAACACAAATGCCTTCGCAGTGTGTTTCCGTTCGTAGACAATCATCAATCAGACTACGGCGACGCCAATGGTGATCATGCAGCGGCCTAGTCGACGCGTGCAGGCGATCCGGAATTTGACAGGGCGAGACGCGGTCCCTTGACTCAACTGCGATCCCGGAGTCATCACAACATTTTTCCCCACGGGGACCTTAACTTTACATCGCTTTTGGGACATACACGACAGCCGTCACCAATTACACTTTTTGCCTTTGCATTTCGCTAGATTGTTGATTGGTATTACACATAATGTCCTCCCACACAGCATCGCAGCGGTACCTGAGTACCCGAGGAGGATCCTATGACGTGAGAGCGACCCGGCGAGAATGCGCTCAGACGGTTGCTAACAGGGCATAGTTCTCCTTCGAGGAAGTTGTCCTCAAGGGTCTCGCTTCCGACGGCGGCCTCTTCATCCCCGAAGAAATCCCCACGCTGCCCGACGACTGGGCGTCCAAGTGGAAGAACCTCTCCTTCGCAGACCTCGCTTTCGAGATCTTCTCCCTCTACATCTCCCCGTCCGAGATCCCGGCCGCAGACCTGAAGGACATCATCCACCGCAGCTACTCCACATTCCGCGCACAAGATGTCGTACCCACCGTCACACTCGACAAGGAGAAAAACATACATCTGCTGGAATTGTTTCACGGGCCTACATTCGCCTTCAAAGATGTCGCGCTGCAATTCCTCGGCAACCTCTTCGAGTACTTCCTCGTGCGCAAGAACCAGGGCAAGACCGGACGCGACAGGGAGCATTTGACCGTCATTGGCGCGACAAGTGGTGATACTGGCTCAGCAGCCATCTACGGCCTGCGCGGAAAGAAGGATGTGTCGGTCTTTATCATGCACCCGCATGGAAAGGTTAGCCCGATCCAGGAAGCGCAGATGACGACCGTCATGGACGCCAACGTGCACAACTTGGCTGTAGACGGCACATTCGACGATTGTCAGGTAGGCGCATCTTCCATCATACCCCCAGACACAACTAACACGCCCAGGACTTCGTAAAAGCGCTTTTCGCAGACCCCGAGATCAACAAGACGCACCACCTCGCCGCCGTCAACTCGATCAACTGGGCCCGTATCCTCGCCCAGATCACCTACTTCTTCTACTCGTACTTCGACCTCATCAAGCAGGAGTCCTTCCTTCCCGCCTCCACCGTCCGCTTCGTCGTGCCCACCGGCAACTTTGGCGACATCCTCGCCGGCTTCTTCGCGAAGCGCATGGGCCTGCCAGCCGAGAAGCTGGTCATAGCCACAAACGCGAACGACATCCTACACCGCTTCTGGGAAACTGGCAAGTACGAGAAGAACCCCGTACATGGAAAGCAGGCTGAGGGTGGTATTCCCGAGGACGGCGCCAAGGCGCACGAGAGCGGAGTCAAGGAGACGCTGAGCCCAGCCATGGACATTCTCGTCTCGTCCAACTTCGAGCGGTTGCTCTGGTTCCTGTCATACGACGTGTACAGCTCAAACTCAGACGCCGTATCGCAACGAAGGAGCCAAGCCGGCGACCATGTACGGAATTGGCTCAACGACCTGAAGACGAACGGCGGCTTCGCGGTCGACAAGCAGATCCTCGAAGCAGCACAGTCCGATTTCGCCTCATATCGCGTCAGCGACGAGGAGACCCTCGAGATGATCAAATATGTCTTCAACGCAGAGTCATCAAAGAGCTACGTCCTCGACCCACACTCCGCCATCGGTATCGCAGCAGCACTCCGCTCAGCTGAGGTGTCCAAGCCTCCATCCACACACCACATTGCGCTCGCAACAGCACACCCAGCCAAGTTCGCGAATGCGGTCGAACTCGCGCTGCCAGAGCAGAAGGAGTACTTCCAAGAGAAGGTACTGCCAGTTGAGTTCAAGGGTCTCGAGGACAAGCCGCGCAGAGTCAGCCATGTCAAGAGATCAGAAGGCTGGCAAGGCGTACGCAAGGTCGTCATTGCAGAAGTAGAGGCAGAACGACAAGCTGCGGAAAGCGGTGCGCAGTAGATGGTAGATAGGCTGGGTATAGACAGGCTTTGTTTACGCATCTTTGCATAGACCATAAATGGTAGCTGTCCTGAGAATAGATCTCAATTATGTTGTTCATGCTCTAAACTTTACGCAATCACGAATCTCCATGCTTGAAGTAAGTCATCCCCCGTCCTTTCCGCAGCTTGTCGTTCTGCCTCTACTTCTGCAATGACGACCTTGCGTACGCCTTGCCAGCCTTCTGACGTTGAGCAATCCCCTATTGGCAAAAGTTGTCTTGCAATAGGTGTCCTTTTCGTTTTCTCCAGACATATCACTTCACCAGCACTCGTTGAGAAAATCCTAGTCCAACGCATCCTCAGCTACCTACTGAACGGGTCTTTACATTAATCTCTCTCCTTTGCGTTAGCATCCCTCTCCCTAACCACTTCAGTCTCGAACTCCAAACCAGCTCTCCTTCTCACAGTCCCAAAAACAGCACTACTATCGCACCTCCTCCCCCTCTCCTCCCCATAAACCCTCGCCTCCTCCGCAGCCTCAAGATACATCTCTCCAATCCCCAACCTCATGCCATTCTCCCTCGCAAGACTAACCCCATGACCCACATCCTTGATCCCAAGCTCCAACCCCGAAGATGGCGCCTGGCCCTCCGCGGGGAAGTAACTTCCACTCGTCAAGCGTTTCGAAACGCCATGTGCGTACATCCCGAAGTTCTCTTCGATTAAGGATTCGAGGACGGAAGCAGGCAGCCCGGTTTTAGAAGCCAATACGTGAGCTTCACTGAGGAGAAGCATGAGTCCTGCGGTTATGAAGTTGCTTGTTGTTTTCAGCAGCAGCGCTTGAGACGGTTCTTCACCCACTCTAATCACCGCGCGTGCGATCACGTTTTCAAGGAAGGGCAGGATGGGGGTGATGGCAGATGCGGGGCCCGCAATGGCCATCAGCAGTCGTCCGGCTTGGGCGAGGGGTGTGGCGCCGAAGACGGGGGCGGTGATGTAGGATGCGCCTGTGGAGGTGAACTGCGCTGTTATGGTTGATGTGGTGGTGGGGTGGACGGTTGTTGTGTCGATTATGGTTTTGGTGGTCAGGGAGCCGCTGGAGAGGATGGTGGAAGTTATGGTTTGGAGGGCTGTGTCGTCGCTTACCTTTGAGTTATGAGTTCAATATCTTTACGCTGGGTATTTGATGAAGAATGACTCACGGAAATGAATATCACGTCGCAGTTTTGAACCAAGTCTTTGACCCCCGAACAGGGCGTGCCTCCGATTTCTTTCAGGGTGTCACCCCGTGAGAGAGTTCGGTTCCAGTACTTCAGTGGTGGTAGACTGTGTTGTATAAGATGTTTCTGGATGTTGGTCGCCATGGCTAGACCCATTGATCCTAGACCTATCCATCCTAGTCGTAAAGGTTGTGTGGACATGTTGGCCGAGTGTAAAAACGAGCACTTTCTGATAGTTGAATGCTACACTTATCCCTAGGTGAAGTGACTCAACTTGAAGACGCAGGTATGAGCATACATGCACACGAATCGAGTATGCAGTACACTAGTGTGTATTAGGCAAGCGACTATCTGATATAACCGGATATTCCAGGAAGAGTGTGGTCGCGGAAAAAGCTTACAGCCTTGCACAATGTTAGTATACCAGAGTAGGGATACCTTGTGTAAGGCCAGCAAAAGTAGAACTACGAAAGGATCAGCTGCATTGCACGCCATCAGTGTAGCTTGCAACAAGAGCTCAATGCTGAATGATACCATTCCTTGTATTTTGTGAATAATGTAAATAGTACAAGTGATGCATGGAGGACCCCAAACTCCTGGCTATGCTGATGATCGTAGATGAACCAATCTCCAATAGTTCTGCTTATACATCTCGCGACCAAACCGTGAAGGCAATCCACCACATCCTATTTCCCTCGCGTTTGTTGTTGAATCCAAGCCGAGACTCTAGAGGACGAGTGCTGCAATAGCACTGTCTTCAGAGGCAGCGTACCTCCAGAAGTCTACTCTTCGTCCTCATCGTCGTCCACCACACGTCTCCGCTTCGTCCGGCTAACAACCACCTCATCGTCGTCGTCATCGTCGGCAGCAACACCACCCCGTGCTCGCTTGGGACTCGCCGCAATACCCTCATCTGGATCATCGTCGTCGTCCACGATCTCCGGCTCCTCGTCACTAGCGGCAATAAAGTCATCCTCCTCATCGTAGTCGTCTTCGCGATTCCTCCTGGGGCCACCGTAGTCCTCGTCGTCACTCCAGTCACGCCGTAAGCCACCCTTCTGCGCGTTCTTCTTCCGAGCTGGGCGGTCTTCCAATCCGTCAATGTCGAGACCTCCTGATGCGCGACCGCCGGTGCGGCCCATAGTGCGGTTTGCACGCTCTGCCTGGCGCGCTTCGTGCTTCTCGCGGGCGCGCAATTGCCTCTGTTTCTCCTTGAATGTAGCTTCCTCACGCTGTCGGCGGAGCTCGGGGTCTTCGTCAACGTTGATAAACGATATGGCTTGGTCGGCATCGTCTCGGCCCTTTGCTGCGACCTTGGCAAGGTCGTTTTGCAGCTTTTCCAGCGCGGCGTCTTTTGTGTTCGACGTGGGTACGACATTGAGGGATGCCGTAAGCTTGTTCGTGACGCGCATAACGTTCGCTTCCTCGTACGGCGCAACCAGGTATGTGTAGCTCTCCTTCTTCGCGCTTGTCTTGCCATTCTTCTCGTCTTTGACAGCCGTTGGCGTGGGAATCTTGGGGTTGACTTGCGGTGGGGCTAGGGTGTTCGCATCGATGTCGTACTGGGTTGTAGGGTCGGTCGCAAGTTGAAGGGTTAGGGAGCCGTCTGACCACCTAAGGATCCGAGCATTGGACTGTAGGACGGCGTTATTCGAGGGTGAGCGTCGCCATCTGACCGTGGTCATGGCGGTGTTGTAGGCTGAGAAGTGCTCAGACGCGGTGAGCTTGGAGTGGTGGTCTGTGGTCGGCGGCTGGAAGGTCTTGTGATCGAATGCTTTGTCTTCGAAAGACAAGAAGCGCGGAACTTTCAAAAGGTAAAGCTCGTTGTCGGTGGGCTCGGGAACGGGATGTCGCGCCAGGTCGGCGTCCATGTATGCAAATGTCTGTTGCTCGACCTCCTCCACAGCTTCTGGTGCCCTGACGCGATCTGCCCGTCCCTCATCGTCGCCTGAATCGAGCTCTGCATCATCAAGCTTTCGGTGCTCACTAAACACGTCAGTCTAACACTGGGACTGGATTCTTCGCGACCTACGCTGGCGCATCTTCACCTGCATCTCCGTCTCCGTCGCCAAACAGGTCATCTTCATCATCCTCGAGACCGTTATCCTCCACAGTGTTTAGCGGCGTGCCATCGTCGGCGTTCCCAGCAGGAGTTGCCTGGCCATTGACTTCTTCGTCGGAGAGCTGGCCCGCGTCGGACATGGTCGCGGTTGGTGGTTTGCTGGTACCTCTGTTGGTATCGTATCCAGACTCTTCAAGACAGCGATGCGACCGTAGACCTAGAGTTGCGAGTAAATTGACGAGATAGATGCGGTAAAGGTACGCGCACCGATTGATGGCCGCGATGAACAAAGTTGCGACCAGTAACCCATGAGAATCGCGCTATCCCAATCCATGCTAGCGTGCCGCCCCTTCTCGATGCAGCCCTTAGGAGAGTGGGCCCAAAAAGCGTGCCCGCTCGAGACGTATCACCAACATCCTCCCCCTCAATCCTCTTGCATACCTTCATAAGCCGGCCTCTCTAGGTGCATTGGACGTATCCGCCCCGTACCCCCCACACTAAATTCCACGAATCCGCAAATCATGGCCTCTTTTTTCGCAAACGTGTAAGTTGCTTGGCACATGCTCCCCTTCCTCAAATGCTCGCGCCTCCCACCCCCAGTCCACGGCCTGAAACATTCAGGCATTTGCTGCATGTCGTCTCACGATTTCACTTTCTGATATGCACCACTTTTCGGCATCTCCCTGCCGTCTTATTGTGTTATAACTTGCGTCTGTCGGAGCCTGAAGTTGTCTTTTCCTCATTCTAACAACTTCACCGATAGTCGCCAAGGATTGGCTGGTCGATCCAACAAGGGCCAACAGCAGCAGGGCAAAGGTGGCTCCGCGTCGCCAACCACTCCATACTCGGCTTCACCAACAAACCAACAACCTCCAGGCCAACCGCCTATGCCCCATTCTCCAGCTCTTTCCTCTGCCATGTCGTTCGAAAGCCAAGGTGCTCCGTCGGACGGGTCCGTGCCGTCTGGCTCCCGCAGACCGCCTTTCTTCTTCCGCGAAGAGTACTCCAACTTGATCGTCAAGGGTAACTTTATGACTTTGGCTGCGAAGCCGAAGCTAGTCGAAGAGGGCGAATGGCTTGCACATCAAGGTACGTTTATACTTTCCAATGCCCCGATATCGCTAAGCATGTGACCAGTTGTCGAGCAGTACAGGCTACTCGAGCAAATGATTGAAATCATCAAGGTAACAGACGACCGGACAGGCAAGCCTGTCTGCAACCCAGATACCTGCCCTACCATGTCTGCTAGTGGCCACACATACACCTGGCTGGACAACAACAAGAAGCCCATCAAGATCCCCGCAATCCAGTACATCAACCTCGTTCAAAAGTGGATCGTGGGCAAGATCAATGACCCCAACATCTTCCCCACAGACACCACAGCCATCTCTATCGGAGCATCAACCTACGCATCTGGTTCTATGACACCAACCTCAACGCCACAGCCTCTCGGCCCAACCAGTTCCAATGCCTCAATGTCCCAACTCGCCGGGCGCGAGTGGCTCGGCAAGTCGTCTGGCTTCCCTGAGACTTTCGAGGGCGACATCAAGAGTATCTACCGCCAGATGATGCGATGCTATGCACACATCTACCACGGCCACTGGCTGGACCCGTTCTGGAACGTGAGTGCGTACAAGGAGCTCAACACGTGCTTCATCCATTTCATCAACGTCGGCAAGCTGTTCAACTTGATCGGCGACAAGGAAATCGAGCCCATGCAGCCGCTGGTCGACCTCTGGGCTGAGAAGGGACTGCTTCCGCCAATCACAGCGGCCAAGGAGGCAGGTGGGCAGCAGGCTGCACCCGCGTCTTGAGCGACAAGAGTATTCCACTTAAGTAACGAAATGGGCGCCATTTGACATGGAACACCACATCAGCAAGCTATCAACATTTATCGCCTTGCATGGGTAGCGTGAGGGGTCTGGGAGGGGATGATTGGCGTTCTGGCATGTATTACGATTTGCGCAATGTAGCCCTACATGTGAATAGAGCAATGGACAGTTCTGAACAACTTCTCGGATCATCACACACATGCAGTCAAAACAGCAGCTAGTAAGAAGAGACTCAAATTTGACAGTACCACGTAAAGTAACCAGAGAACTGATTTCCCAACGATCCCAGAAACGAAATGTCATAGTACTTCACACAAACTCCAATGGCGAAAAGAGAAGAGAAACCATGTGTCTCCGCTCCACCATCCGATCTGACATTTGACACCGATGCAAATACATTTCATGGGTCCGTGGTTTTGTAGAGATGCGTCATGGCTGGGCTCTGCCACAACGATGGGGCGTGCGTTCGTTATAAGAGGTCTGTGCTAGCAGACGGTTGGCATTTTCGTGACTCGCTATGTGACGGTTCGCGCTCGCCGAACTTAGTTGTGACCGGCCTTGCGGAGAGAGTTGCTCAACCACTCGAGACCCTCGTAGAGACCGTCACCGGAGGTAGCGCAAGTCGACTGGATGTACTGCGGGGGGTTAGCTGACACGCTTTTGAAGCAGGGGGGACCCGGAACATACCCAGGCACGTTGTCGGAGGCTGTGAAGACCAAGCTTGTCGGTGATCTCAGCGGCGTTCATGGCGTTCTGACGCATTGTTAGTCGTTTGGACATTTGTGTTCACGGCTGTTGAAACCTACAGGCAAATCCTGCTTGTTGGCAAAGACAAGGAGGAGAGCGTCCCGCAGCTCGTCCTCGTTCAACATGCGCTGGAGCTCCTCACGCGCCTCAACAACACGGTCGCGATCGTTGCTGTCAACGACGAAGATGATACCCTGGGTGTTCTGGAAGTAATGCCTCCACAGAGGACGGATCTTGTCCTGACCGCCGACATCCCACACGGTGAACTGAATGTTCTTGTACTCGACGGTCTCGACGTTGAAACCTGTAGGTCGAAGAATCAGCGCATTGTCCTGATTGAGCTCATGCTGCACATCGCGACGTACCGATGGTGGGGATGGTGGTGACGATTTCACCGAGCTTGAGCTTGTAGAGAATGGTGGTCTTTCCGGCAGCGTCAAGACCGACCATGAGAATGCGCATCTCCTTCTTTCCCCATAGCTTATCGAACAGCTTCGAAAATGTGAGACCCATGATTGCGGTGGGTGTGTGTGGTGTGTAGGGCGGGTGAGTTGGGAGGCGGTGTATAGACTCTCGAACCTGCGACACTAGTTGTCAGAAGAGGGTTGAGGAGAGTATCGTGGCCTTGTCGGCTGGTATTGAGCACGGTGACGGGAGTCGCATGGCCGGCGCAGCCATGTTGAGCGCCCGTTGCGGAGTCGACTCGAGGCCACGAGGGAGCTGGCCAGGCGCCGGCTACGGGTTGGGCAAAGCAAACGCAGAAAAAACAATGCAGCGGCGATTGACTTACGGACAGGTTCAAGAGAGTCGGTGGTATTCGGGGATGGGGCGGGTGGATGTGATGTACTCTAAACGATGCACAGGAAGGGCTGCGTTGAAGAGATGTGGTGGAAAGCGCGGCGAAGTCTGGGCACTGTTCGTAAGCTGGCAAGTGCCACTGACACGTGACAAGGGCGGCGATCGCTTATCGTCGTTTTGTTGAAGGAGTTGCGGTGAGAGGCTTCTTGCTTTCAGCTATTCCTTTACTTGGAACGCTTCTTATGATCGCTACTAAAAACTTGACACGTTTTGGCTCTCCTGAAGGCCGGATGTGGAACCCAAGGCACCCATTTATGTTCGGTTGGGCGATCAGCTGCCCCGGGATTGCGTGAGCTCCAGACCCACACCTATCCGCACTACTGACTGGGCAACCGCTGTATACTGACGTCTGGTCAACGCGTGTGTAGTTCGTGAGATATTCTGGGTCGCATTGATCAATGCGCATGCGATTGTCTTTCAGGGTGACCGAGGGACGCGGACCACTCAGAACACCTTGAAGTCTAGCAACGGGACGGCATGAACCAGCCACATCAGTAAGTCGAGGCCATTCTCCTGGTTTAGGCATCAATACTTCCAAGAAGACAACATCACATCATCGAGTGGACACATGGTTACTGTAAGGCAGCATTGACATTGATGTCGTATCAGCTAATCTCGCCGTATCCTCGTCACCCGCAATTGTCTTCTGCTCCGGTCGTTCATCTAGCTTGTCGCTCGAGTACCTCGACTACCCTGACTCCATCCGCGATCCTAGACCTCGGTGGCCATGGCTCCGGCTGCCCGGATGATGGTACGGAAGCACAGCGAGACGCTTGCAATCCAAAGGCCACTGCGAACAAGTGTAGGCGCCTGAGTCGAAGTGGTGATGTAGGCGGCGGTGTAGGCGACCCTGACAGCTAGGAACGAAGCGCTGAACGAAGCGAGCTCGCCCTGCGGCAAGCCAGCCATGTTGCCGAGGATGACGGCGCCCATGAAGAGAGGAAGGTTCTGTTACTGTTAGTCCGACGGACGTTACAACAAGAGTCGATCAAATCTCACCTCCATCCCGTTGGCATGACAGGCCTCCATACGTTCGTACTTGGCGTAGGTCTCAGCAGGCAGGCGCTTCTTGAGCTCGGCCTTCATGTCGTTGGAGCGCGGGCTTCGGTTGTCCCACTCGAGGAGATTGCCCCGAGTAGCGACACTCACAGCGAGAGCGTGAGGAAGGAACGAGACTGGACAGAGAGGAGCTAGGTCAGACTACCGATCGAACGTAACCTCCCAGGAACAGCATGTACATACGGATGAGGTAGGCTGGGATCGCCAGGACCGAGGCGTTGTAGCCGTCGAGGAAGGAAGGCATGTTGTTCTTGCGAGTGTCTGGCTGTTGTTAAGGTGTCGTGTGTTGGTAGAGGAGGAAGGAAGCTCTGTTGTGAGCGAGGAGCTTTATTCGTCTTGTGGGGCTGTATTCCGCGGTGACTGCCTTAAGAAGTGAGTACCAGGTGAAGTGAGGGTCGCTAGCACGGGTGCTCTTTCCTCGCGAGGACATGTTCTACGGCCCGCGGTGACACCGCTACGTGAATGTGGAAGTCGCGCAGTCACTGACAACAGCGCTACACCTCATACAAGGAAAAGATTGAACAGGCCTGCAGCCTACATTAACATAGAAACATGCAAATCAGATAACCTCGGGTCTACGCTCCAGGGTCTTCAGCTTTCTCCATGAATGAGGTGGCCAGGTCAGATCGTGGAGACATCACGCGCTCAACCTCAGGTGTCTACAGGGCCACAGGGTGTACGAAAAAGACCCTGCAAGGGTCTCAGGACTTATTGAGGAGGCAAGCGAATTGATCCTTGGTATTCGGCAGGCTACCTCTACAGCTCGCTGACTGTCACTGCGGGGCGTGATGTATGCCCCACCTTCAGGGCTGTCACCATACGCATCGCCCCCTCCGTACAATTTTCCCTCCACGCTATACCTTCATCTAGCGATTGCATCCGTGTTCAATACATTGCGCAAACACACGATACGTTACGATTGTTCGGAAAGACCGCCTCAACGATACCAAGCCTTGTTCAGCCGATTAACATGGACGTTACGAAAGGTGCTCCTCGAGAAGTTTGTGCCGTATGCTGGGGAGTTTGCGGATTCGCATCAAGCAGAGAGGATCTTGAGATGGCCAAAAGTCTAGAGGGTCTCACTTCATTTTGTCAGGCGCAAGACTTACTTGCAGCATCAGCCCAATGTGAAATGTGTGACTATCTGTTCAACGACGCCAAAAAGGGCAACAGTCGTTTCGATCTAGATGCAAGAATCGCCATCAACATACGGTTTTTTAACTTCGGAGGAGTAGAGAGTTTCAAAGGTTCTGTCGATAACCTAAGGATTTTTACAAAGGTAGAGGGGCAAGATTCACGTTGGTTTGTAGACCCAGACTGGTCGGATGAATTGGGGTTTATTACATGGTCCGTTCTGGCTCACCGTGGTTCGTATCCCGCCCGCAACCATGACTTAGCATCAACTAACGTTATTTGCGATGTTCAGATGATCCTGCGGCAGCAGAGATTAAATGTTCTCCAGTCAATCACGACGTCAGCTCTAGCACCAAGCAAGCGAAATCATGGATTGAAGAGTGCAAGCAGCTTCACAAGCACTGTCCCGAACCCGCTATTCCTCTATTACCCACAAGAGTTTTAGATGTCAGCGAACAAGCTATTCGACTGCATATTCCCAACGGCGAACGGCGCCATTACTGTGCTCTAAGCTATTGTTGGGGTCGTCCACAACCGGTACGGACGTTGGCCGAAAACATAGAAAGCCACAGAACCGGCATCCAAATCTCAGCTCTACCACAAACTATACAGGATGCAGCATCTTACACGCGGAACTTGGGGGTCAAGTATCTGTGGATTGATTCGCTCTGTATCGTGCAGGACAGCGTAGATGACAAGCGTCAAGAAATTGCGAGGATGGCAAGCATTTATCAAAATGCATTTGTCACCATTGCAGCTACGAACGCATCAAGATGTGTAGACGGCTTTCTATCCAAAAGACGCAGACCGAGTTATGAAACTTTTGTCGGAGATCTTCCCTGGAGCTGTCTCGATGGTAAGCTTGGGAAGGTGTCCTTGCACCGTCAATTTTCTGGAAAACTACGGCAGGAGCCACTCGACAGAAGAGCATGGGCCCTGCAAGAATATGTACTTTCACCACGCGTACTGTCTTTCTCCTCACAACAGCTAGTGTGGGAGTGTCAAACCGTCAGATACACCGATGGAGGAAACCCTGAGTCACAGGGACTCTTTGAGATGGCCAAATCCAGAACAGAACCATCCATGTTATCACCCTTGACAGCTGCAATAGTTTCAAAGTCTCCGCGCAGTATCTCCGCGCATGAAGTATGGGGAAACGTCGTGAAAAACTTTACTCGGAGGGAAATGACTGAAGAAGGCGACAAGCTTCTGGCAATATCCGGCATTGCCCAGCAACTCCATCTCATTACGGGAGACGAATACTTAGCTGGGTTGTGGAAAGCGTCTCTAATGTCCGAGTTGATGTGGTCCCACGACTTGAAGTTCGACATTGCCAATGGTCCCCAACCCGCTAGACGACCCGAGACATATCGTGCGCCATCATGGTCATGGGCTTCTGTTGACGGAGCTATCGAATTTTGTGGGTCACTGTACGGACTAAAGCCAGTATCAGAAGTCGTGCAGTGTGAGGTCCTCTTGGCAAACTCGAGCAAGCCATTTGGGGCTGTCATTGATGGTCGCTTGGTGATACGAGGGCCGTTACGTTCGCTGGAAATAGACGAAGCTCTCCAGTACTTCGATCTGGGCCCTGCCAAATTTGGATGGGCAAAAATACCCAGAATAATCCTAGACGGGAACGAAGTTTTGCCAGTCTCCAGTGCAGTCTCGCTGCCGGACAGCATTTCAGGTGATGCTCAAGTTGATCAGCGCATATGGTTACTGGAGACGGGTCGCTACGACGCATATCCTTGCGGCTTTGTCCTTCGCCAGGCTTCTCAGAAAAATCATCGATCATTCCGTCGCATTGGCTGGTTTGATACTAGATCGCCATCGTTTGACGCAACATGGTGGGCCCGCGATACTTCTATAGAAACAATCACGATAGTTTGAAGAAGATTAGGAGCCACTTCAGCTCGAAGGGATGGGAGGATACGCGAATGCGAACACACGCTTGGTATCCCAAACTCCGAGACTCCCGAAGACTGTTCCATGTATGTACTACAAGATGGCTACATGTCATTCAACACTCCTTCAGCAAAGCTCCCAATCCCTTCTAGAGATCGGCAGGTGGCAGAGTATCTTCACATATATAACGCACTAGACAGCCTGTCGGCCCACCGACGCACTCCTGATACGGCTCACATTCTGCGCACGGCGGTTCGAAAGCCCTACACTCCTCTGGGGCGTAACACGTAGCGCCCCGACAATCTGTAGCCTGTGGCCGCAACCCCGTCTTGTCCTTTGGCTTCGAGACCATCGTGCTCGGATCGAGAGGGACAACGAAGTCAGGAACAGTCAACAGTTGAGTTTCATCTGTGACTGCACGTCCGTCGACGCCGGCCCATGTATCGCACTGATCAGGGTGCTTCCAGGCGACGAATTCTTCGACGTGATGGGCGGAGAGTTGAATGTAGTCAACCACTTCGGTACGAGCGGCGTTGAGTCGGCGCAGAACTCCGTCATATCCTAGCACACGGACGCCATTGTCACTCTTAAGCATCATGAGGGCATCGCGGAGGGACTGGGCATGTTCATCTAGTATCAGTCATTTGCGTTGTATGTTTCGTGCAGACATACCATTGCGTCGTCATATTCAGCAGGGAGACTTCGGATTCTTCCCACGAGTAGAAATGTCACCGTTGCAGATAGGGCAGTTGAGAGCTTCATGGTAGCAGCAGACGATACAGTGTTGTTAATGAATACGATGTAGAACTCTGGCTCGATAGATTGTGTACTTCAACATTGACGAAAGTTCATGCTTTATAATCTTCGGCTTGAGTCGTCGAGGTGCTTGAGAATCCGCGCATCCACGCTACATACGTCGGCATTATCGTCATTGTTGGCAATCCGAACGGTCTGAGTAAGCGAAAACGGAGCGTTAATATAAAGTCACGTCCACTGCGTCTCGCTTCTTGCTTTTCCCCTCTTTCCATCGACTGTGCCACGCCCAGGCAGTTCTACGCAGCAACGAACTCCCAATCACCAAGTATTCACCGTAAGCACTCCTTCTTCACTCCCTTGACATACTTGATCGCTAACACAGGCTATATTGTCTCTCAGCCTAAATTGCCTCATTTTAGGACTGAACAGCAGATTGCGCATCATGTCGACACCCCGTCCGGAGGTGCGACCAGATCAAGAAGTAGTGGGGAAACACGAAGACGATCCTGCCTCTTCAAGTCAAGCAGAGCCACAAGCTGCAGAGCACGACGATGTCACTTCACACGGTGCTGCACCAGCTGACATAGAGGGTCAGCCCAGTGCCACGGATGAGCTCCGCGAGGTACTCAAATTGTTGAAGAGACCACCGCACGGAAATCACACCCGAGGTCTCTGCAACGACGGTATTGTCAGATACATGGTCTGGTTGCCAACACCAGATGATGAAGTAACTCGTCAAGGCGTATACGATGCCCAGCCGTTATCTCCTAGGATGATCAAGCGGTGGCTTGACCGGAAGCCATGGAGCCAGGCAGTCGAGGATCGCTTCCGCGGAGTAGACGGGCGAAATGCTCCCAAAGAGTAAGCCGTATCTCCATGCAGTATGCATCTCGTTCAGTTTTGCTGATCGTCGATGTTGTGTAGACAATGGTTAAATCCGCCTCCGGGGGTGTTGCCGTTCCCGGGAACGCTTAATGAGCGCATGGCTGCGGTTGAGCAGAACCAGCTAGAACGGAAGGAACAACAGAAGGAACTCGAAGAGAAGATTGCGCGTGGAGAGATTGAGAAGCCTGCTCCTCGAAAGCTTTGTGGAAGCTGGGACGTGATAAGTGACTATAATCTTGATCCTCGCTAGGTTGGTTGATGAGCTCAGCATCAGCTTCTGCTGGGCAAAGAAGTTCGGGTGCTACAAGTTGTGCCCAGAATAGCAAAACCTACCATGAAGTCATTCGTTCAAATCTTCGCCTAGAGATTTAGGCCTGATGACAGTGTGTTCTTCAAACAACTTTAGGATGTAAATACGACTCGCTCAGAACCGAATGAGGACGCGCATAAAGACAGTCTGAACGAATGTCTCGTAGTCTTCAGAGAAAGTTGAGCAATAGGAAGATGACGCAGGAAAGTATTGGCAATGCCAGATCTGGAAGTGTCAAGACCGACAACGTCACCGCCCACTGGGCCAACCTGGACAGCTGCCACGACCTGCAACCCTCCGTGAGAGTGACGAAAGAACAGATTCAAACATTCGGGGTGTGATGAGAAGATAAGAAAATTAAGGAGGTGTATGCTTTGCATGTCGGCGGCTTCGCGCCGGCCGACTCCCGCTCCGGGACCCACTTAGCGTAGGCAGATTCACTTTCAGATCGATCTGACAGGGTCTACGACACCTTTTTTCGATGCAAGCAGATCTCCACTTTCAACAACACGCTCATGTCATCTTGGGTATCTAGGCACCCACACAATGGTGTTGGAGGCTCGTAACGCTACCTTCCCTGGGCAGGCGTTAGCGCATACGAGATGACATCAGAGAACCAGACGGTTCGCAGGTGGCTGGGAGCCAAGACGATATCGTTGAACAAAATAGTCCACGTACTTCGATGATGAAGTGCTCAGCGGACGGAAAAGGATAATTCCAGACTGGGTCTCAGATCTCCAAATCCCGGTACAACTGACTAGGTCCCTCGACGGCGTGGCGGAGAGTATACCGAAAGAAAAAGAATGGGGAATTAGATTGCGCGTTATGACCTAACGGGCGTTGTGGGTTCATTCCCGTGGGTTCAATGCCGAGAGAGCCTCCTGGATGTATGACAACATCGCAATATAGCGCAACATGTTGAGTCAAGCGTCGGAGTTCTTGAGGTGCGTTTCTGCGAGATGGAAACGATGGACTTGGCTTTACGTAGAAAGAATGGGGTCGCGTTTTGCATAAAGAGGAAGAGGCTCCCGGCTTGGAAAAAGCAGACACAGACACGAACAGCTTCAACCTCATCTTCTGAACTTCTAGTCATTCCATCAATCTGCAGCAATCATGCCCAGCTCTTCGCAACAACCTCTTCGCCAGTCTGGCATCTATCATAACCTTCCCACCTTTGACTCGAGCGCGAGGGATCTCAAGGCCATAGTATGCGGAGCAACTGGAATCTCAGGCTTCAACACCATCCGCTCTCTCCTCGACACGCCCGACCGCTGGTCCAAGATCTACGCCCTATCCCGCTCACCCATCTCTAAAGAGCTCCTCTCCTTCCTCACAGATGAGCAGCGCGCCCGCCTGCAGCACATCTCCATCGACCTCAGCTCCTCCAGTGATGAAATCGCCAAATCACTCAAAGAAGCTGGCGCAGAAGCCGACTACATCTTCTACTACGCCTACCTCCCTCCTGGCAACGGAAAAAGCGACATGGACCCCAGTTCCGCCGAAGCTCTAATCGAAGCCAACGTGCCCCCCTTCAAGAACTTCCTCGGCGCCCTCCCAATTGCAAACATCAAACCCAAACGCTTTCTCCTCCAGACGGGAGGCAAGAACTACGGCATGCACATTGGCCGTGGCCGCAACCCAATCGTCGAATCTGACCCCCAGCCCAAACACCTCAGCCCAAACTTCTACTACCACCAAGAAGACCTACTCTTCAAGTTCTGCGAACAATACCCAGAGACAGACTGGAACATCATCATGCCCGCAGCCGTCATCGGCGCCGTGCAAAGCGCAGCCATGAACACGTTTCTCGCATACGGCGTTTACGCCGCTGTCCAAGCGCACAGGAAACAACCTCTTCAGTACCCCTCAGACTTCCACAGCTGGCAATCCGGATACACGCATTCCACCGCGCGTCTAACCGGGTACCTGAGTGAATGGGCGGTGTTGGAGGACTCAGCCAAGAACCAGCGTTTCAATGCTCAAGACGGCGAGCTCATCAGCTGGGACCGATTCTGGAACGAGCTTGCCCGTTGGTTCGGCGTCGACACTGTGCTTGGTCCTGAGGAGGACGAGTCGAAATACGAGAGCAAGTACTTCGCTGGCGGTAAGGACTGTCCACTTGGTTACGGTCCCCCCATTGAGCTCAAACTCGCACACTCGCTGTGTAAATGGGCGGAGGACCCTGCGGTGCCGAAGGCCTGGGAGGAGATGATGGAGCAGTCGAACGGGCAGCTGACGGTCAACATCCCGGAGAAGGACAAGCAGACGTTGGTGATGGCGGACTTTTCTTTTACCTATCTGGGTACGTTGTCTGGGACTAAGGTGCGCAAGTTTGGGTTCAGTGGGTTTGTTGATACTATCGAGAGTGTATTTGAGACGTATCAGGATATGGCGAAGCTGGGTATGTTGCCGCCTATGAAGGTCGATTCTGCGAGGGGGCTTGTGTAGGGGTAGCTGGTGGCTGTTTCTCGTCACTGTGGCTCCTCGCTCCTCGCTAACAACCATTTGGACAATTACTCTCAGATAGACTCCTACATGCTAGATATGAGTGGCCATGCTGAATGCAAATCTACATCAAATCCTTCACCCGCTCTTCGCTCTCCTTGATCCACTGATCCAGCAGCTGCCTATTCCTCGGCTTGAACCCGACTTTGAAGTACTTCGGTTCAAGGGTCAAACTAGTTGGGATATCGTTCGCATCAAGGCAGTCCATGACCGCTTCGTCCCGCGGGTCTACCGGCGGCGTGAACTTGAAAGCCGAGATCAACCTCACAAAAGCAGTAAACAGCTCGCGGTTAGCGAGATGCGAACCAACGCACATACGTGAGCCAGCGCCGTATCCGTAATGTGGTGTTCCCGCACCATCTGGAACGTCGAGGTAGCGCTCTGGATCGAATTTCTCCGGGTTCTTGAAGTGCTCTGCGTCGTAGTCGGCGGCGTATGCATTCATGTAGAAGGTCGTTCCCGCTGGGATGTTGACGCCATTCCATTCGATGTCCTTGATCGAGACCCTGGGGAGGCAGATGGGTATGACGGTCCAGTATCGCAGTATTTCTTTGTATAAAGCGGTGATGTACGGGATCTTCTCCTCGTGGAGACAACGCTCCCAGGCATCGTTGTTGGGGTATACTTTCATGATCTCATCGTATGCGCGTTGTTGGATCTGCTGGCCATGGGGAGTTGCAAGGTATGCGATACCCATGATGAGGTTGCCTGGTACGGTGTCGAGACCGGCTGATACCATGGTCAGGCAGATAGATTTGATCTCAGCTGCTGAGTGTTAGTGCGAACGAGGCCGAAGGCTAGACGCTCTCAACATACCTCTGTTCAGCTTCGCTTCTGGGTCCTTGATGATATTGCCGGTGATGCACGGTTTGTCAGTACCCTTCTCAATCCTCTCTTCCAGTGTGTTTATGAGCCGGTCCATGTACACATCTCGCCTCTTTCGGAAGCTGATCGCCTCATTGCTTTGGCTAGGGAAGAGTCTTAGAAGTGGCACATAGTCCTGCCAGTTGTTGCTCGTCGACCTGAAGTTCCCTACACCACGCTCAACATCCACAATCTCTTTCAGCAGAGGAGCGTCCTTGTTGCCGTCTATTCTGTATCCGTAGTTGAGCGTCAGACTCGTGTTCAGGGCATATCGTTGCCAGTATGCTCGCGGATCTAGATCGATCTCCCCACCCTTACTGTCATGTAGTAGTTCCTTGATGGAGACGGTGGATTCGAGATCGATGAGAGGCATGTAGGACTGAACGGCGGGTCGGTTGAGTGCCGTGGCAGCGGCCTTGCGACGGTTCTTGCAAGACTCATCCCATGGCGAGGTACCGATAGTGAAGCCTTGGGAGGAAGACACCACCTTGTGGAACGTGTGAAGCATAGGTCGAGAGATCATTGCGGATTGGTTTGTGATCCAGAGATGGCGGACGGAATCGAACGAGTTCGCGAATACGATCCTCTAGACATTGGTGTTAGCATTGATATTTGTTATGATGTGCTCAATTCATGCAAGATCCAAACTTACCCTGTTTCCCATCCTCACTTGGAAGACGGGGCCATACTTCTTCGCCCACCCTTGCGCTACTTTCGCATGGTTCGTACCAAGCTCGTGCAAGCTTCCAAAAAGAGGCAGGCCAGGGACTTCTGGTAGTCCCTTGATATGTGGTGTATCAGTTCCATAGAGCAATCTATACAGGAAGAACCCCAAGACAGCAACGCCGGCGATGTAGATGGGGATAGTCATTTTCTCGACAAGACCCGAGGTCAATGAGAAGACGTGAGAGAAGTGGAAGCTGGAAGCTCGTAATCCTAGAGCAAGAGCGAACCCTAAACAGGTCGGTAGCACTTATAGCAGTAGAAGACGTCCGATGCCATGCGCTTTCTCTTAGGAGGATATCCCTAGCTGGACACGCCGTTCCGAGGTCAAGCTCAGCATGATTAGCTTCCGTTTGACTGGCCACGAAGGATCCGAGCTTTAATTTCAATGGAGTAAGCCCATTGCTGCGGGGCATCCGCCGCCTGTGTCATGGTGCGCGCAGAAGCGTATGTTGATGCAGCGGAATAAAGCCGCGAATTGATGGTGTTGATGCTAGTGTCAGGGTGCGGAGACGGACGCATTGTGGAGTCTGCTAACTGCTTCGGGAACAGATGATGGGCACGACAAGCTTTCAATGGGATGATGGAGCTCTTTGGCACTCACATCGAACCTTTGTAGCGGAAAGAGCCTCAAAATCATATGCCAGTGGTATAGGTAGTATTGTCGGCCTCTTGCGCGGCCCCTGCCAATTTGCGACCCTCCAACGCGCTGAAACCCGATAGGCTCATCCATCTCAGGTTCTCACCGGCCGGATGCTTCAAACTTTGCACTAAAGCATCTATCTGCAAGAACATGCGGATCTCGGGCTGCGTCATTTTGTGACTTCTGCCGCATAGTGGATAGGCTTCCAAAAATTGTAGCAGCGGAATAATTCCTTGTGCACAGGATCAGGTATCGTACTCAGCACATGTTTGTACTGCTGGTAGCTCCGCTCGCACAAAGCTCGGAGATGATGAGACTTTGATTTCTGAGACCTTTCAATGACTATCAGAGCGCTCAAGCAAAGCTCAACTTCAGCGCAGGCTCAATGCGACCCACACACTCTCCAAAGCCAACCAAAGCCTCCTCGTCTGACCCGCATACTCCTCGAATAGTGATCTCATCCCCGTCCTCCAAGAAAGTCCTCTTCTCGCCACCTTCTAGAGCTATAGTCTCCTTCCCATTGTTGCTTTGCTCTAGAAAACTTCCGTACTCGGTTGGGGAGTTCCCACTTATGGTGCCAGAGCCCAGCAGGTCACCCGGTTGGAACGGACATCCGGTGATGGTGTGGTGTGTCAGCATCTGCGGGAATGACCAGAGTAGATTTCGTGCATTTACTTTCGATACCGTTGTTTTGTTGCCGGTCGACGCTGAAGACGATTAGTACGTGGCAATCAAGATGATACGCAGATGTACATACTCTTAACATCGACTTCGAGGTTAATGTCGTATACACTCTTCTCGTCCTTCTCCTTCAAGTAGGGCAGCACTTCCGCATCATTCTCCAACCCCTTCGTCTTGAATGGCTCCAGTGCATCTGCGAGTACAACCCAAGTGCTGATCGTGGTGCCAAAGTTCTTCGCATTGAAAGGCCCAAGGGGTACGTATTCCCAAGCTTGAATGTCTCTCGCAGACCAGTCGTTCATGAGCACAACACCGAACAGATTCTCTTCGGCTTTCTCGATCGGAATTGGCACTCCCTGCTCATTTGACCCGCAGACAAAAGCACCTAGCTCCAGCTCGATGTCCAGCTTCTTACATGGGCTGAATGTAGGCACCTTCTTTTCTGCGGTAGGATCGAGTAATATCTGACCATTGGGCCGCCGGATAGGTGTTCCTGATGGAACTACTGAAGATGCTCGACCATGGTAACCGACTGGGAGATGTTTGTAGTTTGGTTGCAGTGCGTTCTGGGGTCCTCTGAAGATGACGCCGCAGTTGTAAGCATGGTTCATCCCCGCAAAGAAATCAGTGTAGTCGCCAATCTTGAATGGCAGATGTGCTTTGATTTCCTTGAGCGGTATCAAGGCTTGCTTTTGGAGTGCCGCATTGTTCTTCAGAACATCGGGGTATGTTGTATCGGCAGAGAAGACGCTTTGTATGTACTTGCGAACCACAGAGTGGATTGGGTGGCCAAGCGCTGCAAACGCGTTCAGCGATGGTTGCGAGAAGACAGCTTGATGTGGCTGTATCGTAGAGAGACCGGAGAAGCCATTGTTTGCAGCAAAGACTTGGAGATCTAGTGCGTGATCTCCGATGGCGACTGCCAGGCGCGGTGACTGAGATGACGCTGTCGAGATGACACCAAACGGGATGTTGGCTAGTGAGAAGTGTGAGCCACGAGGTATGTTGAACCAAGACCGCAGCGAAGCCATGATTGATGTCTGTACGCAATAATTCTTGCTACACGAGTATACCTGTCAGGGTCAACGGGAGGACTACGGAAACTTGCAGGCTCGGATTTTCGGCCCCATAGTCTCCATCCTTGAGCCATGGTGCAAGTGGTGCTTGATGGCTGGCGGCTTGTGACGGATGAGGCGGGCTCGGAAAGATTCCGTCACTTGCCAACAGACAGGGGTCATGCGCTCTCCGCCTGTGGGGTAAGCCGAGTGCTTTCTTCTCCGCTTTGCTGCTGCGACGCGACAAACGACGGAATCTGAAGCCGCCCATTACCGCACTTCGCGACTTCGCGCCTGCGCGATGGCCGAGCCACAGCTTGCCACGGCTACTGCGATGCTGCATGCCCGCAACATCCGCGCAGGGTATTTACGCATCTGGTGCCGTACGCGCGTGTTTGATTATTGCCCACTGTTGTTTTTACGGAGGCTCTTCTCTGGTTGATCGATCCTGTGCACACCAACGTCACGATGCCGTCTACTCAGTTTGCTTTCAAGGAGAAATACCGATACCAGAATGGCTTCAACTCTTACCATGAGTATGGGCGCGACTGCTCTGCTGTGACGACATACACTAACAATCTCCAGGACGGAAGCAGTAGAAGGCGCGCTTCCAATTGGCGCAAACTCGCCTCAGAAACCCCCATATGGTCTCTATGCCGAGAAGCTCTCGGGCACCGCCTTCACAGCCCCGCGACACGAGAACCAGCAAACGTGGCTGTACCGCATCCTGCCCTCCTGCGGACACAGCAACTTCGAGCCTCGCGAGTCCAAGACGTTCAACACGAACCCCGAGAACAAGCCGTGGGAGAAGATACACTACATCCCAAACCAGTTACGATGGGATCCCTTCGATCTCGACGAGACGGTGGACTGGGTGCACTCACTCCATCTAGTGGCGGGTGCGGGTGACCCTACAATGAAGTCAGGCGTCGGATACTTTATCTATGCCGCAGGAAAGGACATGGAAGCCAACGAGGCATTCTACTCGGCTGATGGCGACTTCTTGATTGTGGCACAACACGGCGTGCTCGATATCCAGACGGAACTGGGGCGCCTCGTTGTGCGTCCGAATGAGATTTGCGTCATACCGCGAGGCATTCGGTACCGTGTCACCTTACCAGAAGGCCCCGTGCGAGGCTACATTTTGGAGCTGTACCAAGGTCATTTCACACTTCCTGAGCTGGGGCCCATTGGCTCCAACTGCCTCGCAAACGCGCGAGACTTCCAGGCGCCAGTGGCCGACTTCGACGAAGACACCGAGACAGAGTGGAACATCCTCGCCAAGTTCGCCGGACACCTATATGCTGCGAAGCAGAAGCATACACCCTTCGACGTGGTGGCATGGCATGGGCTCTACTACCCGTACAAGTACGATCTTGGACGCTTCAACACCATAGGCTCCATCTCATTCGACCATCCAGACCCGTCCATATTCACCGTGCTCACTGCACCAACAGACCGGCCAGGTACCGCAGTAGCTGACTTTGTCATCTTCCCACCGCGATGGTTAGTGGCTGAGAACACCTTCCGACCGCCATGGTACCACCGCAACACTATGTCCGAGTTCATGGGACTCATCGGTGGTCAATACGATGCGAAGACCGGTGGAGGCTTCCAACCGGCTGGTGCTTCTCTACACAATGTCATGTCTGGCCATGGACCCGACGCTGCGACTCACGAGAAGGCATCCAATGTCGACCTACAGCCCAACAAGGTCGGCGAGGGCAGCATGGCCTTCATGTTCGAAAGCTGCCTCATGATTGGCGTAACAGACTGGGGCCTCACAAAGTGCCAGAAGATACAAGAGGGCTACAACGCGGAGAGCTGGGAGCCACTGAAGCCGCATTTCAAGAGGCCTGGCCCTAAGAAGATTGACAATGGTGTCTCGCCACTGGTGGCGGGAACTGAGGGTGATAAGGGCCAAGTGCCTCACTATACCTGAGCGCGAAGAGATCGGGATGTTGTACTTTTAGTGTTTGGCCCGAGTTGGCCACTTCGGTGATATTCGGTGCTTACGACCAGGCTTACTGCATTGGTATCAGTAGGATGGCGCGTCGCGATCAACAGGGTGTCGTTTCAATGCCCCGCAGCGTGGGTTTGAACAAGACGGTGAACTATGAGCATGAATATGAGCATCATGGATCTACCGTGTGAACTACCAAATAATGTCAAAGTCTGCTATGAATCCTCCCCTTACCCTATCGCATTAAATCCTCCGTGACACGTACTAGCAGTGTTGTCGGGCGGTGAGTTGTCTTGGTGCAGTAAAGTGCCGATGTGGAGCAAAGTCTAAGGGTCCACTAGCGTCAACAACTGCTAGAGCGCGGGGCTATCTCTCCCACTTTTCTCCCTCGACGTTTGTTTCTTCATCCTCCCTTCACCCCTCTCCCTCCCTATACCCCCAATACATCACATCAAACCGCCAGAATGTCTGCCCCCGCCCACAAGTTCAAGGTTGCCGACATCAGTCTTGCGGCGTTCGGTCGCCGCGAGATTGAGCTCGCCGAGAACGAGATGCCTGGTCTGATGGAGACTCGCCGCAAGTACGCTGAGGACCAGCCATTGAAGGGCGCCCGCATTGCTGGATGTCTTCACATGAGTATGTCTATCCTTTTATCACTACAGTTACAATGCTAACCCACCCCAGCCATCCAGACTGCTGTTCTCATCGAGACCCTCAAGTCCCTCGGTGCTGAGCTCACCTGGACCTCCTGCAACATCTTCTCCACCCAGGACCACGCTGCCGCCGCCATTGCCGCCGCCGGCGTACCTGTCTTCGCCTGGAAGGGCGAGACCGAGGAGGAATACGAGTGGTGCCTCGAGCAGCAGCTCACAGCTTTCAAGGACGGCAAGAGCCTGAACTTGATCCTCGACGACGGTGGTGACCTCACTGCTCTCGTCCACAAGAAGTACCCTGAGATGCTCAAGGACTGCTACGGTGTCTCTGAGGAGACCACCACCGGTGTCCACCACCTCTACCGCATGCTGAAGGGCAAGGGTCTCCTCGTCCCTGCCATCAACGTCAACGACTCCGTCACCAAGTCCAAGTTCGACAACTTGTACGGTTGCCGTGAGTCGCTCGTCGATGGTATCAAGCGTGCCACCGACGTCATGATTGCTGGCAAGGTCGCCGTCGTTGCTGGTTTCGGCGATGTCGGTAAGGGTTGCGCCCAGGCTCTCCACAGCATGGGTGCCCGTGTCATTGTCACCGAGATCGACCCCATCAACGCCCTCCAGGCTGCCGTTTCCGGCTTCCAGGTTACCACCATGGAGAAGGCTGCTTCTCAGGGTCAGATCTTCGTCACCACCACTGGTTGCCGTGACATCCTGACTGGTGTCCACTTCGAGGCTATGCCCAACGACGCCATTGTTTGCAACATCGGTCACTTCGATATCGAAATCGACGTTGCGTGGCTCAAGAAGAACGCCAAGTCCGTCACCAGCATCAAGCCCCAGGTCGACCGCTACCTCATGAACAACGGCCGCTACATCATCCTCCTCGCCGAGGGTCGTCTCGTCAACTTGGGATGCGCTACTGGTCACTCTTCCTTCGTCATGTCCTGCTCTTTCACCAACCAGGTCCTTGCCCAGATCATGCTGTACAAGGCCTCTGATGAGGAGTTCGGCAACAAGTACATCGAGTTCGGCAAGACCGGTAAGCTCGATGTCGGTGTCTACGTTCTGCCCAAGATTCTCGACGAGCAGGTCGCCCTTCTCCACTTGGCACACGTCAACGTTGAGCTCTCCAAGCTCAGCGACGTTCAGGCCGAGTACCTTGGTCTCCCTGTCGAGGGTCCTTTCAAGAGCGACATCTACCGTTACTAGATTTCTTAATGTCCAGCGTTTGGGAAGTTTCAACACGACGTTATGAACTTCGATGATACCACTTCGAAAAGTTGTCTGTCTTCAACGGCATAGCATCGAGCCTGGGGCTCGGCGGGGTTTGGTCGTTCAAAAGGCGTTGTTTGCAATCATCTACTTGACCCTTCAACCATGGTCAATACCGATGATGATACCCTATGTAAGAGTGAGATATGGATAAAGATAGACTGCGTTATCCACGCAGCATAAGAACAGTAACAGGCCACCGATCTTGACGGTGGACTGAAGAATGAACAATAACGGCGGGCCTCCATACCCGCCTCAACAAACACTTCGTCGATCCATGACTTCTCCCGTGATCAACGTACAGCTACATAAACTTTCGCCACGAACACAGGCATACTCTCATCGGGCCTCACACGAAGATGCAAGAAGTACTCCTTGCGTCTATTCTGACATGTTGACGTCTGCAGTGCCCAAACGTTATTCGTTCTCGCGTCCTCCACATCCATGCCGTATCGCACGCATACGTCAAACGCAACAGACGATCGTACACACTCACAACGTTGCCCAACATTCCAGCGAAGAAACCACGAGACGCATGTTCCGCCGCTAACATCGGATCGGACATGTCGCTGCATGCACGCCACATCAGATACTTCCCGCTCAGCATACGCAGTACGCAGTGTGTATGATGCAGTAACAGTGGACGCAAGGAAGTCACAGCAGCAAAGAATGTGTCAGGTATGCTCCTGCAATGTCATGTACGGACGGACGACACGTTGCTATGCGTAGGCATGGCGGGCCGCTGTAGCTTTCATCCCATGCATTGCATAGTCTGACGGGGAGTGACAAAGTTCAATACATCGGATTGAGAAGTAAGTTTGGTCTTGCTGTGGTTGGGAGGCGAACGGTGGTTGCTATAGCGTTTCCCGCGCTCTTCATGCGGGAGGACCGATATATCGTGTCGGAATGTAGTACGATGGAGGGTTTCTCCGTTCGTGACGGCGAACTGCATTGGGGTCGGTGGTATACGAGTCTTCTGGTCAAGGACGGCAGACCTCTTCGCTCGTGCTTCTGGGGACTACACGAACAATTCATCCCCAATTCATCCCCATTCTATCACTGTTCCATTCCTCACACCTCCCCACAGGCAAGGCAGACCTAACCCTCCAAATCATAAACCGACAAGTCCAACTCCCCCAACATCTCACAGACCAAACAGACAACAACATCCCTGCCCCAACCCCGTTCCACAACATGCTCCGCCTCCGCGTCGCCCCTGCCTGCAGAACCGGGTATCTGGAACCACGACATGGCGATTTCGAGGCTGAGCAACTTGAAACGTTAGACTCGTCCTCTCCAGCCTCGTAACATGTTGTGCGTGTGGGGGAAAGAAAGGGAAGCTACAGCGTGGTTACACGGGGTCTTGCATATCCAATATAGATCGGAGGGAAGTTTTGGTGAGATAGAAATGGCTTGGGGGATCCTGGCTTATTCAACAGGAACACGACGTTGTTGGTGACATGTGGGGTTGAGACATGCGGAAAGTTTATGACGCCACGAGAGAACTGCGTGGTGACATCTGAGGCTGATTTCGGTACCGCAGAAAAAAGGGTGTGGAGATGGGACAGGGGTTGGCGAGAACTGTAATGCTGATGCGATGCGCGTAGTTTGGAATTGCGAACAATTGTACGTACTGAGGAAAGATATTACAATTTAATGCGGACCTAGATTATCCGCCTGCTGTCTGCTACTACTACTGCTATACAAAGCATATGTACCTTCCTGACCCATAGATTATCTTGGAGAAAAAAACAATGTAACTGAAAATGCCCTATGATGCCAACGCTTGCTATGGGATGGAGAACATCTGCCTTAGTCTCCATGGTGGGTGATGATGAACCAAAGTAGAGAGGTATCAAGAACAGTAGGAAACGATGAGCCAGCCGGTGCTTTTCATCGGCGGTAATGATGCCGCGATCGGAATATCAAGAGTGAATAGGGAAACGCCACCAAAATTCGAGAAACGGAACGCCGGATGTAGCGAGTGCCTTAGCGGAGACCGATAACGCTCTGGGTGTTGTCAGTAAAAGCTGTGGTCATCCGTTAGGGTAAACATACCATTTCCAGCGTCCAGACCCTCCTTATCCACACCTTGAGCTTGCCTTCGACACCTCTGACATTGTCAAGCTCGACACCTTCCCACCAGCAGCGGCGAGCGGGTTTCCTCCAGAAGAGGAGCAGCTTCTGCGCCATTCCGACAGCGTTGCTGTTAGCAAGGTCGTTGCCCTTAATGTCTGTCCTCAGGCGTGCAAGCGCGATGCTGCAGATGACGGCTTTGTTGGGCTCGCCGGCGCGGTGACCCCATCGGTCGTCGTGGTTGAAGCCACTGCGTGCTGTTAGCTGCTGTTCTCTCATTTGCAGGTGGTATGCTCACCCTGCAGTCAACATCTCGATTAGGTGCTGCTCGGTCGTTCCTGGTTCTTCGCTCTTCCTAAGACCAGAGAAAATGCCATCTTGTCTCAGCAATGCTTCGCCTGCAGCCCGCTTGACTTCGATCATCTCGGGCTGAGTGATGTCGCGATGCGGTGGGATAGCGTAGAAGTCGAGGTCCTCTCGCAGCACAATTATGCCAGCGCGGTCCTGGAGCATGTCCCTGGCAGAGCCATGCATAGGTTCAATGGGTACAGCTTCGGCAGCATGTTCGGCAGCGGTCGGGGATGGAGGCGATGCGGGAATGGTCTGGGCTACAGTGCGGAAGAACTCCAGCATGTACTGTAGGGAGTTTGGGTCGTACTGTGAAGGGTAGATATTGTCAGATAAGTATAATGCGGGGTTGGAGAGGTGGTACAAGATCTTAGCTACTGGGGTCGAGGGAAGGGGTGAGGAGGAAGAAATGGGGTTACCAACGTCGACTGGGTATACGTCTCCATCGTGGTAGGAGTTCATGTGCCCATCTGGGAGCAGGCCATTGGGAAAGAGGGAAAGGAGGACGAATTCGGGCAGGGTTAGAAGTTCGTCTCGCGATAGAGTGAATCGCGTGCCCCTAGGATTCGGTTAGCCTTGGTGTCGCGTGTGACGATGCATTTCCGTACCTCAGTTCCAGAGTGATGTTCTCGTCTGATCCACCCAGGGTGTTGATGGGCGGTCCTGCATTTGTTGTTTGCGACACCTGAGTGATGATACTCGCGGGACCTCCTGCGGATGCCATTACGTAGGTAAAGGACTCGAGTGGGCTGGATCCTTCGCTGTAGGGTGGCGGCGGCTCTCCGTCGTCGAGGTCTTTGCTTCTAGAGCCTTCCTTGGTATCGGAAGGGAGCGCGGCTTTGGTGGCAGCTACAGCAGCAGCGGACGAGGATGACTCGGTAAAGGCAGGCGCAGATGTGAATGCGGGAGGTGATTCGTCTTCGGCGGTTTCACCGAGCTTGTCGCGTTCCTCAGCGTCGTCGGGCGGGAAGAAGAGGGAGGAGAAGGGAGGTGGGTAGGGTGATTCGCCGGCTGTTGTCGTCAATGCGGCGGTGCTGCTGGCGGGAGCGGTGACGGCGTAGCGTGGACGGGAGGAATCGCGCTGGGTGGGATTCGGAGGCAAAGGAGTGACTACGGACAAGCCGTCTGTACTGGAAGTCTGCGTGCGCGACAAGGTGCCGGTGGTTGTGTATTGGACAGGACCGGATGATGAGCTCGAAGGGGCAAGCGCGCTAGTAGCCGCTGTCAATTAAACCTGAGCGCGTGGGCACCACGAGGCAGCTACGCGCATTAGGTGGAGCAGCGGTCGAGGTGAAAGAGACGCAAATGTTTGCTTGCTGTGCTGGGCGGGAGGTGTTGTGCGTGTGATGAGGTGCCAGTGCCGCGATGGACGCGGAGTGGTTAATCAGTCCAGGCGTCCGCTTTGACCCTAGCGTGCTTTCCAACTTTCGAGCAGAAGAGCAGGCACAACTTCGGAATGCGATGTGATATCCTTCGCATCACGGTAGCTGCGACATACAAGTAGATCATTCTTGTTAGAACCATGACGAGTGTATTATACAGATCTAGCTTTGTCAGAATGTGGGATAGTATATCATCACTATCACCTGTTCTATATCTTAACCTAATCTAGTGCTTCGCTACAACTCCCGCCTCGTTCGCTTGCGCTGTGATGCGGCGCTTGTAGTCTTTGACGGTTCCATCAAAGTGCTCGATTGTTCCGTTGTCACACACCCACAAGCTTGTGCATACGTTCTGCAGCATAGTGACATCGTGACTGACCATGAGTACACCACCCTGGAACTTGTTCAGTGCTTCCGAAAGCGCGTCCATGGCCTCGATGTCCAAGTGGTTAGACGGTTCGTCAAGCACGAGAATGTGCGGGTTCTGCAGCGCTAGGCATGCAAAGGCGACACGCGATTTCTGACCTCCTGACAGCAGTTCCATCTTCTGCAATCCAGTCATACCCGTGATGCCAAAGGCACCAAGGTGACGACGGTATTCCTCATCTGCCCTTCCGTGGTACGTCTTCGACATGAATCCGACGGCGCTGTCGTTCAGGTCCAAAGCATCAACGTGATGTTGTGCGAAGAAGCCTACACGTAAGCGTGGGTTTTGCGAGATGAGACCAGTGGTAGGTGAAAGTGCGCCGATGAGCAGCTTCAAAGCCGTCGTCTTACCAGCACCGTTGGGACCAACGATACCAATACGTGAGTCGAGTTGCACATCGAGATCGACGTTCTTGAGCAGAATCTTGTCGGGGGTGTACCCAAAGGTAACACCACTCATCTGAATGATAGGAGGTGACATCTTCTCCACCTCTGGGAACTTGAAGTGCACCGAGTATGCTGCTTCTGGTGGAGTGAGGACTGGCATTTTCTCCAGCTTCTTGATCCTAGATTGGGCCTCAGAAGACTTGGCAGCATTGTATCGGAACTTGTCGATGAAAGCTTGCAAATGCGCGCGCTCAGCCATCTGCTTCTCGTACTCACGCACTGCTGTCTTGCGGCGCTCTTCTTTGGTAGCGTAGAAGGAGTCGAAGTTGCCACCCTTGTAGTAGTCGAGTCGCTCAGAGTGTTGATGAATGATATCGGTTGCCACTTCGTTGAGGAAAGCTCGGTCGTGCGATACGACAAGTACTGTGCTTGGGTAGCCCTGGAGGTAGTTCGCCAAGAAGGTAATAGAGGGGACGTCCAACATGTTCGACGGCTCGTCAAGCAGTAGCAGATCAGGTTCACAGAACAGCGCACGTGCAAGTGCCAGACGCATCCTCCATCCTCCAGAGAACGTCTTGGTCGCAAATTGCTGTCGTTCTTGTGAGAAACCAAGACCTGCGAGGATACTTGCTGCTCGAGATTCTGCCTTGTCAGACTCCATCTCGGCGAGCTTGCCATGAATGTCGCTCAGAGTGGTATCTAGACCTTCACGCTGAGTGTCTAGCCTGGCAGCATCTGCGGAGGTGTCGGCCATCTTAGCACGCTCCTCTTCAAGCTCAGCTAGCTCCTTGCTAATCTTCTCTTGCTCCCGAAGGAGATGCTTGCGCCATACATCGGCGTCCAAGACAGCCTGCAGTGCGGGTGTGTCATCACCAGTAATCTGATGCAGTCAGTCATTGGACTTGCATAGTGCATGAAGTGACTTACCTCCTGTTCCACGTGAAGAATCGAAATGTGCGTAGGAATAGCGACCTCACGGCGGGCGAGGGCGCGAAGCAAGGTGGATTTACCAATACCGTTTTGACCTACCAGACCGTATCTGCGGCCATATGCGAGTGTCAGGGAACTATCTGTAAGGATGCGTAATCCAGGCATAGAAATGTCAAAGCTATCGATCTTGATATCTTTGCTCTTGTTGTTGGCCTCGCCCAGCTGCAGCGGGTTGACAGCCATGTAGAATTCTTCATAGCTTTGTGCCTCGTTGGGCTCATTGAGAAGCCGAGAAGCTTCATATTCGACATTCTTGAATTCTTTGCGGTCCTGCTTCGCACGGAGCTTGCGTTCGGCCTTTTCAAGTTTCTTGCGATCGACCCTGGATTCAACTTTACGTGTGTTGGCAGATTCTAGATCGACGGCGCCGCCAGCAAGACCTAGCGTGGAGGAGATGTTCCTGGACGAGCCCACGTGGATAGCCTGGTCGAGCTTCTTGGCTGATGGAGCCATCTGGCGCCGCTCACTGTCTGTGCCATTGGCGGCGTTCAGGCGGGAAATGAATTTTTCCACAAGGTTCTGGATACTCGTCTCGTTCTGAGGTGAGAGATCTCCGGACGCTGATAAGAGCAGAGCGCTCACGGTGGCAGCGGCTTCCTCAAGTGGGGAGGGAGCATTTGGGTCAGTGTCGGAAGTGAACTGGTTGGCAGCATGGGTCAGGTACCCGGCCGAGTACTCTGACAGAACAGGGTCGATGTTCGGGATTTGGGTTCTGATTTCGGATTCCATGGTGGCGGGTGACGAAGTCGATGTCGGCCGCAGTCAATGTCACCGTGGCGCTGGCGAGGTCGGCGAGCGGGCAGTCCTATCTCGTGCGTTCACGTAGTCAGCGTGTAATAGCGGGGCAGTGGTGGTCTCTGCTTCGTGCGGTGCTACGGCTGCTTGTCCAAGGCAGAGAACATTTTGACGTGGGATGCCAAATGTGGCGTGGCAGCGGTTCTGGAAGGAGCGGGCGGCGGCCAATCAGGGCGTCGACGCCGACAGCCCATCAAACATGACAACCCATTGCTGCGCCTGTGGACTGGCACAGATGGCGGATCTGCACCACGCGTCTGGAGGCGCTCTAGCAATGATGTGCTCCTAGGATTGTCCCGGTTGCTCGCATCTCTGTGTTCCCGCGGGTCAGCACGCATCGCACAGTCACGTCAAGCTCTGCACGCACAGCTCGCCCAGCAAGCCGCCTGCCAGATGGACTCCAACGTGCGCCCGCTATTCCTAGAGTGAGGGGCACAACGGTCTCGATAGTCTGCAAAAAGCCTCTGGAGTTCGTAGCGGCCCTGGCAGTCATCTTTCAGCTGGCTTAGGTCGGGCACGGAGCCGCCTTGGCTACCCGGCATGCAACATGTGATGTAGCCTTGTCAATTGGCTTTTGAAAATTTACGGACAGAACAACGCATGCCTAGGAGTACAGCCATGGCAGGTAGAACACGCAGCATGCGGGCTTTAACGGCGGAGATATATCCCGGGGCGCTGAATTCGCTGCCTCAGATACACGGATTCCGTCCTATCCTCAACCCATGCTCCCGCTTCTCACCACTTCTCCGCTCTGTGGCTGACGTGCTGTGCGTTTCGGCTATCAAGGATCTCAATCACGAGCAGCTTTCCTACCAGAGTAATCGATGCCCGATAGAGCCGATTCAACAAATTTCTACCACGCCATGCTCGTAGGTACCAAGGTCCTTCTGCCGTTGACTGTACCGAATGCTGGGCGCGAGGTAACATGCGATGGCTCCGTGGCTGCACAGTCTAAAGCACGCCTTCGCTACCACCGATGGACTACATAAGCCGGTTGACACTTGCGTACGCCGCGATCAGCAAACATCTCCACTTAGCTACAGGGGTCTCTCCAGGCAGTTCAGCGGCCGGCTGCCAATCACCGTGTGCTGTGACGGGCGCCCGGGATGCTATCTGGTACACTATATTTGGGTAGCTCTGACGGCAGAGGGGTTCTTCCAGCCTCTCTGCGCCATGTCCCTGATTGTTGTTGATTGTTACTCGGCGCTAGAGCTCGCCCGAGACAGATGGGCGCAACGTCGTGGTACGGCCAACTGGGCACCGCAGCGGGCCCTCAGTGCCTGCCCAAGGAGTTGCTGCCTCGGGCTCGTCGCATGCAGCATAGGTTGATGAGATTGACTTTACTCGCAGCGTGGAGCTATGACGGAGCAAAGTGAGGCATGGGGTCTGTGTACCTCCGTGTTATGTTTCGAGTCGAGCTGCCGCTATCAGCCCTCATCGGCGACATCTCGCTAATCCCAAGAGAGCTGGGTAGCCCTGTACGTAGATCCCAGAAGCAACAAGCAGTGGATTCTTCAGTCGTCCGCTCGCTCCTCGTCGAGCTCCACCTCTCTGCTTCAGCCCGTCGTGGTGCTTGTGCCGTCCATCCTTTGCTGCGCTCCGGAATGCAGTACGCCTGCTCCAGCGCCTGATTGAGCCCCTCTCCTCCCACCGTCTATACTCGTGCAGCTCGCGATCCCTGGTTCACCGGCACCCTGACATGCCATAATGCTCGACAAGTCGTCACAAGCGCCTCGACGAGTGACCTTTCCCCGGCGGCTTGGTTTCCAACGAGAATGAAAACTGTTCCAACGGTAATTACCCTGCATTTCTCTATCTCATAGTCCGTGGATCTTGTGTACGCGCTGCAGCTGCCCTTGATTTGTTTTGATATGTCTCGATCGACGACGCCGCGTCTGCGTCTACTTCCGAGAGCGGCTGCACCAAGACTGTCTCACCTCGATATACCTCTCTTATAAGACGTCGTACTATGCGCCATGACTGACGGACCCTTGTGATACAGCTCTGTGCCACTGCCGCTGTCGTTGGTACATCCTCTGTCGGCCTGGCCTTTGGACGGGAGGCCCCCTTCGACCCGTCGCACCCCAATAGAAAAAAGGCCACACCAGCATACGAGCCGAGTCTTAATCCCATGTCGACCGCTGCCATGACCACGACCGCGCCTCCCTTTAGCGGCCCCGTACCCGTCGTTCCTGCCTCGCGCATGCCGTTTGCGACTCGACTCAGTCGGGACGGCCGTTCACAGCTGCGGATCGTGAGGAGGAAGACGAGCGACGACGCGGCGCTGCAGTTGCCGACGAGTGCGACGAGTGCAAACTACCCCTCCAGTGACCAGAGTGTGTCCGACGTAGACACGGCCAGATACGTGCCGTCACGGCGAGCCTCGTGGATCAAACGCCTCTCCTCCATATCCAACTCGTCGAGCAGGAACACCAGCCCGTCGCCGCTGTCGCCCGCCGTGTCGTGCTCCAATGGCTCCATGGCCTTCTCCCACGAAGGCTCGACGGCGCCCATAGCCGGGAAGCGATCTTCTTCACCCGTGTCACGGAACAAGCTGGTGAAGCGCTCCTCGTCAATGCGCGGGCCTCGTGAAGAGCCCAGAACGAGCACCTCGACCCTGCGACCGTCCTTCCGTCGTCCGGCCACCAGTCACCAACGCAACGCAACGCTGCAGAACTACGGCGCGCGGCTGTCCATGACGGCCGAGCACACTTCCATGGACGAGCACCCGCATTCCGCAAGCACCGACAGCGAGGCCGAGTACACCCAATTCTTCACAGCGAGAATCATGAAGGAGCGGTCACTAACGAGGCGGAGAGGCTCCGTGGCATATGCGAACGGGTTCAAGAGGATATTCCCGGACGACAAGCACAAGCCCATGCTCGTGCTCGCGCGGTCGGTCGTAGCAGGTTCAGAGGACGTAGATGACTCGACAAGCGACGACGGTGAAAGCGTCTTCTACGTAAGTAGGCCAGAGACGCCGCTCAGCATGACGGCCATGTTTGCGTCCAGGGAAGCAAACCAAACTCGTGGCCGGCCCTCCACATCCCAGCCCGAGCAAGCCCCTCGACCCAAGCGCTCCTTCTCCATCACTTCCTTCCTGTCGTCCAAGAAGGAGCGAACAGGCGCCGTGTCCAGACCCAGACTTTCCCGCCGTGCGAGCCAGCGGGTCAACTCAGCACCCATCCTGCCTACTATGAGCAGACGGCCACACAGCACCTCTTATGGAGAAGGCCGCCGCGATGTGACGGATCCCAAACCAGCAAAGCGCGACATCGCCACGTCCGCCGGGCTGCCCGAGTCAGCGACGGCACGCAATGCTTCCCACACCAGGCGTCTGTCGTCGCCCTTGCCGGCGCTTCCTTCCTCTGACATGCTCGCTGGCGCGGGCTTGGCGCCCTTGTCTCAGCAGCCCGACGATTTGGCCTCAGCCGCACCGGGCGCCAATCAGGCGCCACCATCCCCTACTCTAGCGCAATCGGGAGTTCGGGTCTCGCGTCATTCCATGGCCCCCTCAGAACAGGCCTCGACATTGGTCGGCTCGTCTGATAATGAACTTCGCGCCTTAGGCTCCGGCGACGAGGACGACGCTGACGTCCAGAGCGACACCGTCTTTGATTCGCTGCGCACTGGTGCGACCAGAAGTACAGCTGGCGGCGCCCGTGGGCCTCGCATTGAGACCATATTCGACGAGTCACCCCCCGCCAAAGTCAAGGTCAAGGTTACAGCCCTACGCGATCTACTGCCGCCCGGCGCTTTTGGGGAGCCCACCGTCAATGGTGTCGCCGGCCACCAGAGCATCGCCGAGGAAGAGGAGAGCATCTCGACACCCGTGCGGACTGTTCGTCCCCAGCGCTCATCGCAGGACTCGCCCACCTTCTCCCGAACACACAGCGCGCCTCTCTTTCCCAAGTCGATAACGTCGTCTCCCCCGAGCATGCCCAAGCCGCTTTCGCTTGGCACATTGGAATGGGACTCGCGAGCAGGGGACGAGGACGATAGCAGTAGGTGGTCACTAGAAGAGGCAGATGATGAGGATCCCTGGGTTGATCATCCAACAGTCAACCACAAGGCCACACCCGTGTCGCTGCTGCGACAGCACAAGCATCTGCTCGCACCCGATCACGTTCCTAACCCAGCTACGCCCAAGCGTCCCACATCAGAATTCGGCGACAAGGACGCGCGAAGCAGCATCTTCGACTGGTCTGAACAGCAAATCGCAGATAAGAACTCAGGCAGCTGCACGCCGCCACGACCTCGGACGGTGCATGGAAAGAAGGATGCGGACCGCAGAGGCAGTCGCTCTGTTGGACGCAGAGTCCCCAGCGGGTTGCACGCCCGCAGCCAGAGTGTGCCCGTCGTTCCGGATCTGACTGGCAAGCGTAGCACAGTGGTCACAAACAAGTTTGGCACCTGGGGTGTGGGAAGCAAAGGTGTCACCGAAGACTGGAACGACGACTTTGACTTTTCCGAGCTCACTGAGGAGCCTGCTGCAGAGGACGGAAGCTCGCCTATGGGGAACAGTGGCTCGTCTATGGTCGTACCAAAGACTATACAAGAACAGCAGAACAACGTCCTTGCGAACATCAGTCTTCTGCGCGAATGGGGTCTACTAATTGAGGAGCTCAAAGAGCAAAGAGTACGCGCGGTTGCGCTCGGCATGATACAAGGCCCCCCTTCGGGCATGTGGCTTGAAGTGGATGCGATGATCGAGCTTGCAGACCAAGAGGCCGACCACGAGGGCCTGGCCCACGCCTCTCCGCCCTCATCGCCTGGCTTTGACGATGACGCCTTTGACGAACCACCTGCCAGCCCTAGCCTTGGACGAGGAAGGCAGAAGTCATCATCTCCTAACGAAGATAGCCCCAAGCCACCACAGTCAGCGCGCCCTCTGAGGAAGTCGATTCTCCCATCCAACAACGGCATCTTTACCCCGCAATCTTCACCGATCACATCTAGACTGGAATCCGACGCCACACCTGCGACACACGAATCCAAGACTATCGTTACGAGACCCCGGAAAGACTCGGAGGCTAAAGCACGTTCTGTCATCGAAGCGCTGCAAAAGAGGAGGAGCGCATACGAGCCGTTCCTGGATGCGCCTCCCGTACCTTCGACACCTTCGAAGAAGGTTCCATTCGACACCGCGACTCTGCGACGCATCGTGCCATACGTTAGTACGTTGACGCGCAAAGTCAAAGACACGATCAGGGATGCGGAGGGCTTGTACTCGAGTCCTATCGCAAGCCCACTACACGAGGAGCCACCATTCAGCATGATTCACCAACAAGATGCGGATCTTGCGGCTCAGATGAAACTCATGACAGTGATGTAAATTCACAGGAAACAACGACGCGATGGAGCTATTACGAGCATGTTTGGGGTAGCATTCAACTCGCTCCGTGCTGGCCACACGCATCTGGGCAAAAGTTTGTGGGGAGAAACAAAAGTTTCTTCTGGATATTTCCCTTTGGATCAGAGCGTTTGAGCGACGATCCGGCCTCCATGGCCTGATCACCTTTACCCTGTATTAATTACGCAGCCGTCGATTACCAGGTCAGGCCAAGTACTGCATTTGAAGCGACATGGCATTTGCGATTCCTTTTTGCATAAGTTGCAGCATCTCCCAGCCAGGATACACGTGGAAAAGAGGAGGCATGCGATATGAAGCGCACATGCGCAGCATGCATATGTTTTGTCTAATGGAAGAATACGGCGCATTGAGGATTGGGTTTCCTATGTGGATGTGGAGCATATAATACTCTCCTGGTGGGATGGGCATACCGCGCAGTTCGCGAGAGCCGCTTTTCTACACGTCTCAGTCATGTACAAAAGCGGGTTAAGGGTTTTCTCTTTGTTCCTTTGTCTCATTGTCTCTCTTGATCTATGGTATCTTGAATCACCATGAGGGTCTTCTCAAAATCATAGCATCGATATCTGACGGCTGCTCACTGTCGCACAAGACAAGAATACACAGAATTTGAAACATATCTTAGACTACCGTCCCGCTCATACATCATGATGTCTTCACTTTTGACTTTCGGGTTCGGCAACTCTATCGTATCCAGACAGTTTAGGCCCTCTGTGTGTTCTCTAACAACCGACAGAACCATATTCTGAAACTTCAGTACACCGCCACTTTCTTTTAGAAGACGGTCATTCCGGAATGTACTGTCGTATCCTGATTCCCGGTTGAGGTCTCTCGAATACATCAAAGCTCCGGAGCCGTTGTTGCGAGCCCAGCTACTGCAGCCCCATAGCCGAATCACATACCACTAATGCATTTACACGCAGCGCCCTGATGAGCCAGCTACTAAGACATCGCCGAACGAGGCGCAGTAACCCGCACGCACGCACTGAAGATCTCCTGCGCATCTTGTTCATGCCGGAGAGCCAGATCATCGTACAGCAGCGTACCACTCGCTTTCGCTTCTGCCCGGGCGGGTCAATGAGCGGCAGAGACACGGGACGAGAAATCCGTGCAGAACACCATTCCACAGCAAGACAATAGAGTACCCAACAGTACATGCGTGAAGTCCAGTCTCCTTACAGATACTCCGTACGAGTAAATTGTGCGTCAGGCCATACCAACAATCTTGGATGATCACAACAATACAGCCCATGTCGCATTCCAGTATAAAGCCGAAGCTACCACTAACCGAGAGACGCCCTAAGACGCTGCACTGTCATCCACGATGCATATTCCGGTTTTCCCAACGATATAGCTTACCACATTTCGTGCTATACAGCTTCTTTCGTTCACCCTCGGGATGGCTACCGCGATTGATGGTCCGACTCCCCGGCAAGCGCATACCACGCGTCCAAGGGTGGGAAGAATACCCTCGGCCGGTTCGGTGGCACGCCGGAGTACTGTAAACAGAGCCTCCACGACCCTGCTCCACTATTTCCTTGTAGACGTGTAAACGGTCGCACGACTTGCCCTATGGAAACATGCGATTGCTGCACCAAGACGAAGGGCGAGTACTGCGGTTCCCTCAACGCGTACTCGCCAATTTCAATGTGCATGTAGCTGAGACTGCGATGGTTTGACGGTAGGGCAAATCCTCAGACCCCGCGCTGTTATTCATCCGAGGTCAATGACGTTCCTTCTGTCTTGGGAGGCGCAGGCCAAGCAATGACGGGAAGCAACACCAAGAGAGAGGCGACTGCCACTTTGGCTGCTTGCCTGACTACATGCTAGAAGAGGCGCAAGTCTATATGTGAAGCGCTGCACTCCTGTCCATCCTGGTGTTCCTTTTCCCATCTGGACCAATCCTCGTATCGAGACGCTCAACAGCCAACTGCCTTCCAATCTCCACGACCTCACGGCGCTAACACCAAGAAAGAGAGCTCCTCGTACCCGTTGCCTGGACTACATCCGTACCTTGCATACCTCAACTGCGCCCCAACCAAACCTACTCCAATCTCGCTAAGCTCCGGCTCGGATTTGTTACGCCTCCAGCACGGCGCAACTGCCCAAATCAATTGCCTTGCAGTGCTTGCGTCGGAAAAAGGCCAGCACTCTCACGTCATTCTCCGCAATTCAACATGGCGCTGAAACACTTAATAGCAGTGGTGGGCCTGAGCGGCTGCTCTGGTGTGCTGACGGCCAAAGCGCAATCCACCTCCACTGGTGCAGCATGCGCAAGTCCCATTGCCCCACAGAATGGTGCTCCTTCGGTGGCGCCGGGGTTCCGTGTCGAGGTTGTGGCTAATGGCCTGAGGGATCCACGCGGCATTATTTTTGATCGGGAAGGTGGGCTGTTGGTCGTCGAACAGGAGCATGGGGTTAGCCGGTTGAGTATGACTGGTAATGGCCGGTGTAGGGACGTGCAGATGGTGGTTGAGGATGACTCTGTGAGTGTTTGCATCGCGTTGAGTAAAATGTGACTGATCGCTGACTATGGCAGTTGAACCATGGCATTGCTTTCTCGCAGGATGGAAATACGCTCTATGCATCATCCCACAGCAACGTCTACGCTTGGGACTACGATGCATCCGAGGGTAAGACTACATCCGAACCCCGTGATGTCGTCGAAGGCATGGGAGACGACGAAGGTCATACTACGCGTACCCTTCTCATGTCCGAGAAGGTTCCTGACATGCTACTTGTCTCTCGTGGTAGTGTGGGTAACATCGACCTCCAGACCCTGGATGTGACTACAGGAGTCTCGACAATTAAAGCTTTTAACGTAGGCAACATGACCGGCTCCGCGTACGATCATGCTTCAAGCGGACTGCTGCTAGGTTGGGGTCTGAGGAATTCGGTAGGAGTAGCTGAGGAACCCATCTCAGGTGGTATATACTCTGTCGAGAACAGTGTCGACAACATCGAACGTAGTGGAGAGACTATCAACCAGAACAACCCTGGTGAAGAACTGAACTTCCACGGTTACCTCAATGGAACTGGGAGCGATGTACAAGGTGGCAACTATGGCTACCCTTCGTGCTTTACAGCATGGAACAGGTCCGAGATTCCGGATTTCGGTGGCATGACGGGCGAAGCGTTTGCTATTGGAAACCAGAACGCGACTGTCAATGATACCTTCTGCGTGGAAGACCGTATCGCTCCTAGAATCACGTTCGATGCTCACATGGCTCCCCTAGACATCAAGTTCAACCCTGACGGCACTGCCGCATGGGTAACGATGCATGGCTCTTGGTAATTTGGCCTACACTTCTCTCTCTGTACCCCTCTAACGACTGTACAGGAACCGCGAAGAGCCCATCGGCTACAAGCTCAGCCTTGTCCAATTCGACGGCAAGGGCTCACCTGTCGAGCTCGCGAACAGTACCACTGCTGCTACCGATATTGTCTCCAATCCTGACCTCTCCGCTTGCCCTGACTCCTGCTTCCGCCCCGTCGGCCTTGCGTGGGATTCCGAGGGTCGCTTGTACATGAGTTCGGACTCTACGGGCGAGATATTCGTCGTTACGAGGGAGGATGGTAGTGGTATTGCGGATGTGAGCGAGGCGGCTGACGCGAGAGAGAATGAGAGCCCGACACCGTCTGGAACTGGAGGTGTATCGACGCCGACTGAGACAAGCGGTGCTGCGCTGAACTTGGGTGTTGGAAGCGGAAGTTATCTGGCTGTGGGTGTCGCTGTTGTCGGCGCGCTTCTGTAAAGATATAGATGAGGAAGAGTCATAGTTCTCGGGTACACACTACCTTGATAGTACAATGCACTGCACGCTCAACAGCACGCTCAACAGAGCGCTGTGCCTCAAAAGCTTCCTCCCAACCTTCCAGATGCAATTATGCAATAGCTGATGGTCCGCAGAAAAGCGTGGGATATTCTTCGCGAGTCACATGTCGACGTTCGAAATGAGATGTGCGTCATTGGCTGTCCCTGCCCTCGAGGCCATGTGGAAGACCAAGGGAGCAGCGGCAACTACAACCATCATCATCGCCTCCAACCCCACAATCAAACTACGAAGTCCCTGATCATGCCTTTGACACCGACATCGCTCAGTAACCTCCACCTCCCACGTCTACGTAACCCCGTTGGAACCCTGCCTGACGCCTACAAACGCACACTGGACCAGCACAAGCGTTTGCAAGTTCTCATCACTATTGCGCCCAGCGATCCGCAAGACACCTCAGCTATCCTTCCCAATCCGTATATAGGCCGTCGTCTACCACCGCGAAGCTTAGAGTACTCGCATAGCCCGGAACAGCCGTACATTCGCGCGCGGTGTTGATTTTAGCTGGGGACGATTGGTAGCGTTCACCTTCACCTCGTCTCGCCACGGCCGTCTACGGCCAGTCGGACCCCTGTCGCCTTCACTGTCTATGGAACAATAGGTGAGTTTCTGTTTTCCCGGCTAGTGAGGGTGAGCTTGCCTCCGTATATTATCCTCACACACTGCCAGCCTCTTTTCTCTCACGAACCCTCTTCCTCCATCGCACCGGATCAGCGAATAATTCAATCATTGACCTCTTCAGTATCCCATATCAACATGGCTCATTCCCAGAGCCCATCTACTGCTACGGCGTTCAACTCTCTACCCATAGAGGTATGTATTCCCAACATGCATGCGTGAGTAGACTTGAGAATACTGACGATCACTCGTAGCTCAACAAGGCCATTGCTCATGAGCTGCACGACGACAAGGACATCGCGGCCTACAAGGCCACCTGCCGTGCTACCAACGATGCCATCGACGCCGATAACCTATCTTTCTGGCGCGCAAAGTATCGCGAGAAGTACGACTTCAAAGCCGGCCCTTCCAACCTCAACCTGCGTAGGGTATATCAGCGTCGCTCCCGACTTTTCAAATACGGTCTTCGTTACAAGTTTCACTACGGAACCCGTCAGGGGGAGAGGCAGGTCATTAACATGATCAAAGACATGATCATTGGTACGTCGGAAATACCCAGGAACTGAACACAATTTTCGTGTGCTAACGAATACAGAATCCTATCAAGGAGCTACCGAAGTTGACGAGCATGGCCGTCTTCGTTGCAAGAACCACGTCCACATTGTCGACTTCATTCTCAAATCCCATATCCTCAACAACGACCGACGGGCCCCTGAGACCCAAAACGGCAAGATGGCTTACATCGACGATGGGCTTGCCGCTGTCCGGCTCATGTGCTCGCAGTTCATCTTCAACCTCGAAGGCTTGCGACATGATGTCTTTGCTTTCGAGGACTCACAGCACGCTGTCTACCTCTCATCTGACAAGGAACGCCTCTTCACCGGAGACAACCACAACAAGTTGAACCTCAGGTGGATGCTCCACGCGATGAACTTCTTCCGTCACCACATGATGAACGAAGATGCCCAAACTTTGTTCGACAGGATCGATGAGCTAGACGTTACCCAGAAGCCTTCAGCATGGCGAGAACAACTCACCGACGGAGCCAAGCCTCTGAGCAGGTACTGGAAAGGCACCTACTCTTTCCTCGAGAACATTGAGGTTCAGAAGCTGCGAAAGCAGGGACCAGGCAGACAGGTCTTCATTGACAAGAACGTGGACGAGGGCAAGATCCAGGTAGATTTCCAATTGGGAATGGCCTTTACGAACCCTACTGATCACATGCAGTCTCTCGAGCTTGCTTTCGCAGAAGACAGTCGCCTACCCGATGGTCGCGAGCTCCCATGGCCACCCGTCTTCGAAGACCGCCTCCGCTCGCTTGGGAAGGACGCTGGAAAGCAGCCAGGCATCAAAACTCAGGGTCGAAACACTACCCCCAAGACAACTACAGGAGGTAGCATCCAATTTGAGGGCAAGGGCGAGGACCTCGACGATGAATACAAGGCCCTTGGCTGGCTCAACCCACTGCCCCCTCAAGGTGGTGTCCCCGGCTGGCAGCGCATCACCTTCATGAAGCACTTCACTGAGGACTACGACCACCCCAACGAGGACAATCTCTGGGCGTACGAGGGCGTTGTCTTGCCCGGTGGTCGCATCATCCTAGGCCGCTGGTGGTTTGCATCAGAGCCAGGTCGTAATGATGTAAGTACCACCTGCCCATGACATGTCATTCCTGCTTTCGATGGACATGTACTAACAAACGCTAGATGGAGTACAACGGCCCCTTCATCCTCTGGGCCGTCGACGAACCCGACTTTGACGAAGACATCAGTGATGATGAGGGTGCTTGAACGGCGAAACACATGATGTCGACGGCAACTTGGTTTTGGTCCTCCATTCCACAACACATATCCCCTTTGTATATCTTTTGGTCATCTACCTTATCTCCCCTGCACATTCTCTGGCGTTCGAATATATTTACATACCTCCGGTGGCGGAGTCTTCAAGGCCTGGATGCCTGGACATTTCCCTTTGCTTATCTTAGTTTGGCATCACATATCACATAGCCTCTTTCTCTTAGCTTTTGGAGATTTGGGAGTAGGACGGATGTCCTGAATCAAAAGTCTTGTTCAATGATCGTGTGTAAGAGTTCGTTCGTATGATATCGAATCTGTGAATGTACCAACCCAAAAGCGAACATGTCGCAGCTGAGCTCGGTCTTTCGTCAAGATACATCACGAAGTCTCAAATAAAAACGTGCAAACCAGAAAGCATGTACAAAGAGACCGTTTTCCATTTCATATCTATCTTCATTTCGTAAAGTCATGTCGTGAATCATTCATGTGTGAGCCAGAAGACTCGTTGTCGCATCAACCAAAAAAACACTTCTTCTCTTTCCTTCCCAACCCAAGAAGTTGCCTCCATCCATCGTCAATCATCAGAGTCGCGAAAACAAAAGAATGGAGCTGCTCAAAAAGAAGAACAATAACATTCACCTCCTCGCTTAACCAAGCTTTCTGAAAGACAGAGTAATAAAAAAGGTATGTAACAATACTTCTATCATCCACCGCAGTACAAGTAACCAAGTCGGCCGTGTCGTGAATAATCATCGTGAGTAAACCAAAGAAAAGAAGCATCTAGTACCTCGCACCCATGGGTGGGGGCGGGACCGAGCTACCGTAGGGATTCGCATCGGCATAGGACGTAGGGTAGGATTGGTTGGCAGCTACAGGATATGCGTACGGATTAGCGGCTGCACCATTCATGTTGCCACCGAGGGCGTTCATCCGGGCTTCCTTCTCGCGGCGTTCACGGAGCTTTCTCCTCTTGCGGCGGCGTGTCTCGAGTTCCTTGACGCTGTGGCGTTGCTCGTTCATCTCTTTCCATTCCGAGTAGGCGGATTTGATACCGAGGGCGGCGATACCCACGGCGGCGGCGTCCTGGAGCATGTTCTTGGACTTGCGTTTGCGCGCTTCTTCGGCCGTCATTTCGCCCTCGCCAACGAGCTTGCGGCGGTTCTCCGAGGCGACCATGGAAGAGTAGACTCCGTGGGCGGCGTGGATGGTGGCCACAGTGGCTAGACCCGCAGTGAGGAGTTCCTTACCTCGTAGCTTCTTGCGCTTCTCCTCCATATCGGTGGACGACTCGGAATCCGCGCTAGAATCCCGTCGACTCCGATCCATTCCTCCATTCTGTGCTGTTAAAGCACCTGCTCCTGCCCCACCGGCGGCGGCTAGTCTGCGATCTGGGTTAGTCCTGGAAGGGGCTTCGGAATACTGGTCGTCCATACCGCGGCCTCGGCTGTACGAGCGGCGGTTGCCCCTACGTGATGGCACGTAGCTGTCCGAGCTGGAAGAGCGGGATCGGTCCTTTCGAGCACGAGACTTGGAGCGCACACGGTCGTATAGAGCCTTGCCTGCTGCGAGCACAGCACCGGTACCAGCTACCTTGGCGATACCGTTGTTTCCTCCTCTGTCGCTGGAGTTGGAGCGGGAGCGGCCACGAGAGCGAGAGCGTCCGAAGATGGACCTAGACCTGGACCTGGCACGAGAACGGGAGCGAGACCTGGAGTCGTCACGGCCACGAGGAGCACGGGAGCGCGAGCGAGAGCCGTTGGCTAGACGAGAAGCGACAAGACCACCGAGTGCAGACTCGGCGACGTGCCTCTTCTCGTGCTTGCCGGGGTCTCTGTCGATGAGACCGTCGATACCGGCAGCACCAAGAGCGGCAGTTGCAACACGTTGGCCCTTGGCACCGGTCCATGGACCGGCTTCCTTGCGGCTGCGGAAGGCTTCGACGGCACCGGCGACGATAGCGGCTTTGGCGGCTTGCTCCCACTTCTCAGACTTGTGTCCTCCTCGGCTGCGGCTGCGCGAACGTGATCCGTAACGGCTGCTTCGGCGGTCGCGCTCGTCGTAGTATCCGTATCTGTCGCTATCATAGCCACGGTCGTCTCGACGGGGGCGGGAGCGCGATCGGTCACGACCGCCGCCAGTGACGGCGCCGATGATGCCGCCTAGGCCTGCTGACTCGCCGAAGTCCTTGACTTTGTCGACGATGGACTTGCGGCGCTGCATGTTGGGGCGCTCGGAGTACTCGGAACGGTCGTCGTAGTCGCGGTCACGTCGGCGGGGACGGTCATAGTAGTCGTCGTCATAGCCACGGTTCACTGAGCGGGTGCGGCGGGGCGGCGCATACTCCTCGCGGTACTTGGTCTGCCTATACTCGGCACCGGGAGGGAAGTCGCGAGGAATTTCTTCGATGCTGTCCTCGCGCGCTGCGGGGCGGTAGACGAGATCTCGTGCCCCGCCTCCACGGCCGCCGCGCTCAATGTACGTCGTCTCGGTGACGTACTCGGGCTCCCGCGTACGGTGCCGCGGTGCGTAGCTGTACTCAGACATAGTGATGGTGGTGGTGCTCTATACCGCCGTGGGCGATTGTGGCTCTAGGGGTCCGGCAGCAGGAAGGGTCGTATCCAGTGCGGTATTCTGCGCAAGGCTGGGTTAGTGGGCGCGCGAGGGGAAAAAGAGAGCGGCGGCGTGCAAACATACCGAGTGGTCGCTTTGTTCAGATAGAGTTTACTTGGCTGCTAGCGCAAGTGAGAGGCTGGTGGGCTGTCGCAACGAAGAATAAGGTGCCTGCGAAGTGACGGGACAAAGTGGGTAGGGGAATGGGGTGTCGAGCGGCGCAGGGCACAGGCAGGCAGTGGTATTTAACAGGTTGTCGACTCGGGAGGGCCAGGGCTGATGACTGTCCGTTTGGCTTGGGTCCCAAGGATCTATCTCGGTGCAGGTGGGGTGGCGTAGATATTACCGTTTGCTTGAGGCTGGGGTGGGCAGCCGTCTTGAGGGCACAGAGCGTGCAAGTGATGTCATTGCCGCCAGCCGGGCAGCCAAGCCCAATTCTTCTGCCACCACCTGCTGCGCCCAACGAGAAGCGCCTGTCCAACCCGGCTAGGTCTGATGATTTGCGCAGCTTTTCTGACCGGCATCCCTCACCGACGCACCCTTTGGGGGTCTTTTCGCTGCGAACATGTTCAACGTGCTGCTCGACATAGCCCCTCTCCGGCCGCCTCCGGAACCTGACCGGTGCCTCACTTCTGTCCATCTTACGTTGCGACGCCCCCAACGACAGCTGCCGTGAGGTAATGCTTATTCTGCCCATCTGCATGGCGGCGTCTTCCAACTCCACATGCCTCGCTGCGTCTCAGTCGTTCTTCCAAGTTTCGGTGCTGCACCTGGCCAGCTCGGCAGCACTCAGGCTCGATGACGAAGCCCGGTGCCATCGCGTGTAGGGGTGCTATGTACAGAACGCCACGTGAGTCAGCTGTCATTGGCCGGCACCCGTGGCAGGCACATGGAACTCCAGCGAACATGCGAGGATACACCTGTCAATCCGTGGGCTGACACCTAAACATTGGCCCGAACTACGGAAAAACCGGGTACTACCTGTCAGTTGTTAAAAGATGCCCAACTACATACTTTTCTTCCTTGAATTTTATCACGTAAATGACGATATGTCTTCATGATGTGCCATTTTTAGTCGCTACGATCTGCCTAGGTAAGGCGAGTTTCTTGACATCGTAGTAGCTGCATTGTTTCACACAAGTGCGACAACTTTTCAATCCTCTTCTCGATATCCGAAACGACCATCTCTGCATTATCGTTTAACGTATAGTGAACTGTAAATATCTCGCATTCTGCCATCGGACCTGTCATCATATCCGAGTCACGTCACTAGTCTAAGCTGCTCGCCGCTGCCAGCCCATGTCATGATCTCTCCCTCTGCCTCTTGCGCGAACGTCCTGACATGTACTCACCCTGATCAATTGAGCCCTCATCCCTCTCATTCCGCTGTCTCTTCTTGTCCACCGTCATCGAAGCCGTCATGTTGCCCATCTGGCGCTCCAAGTCTTTCGAGAATTCTTGCAACGCAGGTACGATACCGAAGCACGCCCTGCTGCTCTCAGCCACGAGCGTCCACTTCTTCGTTCCGGGCTCGCTGAGTGTAACCGCGCGGATCATGATGAACTCGTCTGCTCTATCGTTGCGGCGGCCTAAGGCGGCAGCAGCGGGGATGGAAGAGGAGCGGTCAAATACGTGGCGGCAGATGAGGATGGAGAAGCCATGGTTGTTGGGGTAGGCTGGTTGGTACAAGTCGATGATGTATTCTGTTGCGCAGTCAGTATTGCAGAGTCTGCTACAGCGCCTTCCGGCAGCGGAAAAGTGGGAAGTGACATACCAAGGACGCTCTGCTTGAGCTCGCGCTGCAGTTGCAGGTCCTCGAGACGGCTCATCTCTTGCATTGACCTGTGGTTGGCCATGAGTGCGATTTGTTGCTCATGCGGGGTGGAAGGTTTTGGGATCGAGGGTGAGGTAGGGTGGTGGTAGGCGCGAGGAAAGCGTCAGGGTGTTGAAGCGGAAAGCGCAGGTGCGCCACGTGTGAGGAAGTCACCTTCACCTCCTGCTTGTTTTATCGTGATATAGCGAGTAGTAGTACTTCTTGCGGATATTCCAGCGTATAAGTGGGCGCGTAATTCGGAAGGTGAAAAGACATAAGGGGGGTAGCATCTGTGGCCACGTCTGGGTCTTCCACGGCGGGCTATGTCCTCTGGTCGATGGTTTGCAATGAAAATTGCACTGCAGCCATGTATCCCGCAATACAGCGTCCTATTGCTCGTATCTTCAAGCCTTTGTATCGCCTCGCGCTTATACGGCTGGTGCAGTTGTGCAATCTTGCAGTTTCCAAACTCTCTACTTCGCGCTTATGGTTAATGTCATCATATGCCTGAGCCATATAATGGGTGCTGAGGAAGGTGTGGGCTTGTTTCAGATCCTCGAGAATACAGTGTTCCCTCAAACCTTCCTCATTGACACCGCGAGACCGTCTGTCTTTGATGTTGGATACATCCCGATCTGAAGGTTGTACAATATCTTCCATGAACTCGCTTCTAGATGGCTGGTCCAGGTGCGCAATCTTCACGTTCTTGAGCAATTGCTTCTTCTCATGGTCAATGCGAGACCTTCTGTCTTCCATGTCGGAGACACCGCAGTCTGGAAACCGTACAGGGTCATTAAGGGACGAACTAGCCATGAAGGGGGAGAGCTCGTCAACGTCGCTGATCCTATGTTCAGGCTCCCGTCTTCTCTTTGTGCCTTGATCGAACCATACCTCGCATTCAGAGCTTTGATATTGCTATCAGCATCAATTGCGAAACCTGATAATCATGGAACTCACCATGTGAAGCCTCCGCCAGGACATGGGATAGCTCGAACCGAAGTACACCGAGGCATGGGACATAATTTCTCCTTATCTGCTCTCACGATGACTACCATTACGATGGATGTTCCCGGTAAGAGTTGAGAAGTTGTCGTGATGATTGATGACCTTTCTTTCGATCTGAGAAGCTCATAGTTGCCTAGCGCGACATCTTGAGAGGCGGCACCCTCTTTGAAACGATGACGAATGCAATGTTCCAGCAAATCAAAATCGAACTCTGATGGTATCGGGAATCTGTATCCAAAGGCATCTTCAACGGCGAATGGCTCTTGGAAATAAGTCCAGCCGGTATTCACTGTTCTTCCCGCATCTCGGATCTCGAGAACAACGGCATATATTTGCTGGGTTGAGGCACTGCATGATGGATGGTTAGTTTTCGGCTCTACGAGTGTACGTGAGGGGAAGAAGCATACAAGACTTTGTTCACCAACTGTCCGAAGTTGGTTAGGAATGATCTAACCTCGCCGAATACGAACTGATGCAGACCAGTGACTAGTGTCTGAACGTTGCTCGCTACAACCCCTAGGCTTGATACATCCTTGCCAACATCTGCGAGCGTCCTTTGCGTATCAAGAATTCCCTCAGCGATCTGTCTGCAGACTGCTTTCGTATCCTTCCTCATATCTTGCATCTCCCCAGCAACATGCCGTATCAGATGCATGTTGATGACACTGCTGTAGAACTGGATATTCCTCTGGAGTTGTACGACTTCTTCCTTCCGGCAGAACGTCCAGAGGAGCTTATCCTTGGTACCTCTCAGCGCATTCGACCGGCTTGATGAGCCTAGCGATGGTTCGTATGGCTTAATCTTCGCCCAAAACTCGTCAAGTCGTTCGTGGCAGGATTTGATTGTGTCGTTGAGTGCCGAGGGGGTTGCTCTACTGCTCAGTCGACTCAGATCGTTCAGGGCTATCTTGAGTGCGTCGAGCTCGGTGACGAGTTCCTGGTATTCAGACTTTGCTCCACCAGCAGATCGCAGACAGTCGATGATGTCTTTGATTAGTTTGGTGGTGGCTATAACGTCTCCGATACCGACACTGAAAGGCATGGCTGAACGATGTAAGTGACACGAAGCGTGTCTACCCGGGTAGGTTGTGTGGTGGGTGCGGTGGTCGTCGCAGTTCTCTCTGTCAATGGTTAGATACCTAGGTGGTAGATGATGAGAACACCGAACGACTTGCCTGATGTTAGATACGGAGTGCGAAACGGAGAAGTGAAAGACTCGAGGTATGCGACTGCTGCGAGGTTATAACCGCCAGCTTGTGGGGCTGTGCTGCATGTCGACCATTCCACCACCACTCCCAGCCTTGCTGCAGGCAGACCCATCAGGCACGAACCAACCTACAATCACGAAAATTGATACTTAGAAGCGTCAATGAAGACAAATGGTTTGCTACTGAGATGCGCAATCGGCGAAGTTGACAGCAAAGATACGAGGAAGGCGTTGATGTGCTGAAGCGACAAGCGAAAACTGCAGGTGCGCCACGTGGTAAGGCTGGAAGTCACGGCTAGTTTTCAGCCCTCATAGAATTAACCATCAAAAAGTTACTGTATACTTATTGATATTCCATACTGCGCAGGTTGCATGCAATACTACGTCTGTCATCCTCCGGCGTCGATATGTTTGCCAGCAACATGCGAATGAATACTAGACAAATGAACCCCGTATCGATCAAGGCATTTACCAAGCTCCCGCCCAACCTCCATACAGCGCGGAGACCCTTCCTTAAAATCCGGCTCAAGCTCGAGTTGAATCGTTCCAAAGAATCTGCCGTCTACAGGACCTCCCACAGACACACTATAACAGGATATAACACCATCCATCTTGGCGATATCTCCAGCGACCGGGCCATAAGCGGGAGGATAGTCTCCAAACGGGTCATATCGGACGTTTCGTCGTGTACTTCGCTCCATGATGTTGTAAGAGACAATGTTGGATGGTTGGTTGCGGGTATGCGCAAGCTGTTTGAGAGGGAATAATTTCGCGCCATGCGTAAGGACGTCCTCGATGTTTGATAACATGTCGTTGGCCGGATAGTAGTCTAATTCGCGATTGGAGCTGTATCAGTCGTATTAGTGAAGTGTCGCCAATGGATAGAAATATGCTTACCATACGGACCCGCCTCCGCGACATGGGATTGCCTGCGCGGACTCGCAATGAGGTATGGGCCACACTGCCTCTTTGACGATTCGGGTGCTCACGATGATGAACATCGTGATGGCTGTTCCAGGCTGAAGCCGTGAGGACTCGTTGATGATATCAAAACGATTCTGTTTCCTACACAGTTCGTAGTTCCCCGCCTTCACCTCCATGGACCCCCCGCCAATTTTGAATCGGTGTTTAATAACGGTATCAATCAGGTCGTAGTCATACTCTGTTGGAATGGGAAATTTGACTCCGAAGGCGTCTTCCACTTCCAAGGGAGCCTGGAAGAAGGTCCAGCGCGTGTCTACTGATATCTTGTTCCGGATATCAAGCAAAACATCGTAAACTTGCTGCGTTGAAGTACTGAATCAGTCGTTAGCTCAAGCCTAAGCCATATCATGGTTAGGTTACGTACAGGGTACTGCTGATGAGCTGGAATAGACGAATCAAATACAATTTGACGTCTCCGAAGACGAACTGATGCATGTCTTGAAGCAGTGTTTGGACATCACTCAACACGCCTGCCTGGCGCGTGTTCTCTTTGTCCATGTGCTCAAGAGCGGTCTGGGCGTGATGAAGCTGTTCAGAGGTATGCGAGAAGTCAATTGCGGTTGTTACGCGCAAGATCTCCAGGCGCTCAAGACTGTGTTGCGCTAGATGGAGGCTAATGATACTGTGGCAAATGTGAATGTCCCGTCGAAGTTGTTCGATTTGATCTTTCCGACGAAAATGCCAACCGAGCTTGTCTGATGTAGCCCTCAAAGTGGATGCGTGGCTGGCGGAGCCCAAAGACCCTTCGTACTTCTTTACTCTTGACAAGAACCCCTCAAGCTGTAACCTGCAATTCGTGGTAGCAATCTTGATCGGGCCAACATGAGCGGATGCATTCCTGTCGTCCTCGATGTGATCGAGGTGGTGTAATGATGTATCGAGTGCTTTGAGATCTCTGATCAGCTCCTGATATTCCGACTCAGCTCCACCTACGGACCGTAGGCAGCCGACAGCTTCTTTTATCAGTTTTCCAACAGCAATGAAATCGCCAACAGCAATTCCGAAGGACATTATTATATTTGGAAGTAGAGGAGATGTCTGCTCATCTCAGGTTGTAGGGATACATCCCGTTGGGTTGTTCACCGGCTCATAGGCAATCTGATGCTGTTGTCAAGCTGCGCGCAATAGAATATGAAAGGAAGTGAGTAAAGCGTGTGAGCGGTTTGGGAAGGTGGATTGAAAGTGACGGCAACTGCGAGATGATAAGTGCGAGTGACAGGATGCAAGAGATATATAGTACTCCATCCTGGTACCATGCTCCTTTTAGGGTGGGCGAATGAAATTGACGGGGAGGATCGTTCGTGCACTCCACCTGCAGCCAAGGAAGGCGCAAGCCTGCATGCAACTGCAGCTTAGTGGCTCCGCGACCCCTTCCAGCCTCGCCATTCGACTACCTGTTCGACCAACACCGTCATAATTAGAAACGTGTAACATTGAATAGCTCGGAACGGAAGAAGGGTTAGGATACACTTGGACTCCAGATGCGATAGTGACCAACCGAAAGCGAAGATAAGAAGGCCGCAGCTGAGATCCCGATGATTGGCTGCTTTGGTGGTGCTTCATTCCAAGCGTTCGCAGTGTCCAAGTAGGTTATCAGTACGTGTGGCAATCAATTGGTGGTTTCCTGCTCCGTCCCGATACATATGGTACAAGCATATATACACAGCGCAAGATCATTCTCAAACCTTGATCGCGTACCGCCTGGGCTTGTCGCTTTCGACGGTCTTTCCTGTCCTCTCCTTCGCCCACAACCTTAATCTTGACATGCGCTTTAGATTTGACGCCTCCCGCTTCCTCAGTATCTCCGACTCAAGCTCCTCTGATGTGGGCTCCATAGCCGCTGCCTTCTTCTTCTGTATCTCACGATTCGGCTTGGAAACGTTCTTGTGTAGTAACTTCTCCACTTGCTCTCGAAGCGTCCTGGCTGCTTCCCGCGTGTCGTTTTGGTCAATTGCCCCGCCGAGCCTCACAGAGTCCCGAATCTCCCTTTCCCTGTCTTTCCTGCCCCATGGTTCGAGGTCGGGTGTCTCAGGCCAGACGAATGGCTGCTCCAACTCTACTGTCATGTATTTCTTCGACTCCTCGCGGAACCAATGCCGTGGTTGTTCGCGCGTATCCCGTACCGGCATTTGCTTGACGTACGATCGGATGTTGAAGCATTTGACGTTGTAGGCGTGGTAGAGGTAGTCGCGGAGGTCGTATTTGGAGAAGTCTAGCGGGACCTGGAAGCGGGCATGGTATGGGGAGAGTTGGGGCGTGCGAAGAAACGCAACCGTGAATTTGGGGCTGGCTCGTGTCAGCCTTGAGCGTAAATGAGACATCTCCGTGACTCACAGGTATATCTTGTTGCTGCCGAAGGCTATCAGCTTTTTTGTGATGGGCACGGCGTCCATGGTGGCGGGGCGATGAGGTCCAGACTCTCCAATTGCCAGCGGTCGCAAAGATTCGTACGTTCGATAAGGAGTACAATAGCGCTTTCGAGGAGTGCGGACCGCGACGATGCGGTATATCGAGTTGCAATGGGTTTCGCGATGCTCAGAAAATGGATCGGGAGTCGCTCCGCAAACGCCGATGCCCGCCAAGCCTTTCTCAACTTCGGTAGCCTTGCCCACGACTTCTTCCATCGCTCCTGCTCGATACCTGTTAGGAGTACTCTTTTGTCTATCGCTTTACTTGACCACATGACTTTCGAATTCAGATGGATGGATTGCGTGATCTTTCATGTGCTGCTTAGCCTACCTCGTAACTTATGTTTGCCAGCCAATAGCTCTGCGCGATACGATGCAACTACCTAAACATCAAAGGTCTATCTGCTTATTATCGCCCGAAGCCTCTCTGTCGTGGATACGCCTTCCTGGGCTGCATGTGTGGCTTTGGTGGCGTGCTCAACCCCTTGTAGCAGGAGAGAGCTCGCCCTCCTCCATAACAGGCCACCTTAGACTACAGTGTCTCCAAGTAGCAGACCTTCCCCCTCACCCATACTATGAGGATACTTCTTTCATTCTGTCATAGATCTCCCTTGTCTCATTCTTCCTCGTTTCATGTTCAGCTTCTACAACCTCTCCATTAGTACAATCACTTCTTCATCAACCAAGCTTCCCGCATTATTGCACACGATCTCCTTGGTGATACAGACATAGAGTGCGCTTTTGAGCTTGCTCTACCCTTGCGTTGCGTTCGAGCTCTTCTTGCAATAAAGAGGAGGTGCAGCACAACAGCCTGGAGGCCTTCGCTGGCACTCTGCTCCGAAAACATACTACAACGCTCTCGTATGAATCAACCGTAATCACACACTTCCCTAAATTGCACCTTGAACACAGAATGAGACGAAATAGGTGCGCTTTGAGACTGTATACGCATGCGCACTAGCGCCACCGCGCGTTTGCTCTTTCCAATTCAGCGTCACCTCGACCTATCTCCGTAGCGACGAACACCACAACACTGCCAATCCTCTCGCCCCGGCGCCGCTACTTTGACACTGCTTCTAGTTCTCCACACAACAAGGAAGCCGCAGCGATGGACGGACAGGACACTGGCGCTCTGCCAAAGCCCAAGCCCAAGCCAAAAAGGTTCATTCCGGTGCCCCCGGAGTACCGTCGCCTCACTCATACTACAGAACGCGAGCTCATCGTCAACGACATCAAGATCAACTTTGGCTGCGATGTCATCCCCAAATGGGACGCTGGGTATATCACTCAGTTCGCCATTGCTGGACAAGGTGCAGGCCTTGAGAAGGCCATCCGATACATCAACCATTGGATCTCCAACGCGCACATCAAGTCAAAAGACTCATCATCATGGGCGAAGACGCCTGCGTTCGATCATAACAAATGGTACTACGACAGCATTGAAGAGCGGGAGCGTCAGCGGAAAGACGAGTTCAAGGGCAAGGCGCCTGAGGTATCAAAAGGCGAGATGCCACTGGCGAGCATCATCGTGTGCTGGCCGGAGGACCTCCTCAACGAAGGCGTCACTCCTCGCGATGTCTTCAATAACAAGCTAGAAGCGCTTAATGCCATTCGGACTCAGAACGAGGTGTACATAACGCTTCTTCCTACTCAGAACGACGTTTGGCAGATTGAGATACAAGGCAAGCCCATCATATATCTACTACATGCGATACACACTAACTTTTACAGCCCGCGACATAGCGCGCATCGAAGCAGCCGAAGCGCATCTCATGACGATGATCGACAAAGTCAAAGCTGATGCTATGGGACTGCAGCATGTAATCAACATGATTCTTGATGAAAAAGAGGGCTTGGAGGTTGTTCTGGAGGAGGCTGACGCGTGGTGGCCGAACCTGTACGTGAATTACAAGCGTGAACTGCAGACCAGTGCTGACCTCTTTCGCTCAACATCAGTCAAGATCGAGTCGTACCTCGCCTCCTCTCCAGTGGGATAATGGAAACCTCCGGCAGCTTCCGCAATGAGATCATGCACTTCACGCAGCTTTCAAAGATCCAGCATTCAATTCAGCTGGCCCTTGAAGCTGTGCGCCACACGAAAAGCGCGTACGATATGGCTATTCGGCTAGGGTGCCTGGCTCTGAGCTCAAGACATATCAAGGAGGATAAGATTGGCCAGAAGTTCGGGAAGGAGATCTTCTTGAAGTCGATTAACGGACCTGTTACAGTTGAGATAAAGAAGTGGTAAGTGTGTCCCCTCGTGACGACTAGCATAATGGCTAACAACATAGGCTTGCTGATGATGCACTGGGCTCGCAAATTCTGGGAGCACTCTGCATGGCCAATGAATTCCTGGAGCCGACGAAGTCTTCTGCCTACTTCGGTTATACGCCAAAATCGCTGCAAGGCACTCGTCCAATGTTCCGAGGAACGTGGGTGTTCACAGACCCCAGCTGCGTTGTTGCTCCACCACGAGAGCCGGTAGCTGTGCGCCATGCTGGACGTCCTAAAGCACCTCCCCAAGCTCCTGCTAGTACAACCACTCCATCCGCGGCGCCGCAGTCCGAACTCATCGTTGTTCAGGTCGACTGGACTGATGACGAAGAGGGCTTGTACGAGAAGACAACAACCCGGTTCTACAAAATCGATCAGGGCCGTAAAACACCAAGAAAGAACATGGATATAAACCTGCTGGAGCTTGGAGAGAGCCGAGGATGGCACTTCGCCCTTGAGTCCTTGATTCCTGTGGCAGCGAAGAGCATCTCGCCTGTCATTACTGGCTTCGCTGATCGAGTCAAGATGAGACCCAACCACGATTATCGTTCGACCGAAAGCTTCGCTGAGTGGGATCAGACACCTACCGTCAAGAAGCACCTACGGAACGGCCGTCTGGAAACTATCTACTCATTCGGCATCAAGCAGACCTGCTACAAGGTTGAGGCTACTTGTATGTGGTACCCAGGACAGAGGCTTCCCGTCTGGGGTCTCTGTGTCCGCCACTCTGAATGGGCTACCCATCTTGCTGAGCTTGAGCGTCTCCCTGTGGGTCGAAAGGTCGACTGGGGTCACACTGTGGCTACGTTCCTGCCAGATGACGGACAGTCTTGCTACTCCAGCGCGGTTGAGGACGAGGACTTCGGAATGAGGAACCTCGATCTGGGCCCTGGCGTTGAAGCACCACCACGCGATGGTATCCGCATCCTCATGGACAAGCTGCTTCAGCTATCAGCCATCGTCAGTTCTGTCACAGACATGGGAGGCGTCGCTATCTAGAGGACGGGAAAACTGAACACCATGGAGGCTACATTGACGTTAGGTCATCTACTTTGCATATTTTCATGTTGATGTAGGCTGCAGACCAGGGGGCTTCATTCTCATATAGTATGATGCCAATACCACAAGTACTTGGCTCCAGTCTTGGGCCATGAACTCTCGTAGCTCTTTTTACAGACCCGCTCGATGCTCCAGCCGTGCTTCTACTCGTGCTGCATGCGGCTTGTCTGGTACTGGCATTTGATCCTCTAAGATGATATTCGTTCAAATCCTCGCAACTCTTCAGCTGCCTTGCTCTTCGCCCTTGCCTTCCTGTGCGTTCATGACCTTAAGCCTGATAACCTCCTCTACAACTCTCACATTCTGCGCCTTGCCCTGCACAACACCCTCCAAGTCCTTCAAACTGTCGCCCAGATCCTTAACCTTGCGCTCATAGAAGTCTTTCGCACTCGCAATATCCTTCTCCACAAAGAAACCAGTGCCTACATCCACCAGCACGTGCTCATGATCGGTGAGTTTGCCCGGTACGTATAACGAGGATGTCAAGGGGACGAGGAGCGGTTTCGAGACGGTGGCCGGTGTGAGGCCTGTCGAGATGGAGTTCAGGCAGTCGCGGAACTTGGACTGGGCGGTGCGCAGCGATTGGAACGAGTTGGACAGGTGGGTGAGTTCGGCGTCGAGTTGGGTTTTTAGTTCCTGGAGGCGGGGGACAGGGAGCGATGTGATTTCGACTGCGAGGTGATATTAGCACAATGCGCGACGATCTGAGATCTGGGTGCATTTACTTTGACCAGGCTGTGCGCCTTGAGCCTGAGCCATCTTGGTGTCGCGTGGGCTGGTGCTGAGCTTCCTGGTGTTTGTGACGATGTAAACTTTAGCAGGGGCAGGTTTTGGCGGGGCGGGTGCTTGCTGCTCGTGTGGGGTACGATAACGTGAGAGCGTGTCAAGCTCCCGAGCGAGCTGCATCCGTGCAATCCTTCACACCACAGTCTAAACCTCCATGCCGAAGCCGGCCCCTGCCGTTCCTCGCCATTGGAGCAGAAGGCCAGATGTACAACCAACAAAATATCCGCGGTTTCGGATCTTGACGAAGACGGAATACCTGGATAAGAAGAAGGAGTTCAGCATACCTGCATTCGACCCCGACCAACCCGCGCTCTTCAAAAAAGCCTTTCTGGATATACCTGCAATCCGGAAGTGGTTTAAGAAGGATGCCTTCCTCGACGCATCTTTGACAAACAAGTGGAATAATAAGCCCAACACATTCAGATATCCGCAAGAGCTGAACACAGCGTACCTCGAGCAGTACGGCGATGCGATCGTGCCATTGGAGCTGACGCGCTCATCTCCCGAAAACGCCCTCGGAAATGAAGCCTTTGAGCGCTTCGAAGCCCCTCTGGCTCTCCTATTACAACACATGAGTGCTGCGGACGCGCAAGAAACGAGTTTGTACCTCGCGCAACACTCGCTAGCCGATCTTCCAGCGCCTCTGCAAGAAGACCTACCTACGCCATTGACTTTCCTATCCCACCTCAACGCCCGCGGCGATATTTACGCGTCGAGTCTCTGGATGGGCAGACCACCTACGCGCACCCCGTTACATCGCGACCCGAACCCGAACCTCTTCGTACAACTGGCAGGAAAGAAAACGATCAGGATGATGAAGCCTGGGGTGGGTCGGGTGGTGTTCGAGGCTGTAAGGCAGCATATACGGGGACCGGGCGGAGATGCGAAGATGAGAGGAGAGGAGATGATGCAGGGTGCGGAGATGGAGGCTATGGAAATGGCGGTTTGGAATGAGGATGGAGATGGAAGTATGGGGAGTGCGACGGGCTGGGAAACAACTTTGAGGAGTGGGGATGCGCTGTATATTCCTAATGGATGGTGGCATGCTGTTAGGGGGGTTGGAAAGGGTGCGAATGCTTCGGTGAGTACAGTATGGAACTTGGCATGGGTGTGTTTACTAACGGTTGTACAGGCCAACTGGTGGTTCCGCTGAATGAACTGCTAACGAAGCGCACATTGCTCGAAACCGATGGAGTACTTTCCGGCGTCAGCCGTCACGACTTGACTTCGACCCTCACAGTAGCCTCTGTCCCGTCGATCCATGTACCAATTGACCGCGTCCCAGGAACGATCTCCACCTCCCTCATGACCCGCTCCATACCCATCTCCGCCTCGCTATCTTCAGAATCCCAGTCGTCATCTACGATGTCCGTCGCTGATTTCCGCACCGACATCCAATCGCCCGTCTCCCAGATCAGTCTGCACTTCATGGGCTTAATGCCGAAGTGCTTCCCAACAATACCGAGAACCGTGTACGCCGTGCCGCTCATCGGGATCTCCGTCTCGAATACCGCATCTGTGGATGTCGCAAGGTAGAACTTGATACGGAGTAACCGCGCAGCAAGCGAGTTAGGATTCACAGCGTTGACAGAACGCTGAACATCCGGCTCGCCATACTCCTCACACAACCACTCGTACCGTGGATGACTCTTCAATATCTGCTCTCGCAGGTTCTCGGGCGCGAACTGCACTTCCTTTGCGATCATGGAGAGATAGTAGGACTCTGCGTTCAGCCGCTCTTTCTCATTGATGGGACTGTGGTTCAGGGTCTTCAACTGCCCCAGTCGTGCAAGCGTAAGCATGTATCCATCATCCGCTGTCAAGTTCCGTCCATCCGGTGCTTGTAACGACTGATAAAGCGGGTTCTGCGATACACGCAGGCTTCGGAGACCTGGGAAGACGTGTATGAGTTGTTCGATGAACGCCCATGTTGAGATTTCGTTGAACGAGAGATCGACTTCTCGGACTGTGTTGGAGAATACTGGTATCGATGCCCCGGAACTGGTTATCTCGGAGATCTTGTTCGATTTGAGGATGAGGCGGTGTAGGTTTGGGAGGGCTGTGAGGCAGGCCAGTGAGAATAGGGAGGTGAGGTGGTTGTCTTCGAGTGTTAGGTCGGTGATTGTGGGATTGAGGGTGTGATGGGTGAGGCTTGTGTAGAGGTTGCTGGACGCTGAGAAAGTTGTGACCGAGGGGAAGAGATGCGTTAGGAGAGCGAGATCGGCCCAGGGGAGGAGGTTATCTTCTAGTTTCAAAGAGGTTATGCTCTTGAAGGCATTCAGACAACGGACTCTCTCTGGTTCTGATACCGATGTATCGCGAAGACGTATGCCACTGCGCTTCCATTAGTAAACCCAAGAGGAAACCGCGTTTAGCGATAACTCACTCGACCCTCAAACTCCTCAACCCAGGCAGCTGTTCGCATATCGCAGCTACTTCCCTCCACTCCTCAAAAAGATTCCTGCTCAGATCAAGTTCCATCGCCTTTGGACATGCCTCCTTGACATCACTCTTCTTTCCTCCTCTTAGCCACCCCTCTCCCCGTGCTTCAGGCCTCTGCATACAAAGCCCATCCAAAATAATAATCTTCAGCTCCCCCAACTGCGCCAACTGCCTCCTAATCTTGTCAAACCCAATCTCCTCCGCTGGCTTCCCATTAAACAGCACCGGCTTCTGTTTCTGCTGCACAGGCGGCTGGTGATTAAACACGACATGGACATCTGGATCCTGGAAGTCTTCCTCTAGGATTTCAGACGCGTACTTTGACTTTAGCGCTTGGACAAAGGTGCGTGGCTGATCTGGTTTGCGGGTTGGTCGGATGAAGGATGCGGATGTTGGGGAGGGATTTAAGCAGGTGAAGTATTGGGTGCCTTGGTGTGTGCCGGAGTGTTTTCCTCGTGTGGGCTCGTCCCATTCTACGCCGAGCCAGAGGCCGGTTGTGCCTTGGATGGGGCCGTGGTAGCGGATTGTGCAGAGGTGGGCGTCGTAGGAGAGGCGCTTTCCTACGTAGATTTCTGTTGCCATGACTGACACTATCCTCGATGATTCCTTCTCTTATGGTGGGTATCTGCTAAGGTGTGATGCAAACGTCCAGGTCGCAGTACGTGTCTCTTATCTAATATGCCATGACAGAGGGACACAATGGAGTAGGTACAGTAATTATCCGATACAATCTCAGACCTTCTGGACAGAAAGTGAGAGCAGCTCACAGACGCTAGCATGCACTATGCGAGGTGAATGTGTGGAGGCAACCGCGCACGTGATATCGAAGTGCAGGGATCAGGTACCTGGACACTAGCGTCGCACGCCTCCAGAAGTTCTGTCGCGCAACATCACTTCAGCACGACGACTTCTACACCGCCCAACACCTGGCCGTTGCCTACGTAAAAGCCACCCTCTTTCCTGTCTAATCGCGACCAAGATTGACACAGCAGATCGTGAAGTTTCTCAAAGATGGATTACCAGGTACGTCCCCCGTCGCGAAGGTCAGGAACAGCTACTAACGTCTACAGAATCGCGCAGGCTCCAAATTTGGAGGTGGTGGTGTCGCATCACAGTCCGCGACGAATGCCGACCGACGAGAGCGTCTCCGAAAGCTCGCGCTCGAGACCATCGACCTTGACAAGGACCCGTACTTCTTCAAGAACCACGTCGGCAGCTTCGAGTGCCGTCTCTGTTTGACGGTCCACCAGAACGATGGATCATATCTCGCGCATACACAAGGAAGGAAGCATCAAACAAACTTGGCACGTCGCGCGGCGAAGGAGCAGAGAGAAGGCAAAAGAGATGATGTGGGCCAGCAAGGACTGCTCGCGGGTGTACTGCCCAAGAAGAACGTCATCAAGATCGGTCGGCCTGGATACCGCATCACAAAAGTACGCGACCCCAACACACGCCAAAATGGCTTGTTGTTCCAGTTCCAGTTCCCGGACCTCACACCCGGCATCACTCCCAAGGTCCGTGTCATGAGCGCATACGAGCAGAAGGTGGAGGAGCCAGACCCAAACTACCAGTACCTCATTGTTGCTGGTGAGCCTTACGAGACGGTCGCGGTGAAGCTACAATCTCGCGACATCGACAGACGGGAGGGCAAGTTCTGGTTCTGGTTCGACGAAGACGCCAAGGAATTCTGGTGCCAGATTCTCTTCAAGACTGAGCGTGACGAACGCTTCAGCGCAGTACCAGGTCTTGCTCCCGGACGATAGCCGCGCTCTCATAGGCGGGGCGTTCAAGACTTCTACTACTTCGGGAATTGTACTTTTAGGGCGTTTTGGCAGCGTTTATCCGGCGCATCATGACCATCTTTGAGGGGAGTTTACGTCGGTGTAGGTAGTCCCGGAACAGAATATTGGATAATGTAAATCTAACATGAATCAAGAAGTGCTTGCTGCCGATTGTCTAGTGCCAAGCTGCTCTTTCCGAGATTGAAATATCCGGCATGCGGTCACATCGTGAAGCGTTGAACACGAAGTGCCAAGTTCCCACATGGCTCTATTGGCAATACTTGTGACTCACTCCAGGCAAGAACTCGCATCTTCAAGTGCAGATTGTGTTTGAGGGTTGGCCAGGTTCAGCATGTAGAAGGTGCGCCTGCTCGATCTTGGATGCTCACATGGCAAGAAGGCTTCCGCCTTGCGTCTGCACCTTCCCTACAGGACCTCTGGGCCGAACAGCTTCAGCAACACGAGCCACCATTGCCTTCTCACCGTCTTTCTCGCTTCTGCATTCAATCGATCAGACCGCTCCGTTGGTTCGCCACCGCTTCAAATACAAATTGCCGGCTGAGCTAAAGCCAGAACTTGCTTGCCGCTTGCGGGTATCTGGCCCTTCTGGTACTCGATCATGCTGTTTCAGTGATCAGCTATCATCAGGCCAAGAGCTACGTGCGACTAGACTGCTGCCGTTCATACATTGCAGTAGTGTGCAGGTGTTGGTATGCTCGCCTCCTCCTCGGTTCTATACTATCGAAGCATGTTTGATGGAGAATGACGCAGCTCCCTGAGAAGGCTACTAACGCGCTTACTTGTGTGCTGCAGCTTGTCGCTTCAAGTAAGACTTGACGGAGCCGGTCTCGGAACGTCGCCTAGCAAGCGTTGACGCCTGAGAGCTTTGCTCTTGAAAATGCCGCGAACTGAATCCGGTGAACAGTTCAACTTTAGTATAATGCAGATGTCCAATGCATTACTGACGAGTTACACACTACAGGTACAGGCTGTGTCAACTGAACCCCGCCTCGATTGTGTTGACACCGAGTTGCCTTGAATCCTACTCGGGATGCGGATCTAAATGGCGTCAAGACTGTATGACACTCGACGACGGAAGAGGAAATCCAGCTAGATGGACGCGTGGAGCTCAATTCACCGCACTCTCCACCTCCAATACTGCATCGGACTGAATCCGGTGGAGACTTCAACTTCATGAGCCTTGTTCTCTTGCTGTATGGTCCATCGCATACGTGGGTCTCTTTTTAGGTCCCACCGATTCACCTGCGGGAGTGGATGACTATCTAACTCAAGGCGGTAGGCGTAGGCTTCCCGACCTCAACAGACATCACGTTCTACTTGGACTCATCTCCGGGTCGTTCATGAGTATCATCTGATGCACGAATGGATAAATACGATAACCGCCCTGGTCTTTTCAAGCCCTCGGCGCAACTGGTAGCACCTGACCGTCTTTTCGTCGAACGAATGCTGGATCTGGTCTGATGATTGGCCACGACTACCTTAAACGTCGATGCAGCCTCGCCACGCTTCCCCACTCTGGAGTGGACCGCCTCACCGTTCGAACGCAGTTTGCCTATGCCGATGATCTGACATGGAAAGAACGACAGCGCCCGGCAGGATTGAGGATCCGAAGGGGCTGGGGTTCGTCTCTAGGTTGCAATAGCGCAGCTACTCTCTAGCGAGCCTTGGGGACATGCCGAAGCCACTAGCACCCACTACCTTCATGATTCAAAATCACAAATGGACCATCTTGGAGCTGATCCGCGATTGCAGGCAAAATGGAAGCATGAACAGTGAGCCCGTTGGGGACGATCTCGAACCCTATACTGGACGTTTGATTACACTTTCACACAGCGGACCTGCGTTTGTACATGGTGTTGCAGCAACATTTGTTTTTGCTTCGGTGTTGCAAAAGCCGATGAAGAAGAGATGTGCTTCACCGCTACGGTTGTACGACCCGCTGCATGTGGCTTTCGTACGGGAGGTCAAACGGAAGCCATATCCAGTGTTAGCTTACGGGACATCCGCAGTTGGCTGCAAGAACAAGCACTCACCAGTGGATGGTCCTACCCTTTCCATTACCTCGGATTTCTGAAACGAGGTCTCGACGTGAAATGGACTCGATATCATGGAACGGCTACAACCGCCGTACGCCGCGATCTTCAATCTAACTTGAACGTGGGACCATCTTGGCGTCTGATGTCTCCCGAAGCTGGGATCCAAGACGGTGGATACAGCTGTCATATGATCAAGCAGCTATCCTAGCCTGACGGTAGTGCCCCGCCAAGATATGGACTAGGTCTAATACTTGAATTTGCATTGGAATGTTTCAACGATCCTTGTATTTAGCGCGCTACAGGTGTCATGACAGCGGTGTGCGGGTTTAGTAGCATGATGGTGAACGTCAGGCTGGTTGAATGCTAACGAGGGGTCGACATGTCGAGAAGTCGGAGCCATTCTCGCCCTCCTACCCACGACATGTATGGCATATTTTGAACCATAGAAGAAGGGAGCCATGTTCCACTCGCGTGGTAGTTCCGAGTTACGAAGGCAACGGATATAAGCGACTGCACTCTATCAACATGGCTCCATAGATGAAGACTGATCGGCCGTGTTGTTTCTTCGTACCCCACTGGAGAGTACCGAGTTCGGACGCAACAAAGGCTCTAGCAAACAAAGAATGGCAACGTTTCTAAATTGGTTTAGACCCTGCAGTGAGAGGCAGATGACAAACTTTGGCCTCAGGGTCTAAGACATGGAACAATGTGGCACAGCCTCCCGAGAACGCGTCAGGAAAGAGACGCGAAAGGCTGCGCGCTTCCAGCATGCCGAAGCGGGTACCGGCATCGTCGGCTTACAGGAAGACACAGTGTGTTCTCCGTCTGAATAGATTACGTCTTGCACTCGCGTAGTTTCAAGAGCATGTCAAAGGGCACGGCGCACGGACGGAATTAGGTAGAGCAAGCGCTCAAGACAGGCAAGACGAACGGACATGGCGTTTCGACTCCCGCTAAGGTAGTGGCGCGAGCTGCGGAAGGGATGTGAGATATGGGTAAGGTAGCATGGTGGGGATCGGTTACAGCACGGGCAGGCCAAGGGTCATGTCGACATGTGCCCTTGTTGGTTCGGCGGGGAACGGGTCGCTTGGTGGAACAGATCGCCAACTCTGCGATGAGGGTGCTGTCCACACGGAACGAAGAATGAATATCGAAGCGTCCAAGCGCTGTAACTGGATGCGCGGGCTAGAGAGCAGTGTCTGGTAGGAAGCGATTCCGGTGCAATGGATCGGCTTGAGCTTTCAGCTGCAGCAGCTGGTCATAGGCCCGCGAAGACCGACGGCGCTACGAGAGGACGAGCCTCCACTCGGCCTAGGAAATGCTAGAGGAAAACGAATTGCACAAGCAAAGGCAAAGGTCGGCGATCAGCGCAGCATTTTTAGACGTCGCGACGGAGTAGCGGGAATACGAGCAGGCAGGCAGGCCGTCAAGATGGGGACTACTGCTTTTGACCGATGCAGCGCAATTAAGTCGGGCTTCCTTATTCGGCTGTTGCGGCAAGCAGGAGCGGGCTGGGGTAGCATGGCGACGGGCGCTGGGGGAGTCAGACGATACGGGTTGATTGATAGAGAGAGAAGGTCGAATGCATGACGACGGCGGCCGCCAATGCAGGCCTGGGTAGTCTGTCTTGGGCGCGCTGCAGGCCCACGGGTCTAAAATCAATGATTCGATAGCAGCCTGCTGACACGGTCGCCTTGTCGGGAGCTGCTCAATCAGCAGCAGGCGGGCTCGTGAGTGGTGGGGAGTCACTGGGGAGAGGTGGATAGGCAGCGCTGATGACCCAGGCCTCGCGTTCGCGCAGACTGGCCGTGATAGAGAGCAAGGCCCGGCGCGCGCGGGTGCTTGGCCTGTTGCGGTGGAGACGGAATCGCTCAGCGAGATCCAAGCTAGTGGTCGCTATCGCGCAGCATGATGCAAGTAATGCTGTTCGGCTCCGTGCGCTCAAGAGGTAGTGAAAAGCCACCGGCTCGTGCAGGGCCGCGGGAGAGCCACTTTTTATCACACTGCAGCTAGCAGAGCGCAGCGCCTCTCCTGCCTGAAGCTTGTCGCCATTGTCAGTGCGTGCCATTTGCTCACTAGACGACTTGGACGTCCGCCGCGCGGGCCGTCAGCTGCTGGGGTTGCAGGGCATATCAGATTGGGCCTCGCTCCCATTTCGTAATTCACCATAACCCGATTCCCAGTTCGTCGCTCGCAGAAGCACCCAGTGGTCTTTGCTCCCGCACTCGCAGCTCACGCCGCCGCGCCAATCGCCCACACGCCCACACAGCCGCCCATACATATCTTGCACCAAGGGCTCCTGTCGCTGGTTAGACAGCCTGCACCGCCCAAGGTTCGTTCCCCCCAACCGTTCGCTCGCCCCGACACCTGTCCTGCCCTGCAAGTCACCTTACAGCGGCTGCTCGCAGTGTCTGTCCCTGCCTGCCTGCACGTGTCGTGTCTCTGCTATTGCCAGGGCGCGCCGTCACCTCAAGCTCAAACCTAACCGCGTCCTAGCCTGTATCGATCCGCGAGCACCGTCGGATTCGGAACATTGCGTTTGTACCACCTGTTCTGGCATTTTCCGCGACGCTGTTCTCGCTGCTGGGACGCTCCTGCCCTCCCCGACCGAACGCGCCTTCCCGGCGAGTCTTGGCCCCACCCGCACCTGCCGAACTTGAACCTTGGTTCGACCGCGCCGACACGACACTGCTCCCATCGCCTCCAACACATGCTCCCCAGCGACCGCTGCCGACTCCCGTGCGTCCAGCTGTCCTGACTGCGCCGCGCCCATTGGCCACCCTTTGAGCTTCGCGACGCTCGACGGAAGCTTCCTTCGAGCTCGGTTGCTCTTGCGCCGCCTGAATGTACTCAGTGCATGTGCAACACCCTATACAAATCATGTCGAATGGTGGCTTTGCCAACGGCATCATGGACCCGCCTGGCACCATTGACCCGTCGCGTAAGTAGTCGCGTCCCCCTCTCCCAGCTGCTCACTGGCTTGCGCGTCTGTTACATCCGACGCAGCCTCCCGCGACCTCTTGTTGACCCAGCCCAGATGTCTTCGGAGGCCCGACCCAGCCCGTCGCACAGCAACAGCAGGCATCGCGAGGCCTGAAGCGCAGCCGCTCGCCAGAAACCCCCTACGAGATCCAGGGCGATGACACGCCCAACAACAAGCGCAGTCGCGGCCGCCCGCCCAAGACGGCCAGACCCCCCTACGCCGGATCGCCCAACCGTGGCTCCCAGCCTCCGCAGAGTGGCATCGCGCCGCCCGTACAGACACCCCAGCTGCAGACATCGGCCCTGCCCCAAGGATCGCCTCCCCAGGTCTCGCCCTCCGGCAAAGGAACGCCCACCAAGCCCGCCGTCATAAAGGCGCTGCCGACGGTGCGCGACCACACGACCGACCAGCTGAATCCCGAGGGCGACGAATACATACCGCGCGAAATCGACGAGGCTGGCGAGAGGAAGGTTACGCAAACCGGCCACCCACTCGACGGCCGCGAATACCGCTGTCGCACCTTCTTCGTCCCCAACAGGGCCGACAAGCTCTTCATGCTCGCAACAGAATGCGCGCGTGTCCTGGGCTACCGTGACTCGTACCTGCTTTTCAACAAGAACCGATCTCTATACAAAATTATCGCTACCCAGGCCGAGAAGGACGACCTAATCCACCAGGAGATTCTACCATACTCATACCGATCTAGACAGATTGCCATAGTGACTGCCCGATCCATGTTCAGACAGTTCGGAAGCAGATTGATCGTCAACGGCCGGCGCGTGCGCGACGACTACTGGGAGAGCAAGGCTCGGAAGCAGGGTTTTACCGAGGAGGACGCTGCGGGCGAGAAGAGGCCAGGTGCTGCAAAAGCAAGAGAGGCAGCCGCAGCCGAAGCCAACCACGCAAGTGCCATGGCCTTTGCTCATCCAGGAGCATACACCGGCAACAACCAAGACTACCTCGGTGCTGCCATTAACCCTCTGCAGCCTTTCGGTGGTCTCAACCCCGCACCAGGAAGCATGCCTTCCACAAACGCTGACGCATACAACCGCACAACGGCTGACCTGCAGCCCCGAGACTACAGTGGCGTTCAGCGGCCGCGACATGAGATGCAGGGCGCCCCCTATCAGGACTTGACACGGCCAACCCCGTCCGGCGAGATCCTCAACGCAGCTGCGCAAACAGCTGAAGTCAACAAGCAGCTCGAGCAACAACGCAAGCATCGCAAAGACTACCTCAACGATGTCTGGCAACGACCCCACGAGCCGCCGGTCCAGCCAGACCGACCTGGAACTGCCGAAGGACAGCACGCACCCCAAGTCACCCAGACCGTGCAGTCGCCGCGCATGCCTTCGACTGCCGTCAGCATGCCAGGGAACCAGTACGGAATGCCAGCACAGACACCACAAAGACCTGGACAGTCGATGAGCGCTCAAGCCTACCGTCCGCAGCCCATGCCCCAGAACAACATGGTGCCTTCGCCCATGGCTCAGCAACACACCCCACTCCGCCCTGACCAGATGCACCGTCGCCCACCAAGCATCGGCATGCAGCAGGGCATGAACGCCTCCAGCATGGGCCCTGGAGGCATGCTTCCAGGTGTTCAACAGAACCCAGGACATGGCTACCCTCCATCACACATGTGGCAAGGACCACCACAGCCGTCCCCGCTCTCACAACAGCACAACATGCAGCAATATGCGCAACGACCGCAGCAATCTCCGCTCCCGCAACAGTCTCCCATGCATGCATCGCCACAGCTCCATCATGCTCAAAGCAGTGCATCGATGCATGGCACACCTGTCCAACAGTATCAGACTATGGGTGCTATGGGCGGTTCTATGCCCGGAGGAGACCCTGGATACCAAGCCATGGGGCAGAACCCCTACCAGCCTAGTCCAAGTCCTCACCAGTTCATGCAGCATCAGAGCGCTGCCGCTCAACAGCCTGGTATGCCTGGTTGGGCACCACCACAGGCTCAGCAACAAGGAGGATGGTCGACATACTAGGAGATGTCAAAACTTTACCTTCAACCGTGGGAACCCACTATCAATTCGCTGATAGCGTTCTAATCCAGCATCAGAGATGATCTTGTGTTCTCCACGTTCCGATCGACGCCATAAGCTTCCCGCTACTCGTTCTCCGTCGCACTCTGTACACTAGGCTCATTCCATCTTGCTTTTCATTCCGCTCCCCGCTCCACCAGCAACAATGAAATCACGACCCACGAGAAGGTGACGAACACGCCAAGCACCGAACATGACAATACGAAGGGATGATGGATGGGGTACACGGTACCATTTCTTTTTTTCTTCTCACCTTTATAGGCTCGATCATTGTTTCCTCCTGGCGGCTTTGGAACGTACTTTGCATTCGTCGATGATACCTGGAGGTCCGTTCACCTGCTGTTTCGCATCGCACGGATACCCCACAGTACTTTGAGGCTTGGTAGTATTTGCATGGATTTGCGGGCACGAGTGCTTGGGATACTTGAAGGAGATTCATTTCTAGCATCACTTGGTAACGTTGCTTCGGATCAGATTGTCAGATTGTCAGATTGTCTTTCTTCGCATTCCTTGTCAGTATTAGCAGATCCCCGTCACAGTCGTCTCGTCCGTGGTGGTTTTGGTTATAGCTTTTTGCACAAGATTCCCCCAGATTCCCCAACACCTTGTTTCGTGTTTTTTAGTTGCTGATTTGCAGTTATTTGCATGGTTGAAGGGATACGCATTAAGCTTCCCGCAAGCTGCTGCACCGGTACATTGGAGGAACATGTGGATATGCGCACCATGTAGGGTTCGGAACGCATAGCAGGAAGGATCTTCTTGACATATCCTTTCCTTATTAATAATATTACTCCATTGCGCGAATACGATTTACACTCCATACTTGGCGTAGCGTCGTGACCACACGTAGCGCACTTGACCATGCGAAGATGACATTGGACCAGGCAGGGTTTGCAACCATGTTTGAACAGCGGATGGCTTTGTCTCGGACATCTGCACCCCAGAGTGTCAGAATGCGTCATGTCGCTCCGCGTACTCCAATCGCTTCGTGCATCTGCACGTATGCTCGGCATCTCGAATCCCCCAAGGGTCAGCTAACTACATGACGACGTGCGTCTAAGCATGAAGAACGACATGGTACATGGGTTCTGCGACACATGGACGACACAAAGACCGGGTGCGGGAGCGGACGGCTGCACTGGACCGAGCTCAGACCCCGATGCATCATCGATTCGCGCGAAAGGGAGTCGATGGCTCGGGTATCTGGCGCAGCAAGCTATACTACCAGCTACCAAAAGTCTAAAGGCGCACTGTTCGGAATGCCCAGACGATACACGATATTGACGTTATTGCTGTTGCGGTTCCTTCATCGTCGGATCCGTGATCGAGACTACGCAGTCAGCCAAGCAGTCCACTGTTTCTTCCACCTGTCGGATCTACTCCGGCGGCTTTCCCAAATGACCGCAGTGAAGGTGGCCTAAGATTGCGGCTCAACGTATATCGGATAGGATTATATTCATGCTTTCTTCTGTGCTGACAGGGCGCTCATCGGTCAGCATGCACGGTTACGTTTGCCTTGCCGACCCCGTCGTCTCGTCTCAACGGCCTAACGATCACCCACCGCCAGGACGCATGAGTTGTTGCTTTTCCCATCGCAAGCCACAAATCCGACTTGGACTCCGCGGCCACGTGATGGCCGCGGATCTGTTCCTTCCCGCTGGCAAAGGGTGCTTTTGCTTTTGCGCTGCGGAGAGCAGACGTTACATGGTAACGCATCTCGCTTACAACATTGCGTCGCATATGTCTGGAAAGTTTCTCGGGGTCGTATCCTCATGTAAACTGAGTGAGTTGAACGGCGCCGGAGCAGAGATGCCTCTTTTGATCTTTATCCACTCTGAACTTGCATCATGGAACTGGATTATACTCGTGAGCACGGAATAGCATCGTATAAGCCCCCAGGGTCTCGGCATATGTACTGTAGGTATGACCTGCATATGTGAATCTCAACAAGATTGCCACATGGATCCTCATCGCAGCGGCAACTATTGCCGTCCATAGAAGAACCACGAACGATGCTCGCGTAGTAAGCTGGGCATATAGGGCCCCCTGCAAGAACGGTAAGTAGGTACACCGCTGCCGCAAGGTAAGACAGCATTCCGGCTATCTGGGTAATTTCGCCCATCTGGTCTCTCCAGGGTTCTAGCTGATGAATACCAAGAAAGGGCAATAATCATTGCTGGTATCGACGTGTAATGTGGCTGGACCCTTTCTTCCCCCATTTCAACCAATCTCCTCTCGATCACGCGCCGGAAATGCAACTATGATGCATTGTCGGATAGCGCATTCATCCATACAAGCCCGCTGCGCAACGAGCCGAGGGACGTGTATGGCTGGGACGCGCCTCCGTTTACTTTTTCCCTTTGACATGGATTCTCGCTTTACCCGTCACCATCTCCTACCCCATCGAGCTGGCATGGGAATCTCGTCATGCAAATGTTCAACCTTGCAAAGTGGAGACCTCACATGTCGCTCCCGATGCAATGCAGGTTGAGTCACAGCGCCGTTTGCAATCGCAGGAGCTGCTAGTCTGGTGTTAGTGTCGTATCCCGAGGTTTGGGATCGTTTGATTCGCGTCGTCTTGTCGCATGGGCGGCTAGTTCTACTGTGTCATTCGGACCGACTTGGGTCAATTGGTACGAATACTGGGGACGATTTCGATGGGGGGATATTGGAAAAGGAATGAGAGCATGGTTTAAGGCCAAACGGCATTCAACGCCGTCTCCATTTACACGCTGCGGAAAGCTGCGATCTTGTGGAGTTTAACTAAGTGCAGGGGTAGATCCGCGATCGGTAAATACAATTGACCCTAGATCTCAGGGATTGAGGTGTTTGTTCAGGTAGTATTCGCGATGACAATTGAGCAGGTCTTGGCTTCTGCATCTCTTGGACTTGTGGCGGCTGACTAGATGGACAAGCGGGGTTTGTTGTCGCTACTATTGCGTATGCAAATCTTATTGCTGTTGTTTTTCTGGCAAGATCACTCATACAACGCTAGGTGATGTACCAGCTTAGCGCCAGGTGGTTTCCAACGCCTCTAACACCATCATGTCTGATGGACCGCGGCAACCGAGACAGCCGCTCTCGACGCCGTCGTTTGCTGGCTCTGGTATGTGTGAAGATCTCCATTCTTTTCTTGAGCATCGACCTGGCGTATGGAGCTTTTACCCGCTTTGCAAAGGCTCTCGGACCAAACCGGCTCTCCCTGGAGTACCACCGGAGATATGATATGCGCAAGAAGCAAGCATCGTGGATATTGGCGATCCGCTCGACAAGGCTCCCGCTTGTTCAAGGACTTCTTTGACCCGCTGTCGCTCAGATCACATAGCTGTCATAGCTACGAAGAAGCTCGCGCTTTCTGTCATGCATACTAATCATATCTCATCGTAAAGATATACAATACGTCATGTAGGAAAACGTGGTGCTGGGAGATACAACGTGTACTTTCAGTTTAGGGTACACTTACAGTTGAAACAAGACGACTTTCTTCGTCTATTCAGAACCAACCTTGGAATCTTCGCATCTCTCCGAGATCTGAGCGAAAAGAAAGCTGATTGCCAAGCCAATGGTTCGCCAGCCTCGACGCCTAAGAGTGAAACAAAAAAGACATCTTCTGCTCGCGTAAGAGCCGGATAATCGAGACGAACCCAAGGCTAAACTGCTATTCCATCGATTCGAAGATCCAAAAGTTGACGTGACGACTAGAAAAGCAAGCTCATTAACCGTCGAAGCATTTCCCCCGGAAGCAGCCCTAGAACACACCTTCTGCCAAATAGCCTCATCTGCCAAATTTTGCACCAGATTTGGTACCTGGGCCTCGTACCTGCATCCAGCCTCACGGTACGGTCCCTCATATCGCTACCGCGCACCAAAGTCAGGTACAGTACCAAAAAAACGTCTCAACCCTCCTGTGGTTCGCAGTACGATCTACAACCGCGAAGGGGGAAATTGTGTACCTGCATACCTAGGTAATGCGCGGATCACTATAGTTTCATTGAGACAACTCGGAACCAGAATCTGTCAACCAGGTTCTCGGGTATTGACCTCCTCTGACTGTTGACTATTGACCATTGACATGGACAAAGGTAGTATTTCCTCGACACGAATTCGGAAAGAGGCGAAAGGTAGCATTCAACAAAGCCTCAAAGTGTTATTCAGAGGCGCTCATTCGAAGGTCTAAGAAAGCCACACAAAAATACAATTGATAGCACAAAAGCAGCACTTTCAGTCCATGATTTTCTCCGGTAGCGGATGTTTCGAGCAAACAAAGCATTACCCGGTCGATCAAAGTTGGTAGAAGAAAAAGGCAACGTTCTAGCACGTTTCGACGCGCCTAATTTGGGACGACGGGTTTCGGTCACGCCGTAAGGGGAAGTGTGTACTAGACTGGAATGATCTGTTCAAGGCTATGGAGGCGGAAGCGGGTAGGTTTGTTCTATTCGCACCGGTACCTGTATTGTGGAACTGAGGGGATTGGGAATGGGATGGAAGAAGCAAGTTTGCTTGTGTAATATGCTTTGCTAACGAATCGTTCACGCAGGATGCCGTTCGGGGAGAGCGGAACGCGATGCTAGATACTCTATACCAATATCAGTTTGATGGTAGGATGAAGGGAGAAACCGCAAGTCCAGACCGTCTCAGATACTGGTAGATTAATTGGCGATTTCGGTGCTTGCCGTAGCTATGGGCACGAGATCCGAGGTTTGGATGTTGAGGAAATCGAAGGGCTTTATTTGCAATTATGTGGGAATACAGGTCAGTCTTGACGGAAGGTCAGGGGGAAGCCGATGCTGCCTCGTCTTTGGGGTTTGAGACTTGGCTGAGCGTGCTGTGTGATTGAGTAGAACGGTATCTGGTTTGAGTGCGTAGTGATCAGCATTTTACGATACAGACATATACATGTGGCGACTACTATCGTGATAGATATCCAATTATGCACCATCCTTAGAAGTGATGAGATACACGTACTGGTAGGCAAAGCAGAATGAACAGCCCAAACTTGAAGCAACATTCGTCATCCATAGAAGCCGCCTTCGTGTTGTCGAAGACTTGAACAGCTCTTGTACTGAAACCAGAGACTCATGGTTTCCTACCATATCACATCACACCAACCTTTGTGATTGTCAAATCAATTTTTTATTTGTCAAAAGCCCAATACTTTTAAATGCTCACCTCTGTTCCTCATTGTCCGTATGTGTCCCCACCGCATTGAACACTGCTGTTTCCTCTTCGCAAGAGCTACTTCAACGCTTCTTGAACGATGTCGTCAAACCAACTTCCTCTCCCACAATGCGTGACTCTACACAACTTTCCTCTGATATCGTGAATTTCAGTCATACGAGATGTAGACCTTTTTCAAGAATGATAACGAAAGTAAGACGACCGATCTTTTTGGCGTGTTAAAAGACGGTGGTGTCTTCCCGACCCCGTTCGACCAAACCTGTCCGCCACACTTCATCAGCATAGCGCATCATGTCATAGCAGACTTGCGCGCTCTGTGTTCTTAGACGAACCATCTTGCTCGGGTTGTAGTTCGCCATACCGGACTCGATCATCCTATACGTCATGAAGTGCTGATGTATAGTCCAGATTAGAGACCGATGAGCTGGCTTGAGCAATTATGGAATGCTCTTGAAGATTGTAGTGAATGCAGTTTCTGGAGCTCAAGGCTCAATATCATGCATTGAGCCTTTGGGCTCTGATCTTCAAGGAAAGGGACAAGGGAGCACGAAGACCACCATGGATTGACTGAACATGTACTGGATGGCCTAGCATTCTACGATGGGTCCCGTATAACGAGAATTTACAAACAGGAAAGCACTCACACGCTTGATAGTGTTTACAATCACCCCTTCCCACTAACGCCGATTACCTGAGTGGCAGCTCAGTCTTCGATTCAAAGCTGTATCGCATCCATTCACCAACAGCTCTCAAGCTCTCCCACCGTACGCTCTCATCTGCCTCTTGCATCAGCTCCATAACCCTGCCCTTCAGCCCCAACTTCTCAAGCTGTTGTCGCTTCTCTGGCACTTCCTTGACCAAACATGCTACGTCGTTGCAGCCAATAGCCAATACCTGCTTGTCGTTGTCCCAGCTCTTAGATAGAATCTCCGCAAGCTTTCGGGGTAGTTCACCCTTGTTGTCTTCTAAGATGCGACGCGCATTCTCTTTCCAGAACGTGGCGTTACGATGCGGTGGTGACCAGCGAAGGTGGCCCGACTGCAGCTCAGCAGCGTACTCGTCAAAGGTAGTCTGTGTCTTGGTGTACTCCTCGAGGAGATCGGTCAGGGCCTGTAGGTCTTCAAGGGCATCCTCGTCGGTCAGATGTCGTGATTTCAAGCTCGAGAGGAGAGCAGGTAGACGCGCGAGTACGGCCGTTGGAAGTAGCGTGTTGCGGTTCGTGGTCAAAAGGTTTACGAGGGTGGAAAGGAGGAGACGAGTGGTCTTCTCCTTAGGCGAGACCTTGAGGAGTTGCGTGTAGAGGATGACGATGTCGTGTTCCCTGTAAGGTGTTAATGTTTGCGAAACGTGAGAAAGGGAAGGGACTGTACTCCTGAAGTCCTTCGCCTACGAGCTCGCCCTCAAAGCTGAGCTGCCAGATGACGAGTAATACATGGTATAGAAGCTGGAGGCCAACACCACCAGCAATACCACCATCCGTTGTACTGCGAATACTGGCACCACCACTGTACAGGGTCGAGTCCGTGTCTTTGGCAGACCCGGCCGCAGCTCTCAGGATATCAAACAGAGGGCTGAGTGTCTCCTTCCTTTGCTTCCAGAATATGCGCCTAGACTTGGTACTGCGCAATACGGCCGAGTATTCCCGTACAGCGATATCCTGCAGACCAGCGTCGGATGCCTTTGCGAGTGTGGAGAGGTAGGTGAAGAGCTGCGCTAAGGCCTCATCGAGCTGGGGAGTGTTCTTGGCAGATGTTGTGACAGCATTAGACAGAAGGCCGGATAGGACGGAAGACGTCAGGAGCGGTACGGGGTCTTCGTTGTTGGATGAAGCCTTCAAGAGTGGTAGGAAAGGCTTGTAGGGCGCTGGGTGCTGGACGAGGGCTGATGTGAGGGCGGGTATGTCTGGAAGTGTATGAGCTTCATCGCCTTTCTAGAGAGACTCCACGTGTCCTACCATCAATCATATCTCCCAGCAAGACCAGCATGTAGTGGATAATGTCTTGGCGCTTCGCCGCTGCCTCGAAGATGCTCTGCGACCCATTTCCGCCCACTAGCAGTGTCACGAAGCTATCCACATCTGACTCGATAGTCTGCTTCCTCTGTTCCTTGCGCACTTTATCGATTGACTTGATCTTCTTGAGGTCTTCGTCGGTGATGGTCTTAGCTCGTACAGCTCCTTCCCATGATATAGGCCGGGCGCGGATGTTGTTCTGGATAGAGGTGAGGTACGTCGGCGGGTCTAGTGAAGACATTGCGAATATGATAGTAGGCGGCGGTGTACTGGTGATGTGCGGCTTCGGTGCCTGGAGTCGTAGTATTGGAGCTCTGCCCAGGTGATGTTGGTTGCTGTGAGGCCCACCTGGGAGCTCCGTCATGGTGCGGAGCTAGTGGAGCTAGGATCTTTTGATATCTTGGCATCCACCAATCTTTCGCAAACACCATCACTCCGCGCCTTCGGAGTTCAACAACCCACACACCTTGCGCAAAGATGGAGTACTTCAGTCTGAAACGGTCGACCGCTGCCGATCATGGCCAGTCCAACCTGTCCAGCAAGGTCTACGTGCGGTCTACGAAAAGTGGCAAGGTCCAGAAAATTGTGAGAGAACTGTATCTGCGACAGGACATTCCATGCTCGTCCAATCTTTGCAGGGCATGTCTAGAGATTGCGCCGACCGACTACTCAAAGAAAGGTTTGACCGCGAAACTTCACTTGCAGAGTGAGACTAACCTTTTTCAGTCGCACCATTCGTCCTATCAGACACACCAGCAGGATCTAAGGACTTCCCAAATGGCCAATATCTCATTCCGGATACAAATGCTTTCCTTACTGGAATGGATTTGTTCGAGGTGGAGACCGCTTTTCACGATGTTATTGTCCTGCAAACTGTGCTAGAGGAAGTCAAGAACCGCTCCCTACCTCTGTATCATCGTCTGATCTCCTTGACCAAGAACGAAGGAAAGCGTTTCTACGTGTTTTTCAACGAGTTTAGGCAAGAGACGTATGTAGCACGGGAAGCTGGAGAAACGATCAATGATCGAAACGACCGAGCTGTGCGCAAAGCCGTGCAGTGGTACAACCAACACATTACGGAGGCTGTTCAAAAGCGGAGCAAGAAACAGACGCGCATCCCTACGGTAGTAATGATCACCGACGATAGAGACAACCTGCGGAAAGCCAAGGCCGAGAAAGTCCCAGGCAAGACTCTGTCCGACTTTGTCTCTGGCCTCGAAAACTCCGATGAGCTTCTAGATATGATCAGCGCAGCACAAGAGCAGCGAGAAGTCAGGTCGAAAAAGCCAGAGATCTTCTACTCCGAACACTACACGGTCTCGAAGATGATGACTGGCGTCAAAGCTGGAACGTTACACCAAGGCATTTTCAACGTCTCCCCATACAACTATCTGGAAGGCTCGGTTCACGTGCCTGCATTCGACAAATCGCTCCTGATTTTAGGACGTGAAAACAGCAATCGGGCCGTCTCTGGCGATGTCGTAGTTGTTGAAGTACTGCCTAAGGATCAGTGGAAGGCGCCTTCAACCAAGATCATTGAAGAGGAGACGGTGAACAAGAACGATAACGCAGAAGCCGAGGAAGGCGAAAATGTCATCCCGGAGAGAGAGCGACGAGCGCTACAAGAGGAGGTCAAGCGAGTACACGGGCAGACTATAGAGGGCAGGCCACAGCCAACTGCGCGCGTAGTGGGTGTCATCAAGCGGAATTGGAGACAATATGTGGGCCACATTGATCGCGACTCCGTTCGTTCCTCTTCGAAATCGAGCAGGCAACAACAGACCGTATTTCTTGTCCCAATGGACAAGCGCATTCCCAAGATCCGGATACGAACACGACAAGCTGGAGAGCTCCTTGGTCAGCGCGTTCTGGCAACAATCGACTCCTGGGATAGAGACTCTCGATACCCGGTCGGCCATTTTGTACGATCGCTCGGCGAGCTTGAGTCTAAGGGCGCAGAGACCGAAGCTTTGCTACTGGAGTGGGATGTTCAATACAAGCCCTTCCCGAAGACAGTTCTTGACTGTCTACCTGCGGAAGGTCACGACTGGAAAGTACCAGCTAGCTTGGAGGATCCAGGCTGGAAGGGACGCAAGGATCTTCGCGACCTCTTGGTATGCTCTATCGATCCTGTTGGTTGTGTTGACATCGACGATGCTCTCCATGCCCACAAGCTGCCGAATGGCAACTATCAAGTCGGTGTCCATATTGCGGACGTGTCTCATTTCGTTAAGCCGAACAACGCCATGGACAAGGAAGCCAGCCAGCGCGGAACGACCGTTTACTTAGTCGACAAGCGCATAGACATGTTGCCTATGCTTCTAGGAACAGACCTGTGCTCTCTGAAGCCATACGTAGAGCGTTACGCTTTCTCGGTAATTTGGGAGGTCACAGAGGATGCTGACATCGTCTCTTCCTACTTCACCAAGTCCGTCATTCGGTCGAGAGAAGCCTTCAGCTACGAACAAGCCCAAATCCGCATAGATGACGCCTCGCAGCAGGACGACCTCACGAAGGGCATGCGAACTCTGCTCATGCTTTCCAAGAAATTGAAGCAAAAGCGAATGGATGCTGGAGCTTTGAACCTGTCTTCGCCAGAAGTGAAGGTCCGAACTGAGTCTGAGACATCAGACCCAGCAGATGTTCAGACCAAGAAGCATCTTGACACGAACTCGCTTGTGGAGGAGTTCATGTTACTCGCCAACATCAGCGTCGCTGCGAAGAATTACGAGGCCTTCCCGCAAACAGCTCTGCTTCGTCGTCACGCTGCCCCTCCGAAGACGAATTTTGAAGAGCTAGATAACCAACTCAAAGTCAAGAAGGGAATGGAGCTCAAGACAGATAGTTCCAAAGCTTTGGCTGATTCACTCGATAAGTGTGTTGATCCCAGCAACCCGTTCTTCAACACTCTTGTCAGAATTATGGCGACGCGTTGCATGATGTCCGCAGAGTACTTCTGTGCCGGAACACAAGCGTATCCCGAGTTCAGGCATTATGGTCTTGCGAGCGAGATCTACACTCACTTCACATCCCCGATTCGCCGCTACGCTGATCTTGAAGCACATCGCCAGCTTGCTGCTGCCATTGAATACGAGCAGTTGGATCCCAGCCTACAGTCAAAGGCCAAGCTCGAGGCTGTGTGCAAGAACATCAACGTGCGACATCGCAACGCACAAATGGCCGGTCGCGCTTCCATTGAGTACTACGTTGGCCAAGCACTCAAGGGCAAGGACATCAACGAGGAAGGTTTTGTTATGAAGATCTTCTCCAATGGTTTCGTGGTCTTTGTACCAAGATTTGGAATCGAAAGTCTCATCAGATTGAGGGATCTCGCCACACCGGAGCCAGAAGCTGATTTTGATGCTGAGAACTATGTGCTGAGCATCAAGGGCGATATCAAGCGGACTATCGAGCTGTTTGAGAAGGTGACTGTCAGGATCACGGATGAGCTTGAAGAGAGCACTGGAAAGAGGAAGGTGCGCTTGAGCCTGGTATGAGTTCTAAGGGAACTATCTGTTGGCTTAAGTTCTTAAGGCGTTCAAGGCACGAAAATGGGGAGGGTCCTTCCATCTACTGTAACGTTAGACCTCTTCGGAGTTGTGGCCATAGCAATTCCAGTCGATACACGTGCGGTTTACTCTATTGCATTGTCTCCCCTGGTCGCTGTTCTGCGTCTTGAACGCGCATCTACATGTTACTGACTATTCATTTTCCAGGTAAACGGCTCGTACTCCGGTACCTAGGCCCTTAGCATGAATGTCACTTCGCCTTCTAGATGTCCAAAAAATACTTGACAAATAACGGCAGCGAACAAGGAAATGCACCAGCGTCTCAATTCAGTCGTCCTCCGACGCTTCTCTCGCTCTCAACCAGGCTTGCAGGTCCGACTTGACAGCAGCTTCCTGTTCGACATCACCCAATACTCGCATTCGGTATCGTCGCGCCCGCCCTCTCGTCTCGAACCCTTCTCAGCACGGTTCGATGGACTTCGCTGACCAACGCATATCCGATCCTTATTCTGCACGCGCAACCGCATTGCGCAAGCGACGCACCGACGAGTTCAGTTGCGACATGCCGACTCACGACATGCCGCTTCTCCACGTTCGGCCACGCCGACAAGGTTTACAACGGCTCCTGGGCATCCGCTTACTCCTTCTTCGCACTTGCGTTACCAGACTGTCTGATCTCGATCACCCCATTCTCACGCCATTGCATTGCGAACCGGACTTGCGATCTGTGGAGGTACAGCTACCAGGAACAGTCAATGCCGATCATCTATACTTACTCCGTGAAGAGCAGCACGGCTGGTAGAAACAAGGCCACAAACGAGGAGATGGGTTATCTCTTTCCCGTCCAGGGCAATGGCGTATAAGGTGGCGCAAGATTAGCCCGGCAACGGACCGAGCCCGTTCTTGCATCTCCATGATCTACAGCGGAGGTTTGAAGACCGAAGTCGCGCGTTTGTCGTTCGGCAAACCTGCTCTCACAAGTCTACAGGAGCTGCAAACCGGTCCCATATCGCTTGCGTGGGCATGTCTGGAGAATGACAGAAGGGGCGGTGGCGCTTGGAAAACGTTCCTGTCGTTCGGGAACGACAGCGAGGCTGGTGGACGCTGGAAGGGTGAGCGAGGTCGCTTATAAGGTTCGTCGTATGTGAATAGCGCGGACACGACTCCGGGACGCGGATGCTTGCAGGAGATTGTGAAAGACGGTTGCGTTGCGCGCATCACGAGCTTAGATCCGCAGTGGGGAGATGGTTTACCACCGTCGAGCCGCGCAGACATGCATCTGTAAGATGGAGATGGGCATACAGCCGTGTCGCTACCGTTGGTGTGCAGTAGGTGAAACTCGTTCGGTCCCCGCAACGAGATCAAGGTTCACTCAGAGTTTGGTACGATGTCGGCCCCGATATCGTAGCGCGCACTCTCCAGCATACTCTGGAGTAGAGTTCCCTTGTTCCCTGACAAATCGTCACAATGATGATCATGTTGGGGGTAGTGATTCATTGGCTTGTTCTTGATGACATTGTGCGCAAAGTTGGACGAGGAGGCATTGAGAGGATCTGGAAAGACATGTGAAGGTACGCAATGAGGGAGTAGAATTTCATTGGCGGCGGCTGAATTTCCCGGACGATTCAGTACCCTGATGAAGGCGGCAGAGTGCAACTCTGGGAATACGCGGCTGTTCATGACCGTTCTGCAACAGCAAAAGTAAATCTACTCACCCTGATAAGAGAGTTTTGCAAGACCAGTCAGGTGCTCGGTAATTCCCATGAAGCCGCGATTGTCTTGTTGATCGCTTCGTGGTGGCCGTACTAAAACCTCGCAGCCAATGGACGGAGATGCATGCTCCAACACGCATTTAGCATCTCTGCGTATTGAATGTGATCTTGCTCAGATCTGAGTATCGCATCCAACACCAACAGCCAGGAAGCCTTGCATGCAGATCCTCAACACTCGATCAGCAGTCCGCGACTTTGCCTCTTCCTTGCACTTGCAGCAAGCGAAGTGAGCATCAATCTATCTCTGATTATTATAAGCATCATTGAGCGCTTACTATAGTAATCAATCTACGGATGTGTGCACAGCCGCCCCCACGAACACATGTTGCGCAAGCGACGCGGGATGTCTAACATTGACGTTCAATATGTACCTGTCACACATAAATCGCGTGCAGACGGTACGAGTCGTAGTGGTCGGGTAAGAAGGGCGCATGTGGATGCAGCTGTCATCCGACGCACAAAAGCCTGTCATCCGGAACGGAGTCCCAGCGACTCATGTTTGATTTCAAAGCTGGCTTGCAGTGAACGGTAGCGTCAAGCCGACTGAAGGAACACCTGCGCAAGCGTCACCGTTCACGACATGCGAACGACACATGGGCAGTCCAGCTGACCATGATGCGAAGTCGTAGCTTCCGACATCACCCGCTGCTAATACATTGAATGCCGACAAATCCGGATCATGACTTTGGCAAGCAGGGCATGGGAAATTTTTCGCCGTGTAGCGTATTCGTCGGTGGTCGAGAAATTCCATGGGCAATAATAAGTCCGTTATATGGTGTCGGTGTTGGCTGGTACCCACACGATGCCCCACGCTCCCACTACACAATCCTGGGAAGCCCGGTAGAAGAGCCACAAGTATAGTCAAGAACCTTGAGGATAAGAAGTGGTACTTCGGATGCCCCCAGAGCCGATGCGTAGTCCAGGAGAATTCTGATCTTGAAAATCTTGCTCGAATGGAGAGTGCGGTGTGTGATGAGCCTGAAGTGGTGCCGGGCCTTCTTCTTGTTCGAGAGGCAAAGCGTTCATCTTCATCTCAATGACTCGGTTCTTGGGTGAGGTCATGACGGCTGGACTTCGGTGCCGAGACCCAGAACAGTGTAGGGTGTGCGCCGTCGCTTTCTCACGAAATTCAGGAGCTCACGATGCTGGTGTTGAAGTTGCGGCTGAGCTTAGCTGAGGACATGCCGCATCCGAGCCCTCATTGGTGGCAGCAAGAGATGTTCGATGCGAGCTGCGGTCTTGACACCTTCTACTTTGGTCGCACCAATGACAACAAGACAGCCACAAGCATTTTCTCTCCACAATCTAGTAGATCAGGAGATATCAGAAAAAGCAATCCAATATCTGCGACGCACTACGCATCACACACGACGATGCAGCCTTCATGGGTATCTCCATAACTCTTGCCGTATTCCTCGCACTGGCTGCCGACGAGAGTTGCCGCCGCTATGTGCGCTCGATCTGGGGCACTACCACTATCGGTTCGTGGCTTGGGCGTCCCACGCTTGGTCGACGGTGATAGTACACGTGCAAGTTGCGCAGTTTAGCCGGTAGAACGAAGTCGCCCTGGCGCTATGTTCCAGCTACAGGTACCAGCCGTGTTGCTCGGCCTGGCGGCAAAGGCGCGTTCGCAAAGTCGGATCTCTGCTAGGTACCCTTGACCCAAGGGATGCCGAATGAGAAGGTCTAGACATCTAGCCTTGCTGGTATTCTCGTCGCAACCCTTAACAGAGCAGGATGTTCCCTTGATCTCGGATATAACGATAATAGCGATATGAGCGACAAAATGGATGCAGACTGGGAAGCCTTTCTGGTCTTGGCATAGACTGCAAGTCTCATTTCGGTTGCGAGACGGGCGCGAAGATCATGATGGCCGCGGAATCAGGAGCGGGCCCTCTTTCCAGCGTGGATGCTCCTTGTGAGGGATTGAGTAGGAGAACCTCAGAACATGCTATTTGTGTACTGCATTATTTCAAAGCCATCACCATCATAAGTCTGAAGCGTTTCTTGACAGAACGGTACTTCAGCGCTACCCCGTGGCTTCTAGGTGACATTGCGAGCATCGGCGACGGTAAGAACTCCTGTGAAACGCAAAATATGCTTCGGAGAGTTTTCGACGTGTGCCGCTAGCTGCCTAGATATGTCGCTTTGGTGGCAGTGATGAGTCCAGATGATGCATTACCAGTACACTATGATTAGTCGCATGGAGGTAGCGTAGCAAACTGCAAGCCCCAGTCGACGGCTCTCATATCACTGTAGCGAGTGTGCATGGCGGCGTTGGACTCGTTGCTCAACCAGAGTCGACCAGATTTGCTGTGTTTCAAGAAGGTCCGGTGAAGGCTCTCAAGCGCTATTGGCGGTCGACAAAACGGCCCCGCGATGAAGCATCGGAGATTATCAGCAATGAATGACCTGGCACGCTGGCGACCAAGCAACCGTTCGTGCAGGGGACACTGTCGGCGCAGTTTGCGCTATGTGGCCCGGTTTGCTGCATGGCAGGCCCTCAGTGCCAGGTATTGCGATAGTCAGGAACGCTCGGCTTCTAGTCTATAACCCATTCGTTATATCGACCAGTAGCTGTCTGTATCGCTCGCGCTCCAGATCTCGGCGTCGAAACTTGGAAACTTGATTTCGGCAGAAGCGAGTCGAGGCTGGTGACAAGCCGCAGCTGCAATGGGCTTGGGAACGGAACGCACACCAGCAGGATCTGGATGCGCTCCGTCAAGGGCTAAGATAAAGAACCTTGAGGGGAAGCTATCGCGGGACGCACCTAAAGCCCGACACGGGATTGGCCAGTGCCTGGAATGGGAGCGATACCCAAGACCGTTAGTGTGGTTTGATAGATCGACGTCGTGTCAGCGCCCTGCTCAAGCGAAGTTTCCGACCGACACACGCCCCTTCAGGCGTACTGAGCGTTTGCTTGTCTCATTCGTACTCCGCCCTCTAGCGATGCAAGGAGAATCAAGAAGAAAAAAAAAGTTTTTTCCGGGGTAGAGCTGCACGGCAACGACGAACGGGTGTGCTGTCGCATCTGCTATCAAGCCCTCGGTGTCAGGTTGCTGAGGCTGATGCGACTTCTGCCCCTGGATTCGTTCTGAGGTCATGATGTGCTGTCAAAGACCAACATCGTGCTGACCTCGACGACGCCACGTTGCCCGCTTCACGGCTTTGGGATGGCATATACTGGACGGGAGTGTCAGGCCCCTGCAGCAGGCACGGTGGAATTGCCTATCCTGGGACTTGCGCCATCTTCAACGGCGGGGTGTCGTTCCAAGGTTGTCGAAATTAGCCCATCATGGATTGCTCTTAGTGCACTGCTCACCGATATTTGCTTGAGTCTGCCGTACTAACAAACTTCGCAACCCACCATCAGGTACGCTTTTGTACCTGCATCTCGCCTCAAGCCAAGCTAGTCCGGTGTCTATAACCCGCAACGCTCCTCTCTCTCGGTGCGCCGTCGTTGGCTTTTACCGAAGGACTGTTCTTTGTGCTGCCTCGTTTCGTGGCGCTAATAGCATACCGTCATTGCCTACTGCGGTTGTGGAGCGAGGGTACACGCATGACCCAGGTCTCCGCTCTCGAGCCCCTCCGCCTTCCCGCACTACTTTATCCGCATCGCCCTCCAAGGTTCATATCAGACAGAAGTGGGCTCAAGGTACCTACCATCGTTTCGTCGACCGCCACCTCTCAGGTGTAGCCGCATCAACCGCAGCCACAGCCAGCATGGTCGTGACCTGATCGACATCACTCCTTCATATCTTCTTTTTGGATCTTCCTTCCAATACACCATCACGCCTTCAACAAAGACGATCGCGACAAAGTTTTACCATTAAACGAAAGCAGTCCCATTCAACTCTCACACTCACATACACACCCTCGTTACAACTATGGAGCAAGAAACGAAAGTCTGGATCATCCTTGGTGCCGTCGTAGGCATCCTCGTCCTGACGGCGGTTGCCGTCGCCCTTCTCTTCTGCTGGAAACGATCTCAAAGAAGGATGCGAGGCTTCTCTCTGCGAGCTGTCACACCACTAGACGATGCCGAATTTGAATCGTGGAGACGGCCCAGCCAATACACCCAACGACCGGAGAAGTACGGCATCCGACCAGCTGTCTTACGCGAACATGTATCACCCAGAGCCACTTCCATGTTCGAGAAAGAGCTTAGCACATACGAGTTCCCTCCAAGGACACCATCATTAACCGACATGGCTTCACTAAAGTCACCCACCAGCTCGATACGAAAGCCCGAGCGTGTACGGAGGAAGTCCAGTGTTGCTTCGTCTATTGCCGACCGACCCCCAACACCCTATTCTCCGAACTCTCCAAGCGGTGAATTCAACCGGGGCTCCACATCTTCACATCGATCCCAGCCTCTAATACATTACCCATCACCATCAGAAACTTCTGCTTTCCGCTTCAACTTCGAATCAGAGTACGGCACTCAACAAAAGGGCGCTGGACGCTGGATATGAACGCCAGTGTCACTTCAACATTCCAGCCATCTTCGCACCTCGAACATTACGGCTTGCAGTGATCTCTGTAATACCTGCAGCCTGCCGAAAGCACTCGAAGCGACTGAAACACACCTGACTGCTTCTTGCGTCACCACGCACCGCTTGCTGCTGTACAAGCATCGGGGCTGTCGCGATACCCAGTCAACACTTCACCTTTACGACCTTCGCTTCGCATACATACTTTACGATTGGACATGATTTTGTCATTTGGAGTTCGGCGGCGCTTTGCATCTATGATACCAGACCTTTGAGTCACTACACAGGCCTCGAGCCTCTTTGTTTCTTTTTGTTGGAGGATGAGCCACTCAGTGCCGAAGATCGCACGAGAATGCAATTCAGTAGTATAGCCAACCACATAGTCGGGTTTGCAGTTGTAGCACTGCGAGAGGCTAGTCCTCTGTACCCATATCAATGAACAAACTCATTAGCACATGATCCTTCACTTCCTACTGCAGTGATCTCCCTCCCATTGCGCAATACGCCCTGCCCTGCAAGACATCACGCACCACGCATCACGACATCAGCCCAAGCGGCAACTCGGCCCCGACCGTTCCCACCCACGACTGCCGACGCCGACCCCTTAGCCGTGCAAACGCCTCATCTGTGCCTGTGCCAAAGGAAAAAAACGTGGTCTACACCGCCAGTTCCAAGACCCCAGAATGTTGCTATACGCGATCTGAAACTCTGCTCGGCCGCCATCTCCACTCCACTCCACTTCGACTATCGAAAAGCGAGCGGGACGCGATTCATGCGCGATCGCGCTTCCCGCGCTCGAAAAGTACACCGCATTATCTGGCTGGGTGAACCCCGCGAGATGGTGAAGGTGGTGATACTGGACTCTTGGGGGCTGAAATGTAAGACGCAGGGTGGTGGAGTAAGGGATCTTCGGTGTCAGTTGCTTTTGCGCACATCATGGGTGGGTTTTGGTAAGGGAGATGCAACTCATCTAAGCGACAAGCTAGATGCCTGCGCGGGTACTATGATAAGAAGCAAGTAACTTGGAGGTCTACATTACTCTTCTGTGGCTCAAATTTTGCATCGTATACTGTTGTCGTCGGCTGAGTCTACAGGCATTTGCTCACTTTCTTCTCGCTGCACAGATATGTGGATGACTAAGCCAAGCGAACCGAGCGGATGACGTGCAGCCAGGATAAGGTGTGTTGAGCTGCACGGCGTGCGTGAAAGCGTTTTAGTGGGTCAACGACTCAACGTGGACAGCTGTCACCGCAAACCGTGTGGGCAAAACAAGCAAATTATCAGCCACACCCCAATAACCCCCATCGCGTGCTCGTTTCTCAAGCCCATAATTCGCGTCGCCCCATTTCATCCACCAGCCACTATCCGCGCGCAGATCAGTCGCAAGCGCGAATCTCGTTATCCGCACCCCACAAACGCGTTCTATCGCGTCTGGCACACGACTTCTACACGTCCAATCGCAAATCGCCCAATATGGAGTTTATACAAGGTATGCTTCGCTGATGCGCCTATCGTCCTATCACTGTATTGCGACACGGGTTGCTAACACCAGATACCAGACTACGCAGCTCTCCTCCCGCGCCTCCTCCCACCGTCCTTCGCAAACCCCCTCCTCCACCTCCTCACAACCTTCTTCGGCATCTCGCGCACGCTGTCAACGCACCTCTCACCCCTCCTCAACAAACTCATCACCCAACCCGATGTCGCCTCCATCCTCGCGCTGCTGGCCATATTCTTCATCTCGCTCAAGATACTGGACATGATGTACCGGGCCGTCATCTTCTGGGTGAACCTGGCGTTGCGACTGGTCTTCTGGGGCGGGATACTCGTCGTGGGCTTCTGGGTGTACAACAGAGGGCCCGAGGGCTTTGTCGAGGATGTGCAGGGCTTGGGCGAGTACTGGCTGGGTCAGTATGAGGTTTATAGCCAGGAGGTTAAGGGATTTCAGCAGCAGAAGGAGGATCAGATTAGGATGAAGGCTAGTGCGCAGCAGCAGCAGAAGAGGAAGGGGTGGCGGTGAAGAGGGCGTGGAGACAATGGGTGGGGATGTGTGTATGAGGGGACGGGAGTTGGATACTTGTCAACATAATGGCTGCGGTTCCGAGGATCGAACCGCATGACTTGGTGCAAGACTGGACTTCTGCACATATTCTTACGGCGCTCAGGATCTTCAAAAGTGTGGGACTGGCTTTGGGATTCATCGGCTTCGTACACAATGTCGGAGTGTTTTGGACTACAACTTGTACATGTTTGAGCTTCACGAATAATGGTATCCATGACAGTACTCTGAGCTTCCGCCACATCTACATTGTTTCCACGCCGGCAAGACGCCACCGAAGTCTTTGAACTCAGGTAACAGCTGACTATTGTTTTAGAACCAGAGGTCAATCACGGGGTGCATCGGATTCCGTCGCGCGACGAGGGGGATGCTCCTGACTTTAGGAGAAGAGGATGGAAAGTTTGATCGCCTATCCAATTTTCCCTCCGGCACGACATTCCATCCGATTCTTCTAGATCTGGACCGTCGCTTGCCGCTCGTCGATGAGGTGTTTCTGACAACCGAAGGAGAGCCATATCCACACTTCAGTGTCGATTCATTTGATTCTCTGGATAACGTGTTAGAAAAGATGCGAAGACAGTCGCGCAGAAACGAGGGCTCATGGAAAGACATGCTGTTGTATGTGCCAGCTCAGCGGCGCATCAACGTGGTCTTCGACTATACGTATTATGAATCTCGTCGCAACTATACGCTTCTTGGAGAGAGCGGATGCGGAGTTACTATGGGTCAGTTTGTGAGGGCTTTCCGCGACCAGTTGGAACATATCGAAGAGGACGTACGCGGATTTCCGCAGGAGATGTTGACCTACTGCAGTGAATACTGGGAGAAGAATCATGAGGATTGAGTTTGAACAGGATAGCATGATTTGGGACGTCAGAAGATAGAACGAGTCTAGGAAATGAGGAGACCTCTGGTACAGTTGCTTCACTATCTGAACTGGTGCGTGAAACTGTCTTGATCCACCTGGTTCTGTGACACTGGAACTAGGTCAAACCACGAAGACATTAGCAATGTATCTTGGTGGCCATGTATAATTGTCTCACACACATGCCACTCGATGAACGTGACCCCCGGCGCAGTATAAAGTCTAGCACCCGAGTGTCGCTATCCCTCCTATCATCAATCTCGATCCATTCTCACAAGTGACTACACCGCCGGAGATACCACACAACATGCAGGGCAGTACAAAAGACAACACCGAGAAGACCAATACAGGCATACCGACTGGGAGCGCAGTCCCAGACGCCCCTCCCAAGATACTCTAGAATGAAGCTGATTCAGATGACGACAACGATGGCAACGAGAACGAGAAGAAGAACGACAACATGGACGACGCGAGTACCGACAGCGATGATGATGACAGCGATATTGCCACAATCAAAGTGAATCTCAGAACGGAGATCAGAGTCCAAAGCCTCTCCGACTCTTTCCCCCGGACTGTGATAGTCCTAGAAGTTAACTTCAACGAAATGGAAACAAACCCCTTCCATCTCGTCGAGATTCCTCGTGGCACCGAGTTCCATGGGATTATTGAAAATATGGAGCGGTGCATGCACCACGTCGACGAACGCTTATTCGACCAAGTAAGTCTACGAAACGCTGGCAAACCACGACCTTGGTTCGAATTTGAATCTTTCCAACACCTGCGAGCTCTGCTGGAAGACAGCAAGGATAACTCCGGGGCTAACGACGGTGATTGGATAGACCAGCTCTTGTTTGAGCCAGGTCTTCAGAGAATCGATGTTTTGTTCAAATATAGGGCTTACAGGAACACAGGCCGCAAGTACGAGCTCACCGGCGAGAATGGGAAAGATGTCACTGTCGGCCAGTTCGTGAAAGCTTTCCGTGATCAGCTGCAGCACACCGAGGCAGACACACGGAAGTTTTCTGGAGAGCTTTCCCTCATCTGCAACGACTGTTTCGGTAATGCTCTATGAGAGGAATGCGATACCAGAATGCTCGTTCTTGATGAGCTCCTGATTTGATTGTGGCTCGGGATGGCTTTCGTAAGCGCGATCACCTCTGTAGGTGACATCAGAGTTGTCTAGAATAGAACAATATCAGTCAGTAGGATGGAATACGAGTAAATTAGCATGGCGAGTCGAGATAAGCAACGTGATGCATACTTCTCTTCGACAAGACGCGATCGATGTAAGACAGGATCGAATAGGCAAGTCGCGAAACGTTAACCTATTCACCAATCATAGCAAATCGATAGGATAAGCATTAGATGTTCAGAAAGTAGACTCATAGTAGGCGTGCATTAGGTTCTGCTTTGTGCAGTTGTGCCCATCATGCAGATGAAAGGTGCCCAAGCCAAGCAACCAATGACGTCGCAAAGTCCCCGCAGACCTCCAGTGACGCGCGCACCAAACGATCAACCCTCCCCACGCGCAACCGTTACACAAGCTCACTCCTCCCACTTCCCCTTTCAATCTTCTACCAACCCCGCCTAAAAGATGGCAGCAATATCCCCCGCCCCCGCCTCAACACCCACGCCCACACCCTCGACAGCCCCAACGCTCACGTCCCCCAACTTCGTCTTCCCACCACACTACTCCTTCCCGCCCTTCTTCACCCTCCAACCCGTCGCCAGCACACGCTCCTCCCAACTAGCCTCCTGGTCCACGCTCATCCAATCCTACTGCCGCCACAACCGCATCTTCACCCTCTCCCTCATCGACGCGCTCCCCACCCCGCTCTTCACAAACACCACGCTGCGACGCAGCCTCTCCCTGCGCGACGCAAAAGCCATCATAACCTACATGGCCTCCCCCGAAGGCGGCAACCGCGCCGAGTTCATCAACACGAGTTCCTCGAAGAAGGCGAAGGCGGGGGAAGAGAGCGAGGGTGGCAAGGCGTGGATATATTGGCGGAGGCCGGAGGAGTGGGCTGCGGCGTTGGAGGAGTGGGTTGAGAGGACGGGGCAGAAGGGTACGGTGCTTACGCTGTATGAGATTGTCGAGGGGGATGCGAGTCGGCGGGAGGAGTTCTTTGGCATGGATTTGGAGTTGTTGCAGAGGAGTTTGGGGGTTTGTGTTAAGAGGGGGAGGGCGCAGGTCTTTGGGTCGGGGGGTGAAGGCGAGGGTGTCAAGTTCTTTTGAGAGAGTGTTTTGGTTGGGATATGGGTTGATGGATCTTGGAAGATATACTTGGACAAGGAGAAGATGCGTAAAGACGAGGTGGACGAGCGAGTTCAATGATACCCAGTCATATTTTGTTGCGTGACAATATAGAGCTTACAAAACTAAAGATACGAAAGACATTATAGACATACGACAAAGGCTTGGGCAGAATTAGAAGTACTAATGCCGCCTGCATATTTCTCCTCGGAAGGGCAGTCCCATACTTCGCATTTGCAGCCGTAAGGCCTGTTCAGCTCCAATACTCCAACCTACTCGCCAACAGGCGTCCACATCGCCTCCAACAACCCCTTCTTCGGCTCTCTCCCGTCCAACACCGCATCCAACCACCCATTAATCAACGTCCACTGGCTATCATCCCCACACTCTTCAATCGCAATCAACACATCCCTCTTCTTTGCCCCATCCTTCCTGTGCACCAACCACTCCGGACACTGTCTACGCATCTCTTCAACGAAGAAGGTGCGTAGACAGGTGAGCTCGTAGCATTGAAGCTGTTCGTTGTGGAACTGTACGGCGTCTTTGTCGGCGAGTGCTTCGGGGGTGAGGGGTAGAGGTGGTTGGGGCTGGGATGTTGTGGATGTGGGTAGGAGACCGTCGAGGAACTGGGGGATTTGACAGGCGTACCAAGGCGGTACTGTGGTTGTGCATTCCCAGTCTACAATGCCGACTAGACTGCCGGAAGAGGAGACGAGGATGTTATTCAGGGATATGTCGCCGTTGAATAGTATCGACTCTTCATGTTTGTGCTCCTCCGCTGGTGTTGTGAAAACCTTTGGAATCACCTTTTCGAGTTTGGTGTAGATCTCTGACATGCCTTCGGCTTGTTCTTCGTCGTCAGAGTCGTAGCTATCGGAGTCTTCTGCATGTTGAAGCTTGGTGATGTCGTGCTGCAGGAAGGCCATGTGAGCGTCCACGAAGCTTTGGCTGCTTGCGAACCGGCCGCGGTAGATGGGCTGCTGGATGTGATCGTCTATGAAGAAAGCTTGTGTGACTGCCTCTCCGACTGTATAGTGTGTGCTGCGTCCGCTGATGGTAGGCGACCGATTGAAGTAAAGACTGCCTATACCAGAGAGCTTCAAATGGTATAGCTGGACCATGAATTTTACTATTTGTTGGACCAGAAGCTCTTTGTGAAGCCAGGACATCTCATGCCATACTTCTCGGAGTGGACGGCCTGGCATACGCTCCATAAGTATCCATTCAAAGCCCAGGACATCTTCAAGATTCTCGCTGTGTGCAGCAATCTCAGGGACTGGAATGTTGGTCTTCTGGCCGAGGAAGCCTAAAGTAGCGACCTCGCTACTGGTCTTGACTTTTGGTGCTACAGGTAGCGTGACACGAAAGAAGAATTGACCTTTGGAGCAGGCAATCTCGTATAGTTTATTGAAGGCGCCTTCGGCGAAGGGCTTCAGCTCAATAAGCTCATCTTGTGGCAAGTCTAAATGTTTTCGCGCCAGCTCTGTGGCCTTGTCAATGGATGGCTCTTTAGTCCATGTTGGTCTCGCGCCGAAGAGACCTGGCTTCCAGCATAGGCCTGGTTGTTCAATATTGCGAGGTACAGTTGGCGCTGAATCCATGATAATGGGATGTGAGTTTGGTGACCGTGGTGTGGTGTTGATGTTAAGAGGGTAAAAGTGAGGAGGCGTAGTAACAAGCAAACAAAGAAAGTGTTCGTCGCTTTCACCTGCCCTGTTTGCGCACGGCGAGTCAGTGATAAGCTGTTTAGGGCATCAAAAGTGAACGCACACGGTGGTGTTGAATAGCTTCACGCTGCACTGATGACAATGTCAGCGCGACTAGAGTGTCCCATGTACCTTCACACTGCCAGACAGATATCAAGACCAACAGCCATGGAGCGGACACACCTCATCGAGCACACATTCCACCGCCAACTCAAAGGATTACAACCATAGGCCCATACAGTCCATCCTATAAGTAAGCATCAGTATGGGTAAGAAGTTCCGCAAAGCTCTCCTCGCCTTCATCGACGGCATCCCGGACCATAAGCTCGAGGGCGGTTTGCCATCTATCCAGAAGACCCTCTACGAGGACGACAACTACAGACTGGACATGCAGGATGTAAGTAATGTTTTTTTGCACTATCGTCTTCGTCCACCCATACTGATCATAATACATAGTTAACGACTGGTCCGCCCAAGTGCTATAACATCCAAGTTCAGGTAAACAGGCATGCCCTATTCACCTCGGCGCGTAAGGCAGGTCAGAAGGGAGCCACCGTAGGTAAAGTTTTAGTGCCCGTTGAAGAGCCGTGGACTGCGTGGATGATCAAAGAGACGCTCAAGCAGAGCTGCATTGACTTTGGTGATCAATCGAACCAGTTCTAGGCGGCTTGGGTGCTTGCGTAAGTTGGTATATCTTGGCGAGAGTTCACGGCGATATTCTTTTCCGACATGGATAGGCGTTCTATACCTAGGAAGGTGTTGATGTTGCACAAGACTAAAAACGATTAGCGACGTCTTGAGCAACGAGTATAGTAGTCCAAGATAGACTTCAATCCGGAAGTCAGGTTTGCCTGAGTCGCATTGACCACATCCCCGCAAGACGCAAAGTTAAAACAAGCAGTGTCAGATGCTCCGTGCCTGAGAACTGTGGACGTGATGACGCCGCAAAAGCTTGCATAGTGACTGAGGACAAGGAGTCCATGGTGACTGGTGCTCTGAATGCTGGGGAAAGTCTTGGGACGTGGCTGATTGACGGTGGAGAGGATGGCCGGACGCTTGGATCTTGATGGCGTAGATCACAGAGAGTTTTGAGAGATGATCCCAATAACGAGCCAGATTGATCTTCGACTCTGGAGTCAAAGAAGGCTGGGGACCAGAGTTGGACAGGTAGTGCATGTAATGGTGATGCGGCGTGAGTGCATCGTGACACAGACGTCAGTCATCGGTAGTGGTCCGCTGCGGCGTACTAGGTGTGATAGTGACGCAACACATGCTAGGGAACTCGAATCCACCGTAGATGTGGTGGATATGGCTGGTGATGCAGATCAGGGCGGATCGTCGCAGGCTCAGAGTAAACAATGGTTCTGGTTCAGGGAGCGGGCCGTTAGCTAGTCTACAGTAGGAAAGGGCCGAGGGTCAACGGGCGCTGCAGAAAGCTACGCAGCACGCACAGTAAACAGAACGATGGACGCTGCTAACGACGAGGCTGGAGGCTCCGCAAGCCCCATGCGCAGTTCGAACAGCGCATGGCCACGTCGCATAGGCGTCCACAATTGCGGGGAGCGTCGTGAGACGAAGCGACGTGGTTGTGCTGAGGGCGGACGGTCTCAGGCACAGGCTCGACGTTATGCGCTGCAACACAACAATGCCATCCGCAGCGGACCGGTTGCGCGGTGGACAGTAGTATTTGTATATTGAAACAGCGGACTAATCCAGCAGGTCGGTTCAACTGTTAGTGTGTGCAGGCAGACGCTATGCCGCATGCGTCTTGCTGCATTGTGCTGCAGATGACTGCGGGTCAGCGTGGAGCGCTGCGGGCTGCCGTCGAGAGAGGTTGCACACGGTGGGCATGCGGTGGGTCGTTGTCGAGGTCGTATAAACAACCGTCTTATACCTAATCACTCGACCAGCTGGAGTCGCAATCCGTCGCCAGGCACCTGAGACGAAAAGCATCGGAGGATAATTTTAGGCCAGGTACATCTCATTTCCCCTCGGCAGGGTCAGCCCAATCACCGCGCACAGAAAGAACGACCGGACCCCTGATCCCTGACGCCGAAGCAGGAGCTAGCCGACGCGGTAGCCTCGCTGTTCGTGCGTGTTGACCATCCCCCAAGGCTCAAGCGTGCCTTCCTCTCTCCACTGTAGAGGCCCATCGCAGCTTCCCTACCCAGTACGCTCTTTCTGCCACTGCGAGCCAGGCCCTCTCCTTCCCTTCTTAGACCGGCACCCCACCGATACGGTCTCTATTTTCTAATACTCTTGCATCGCCATCTCGACACCTACATAGATATACCCCATCCCCGAGGCCTATCTACATGTCGCGAATGGACTCGTGAAGCTGCGCGTCTCCTACTGGCCCGCCATCGTCGATTACCCTACTCCACCACGGCCACTTCCTAGGATTGGATCTATCGACAAGCCATACAGCTTCTACGCGTACAGATATACTCAGCATGCGCCCGTGCCAGTGCTGCGACCATGTTGGCGCTATGATTCTCTCCGAACCTTATCGTCGCCCAACTACTACCTCCTGTTCCCAAAAGCAATCCCGCTCTGGAATAAAAAGGGCTGCCGTCTTCGCTGTCGTCGCCGCATCGATACCGTCCGCAATGGCTCAACGGAGTTGCGTGTCGCTTCAGGGCTCAACCGCCTGCCCGGCCTTTTCCTCCGCCTCTGTCGACACCAACTTGACGGGGAACTTGTACGTCAAATGTGTTTTGATAGACAGAGTGTTGGCTAACAGTGAACGCGCATAGTCCATTTCTCCAATACGTGTCAGACACCCAGTCGTTCGACGAGGGCTTGAAGAATTATATCGGTACCGGATATGCACAGCGACAGTCAGTCTAGTTCAAGTCGTACCACGCGACTGTTCATATGCACCAGAAAAACTAACGCATCCCAGGTACGAGAATATATTGGGATGCTCAAGCGTCAACCTTACTAGCACCACCAACCTCTATGCTCGTTACACAACGACTGTCCTTTGTAACGCCATCATCCAATCCTCCAGGAACAGCTGCGGACTCGGCGACACGGAAGCGACTCCACTTTGTGCTGGTGCCTGCGTATGTAGACCGTCTTTGTCGTCCCATACCGCGTCGAAATGCTGACCATCTCAGGCCGATTTTGCCATCAGCGAACAGGTCATCGTATCAAGCCCGGATCTGTGCGGTACGCCTGGTAACAATGCAGTCCCGGAAATCCGCTCTGATTTCGCTCGCTGCTCCAACCCTGCCAACTCTCTCAGCAGCAGCTGTATCGACGCGACCGAAAACGAGCCCAGCGAATGTGGATACAATGGCAACCTACAAGGACTCTGCCTCTTCTGTTCCACTAGCACCGTCAACTCTACGGACTCTTGCTGCGTCAACGCAAACGTCGAATCGCGCTGCGTAGGCATTGACCTGCCTACAACCGTCTCGATGCCTCCAGTGTTCCCCTCAAGCACTTCGTCCTCTTCCCCAAGCTCCACAGCCGGCGCCGGATCTGGTGGAGGTGATTCTGGTCTTTCTGGCGGCGCTATCGCTGGTATCGTTATTGGATCACTTGTCGGCGCTGCGGTGATCATCGCAGCCGCCATCTTCTGCTGCATGCGCATGCGGCACAAGAAGAATAGCCAGGCTGGAAGCGTCTTCAACACGCCATCGCCATCGCGACGCCACTCTCCCAAGGGACCCATGCCACCTATGAGCTACGGTGGCGACGGCCAATCTCCCGCTACTATTCTCCCCGGTGCGCGTGTTCAGCGTATGTCGGCTTTGGAAGGATCAGAGTCCTCGGGTCAGAACAGCGATCGAGGCGGCCGTATGACCGCATACGGTGGCTCACAACTCGGTGCCTATGATTCACCCGAGTCGATACGTGGCCATCTCGCCGGTAACCTCCCCAAACGACAAGGTTCTCTATCCAGCCATTCTGCTCTCGGAGCGAGCTCTTCACCACTCTCTGGATCTGACCAGACGCGTAACTTTTCCAGTCCGGATGGTGTCGCTTCCGGCCAGTCCGAGCAGCTACAGTTCTTCAAAGACTACTATTCCCAGGACGATATCCACCCGAACGACACTGTTGCCACTCTCTGGGCCTACCAACCTCGTGCCGGCGACGAGTTCGAGCTAGAAAGAGGAGATATGCTCAAGGTCGTCGGTATCTGGGATGACGGCTGGGCGACAGGTGTAAGACTTTCCGAATCGGCAGAGCAGTGGGAAGCCCGGAAAGCCGAGCAGCGCGACTCCGGCGTAAGCAACGGAGGCCGACGATCACCCGTCGAATCCGACAGCGAGATCAAGGCTTTCCCCTTGGTCTGCGTGTGCTTGCCACAACACTGGAGGAAGACGATTGAAGGCGACAGCACAGACTCTGGTGGGCATGGCAGTGGAGGTGACCGGATACCTCCAAGCCCCTAAGATGTCCTTCCGTGCCTGGGTCTGTTAACGCTCCCTAGTTGCTCCCTTGTCATCTCCAACCTCAGAACGCCCACCACGTTACGCGCGGTATGGAAAGGGCAAAAGTCGAGTCGCATCCGCAGCACCACCCAATTCGCTAACACGGCCACTACTCTCGAGCACACCAGACGTCCACTCCCTGGGGTCTAGTACACTTATCGGCTCCGACCCTGTCTCCAAATAGTAATGTCGCCACGATGATGTTTGATTTACGCGTTGCTCTTCCCGTTTTGCGATACCTTCGATTCTTGGTCCTCCACCACACCCCCGATCATCGGCCGTCGTTCTACCCCTCCAGGGGTCCTTTGAGACCCTCGAACACGCCATGGCCGCTGGACCACTTATACTTCTGCTTTGTCACGATCAGCGCGAACCATAGACTGCCTTCGGGTCTAGTGTCTAATACGCTCCTTAACCGTCCCCTGTCGCGCAAGCCTTTGCTTTGCGCAACAAAAAATACACCTTCTTCGACGTTCCTCCAGTAAATCACGCCAAACACACATCTACTCCGGTACATACGACCCTGACCTACCTACCTACCCACCCACCCCGGCTGATTGACGTTTGTTCTATACCCCGCCGCATATCCCATGCGGCGCAACCTTTCCTTTCTTGCTGTTGATTGTTTCTGTGGAGAGTGAGTGAGTTGAGAGCGCTGGAAGCGATATTGTATATATGACTCTTGCTTCCGGAGCCTACTCTCGAGGACAAAGGGTTAATGCTTTATCTTGATTATCATTTCTACGATATCCCGCCTGTTGGGTAGGAGAGAGAGGGTGTGGTTTGTGGTTGTTTAGTGGAGGGTGGCTTTTGCTGTTTTGGATGCTGAGGAGAGAGGAGATGGTGGTGGATGGTGGTTGCTTGCGTTTTGGATAGCTAGGTTTGGCAATGGGAAATACCGAAATATTCGACATGTTGTCTTTTCGGGTAGTGAATGCTTTGTGCTGTGCAAACTCCTAGTAAGATCGTCACTTTGCCCAGTCCGGTTGACCCAACGACCTCGTTTCTAGGACGTCAGCACCGAAGTACAACCATGATCTCTCAAACCCTCATCCACCAGCCCTCGTCCATCACTTTCCCCTTTCCCACATCCCTTCCTTTCCCAAAACCCTGGCTATCGGCACTTTCCCAAATCTTACGCCATCTCGAAACACGCACCGTTGTCACTTATAGCCAAGCATACACCTATAGCATAAGCATGAAACCCTTTGCCCCGACCCCCCAACAACCGAACCCGCCTCCCCGGTTCAACACCCCCCGTTCAACACGTTTCTCGAATGCAAATCTCCGAAGACAAACGCACAAGCCACAGGTACGCGTGTTTGATCCCTTGCTTACGTGACTGCCGTGAGTACAGGATATAGAAGGAATCAGTATTGCTTGGGTGTCAGATCTGGTTGGGAGCTAGAGTCTGGTTGGAATGTCTCACGTGATGAGACGAGATGGGACTGGGTCGATTCAGTGTCGGTTTCTTATGCTTGCACTTGCACATAGTACACAGGATGCGTTCTAGAAGACAGAGTTGTGGTGTTGGTATCGCAAGGGGTGAGCGCCCATCGTCTCATCTACGAACACTCAGACCCCGAAGAGCACAGCAAAGCAACGATGATTGGTAAATTATCGTTCATGTTTCAGGTATCATCTCGTTCTAATCCTGTCTCGTCCTGAGACCCAAAAGGGCATAAATCAGTCCCCCATCATAGTACCCCGAAGGGAGTGTTCATCGCTAGTCCGTCAATTCATCGCATCGTTGCAGTGTGAAAGAAAAGGTCGCCCAAAGGCACCACCGCCGCCACAGCTCACCCCCGGTATAATCTCTCCATCAAATGGTATCACCTACGATCTTCCCTTCCTCCTACCGGCCTTTCCTAGGCCTCCATCTTCGTTTCGCTTGTGCCAGTCGTCTATCTCGCGTCGAACGCCTTCGCGGTACGACTTGTATTCTTCGCTCGTTTCCACTAGCAGTTGTGGGCAGTGGCCTGAACGGCGCAGGTGTCGCTTCAGGTTCTCCCAGCGGCAGTCGGGCTTGAAGGTGCAGTTGGGGTGTGGACATCTGTACGGTCGGAGAGTCTGCGAGCATCGTTAGTAAGACGTAGTATTGTATGACGAGTCCATCGAGGCCTACCTGATGTGTCCTCTCGTGCTTGCTCAGGTTACTCGAGTCAGCACATGTAAACTCGCAGAACCGACATTTGTGCGGCTTCTTGCCCTCGTGCAGCGCACTGATGTGGGTTTGCAACTGTGTATGCGTTGTTGTTGTGTAGCCACAGCGGTCACATACATACGGTCTCTCGCCTGTGTGTGTCCGCTCGTGATTGTCTTTGGCTTGGTTGGTTGCAAACGTCTTGTCACAGCCCTCATAGCTACAAGCGTATGGGCGGTAGCCTGCGTGGCCGAGAAGATGACGAGACAACTTAGAGCGTTGCTTGAAATCTTTGGAGTGTGCTTCACAGCCTTCCCACTGGCAGAAGCAGTGTGTGCAGTTGTCAACGTGTCCGGTCTTGATGTGTTTGTGGAGGGTTTCGGGGCTGTCAAAGACAGCGAGGCAGAGGACACCGGGCGCATGTTGCCTGAAGGTTCTGATTAGCTTATGTTTTGATGTGCCGTCTAGCGTTCTGATAATAGAAGTGACTTGGAGGGTCAGGGAACCAATTCGGGCCGACGTACCACTTGCATACACAGGACTGAGCGTCGGTTACGCCACCAGCAGATGCCGAACTTGAACCAGCGAACGTTGTCCCATTAGGCCGTAAGATCTCGCTTTGGACCGCAGAGGCGAGGAAGTCGAGTTTATTGGCAGCACCAAATGAGCCCCCTGGCTGCAACTCGTTAGGAAACGCCGAATCCGTCAGCATCCACGACTGATCGTGGAATGTCTGATCGTTGAATCCCATCATTGGGGCGTCTAGGCTGAAAGGATTCGAGGAGTGTAATGAGTTGCGGTCCGCCGACACAGGGCTTGTCGGTAAGCTTGGGTTGAAACCAAAGTTCATAAAGTTGGACGCGAGACCGTTCCCCTGTGCTATCGACGAATTCCAAAGGTCCATTTGTTGTTGTGATGCAGATGGTGCGTCACCGCACGCTCTTTGAGGTCCATGGCAGCACGAGTTGTCAATGTGACAGTGGTCACCAGCGACGTTGAGGTAACAGTGTGGTGGGAAGACTGTTTGGCCAGGGCCCGGCGATGGCTCGGTAGTAAAGGCGCTTTCTAGCGAAGTATAGTTGCTGTGCGACAGCGCTGGCGTTGGCGCGCTCGACGCTATTGTTGTCAGGTCGTCGGCGATGGTGTTGTACCCGTGAGTTTGGGAGAAGCAGGGATATGTCTCGAATGACCCCAGGCCATCGTCGTTTCCGTGGAAGCCTTCTTGAAAGTGACAAGGCGCGGTGTCGTAACAGTACACAGTGCCGACGGGCGTAGGAGCGGAATGGGCGAAGTGACACTCGTGATGCGAGTCAGGCAGGGTGAAGGGTTGATCGTTGCACTTCTGACAGAAGCAAGACTGGTCTGGACAAGCGGCCTTTGTACACTGAGGGTCTATACAGTCGTCTGTGCAATGGTCGTTTTTCTCGTTACACCGGGGGTCGAAGCAAGCGTCGTCTTCGGGGCAATCGTCGGCAGGGCAAGGCAGTGGAGGACAAGAGGGCTCTAGATGGCACTCTTGACAGAACTTCTCGAAGCAGTCGTCTGGGAACGGACAGTCGGCATCGAGACTGGGTTGTGAGTCGGTGGTGAGTCCGTGATACTCAGTCACTTTCAGGGCGGAAGCCCTCCGCTTAGGTGGGCGCACGTCGCACGTCTCTGGGCAATGAGTGCAACACAAGCTTGGATCAACAGATTGAGTACCGTGTTCAAGCTGAGACGGGGTTGATTGGTCTCGGGTTCGTGCGGCATCATCTTTCAGATCGTCTGCAGCACGCTTGGTCCCTGCCACCGGCGCGCCCAAGGAAAACATTGGATCCGTAGTCCAGAAGTCGTCTTCGTCTCCAAAAGCCGAATCGCGGTCGCAGTCTGCACAGTTATTAGCCATGTTTGCGAGCCCTTGGTGGGAGTTTAGAGTGTGTGTCTGTCAATGTCGAAAAGTCATGGCGGAGGCCATCACGGTTCTCAAGATTGGGAAAGCACGATGGCGTAATCAGAGTGCCGGGCAAGGTACGAGGGGTAAATGGAAAGTGTAAAACATACGACTAATCATGCCTCTTGGGGTCTACCCAGACAACTTCACAATACCTACTACAAGGGAAAGGATACGGTTCGGCTGAGATGATGAAGGTATGCGCTTGAGAAGAGTGAATGGAGCCTAACCCGAATGTGTAAAAGCGTATATCCAACTCGTGCGCCCTCATTGGCCCTTGGCTCCAGCCTTGGAAGTCGCGACTGTCATGTGTATCGTACCTTTTCCGAAGCCAGGCATCACAGGACTCTAATCACGAGGCTGGATAACCTCGAGACGAGATTACTGTCGCTATCGACCGCGGGTGCTATCCCGACGTATATGAGGCGATTCACGCACCGGTACCGTCGTGTGCAACCGGACAGAGAGTCCTCCATCCACGGGATGCGGAAGAACTCATTGCGCTACCGCTCTAGTGTACCCACCTACGGCGTGCTTGACGTTTGCGATCATCGTCATGCGTAGCCGTCACAAACGCGACGAGAACATCCAAGAAGAGATGAGAGAAGATGAGCAAACGCAGGCCGGGAGTGTTGGATGCGCAGTTTACACCCTGCCTGAGAGATGCCGCAGCCGGGAACCGAGAGACGGGTACTTGGCGCCAATCCCACGCGTCGCAATGCACATTTCCCCGCCACGAGGCTGATGTCTCCGCAACTCTCCCTTGCACCTTGGACCCTACCTTCGCACAGCCACAGTGACGACTACGCCTACGACTCTCATAACCAAACATCCTTTGCCTCAGCTTTTCATAACTTCAACTCCCCATTCAAAACCACAGATGGGTAATCTCTGCGGCAAACAGTCCAAAGACAACTTCGAAGGCCAAGGGCGCACACTCGGGTCTGCGCCTGCGCCCGCGACCAAAGCATCTGTGCCGAACAATGTTGCGCCGGCGAAGCCCAAGGTCGGAGGACCAGCGCGGACGCTAGGAGACAGCAACCGCGAAGATGATCCGAAGGCTGCCGCCGCTGCAGCAGCAGAGGTACGTACCTACAACCTTATTTGCGACCATGATAGCTGACACACTGCCCAGGCACGCGCAAACAAAGCCACATCCGGCGACCTCCAGAAGAAGCTCGACGCCCAGAAGCGGCAGACGAACAACCAGACCCTCCAACAAGCTGCCAACGAGAGCCGTCTAGCTCGAGAAGCCGACCAAGCGACCGAGACAAGGAACTACAACTGATGCTCATGAGGGGGCAAGATAAGAGGGGGGACTATTGTACATACTGGCCTTTACGATTCACGATATTCATATTGATACTTGATACAAAGCGGTGGTTTGGCGCATTTCAGCATACATGAGCCCGGCGTTTGAGGGAATGTAGCCGTCTTAGACATCCTTACACATGACCTTCGAGTTTGTGGTTACAGCGTTGTAAGGGTACAGCAAATCCAAAAAGTTCAGTTTCTAGTTGTCAGGTAGATGTCTTGAATTGGGTCTCTCATAGAGGCCTAAAGCACGGCTTGATCATCGCGTCAGGCCTTGCTTTACGCCTCTATGAGACACTCTATCCAAGACGTCTACCTGACAACTAGAAACTGAATTACATCTTTTCAAATGGATTGACTCTGTGCCTATGCCTTTCGTCTGACGAATACTAATCATATTCTCCCCTCGAACATCACACTTATACCCGACGAAGAAGAGTCTCTTATTACATTTTTCATTCATTCCACGAGATCGTATATAATCCCGCATGACTATCTACTCATCCGATGCTAAATACTTTACCGCCCGCCTACCGAAAACCCAACCGTGATCTAGAGAGGAGATGGTATAATCCAGGGTATTGTACAGCGAAACCATGTCGAAACGACCGCGCAGATGCAATGACCCCCAGAGAAAACACCATGCCAATGACGAGATGCAGAGTACGAGAAAGATGATCGTTGCCATATCCCCCCATCCCAACCAACCTTGAAGATAAGGCAGCCCAACTAGGCCTAACCACCCGTCATTATGCAGACAAGACGCCAGACCCACCCAGTCCACCAGCTCCATTGCTAGTTGCGGGATATCGTTGTTGTTTCGCTAGAGAAAAAGAGACCCTGGATATAAACGCCGTCGCTGAAAAACGTAGAAGCGACTTTAAAAGTTGAATGTTGATGCCCAGCCACGCCACTGGAAGTTTCACCCTCCGAGCGGTGCGGGGGCTGTTTTGAGAAATTCTTTTTGTTCGGCCGTCGCAGTAGATCAAGTCAAAAAGTGTATGATCGAAGTGCCGAAAGGCGGGAAGTCGAAGAGAAGAAGATATGCTGAGGTTGGCAGCTTAAGCGGTGACCTCAGACACGGGGGCACGACCGCCACCGACCAGCTCAAGGATCTTGCCAGCGACAGCCGCGGGGTAGCCACGAGACAGGCCCTCGTTGACGACTGTCATAGCGGCAGCGCGGTCCTCGACGGCCATGTAAGCGCGGGTCATGGCCTCGTAGGTGCTGGGCTCGCGCCTGCTCTCGGAGACGGACTCGTAGATAGCCTTGGCCTTCTGGATGTCATGAGCAAGGGCCCAGCCGTGGATGAGAGAGTTGGCGATGTAAGGAGTCATCTCGACGCCACGGGCACGCATGTCACGGAGAACATCCTCTGTATCCGCGATCTGGTGGTTGGCGACCATGGCCTCGAACAATGCCTGGTAGAGGCAGGCCTGGGGACGAACACGGCTGTCGGCGAGGACAGTGTCAAAGAGACGACGAGCACCCTCCATGTCGTGCATGACGCAACCCTTGGCGTGGATCAGCGATGAGTAGTGGACGGCTTCAGGGACAGCACCGGCGCTGCGAACTTGCTCGAGAACCGACTCCGCGGCCTCCATATCGACAGGCTCAAGGGTAGCGTAGGTGTCGATGAGGAGCTTGTACGTGTGCGTGGTAGGCTCGATGCGCTTAGCACGCATACGCTCGTAGTAGTTGAGAACCTTGCTGCGATCACGCTTGGTAGTCAGGAAGAACTGCATCATACTGTGGTAGGGCGCGGGGCGGGGCTTGTAGTTAGGCATGCTCTCCATCTCTTCGAACAGCTCCTCAGCGAACTTCTCGTCGCTAACACGGCAAAGAGCGTTGACAATGGTACCGTAGGTGACAGAAGTAGGGCGAATGCCGAGGTTGCGCATCTCAGAGAAGTAGAATAGGCAGTCGTCGATGCGTCGGGCCTTTCCAAGCTTGCCAATCAGAGCGTTGTACAAGAAGGAAGAAGGCTCAACACCCTCAGACTTGGCACGGAGGAAGATCTTGACTGCCTCAGTCGCTTCATCGAAGGTCTTGGTCGACTCCTTGAGCGTGGTGATGTAGAGACCAAAGGTGTTGGCTGTTGGCGCAGCACCCATCTCAAGCAGATCCTGGTGATATCTTCCCGCAAGATCACGCTGGTTGCAGGTAAGGCAAGCAGCGACCATGGCGTCCAGGATCGTTACCCAGCCATATCGCACAATACGGTACTGAGGTAGGAGGGGAACGTCCTGCTTGGCGAGGTTGAGGATATCATGGGCAAGGGTCAGGCGGTCTTCCTTGGCAGCGGCAGTGATAAGCTTAGCGTAGGTGAAGAATCGAGGGTGGCGGCCAGCTCGGCGCATGTTCCTGAACTTCATCAAAGCCTCGTTGAGGTGAGACGATGATCGTCCGTGAGTCTTTTCCAGAAGTTCGGTGATGGCAACAGAGCCCTTGTTGTCGGTAGATGCGGCGTAAGGGTCGTATTGATCCTCGAACGTAGGAGCTGACGGGGTGATAGGGGCTTGGACAGGGTAGGCGGCGAATGGTGCTGGTGAGTACAAAGCCTCCGGAGCGGGATGCTTGAAGGCGTACCATCGGTGCTGGAGATCACCCCTGTCGAGCTTGGTGAGCACTTGTTCAACAAGACCGGAAGTTGTCTTGTTGACTGGTGTGCCATTTGCGGCGATGACTTCAAGAAGATGGGCGAACCGTGCAACGTGAGCAACGTCAACTTCGGCCTCCTGGAGTAGAATTCCAGATTGAACTTGCATTAGAAGCGTGATGTCGTCGAAGTTGAGTTGTACGATGGCCTCAGGTCCCATTCCAGCAAGTAGGTGGTGAGCAACTGGGGTGACTAGGCCGCCGTTTTCAATCATCGTCCACATCAGTTCCATGCTAGCCCGCGGCGGAAGGAAGATACCACGCTTCATCATGAACTGACCCATAACCTCGATAGCCTCGTCGATGTGCTCTACGGTCTCCATCTTAGCTTGGTTAGAGCCAGACTGAGAGTCCCGTATGCGAGCAAACATTTGACGACCTTGACGAAGACCGCGTTCTGCGTGTCCACTACCAATTAATGCAATACTGTGCATGGCAGTGGGCTCGATGAAGTCGGCCTTGGTGGGAGAAAGCTCGAGCATCCTCCAGAAAACCTCAGCAGCTTCGATGTTTCCAGTGCGGATATGCATAGCACCCATCGCCATGGCTGGCCGTGACAGGTCGACCTCAGCTGGAAGATCATCGAAAGCCTGAGTAGCAATCTCTACAGCATCGCGATCCGCAGCCTTGATGCAAATAGCGGCCATAGCGATCTGACGCGCCTGTGGGCTAAGGTACTCCGTTGCGTGCACGTAGGCTTGGTCGAAAGAACCATTCCTGAGCCATTCGGGAAGGAAGGCCTTGAGACCGACAATGTCGCGGACGGAAGTGACGTCTTCTGGTGTGGCGAGCGCACTCTCGATCTTGGACAGGAACTTCTCAGCTCCCTCAATGCGGCCACATACCGTATACGCCTTTACAAGAGCGGCATACACGTCGTTGTCTCTCCTAGTAATCTCGAGCTCGCCGTTGTCGTTTGAAATGGCCAGAGCTTTGTACTCGTCGTAGCACTCGACCGCACTCTTTAGATCGCCAGACTTGCCGAAAGCTTGGATCATTGGAACGAACATCTCGGCAGCCGGAGTCACACTGTGGGATTCCATATGGGAGTAGATTCGTACCATGTCATCTACACGGTCGCTCTCCGCGCAGGCTGTGACGAGCAGCCGGTAGGTCTTTTCGGAGAATGTTCGGTTGGCCTCAACGTGGACGGCAGCGTCGAAAAGCTTGATGGCTACTGAGAGCGACCCGTCCTCAGCGAGGATAGCATAGTCAGTCTCGTGCGACTGAAGCATGAAGCTGCCCTCCTCTTCCATACCTCCATATCGCAGACGCCTGTCTTCGAAGCTTTGCTTCTGAGACACAACTTCGAGGGAGCGGACGGATAGGAGTTCGATCAGGGTGGTGTACGTAGCAGTGTCAGGCACAACACGCCGGCGAAGCATATCAGAGTAGACATCCAGGGCCTTGGGAACGACCTGATGCTGGGCGCGGGGGAGATGGATCGCAGCAGATAGCAGGGCATTGTATGCGGTGGCTGATGGCTTGACGTCAGAACGAAGCATAGCCTCGAAGACAGCGGGTACTTCGGCATAGTTGCGGTTGATTGCCAGCTTCTGCAGCTGTACGGTATATTCGTCGTGCGCTTCGATTGGGCTAGTGGCGATGGTGGACTCGGTGCGGCTCAGAATTGACGAGTTCACAAGAGTGTCCGCAACAGTGGCGGGCGACTCTGAACGGGCCTCTTCTATTGGCGAAAGCTCTTCCTCAATGGCCTGGGCAACTTCGCTATCGACCTTGTACCGTGCCACCTCTTGTGCAATTGCCTCGTCCACTTGTGCCAGCGCAATCTTCTCCGCCTCTTCACCACCGACAGCCTTCTTGAAGTCCTCTACTTGGCTGGTGCTGTATGCGCGGTTGACACCGGCACGCGCGGGAACCGGTTCTGCCACCTCTTCAATTGCAACACTGCTCTCCTTGGCCTCAGCCGCAGCCTTGGAGCTGGCCGGGTCCCACTCGATGAGCTTGCGGAATTGGAACTGCGACCACTCCTTGTCCTCCGTCTTCTGTTGGTGTTTCTGCCATGCTGTGTAGTATGCGGCTAGACCGGAATCCTGGTGATCGTGTTGTCCGGCGGCGAGCGCCTTGAGCGCGCTCGTTGTAGACGATGTCGAGGTGAAGGCATGTTGGTTCTTGAGACCCTTGCGGAAGCGGTCGTGTTGAAGGGAGGCGAGGGGATTGTTCTGGCTTACACCAGCAACTACTGATTGAGCATAACCGTGAGTAAAGCCCTTGGCAAGACTCTGGCGCGCGAGATGGAAACTCTTAAACACCATTTAGGAATTTGAGGAGCCCTCCAGATGGATAGGGTGAGACTGTGGATGGTCAGTACGATTGGTCTCCAATGTGATCCCGGTGGTGGAAATGCTCCGAGCGACTGGACATCGGCCCGCGACCAATTTTGGGGGTTAGGCAACAACTTTGTGGCTCGCGTGCGCGCGTCGCGATGGTGAGAGCAATTGTTGGCAATTGAAGGAGAGGGTACCTACTATTCTCGGGATCCCTACGCGTCGGTGCAGGTTCATTTGACGATGGCCGTCAAACAAACGCGCTTTCGGATGTAAGGAATCGTGTGGTTGTGGGGAAATTGGCCGGTGTTTAGTGAACCTTAACGCCCCAAGTGTGTGTAGTCGAATGCTCGGAAGGAGTCGCAATTCTATTAGAAGTAGAAGGGGATGCGACAGAGGAAAAGCAAGGCGCACGGTGGCCTGGAGAGAGATATTGTCAGCCTCGAAGGCAAGTTGGTTAGCGGGAGTCAGAAGGAAGCTTCGAGCGCATAGTTCGTAGTCGTCATGAAAAGGTAGGACCGATGCAATGGACGCTAAAATTGGCCGAAAAATTATCGCAAGTCGCGCTGAACCCACGTTTGTCTAGCGTTCGCTCACGCGAGCCCGGCGACGTGTCCCCTCGGGGAGGGATGTATACGCCTCCGACCCAATCGTCGACGCGCGCTCTCTCGCGTCCCTGGTAACGTCGGAGCCGGATCGATTGTGGCACCGCGCCGTCCAGGACGCCCATCGAACTCTGGATGACTCAGACAGAACGACGAGAAGAACACGGCCTGCACCCCGCATGGATCTGGCCTGCTGCAGGATTTGACTAGCACCTGATGGCTTAAATCCGCCGTTCCGGTTCCATACGCCGTGCCCATCGAAGGCGAACTGCTGCATGTGAATTGCGGCGCCGTACACGTGCACGTGACGAAAGTTATTATCATCGCGACAATTCCTCCTAACCGCACTCGGCATCCTCGAAGAAACGGTGTATACCGGCAGCTGCAAGAGTTCGTGGCAGAAGCTCAGTGACCCACCGCGCCTGCAGTCAGGTCTCTAGTCTACGCTGCACACCCCGCGAGACAGCCATCTCCAGCCCCCTCCAACATTGCGCGAATATTGCTGCCTATTATCAATCCGACTAATCGCGATCCTACTGCTTCCTATCGCATCAACTACTCCACTTTCAGCATGTCATCATCGGACGCGCCGTTGACCCCGAAGGCCGTTTCTTGCCCGGCAAAGGTACTAGTCGCGGGTGGCTACCTCGTACTGGACCGGGAATACACAGGTCTGGTATTCGGTTTAGACGCAAGGATTCACACCGTGGTCGAACCTATCAAAACGAGATCCGGCGTGACGATCAATGAGATCCTGGTGACGAGTCCTCAGTTCCGCGAGGCCATTTGGGAGTACGGATACAGGTCGCAGGGCCAGGATGGAGGCATCACCTTGACGCAGTTGAGCGTGTAAGTGCCTTTTCCCTCCCTCCATCAGCCACGTCCGTCGCTTGCATCGTATCATCTCATTGGTCGTCCTTTCTTTCCTTTTTCTTGTGTATCACTCCCTCCAAGCCCATCAGCATCTCTACCCAATCGGGCAAAGCATTCTTAGTGGTCGTTCATCACGTGTTCATTGAAGATCTGTTGCGAGATGAGGCTGCAATGCCAAGATAGTATCTGGATTCCTAAAGCCTGTGTCATCGCTTCTGGAACGTTGGTGTCGCATTGTGTTACTGCTTTGATTTTGCTCTGGCTTTTCCAAATTTACCCCTTCTCCTGTACTATTCTGCAAGCTTTTCTATTACATCGATGGGCATGATCTTGTCATAAGCTTCGCTTTGACTCAGTCTACCAGTCCAACTAACCCCAACCCAGCGGCCACGAACAATCCATCGCCCGATCCCGCAACCCATTCATAGAAACCGCCCTAACATACGCCCTCACCTACATCCACGCACTCCTCCCCAAAACCCTCATCCAGCCCTCCAGCATCCGCATTCTAGCGGACCAAGCCTACTACTCCAACCCAGGCGTCACCCGCAGCTCCAACATCATCTCTCAACCCCACAAAGTCTCGCGCTTCCAGGACTTCAACGTCAGCCTAAAAGAAGCGCACAAGACAGGACTAGGAAGCAGCGCAGCGCTCGTCACAAGTTTCACAGCCGCAGTGCTAGAATTCTACCTGCCGAAAGAACTTTTCGATATCCACACAGAAAAGGGCCAAACAGTCCTCCACAACCTCGCTCAAGCCTCTCACTCCCACGCCCAAGGCAAAGTCGGAAGCGGTTTCGACATCGCCTCTGCAGTTTACGGATCCTGTCTCTACAAGCGTTTCTCGCCCTCTCTGCTGAGTGATCTACCTCAACCCAGCAGCCCTGGCTTCGCAACACAACTACGCTCTTTAGTCGAGGGCCCGACATGGGACACCGAGATCCAAAAGGCTGCTATCAAGATGCCCAAGGGTGTGCGCCTGGTCATGTGCGATGTCGACTGCGGCAGCGAAACACCGGGTATGGTGAAGAAGGTTCTGGCGTGGAGAGCAGAGAAGGCAGAGGAAGCGGAGAGGATCTGGAAAGATCTGCAGAAGGGGAATGAGGCGTTGGCTGCTGAACTTACGCGTTTGGCTACTGATGAGCAAAGCGATGGGGATGTGAAGTCGAAGTACGACGCGCTGAAACAAATCATTGGGAGTAATCGCGCGCTGATTCGCGAGATGGGCGAGAAGTCTGGTGTGCCTATTGAGCCGCCTCAGCAGACGCGTCTATTGGACTACTGTTCCAAGCTCGACGGCGTGATTGGAGGCGTTGTTCCTGGTGCTGGTGGCTTCGATGCTATAGTTCTTCTTGTGGAGGATAAGGCGGCTGTCATTGAATGGCTCAAGGTTTGCCTTGCGCAATACGAAGACCCTGAAGCGATTGGTAGGGTTGGTGTAATCGGTGTTAGAGAAGAGATGGTGGGTGTCAAGGAGGAAGACCTCAGTCTGTATGCGGAGTGGAAGGAGGCTTATTGAAAGACGTGAGAACGGGTTGGAAGGTGTGGTAATACAGACTGTGGAGGTGGTGGAGTGGTAGATATCTTTAGCAGACGGGAGAGCGTTGTCTTTTTAGTATTAGCGCAAAAGTTATGTCAATACTTTGTTGAAAGTCTTAACAAATACAAAGGCTGGACAGGACCACACGTGTTGGGAAATTAAAGCCCTCACGCTATCAAACGCGATTCATTTGTGGAGACACAGGACTGCAAGGCGCATGTGAGAGCTTGTTAAGTCGTAATTCATACTTCATGCGCACCGGACGTTACTCATGGAGTTGTGGAACCAATGTAAAACTCTTTCACAATTCATGAGGTATCATTCCGTGCTTGTCTGAACTTTTTATTCATAGATCTTGACATGGACGCCAACCCATTTCCGTTAAAGATCGCCCTGTCCGTCCATTCCACCTGCTACACCACCTTCCTCGCCCCGCTGGAGTATGGTACTAAGGGTACACTGGTGGCTCGCTAGTTGGAAAAGCCCCGGCAATGCAATGCTTCATGAGAGACAAAGGAAGAAAAGAGAAACACCTTCACGAAAGCACGCTTATGCCTTGACGGCGTACTTTCGCTGGGGGAAGTGTGTGTTCCTCTTCTTCTGCTTCTCGGTGACGAGCGAAGCCTCGTGCTTGGTGAGTTTTCGGCGGATGGCGCGGGTCTGCTTGGGGCGGAGGTCGAGAGGAGTGTACCTATTCAGTGTTAGAAATTGGCCCCTGGAGCTTCCGAGTCGGCCTAGACGCACTTCTTGCCCTTGTAGAACAGCCTGAGCTGAGCCCTCTGATTGGCGTTGATGACGGTGAGGACCTTGGCGATTCCCTTGCGGACATCATGAATGCGGGTGAGCTTGGTGTTGGAGCCACCGGTGACCTTGGCGGTCCTGAGCTGGATCAACTCCCTTCACGTCCGTCAGCATTCCATTTCCCTGCCAGTGTTCCGGTTTCGACGACGTACGACTTGAGGTCGGTGAGCTGGGACGCGAGCTCATCCTTGGACTTGTTCCACAGCTGGGCGGTCTTCTGCGGTGGTTGTGAGCACGAGATCGGAGGTTGGTGTTTGCGCAGGCGAGGGTGTACGTACGACCTTGGAAGTAGACTGGAGGCAGCAAGTCAGCACAAGTTCTCTCAATCGTGAAGTATCAAATCTTGCGCAGCACCACTAGCGGAGGGTGCAACGGCCTGACCCCTCACTGCCAGCGGTTCCGTAGCTGCGCGACGCAGTCCCAATACCAAACGCATAAATGAGAGCATCGACGTACCATTTTGACTGTGAGTTAGTAGGACCGGGTGATATGGATGGGGTCTCGCGTGTCGCAACGATGAACTTTTGGTGTTGTCAGAAATCAGTGTGTCGCCCGGAGCCTCGCTAAACTATTCGCCGATCACCAAGACGGCCTAGCGCCTTGGCCGTGCATTGCGTAGCCCGCGCCAGGGCAGGTGCGACCCTCATCATGCCAGAAGTCCAGGAACCATTGTTGCTGCCTCGGCCTGTCAAGATACCGTGATATCCGACATGTCGTCCACTGGAGGCGGATGGGCGCAACTGCGCCAGCAAGCGCGCACGCTCGAACAACAAGTGGGTTCCATTCACTGCTGCGACGGACTTAGTCGGCGCTCGCGGCAGCCCTGCTAACGAGGCATGCCAGACTGAGACGCTGTTCCACACATACTCGCAGTTCGGCTCGACACCAAACATCCCCGCGAAACCCTCAGAAGAAGAGTTACGGGTTGAAACTAGGCTGCAGGAAATCCTCGAGCAAAGAGATGGTCTTGTCGGCCAGCTATCTCGGCTCCTCGATTCCGAATCGACGCATGGCTCGTCGGCCGTAAAGCAGAACAACCTTGCCAGACACCGCGAAGTACTCTCAGACCACCGTCGCGAGCTCGCGCGCCTCAAGTCTACCCTAAACGAGGCCCGCAACAGGGCGAACCTCCTCTCCAATGTACGCTCGGACATTGATGCATACCGGTCCGCAAACCCAGAGCAAGCGGAGGCCGACTACATGCTCGACGAGCGGAATCGCATCGACAACTCGCACAACGTAGCCGACTCGGTCCTCAGCCAGGCATACGCCGTACAAGAGAACTTCAGCCTGCAAAGGGAAACGCTCACGAGCATCAACCGGAGAATAGTGGGCGCTGCAAGTCAAGTACCTGGCATTAACAGCTTGATCGGACGCATTGGGACAAAGAAGCGCAGAGACGGTATCATCCTGGGCAGTTTCATCGCATTCTGCTTCTTGATGCTGTTATGGTTCAGGTAGATGGGGTTGCACATGTTCATTTTGGGCGTTCAAGCGGGCTGGATATCCTCATGACTTTCATTAGCATGCTATGCGCAAGGCGTCTCGGGCCTGTACGGTTACGTTTATGTTTACAAAGGGTTGGGTATCGTGGGAATTGAGAGTCTTCCGTATGCTGTACAAGATATCGTTACATGTTCGTCATCAAGCCTCCTTAGGCGTGGCTTCTGAAGGAGTCTGTCGGGCCTCGTTGACCAGCTTCGCAAAGCCTCTGTTCATATCCTCCATTTCCGTGCCTTCTGCGTCTCCGCTGCCTGCCCATCGGATCTTGCAGTCTTGGTCTACCAGGTAGACATAGCCGACTCTGCCGTTTAAAAGTCCGATTGTCTCCCTTATCTTCTCACTAACACCTTTTCTGACCACGAAGTACCTGCCCCAGTCCTCTTTTGGCTTGGAGGCCTTCAGCCGCCACTGGAACAGCGACACGATCCAAGCCTTCATCGTGTTCTCTTCGATGTTGACGTCGACCATCTGCGCAACCTCGGGATTTTGCGCCAGAATCTCGTGCAGTGCGGTGTTTGTTTTCTTCCCTGTGAAAGTCTCGACCTGGGTCAACCCCCACATCGAACTAAACACATTCACAACACTGATCTTCCCGTTGAGCACATTCGTAGTGTCTTTGTCCTTCCCCTCTAGTGTATCTCCGTGGAAGTTGGGAAAGTATAACGCCGCGTCCTTCTTGAAGATCCTCTGGTTCGCCATGAAAGTCTTTCCCGACCTATACTTGCGGATATTCTTGAAGTCGCGGAAGTAGTTTGTGCCCCATTTCTCGACCAGATCCTTGCGCTTCTCGAGGTTCCGTTGCGACATGGTCATACCGGAGTAGTCTTTCTTGGTTTTGGGAATGCTGGCGTTTTCCCCTGGTTGTGGAGCGCGACTGAAACCGATGGGACGGCCAAGCGGCTTCGGGATGAATATGTCTTCATCTTTAGGATCGGGCGTGGGCGAGGTCTGGATGGGCTTTGGTTCCGGTGCCTGCTGGCGGAGAGTGTGCGCGGAGGTAAAAGGTCGAACAAGCGATTGCCTTGCGATTGAGGGGATTGCGATTCGGCTCTGGCACCGTAGGCATATTGAAGAGGCAGTAAGGAACGTGCGCCGCAATGGCGTTGCTATTCGGGGCTGAAGCATTTTGTTTGCGGAATGTCTTTGGCCCGCCAAACTCGAGAAATGACGGATGTGAGCGTGGAACTAGCACAGAAGCGGCCAAAGTACCACGTGCTTTCGCGTCAGCGCCAACTCTGTACGCGCTGCTGCCTCGGTGACGTTCTACACTCTCTCACCAGCGCATTGCCTGCTAAGCTTTGAAATGGCGAACGGTCCCGGCGGACGATATAAATGGCGCTACAATAGGCAACTGTGCTTTCGCAGTCCTTTCCCTTGACGACCTTGGAAGTATTGAAGCTGCGCCCACGTTGCTACTCGACTCAACGGCCCAGTTCGGAAGAACATAACTTTAGTCGCAAAGGCTCATTGACCCCTCGAAGTTTACGCGATGTCCGAAAACGCACTGGCGATGAAGGAAGCCTACTTCAAAGAGCAAGAACTTTTGGATATCCTTGACGATGAGCATGACATCCCGGACGCCAGCGTGGGTAGACTCGAACGCGCATTGAAAGATTCGAAAGCGATGCGGCCCCCGGCGCTTAGAAAGCAGACAAGCAGTTTCCTTGGAGCAACACCGAAAGAAAGGCAAGCGGAGTTCGAGACGCATTCGAGAAAACAACGCGCAATCGAGCGACAAACGACCCAGCAAATGACGCGTTCGTCTACAGCGCCTGAACAAGGACTTACAAAGATGGTACCAGTCACCAAGCCGCGAACTAGGTCATCAGCTGTCGTTGGCGCGAAGAGTACTCTGAACAGAGTGTTATATTCACCTGAGACAGCGGGCAAGGATACCACTCCGTTTTATATACAAATGGGTGACATTCCGCGAGAATGTAGAGGAACAAGGCCTAAGCCAGCCACTAACATCGGACTGAAACCAGAGAGCCAACAGTATTTCAAGGGCAAGATCATGTATTTCTATCCGAGTCACGATATTACCCAACCGCGGCGCTCTCGCATACACAAAGTAATCGAATTTGGTGCTGCTTGGGCCAAGGAATGGAAAGAGAATATTACGCATGTTATAATAGACGACGGCTACGACGTACGCACGTATGATCAACTACTGCGGGATCCGAACATACCTGGCATTCCCGAGAACGTTGCGGTCGTCAAGTTCCAGCCTTATATAACGGAAAGTATAGAATGGAAAGGACTCCGAGATCCAAATCAGCCCCGCTTCGCGATCAAAGGTGCTCCCAGCAGGAAGGAACGCAGTGAGCTGGTAGTTTCATCCCAAACCTCAGCCGCATCGCAGAGCTCACTAGCAATCAAACCGTCAAAACGACAGACTGCTGCGAAGGAGTCACAAAAGACAGACTCATATCCAACCGAAGAAAGCGTCCCCGCTACGCCGCCTGTAGCAGATATAGCTACGCATATCTCGTTCGATGAGACTGTCGAGGACAGCTTCGTCATGCCGTCTTCGAGTCCAACGAAAGTTTTGCAGCCTAAGAATGTCGACAAATTCAACGACGCTCTTTCTCAAGCGATACTGGAAACCAAAGCTATCGCACACCTACCGCTTGAGGAAGACGAGGATGCAGGATCTCCGGTAGCAAGTGGTGTGGAAGATGTAGATGATTCAGGTACCGATGAGGAGCCCATGGTCGCAGCGCCTAAGCTACCGAAGTACCCAAACATTGTCTCAAAAGCGTCTGCTCTACGCGACAAGAAGCCATTCTACCAGAACGCGTTCCAGTGTATGGACCCAGGTGCGAACGGCTATACGTCCCAGAACCCGAACGCCCGGACTATCGAGATCCTGGATCAGATGTGCAAGCATTACGATCAGATGCAGGACCAATGGCGCGTGCTCAGCTACCGCAAATGTATCACTACCCTGAAGAAGCAAACGGTCAAGATCACTACTGCGAAACAAGCTGCAGCCCTACCTTATATTGGCGGACGGCTCGCCAAGAAGATCGAAGAGATCGTACTCACCGATCGTCTCCGCAGGCTTGAAAGTACGCGAGATGACCCTCTTGACGTAGTACTCCGTTTGTTTCTCGGTGTCTACGGCGCTGGACTTGTTCAGGCCCACAAATGGATCAAGGCCGGCTACCGTACGCTAGAAGATCTTCGAACCAAAGCGAATCTCACCGAGAGCAACAAGGTCGGTGTGGAACACTACGATGATTTCAACTCCCGTATACCGCGTGCTGAGGTTGAAGCCCATGGCGCAGTTGTCATTAGAGAGCTGAAGAAGATCGACCCCAAGTTCAAAGCCACCATCATGGGCAGCTATCGTCGCGGCGCAAAAGATTCTGGCGATATTGACATGATACTTACGAGGCCCGATAATTCGCTTGCGGCTATGCGAACGATCATCTTCGACCGCCTCGTCCCTCATCTATACAAGATCGGGTTCCTGAAAGCTTCTCTAGCGACCTCCCGATCCAACGATCCTACAGGCTCGAAGTGGCACGGCGCCTCTTGTCTCCCTACCTCGAAGGTTTGGCGCCGGATGGACTTTCTTCTTGTCCCCGAGGAGGAGATGGGTGCAGCGCTCATATACTTCACTGGAAACGATATCTTTAATCGCAGTATTCGACTGCTGGCTCGCAAGAAGAATATGAGGTTGAACCAGAAGGGGTTGTATAAGGATGTGCATAGGGGAAAGCGGGGTGAGAAGCTGAACGAGGGTGTTTTGGTAGAGGGTAGGAGCGAGAAGAAGATCTTTGAGATCCTCGGGGTCCCTTGGAGAGAACCGCATGAGCGGATCTGTTAGAGGGCGATATCTGGGGCGGATTTTCGAAACTACGAGCGGATGATTGACTTTGAGTAAGAGAGCCCCAGGTCAAAAGATAACATATGTGATAATACAAGTATATTGGTACCCAACTCTGACCCTCTCTACACCCTATCCCCTTCAACCACTTTATGATGCCCACTATTCATTTCATCACCCTCCATATTGACATCCAAATCCTGCTTCTGCTTCTCGAGCCTTCCCATGAACCACGCAACTACATAAACCCCGTACAGAACCTTACCCACCTCCGCCTCTTGCGCAGGTTTATGTTCTTGACCATCACTCTCTTCACTCTTCTCTGCCGTTTTCCCAATCCAAACATTACCCAAAAAGCACGACGCAACAATCGCCGCAGCCATGAACGGCATGATGGAGATCAGCGACCACATCACCGCCTTCGCAGCCGCATGCTGAACTTCCTCCTTGACCGCCGGTGGAAGACTATTCAGGAGGTCCAGGCTATGTGCCCCGGTGGCAGGCAGCTCGATGCCGCTTCCAGAATTGTCGATCCCGGCCAAGAAAGTCGTCAGTTTGTTCGAGAAAACCGATCCCATCATAGCGATACCGACGGTCTCGCCCAACGGTAGCATGAAAGAAAGCAGCGACTGCATACTGGGAACGCGCGTCGACCAGATACCCGCTGCATGCAGTACAACGGGCATAAAGCGTAAGCCCGTCCCTGCACCCGATACTGCCAGGAAGACCTTCACCATCGTAACATGCCTTACAGAAACCGCGTATGTAAGCAGCGCCAACCCTACAGCCTCAACAACCGATCCGATGAGCAAAGGAACAAATGTCTGTCGTAGCCACCAATTACACAGTCTAGCTGCGATGTAGACACCGACACCCAGCCCAGGGGTGTAGTACAGGAGTTGCACTCCGGCCTGACTAGACGAGTAGCCTTCTGCGAACTGCCAGTAGTACGATATGAAGTAGAAAGCGCAGACCATGGAGATGCCTGCGGAGAAGTTGATAGTCATCAGGAGGGCTGTGTCTTTCTTGCGAAAAAGCGTCGAGGGTATCATGGGGATCTGACGAGGGAAAAGTCTAGCAACCGCGCGGCCAGGACCGAGGAGGTATTCGTAGGTGAAAAACGCGATGCACAATACAGCTCCAACAACGAGGGGAGCGATGACGGGTGCTGAGTCCCAGGAGTATTGTGTGCCGCCCCATTGGATCGCGAGGATTATGCAGCCGACGCCGAAGATGAACATGACGAGGCCGGGCCAGTCGATGATTGCGAGCCCGGAGATGTAGCCTAGACGCCGGGATTGACCTGGGGAGATGGCGACGCGGCCTTGGAATAGCTCTTGCCTCATGGCGAAGAAGATAATGAGCATGGAGAGGACTGCGACGCCGATGGGGAGGACGAATATGTAGCGCCAACTTGCGTCTGCGAGGTAGCCGCCGATGACGGGACCGACTGCGTAACTATTCCGGCATCGTCAGTATAATCCGTTTAATTGTGGGGAATATGAAAGCTTACCTGCACCCACTAATCAAAGACAAGATGGAGGTACTCCTCGAAGTCTCCGCAAGCGTCGCCCCATCAGACACTATGATCCGGCTCAGACTCATTATACCCGCAGCGCCCAAGCCCTGTAAAGCACGTCCCGCAAGCAACATACTCCAAGACTGAGCCGTGGCACAGACTATACTTCCGATGGTGATCCAGAACATTTGAAACTGGAGTGCGAAGTGGCGGCCGTAGATATCGGCTAGTTGGCCTGATGCGGGTATGAAGGTGGTGAATGTAAGCGTGTACGCGGCTACTATCCAGTTGAAACTACCGGAGAGTTGATCTGAGGGGTAGTGTTAGTACTGAGTTATAGATGTGAATGGGACTAAATGGCGTGAGCGGATCGACATACCGAAATGTGTTGATATAAGTGGAATAGCAGGAGCAACGATAGTAACATCCATAGCAGCCAAAAAGTTCGGCAATACGAGCCCCAGCATCAATTTCCACTGTCGGATGTTTCTTTGGCGCGCTTCTGCTTTCTGTCGTGCTGTTTCTTCTGGGGTGAGGAAGTTGATATGGCTTCCTGTTGAGTCTTGCGATGGTCCATGGTTATGTTGGGTTGAGAGTTCTTGAAGTTCTTGCCCTGGAGCTGGTTCGGGTACTAGATGGGAGTCATCTGTAGTTGGGATGTGCTTTTGCGCTTCGCGTTCTCGTAGCTTTCGTCGGACGAGCTTGAAGAGGTATATCGCCATACTTGAGATTGAAAAAAGGGCGAAAAGAAGATTACCGCGGAAACAAAGACAGATGGGTTGATTACCTCCATCGTCGCAGCAGTAGACGCCTTATATCCTGATTTACATCTGCGGTTGCGCGATGCTCGCCCAGATAGGGAATCGCAGAGTCGTGGAGCCTGCGTGGCTTTGCACCGAATCTTAGGCTCCTAGCAGCACAGCAACCAACCTAAGCCAACTTTGGTCACAATATGGGTCTCTACATATGAATCGTACGAGGTTTGTGCTGCGCATTACGGCCATGGCAAGGAAATCTGACTATACCTAGTTGGGTCTCCTTCGCGGACCAATCACAGCTCACACCCTGCTATCGCTATCCTCTTCGTCTAATAGTGGCGCAATCATAGAGTTGCGATTGGTACATACCACAGCGATATCATCGCCTGTCAGACGAGGCCTCCCGCAGAACATGGCAGTGATAAGTTTCTCGCTGATGGGGCTGACAGGGATCGGATAAGGGTTAAGCCTTCTTAAGCTTTGTCAAGCTTTTGTTGGCAGCATGCCACACATGCTCCCGGTGAATGCTGCTTGTAGCCTACAATACTCGTGTCCTTGAGCAAGTCATCTGATTGAGGCTGTGTGTGTTACGCCTGGAGAACTGGAGAAATTGTCGTAAATTCGTGAAGTGCTTCACGCGCCCACCAGGTGGTGCTTCATGATGAAAGACGCTATGACCAGAGGAAAAGTACAGGTTTCTAGTATATTGTACATGTTTGTGGCGCTTTCGTGGATGGGTGTAGATTGAGTGTTGCATGTTCCCCTTGCAACACGTGGGATGGGCCTGTGTCTGGGCCCTTAAGCTGTCCCGTTGCGTATCCCGCTAGTTCTTTCCGCTGTGCATTGGCCGATAATCTTGGGAAGCGCATGATCTTTAGTGGTCTTGAGGGCGAGAGGTCTGTTGCGAAGAAGGGCACACGCCCTTGACCTAGACTCTGGCGTTTTCTGCGTTCCTTGAGTCTCCCTTACACCCCTACGTTGGATTCCCGGGACCCCGTGGGGGTAGCCGCAGTATCGAGGATTTCTGGATGCATATACGGGCCAATCAAGTCTCTGAGCGGGCGGCAGAGATAGTCAAGGGCGACACGAGTGGTGGGTGTCTTCAGCATACCCTTAGTGGTAGCGACGCATAGTTTCTAGAAGCTGGAAGCGGGCTGTTAGCTGAGGTGTTGGCGCCCTCTAAGAAGACCTCTGTCCTATAACGAAAATTCGAGATGAGAGTTGAAATGGATGGAGTTTCAATATATGCAAGAGGTCGCGAAGTTGTAAAACTGATGTTCGCTACGGATTCCACGGGCCAGGCCGCCATCATCCACGCTTGGCCATGACGCAACCACCATCACGTTCGGAAGCGTCCATCTCGAGCCACACCTCCGTGCCGCTCTACCAACACCTCCAAGCATGCAACCCACTATAGCGGTCCCCGCCGTTGCTGCGCTAGTCTACCGAGCATACTCTCGCAAATCACTGACTCCAGTCGGTATTCTGGTGGCCTTCGCGACAGCAGTCGTGCATGTGTTGCACCCATGGAGTGTATTCTTCGTGCTTCTTGCCGTCTTCTTCCTGGCCGGTAGTACTGTGACGAAGGTACGTTTGATGAAGAATGCGATAGACGAGTACTAACACGAGACAGGTCAAACACGACATCAAAGCGAAACTGACACAGTCCGCGACGGGCGCATCTGGTGGTGAAGGCGAGCGCAATCATGTTCAGGTCATCGCGAACTCCGGCGTAGCCTCGGTGTTACTCTTGCTGCACCTCTGGCAGCTAAGGAAAGAAGGGAGATACAACGACCAGGGTCTATGTTGGCACAAAGGGGGTGATGCCCTGGTCATAGGCATTGTAGCGTAAGCGAGTGTACTTCATGTCATAGCATGTGATTGCTAACATACTCTAGCAACTACGCCGCAGTCGCCGCCGACACCTTCTCCTCCGAACTCGGTATCCTTTCGAAATCAAAGCCACGTCTCATAACAGCTCCATGGCGTGTCGTCCCGCCAGGCACAAATGGAGGAGTGACTGCGACTGGACTTGGTGCAGGCCTATTGGGGGCGTTCATACTCTCAGCTACATCTACGCTGTTCCTGCCTTTCTGTAAAGACTGGAATTTGCCCGAGAAGATCACCTTTACACTTGCTCTGACAGCTGCTGGCTTTAGCGGAACACTACTCGACTCGCTTCTGGGTGCTCTGGCTCAAGCGAGTGTTGTCGACGTCCACTCTGGAAAGGTCGTAGAGGGCGAAGGAGGCAGGAGAGTTCTCGTAAAAAGCAGCCATCCTCTTCATCTTTCCAAGACAGGTCAAGTGCGTAGCAAAGTCAGTAGTCGTGCGGAAGGCAAGGATGGCATTGCAAAGACGAGCGGGGCGGACACTGCGGCGTCGATCAAGGCATCGGAGACAATGATGAGAGCTGGGGGAAGCGGCAATGCAGTCGTGGATGCACAGCATGAGAGTCGGAAGATCGAAGTCGGGAGCGATCTGCTGGACAACAATGCTGTCAACATTCTCATGGCAGCTATGGTCAGTGTAGGGGCCATGGTCGTCGCTTGTGTGGTTTGGGATCTGCCGTTGAGCAGCATAGTCGGGATCTAGCTATCCGCAGCTGAAGGTGTTTATGCAAAGCTATGATTCATATCAGATATTTCGTTCGAATGGTTGTGGAATGGTGAGGTTGGGATTTGGAGCATCGATATGGCTGTGCCAAGACTGCGCTAGTCGGGCGCGTCACCTCCGTAGCCTGGAGCTCCATCGATAGCAACAGTTGGACATCCCGCCTTCGAACATCACCAACACCTCAGCCAACTAAACCGTGTATTCGAGGCTGAACTCTTGCAACAATCAAATCCATACCACCCCACAAGTCTCAGCGCCACATTCAAACAAGATGGTATGCTATTGGCATCCCAGCGCTCGTGTACACAGTGCCCTGGTCTAACACTTATCCAGTCTCTCCGCATCGTCCCCCACAAGGCGCACTCCACGCAGACCGCTCTGGAGACTTCAGCCCCTTCAGCCCCCGGTGTCCACGATACCCTGCGCTCTCGCCTCGGCCAAACCACCACAGCATCCAGCGCCGCCTCATCGTCGACAGCACCTGTCGCTCTCCAGTCCGCCCACCCTCTCGAGGCCCGTCTCACCCAATGGCGAGACACCCAAGACCGCCTGAAGATGGAGATGCTGAGGCGACAGTTCGGCATCGCAGAGCCAGTGCGTAGGGGTATGGAGCTCAAGATCGCCGAGGCGGGCGAGTGGAGGCCAGCAACTCTGGGTGGAAGCAGCAACGTTCACCGGGACATTCTGCAGGGACGGGACACGGAGATTGGCTGGGAGGATGTCTTCACTGGCAACGAGCTGCGTGAGGTGCCAGACTTCCACACCGAGATTGAGCACAAGATGAAGATGAACTGGTAGAGCGTGTATGGTGCTTGGGTAGAACACATGGCGGGTATACTGAATGCATTGGTAGCGACACTTCATCCGCCCAAGCCATACTACGGACCGTTTACGATATGGACAACCGGCGTTGGCATAGAACCAAGACACGAATGAAATAATGATACGTTCACCAGCATGGCTTGACTAACCTGCATGTGTTTTCTCTTGTTGGGCACTGGAATCGAATATAACCGGCATGATTGGCGAATCGATATGGACTCGGATCACTAGTTTGGGTGTAAGGTCGGCAAACGGCATGATGGTTATTGACTTCGTACGAAGAAGTTGGTCTTTCACGGCTGATCACCCTCAATACCTAACTCGTCCGAGAGCTATTCGTTGTGTCCTTGCTGAAGGGAACTGTTCCAGCAGCTGTGCATGCCTGAAGGTTGCATTCTGGTTTTGCGTGATTGGTTGATCCTTCGTCATAATGATCTGATGTTCGACAGACATAGCATTCTGGCAACTGACTAGGGATGGTGAAAACGTCAGGTCGCATATTCTGTGCTTATGACATGCTGAACAAGACAATCTACTGTCATTCCCCAGGGTGTCTCGGAACGAGCCCGGGTCCACTCGGACTGCTGTGCATGTGGCGTAAAGCAGATGCATGAACAGCTCAGCTGACCAATAATGGCCATGGGCATGCAATGCAGGGGCAGACGCTTGGGGAGCCAGAGCCTGGCGCGTTGCGGGCCTAGCAGTGTAGGCAGTGACAGGAGAAGCACAAGTCGGCTGGCTGTGAGATTGCTGGTACACGTCTATCGGTACCAGCAAACATTGGGCGGGTGGCATCAGCCCAGGTATTGAGGCGGTGTTCTCGGCTCAGTAGTGGCTCTGGGTGGAGACGGCGGGTCGCTCTTGCCGCGTTTGCGGATTGCGGAGAAGGGCATAACAAGGCGGCGACGGCGACTTCCCAATCGCGCACGGTCGCCCGACCTTCTCTCTCACGCCCACAGGCCCGATACATCTCAACACCAAACTATTTTTCGCTGCCGCGCCCTCTGCAACGACGACGCCTGCCCGGAAGAATCCCCCCGCCGTGCCATCGTCGTCCCCTCGCTTGGCCCGTCCAATCGCTCCCCTTTCGCATCGCCGCCGCCCGTCGCGAGTGCAGTCGGCCGACCACCATGGCGTCTACAGCGGACCAAGCCCCCACGGCACCGCAAACCACTCCACAACAGCCCGCCGCAGGGTCGCGACCGCAGAGCAGCAGCGAAGGCCTGTCGTCCAGCCCCGTCGAGATGCGGACTCTTCAGGCGTCGGGCGCCGTCCCAGCTCCCGCCAGCACGAGCACGCACGTCGCAGAGACCCCCGTTCCAGTCGCGATAGCAGCTTCTACACCACACGTGACCGAGATCAGCGCCTCGGAGGACGCGCCTGTCGCTGCTGCCCCGTCTGCGAAACCCGCACCGCCTGCTGCGTTAAATCGCGCAGAGACCGAGGCGATTGGGCCGTCGACCGACACTCCAGCCGCGAACCCAGACAACACCAATGGCCCCGTGCTGGTCATAATGCTGCTCCTCACCAGCGGCTCGAGACACCCCTACAAGATTGAGGAGAAGTACCTCAAGAAGCGCAACGTCAATGTCGAGAACATGGACCCCTACAACATCAGCGTATACACGCTCAAGGAGCTGATATGGCGGGACTGGCGAGAAGGTACGCATGCGCATGTCTTCTCTACGTGGCGCAAGAGCTGGGAGAAGCTTGGCTCGACAGTGGGGTGGCTATGTTGACGTCTTCGGTCTTGATCTGCATGATGCCCAAAGAGCATCCCTTTGCAGCCTTCTTCGTGCAACCCGCTAACTTGTCATTACAGAATGGGAGACCCGGCCCACATCGCCAGGCTCAATACGACTGATACACTTTGGTCGCATGCTCGACGACAAATCCCCACTCAAGGGTAAGCACCTCCATCTCATCGTATCATGTCAACGTTCTTGGCACGGCTCGTCCAATCGCTCGGCACATGCCGATCATTGGTTAATGCAGCCACGACGCGCAGCCCGCATCGATAGACACTCCAGACTCCAAGGCCAGCTACTGACATCGGACAGACTGCCGGTTCCAGACAGACTCGCCTAACGTGGTGCACATGACAGTCAAGCCACAGGAAATGGTGGACGACGAGGAAAACGCCAAGACTGGCAAAACTGGCAGCCGAAGAGACAACGACGAGGAACCTACAGCTGGCTGTCGCTGCATCATTTTATAGGCATGTGATCAGTCGACGACACTCTGGGTCCGCAAAAGTATATACAACATATCGCGCGCAACGGTGGACCAAGTCTTTGGCCCGTCGCTTTTCTCATCGTACCCTTCGAGGGTGTTTCTGGTTATCATAATTGGCCGTTGCAGGCGGCTTTGGGTCGCGGCGTTTTGTGAAGCGAAGTTGGGTACTTTCCTCACTCAACACAGTCTAGTTTCTGCTTCCTTGCGAGCATATGGGGTTCGCAGTAGTTTGGTCGAACTTGGAGGTCATTTTCTTTATCTTTTGTATAAGTACGTACATTTTCTGTCGAGGGAGTATCGCTGGGTCAGGGGAACATGGGAATAGACCGTATTGAATCTTGTGACAAATCCTTCTTATGTGAAGTAATTGGAATAACGAAAGTGACAAGCGTTGATTGTCGCGATGCGAGACGCTAGTTGGGCGATGGTATCGTGTCAAGGTGTTCGCAGCTGCCAGGTGGACCCTGATCCCGAGGTTGTGTTCGATGCCGTCATCAACGCTTGAGCTAAGCTCCGATGTCTCTTCATCACACCACGCACCAATTCTCACAACCACACACCATCGTGACTCAATTGCCCATACATCATTATGGTGCTTCAGGACGTTGAAAACACAGCCCCGGAGGGCTTCTCAGATAACCCATACCCCTCCTCGGACGACCCATATGCTTCCGCGTCGCCGCCCTCCTCAGGCGCTCGCTTCGACGCGAGCGTCCTACCCCAGCCATTACCGATCATAGGCACCTTTATGGGCTTCTCCGATCGTGCCGTTCGCTTCAAGACCGAGACCACCCTTAAATTCGCCGAGCGCAAAGTCGGCCGCCAACTGAATTCAGAAGAAGCGCAGGCGCTCGCATTTCACATATACCAGCTTGAGCAGACAAAGAGCTATTTCGCCGCCACCGGTGCAGCTGCAGGAACGTACCAATGGTGGAGGACTATGGATAAGATGAAATATCCCTTTTATCAGCCCAAGGTGGAGGACATTGACCGGAACAAGTTTGGTCCGATCAAGGGCAACATGGCGCAGTTTGCACGACACACATGGCGATTCAGTTTGTACGTTTTGGTGGCAGGACAGATGGGCAATATCATCGGTCAACTCCTCGCGCAACCGCTCGCTGCGGTCAATACCTCGAATGATCCGAAGCTGGAGCAGTTTGGGCAGGAGTTGAAGGCTTCATCACACGCTGAAGGACAAAGGACCGCACAACAAGGACGTGAGATTGAGGATAGGCGACGACAGTTCCAGGAACAGGTCAGGAACAAGGCAGGAGGTGGCCCATCACCACAGGCTAGCTGGGGTAAGCAGCCTCAAGGGAACGCTGATGGAGGCGACGACATGAGCCCGACCGCTGGAAACGAGTCGTGGGGTACCAGAACCGCGGGATCAGACACATGGGAGACGTTCTCAAACGACACATCACAACCAGCTCCACAACGCCAGCAAGCACCGCCCTCGTCTCTTCCATTCGATGACGACGCCTCCCCCACTGGCGGCCTCTTCCAAGACGAAGTCAACAACCCACAACAACCCCAATCCCAATCCCAAGCAAGACCTGGTGAATCGTCATGGGATCGTCTAAGGCGCACAGGAGGAGGAGCAGCAGCGCCACTTCAAAGGCCACAGCAGCAACAATCGCGCAGAGCGGAGCCAGAGCGCAGAGAGCAAAGGGAGGGGTCCACGCTTGGAGATTCGTATACGTTTGTTGCAGGCGATGAGGAGAGGGCCAGGGAGAGACAGCGCGCACAGCAAGAGTTTGATGCTCGGCTAGAGCAGGAGCGCCAAGGACGTGATTTCAGTGACGAGGGAGGTAAGAAGTGGTAGAGGCGGTGAGTGGAAGGTATACCAATGAAGAAAGATTGATTTGTCGTATGCATGTGCGTTTCCCCGATTCATCCAAGTCGTGGACTCCTGACTTCTCACAGTGTGGTCACATGCGCGCTTTCACTTCCTCGTCTGCGGAGTGGAAACTTTTAGGCTTCTCTTGCTCGCTCCCATATAATCGCCCACTCACCGCGTTCACTTTTTCAAATGTCACTTAAATAACCTGCTCTCTCACTTCTCAACCTTTGCACAATCACCCAGCTGCCAGCCGCCGACAATGAACGACGACGACTACGAAGCGAACGATAACTTTTGGAGTGACTTCTGGCCAAGCGATTGCAGCCCCGAGGCCTTACAGCTAGCTTTGGCCATGAAGGAGTCTGGCATCGCCATCCGCCCAACACAGAATGGCTTCGAGGTCAACCAGGAACCAGGCCGCCCACATCCCATCATAGGCGAATCCCCGAAATGCTGTCCCGATTCTAAGCACTGGACCATGGACGACGGTGACTGGGTCTGCGTTGGGTGTGGTGCGGTGTACGCGCAGAACTTTTTTCACCAAGCCGCGCAACCATCTCTGGTTCCACTCGTTCCTCCTACTGACCTGGTGGTCAATGGAAATCTCGTTCTGCCGCCCATGTCTTGCTGCCTGAAGCCTGACCCTCGTGAGGATGGAGATGAGCGGACTCTGTGCGACCGCTGTGGCCAGGAATACTTCGATTATAAATATGATGCGGACTTTCAGAAAGCGATCCAAGCAGGCTCGGGATTTGGTACTGGTGGGCCGACGTCTGGTGAGTCAGGGCAATCGAATGGTCGGCAAGCGGGGCCTGACTGGAGGAACCAAGGTAAGAGGGCCCCATTAATTTTCTGGTGAGGATTGAAAGCTAACTTGTGCAGCCGATCTATACATGTACAGTCATCGTGAAGCAGCATCTCAGAACTACGCTCTTCTTTCGTCGGGATCAGCTACTGGATCGAGCGAGTTCCAGGCATCCACCGCCTTGACACGTCGTCGTCTACGCGCACCGCGTTCTGAAGGCGATATTCGAGCATTGGGAGACGAAGACGACGAGAATCTTGCGGCTTCTCTCCGTGTACCTTCCTTCAACCCAATCCTTCCGCCAGCTCCACCAGTCAATAATCCCACCCCAGGACCTTCAAAGCCCAAGGCAAGACGCGCGATAAAACCACCTCCTATCACCTCTAACGTTCCGGTGCGGTCCCGTCAGCCTAGATATCGCACGCCCACTCACTGCCTCACTTGCATGGCAGAAAAGGGTATCCGCAACATGAACTGCACACTCTGTCATCAGTGTCACTCCGAACGCCATACCACCGGCAGATGCAAGATGTTGAAGCCCAAGTTCCACAAGTTCATGGAGCTTTCTGTGGAGCTACGCCAGCGCATTTATGCGCTCGCACTCGATACAGACCGACCTATCAGGCCTCATCTGTGCGACTACACCGACGGCCAGGTCGTTCAGTTCCACGACGACAATGCAGAGCATCACTTCGCCACCAGCGATCTCCTCGGTATCACCCGTGTCAGCAAGCAAGTCCGCGAGGAGTCCCTTCCTATGTTCTACTCGACAAACACCTTCTCCATCGGCTATGATACTTCGACTTATTTCGACCGTCTCGCGTACCTGGGCCGTTTCCACATGGTTCGCCACGTCCGATTCCAGATCGATAACCGCAAGGAGTCCATGTCGCCCAGCATTCTGCGGCGTATGAACCAGTACATCAAGGAAGCAGACGTCTACGAGAAGCAGCTGACCGGTCCCGTTGGCCAGCATATCTCATCGCTGAAGAAGCACCCCCAGTACCTCTACGGCGGCTGCCCCGAACTAAACACCCTCATCACACTCATGAAACTCACCTCCCGCCTCGACAACCAGACCAAAAACCAGTGCGAAGGAAAGGGCAAAGGCAAAGCCACCGACATAACCACCAGCAGCTCACCCTTCCACTCTAAGCTCGTCGTCCCTGTCTCCTCCGTCCCAAACTTCATCGCCTACACCGCCTACAAATGGTTCCCAACCGTCATGTACGGCCTCGGCATCCAACTGCACTACGTCGACAACACTCCTTTTGCCTTTGTCGATGGCGGCACTGTCGGCATTACGTGGGAACAGCGGCTGCAGAAGAAGGACTTTGGCGATATCCCTGATTACGTTGATCCGGTTGATAGTAGCGGGCAGACGACGGCGTATAAGATGGCGCTTAAATTGGATCCGGGGTTGGAAGGGAGGCAGAGACCGAAGGCGTGGGCGTATCTGAGGGAAACTTGTACGGGTGGGAATTCTCAGTGGTTTGATTTGCCGACTGAGGGGGGTGGGGTTGGGTATTAGATGGGGGATGGAATGAGAGGGTGATTGATTCGGATGATGATGACAAAATAGATATAATATGAGAGAAATCAATGCCTTAGCATGAAGTCACAGTACTCCATGAAGAGTATTTCTAGAAAGGCAGAGTTGGTTGTGGGGAGCAAACCCATGTACTAAGACACGTGAGGCTAGAGCACCTGCAGGCTGACTGTAAACAGGCAGGTACGTCCCACCCATCACATCTGACATCTCACATCACATTTCACCATTACCATTTCCCCCTAGTTATTTTATATACACTGATTATGTCACTCTGCATTACTTGTAGCTCCATACCCTTCCGCGCGCTCGCCCGCGGCGACCATCCTCCAGGGTGGAAGAAGAAATCTTGGACCGACGACAATGGCATATCCTGGGGCCACGACAGCGAGACATGGATCTGCGACAAACGCCAAACCAATCTACCATTATTGAGAGAAAGCGCTATCGACTGCATAATATGCAGCATGCTCATACGGGATGTGGAAACACGACCGATTTACAAACGAGTCGCACAAGAAGTGGACATGGAGGCCACTCCAGCATGGCTTCATCTATCCGAATCTGAAACATACGGCACAAAGCTGGATCTCTATCTAGACAAGGGCATAAATGAAGCCACTGCTGTGGAGTTTCGAAATAGATTTGGTATGTTTGGATAGGATCTTGTTGCTGACCCATTGCGAGAACGCTAATCCAAGACAAGATACCCCATCTCCGAACTTATTCAAGCCAGTAAAATTAGAAGACTCGCTTGACCCGACGCCAGTGAAGCAATTTAGGGCTTGGTTTGATAAATGCAACGCCCGGCATGAGAGATGTTCTGCGATCCAGCAAGATTCGTTGTTGCCTACAAGAGTGCTGGATCTCGATGACATGCCCAGTTCCGACTCTCTAGCCGAAAACATGAAGCAGTGGCCAGAACTGTTTTCTCAATCCAAATGTAAGCTAGTCGAAACGACCGCTGGTCAGAAAGGGAAGTACGCAACGCTGAGCTATTGTTGGGGAAATGGGTTGCCGTTCATGACTACCACAGAGACGCTTCCAATGCGAAAGAGCAGCATCGGCTTTCAAGATCTTCCTAAGACGCTTCAAGATGCTGCTATGGTGGTGCGGTTCCTTGGTCTACGGTACGTATGGATCGACTGCTTGGCAATTGGTATGAACCGACTCCTCTGTATACAGTACATATGCTAATGCTTATACTCTCGCTCTCAGTACAAAATGACACAGCAGACTGGGAAAAAGAATCGGCTGTCATGGCCGACATCTACTCAGGATCATACATCAACATTGCTGCATCCAACGCTTCACATTGCGGAGCAGGCTTCCTAGGACCACGGAAGATGCCAATGACTGAACGTATTGAAATCCACGATAGCGAAGGTGATCTAGAAGTATATCTCGTCGCTCAACAGACCCGCAACTACGTAAGCCCCACCCCCGGAGACGCCGTCGTCTCCTCGCTAACAAAATCCAGGCACTACCAAGCGACCCCCTCGAAACACGAGCCTGGGTCCTCCAAGAACAACTCCTACCATCCCGCTCCCTCCATTTTGGCAGCGCCAACATGTTCTGGCGCTGTCCCGACGGCATCTCGCACGAAGAGCAAAGGCGAGGCTGGACGCACCTCTACACCCTCGACGCCGTAGTCTACAGCATCAACCTCCCCATTGGTGCCGCCATCGGCCTAGACGCATGGTTCCAACTCGTCCGCGACTACACCGCCCGCGGGATAACATACCCCAAAGACAAATTCCCCGCCATCTCAGGCGTCACGACCGTCTTGCAGCGTATGACTGGCGACGTCTGCGCTGCGGGACTGTGGAAGCGGAATTTCGCCAAGTGGCTCCTGTGGGTACCTAGGCATGATGTTGCGCCTTTTAAACGGTCTGACGTTTGGATGGCGCCGTCTTGGTCGTTCATGTCTGGGGAAGGACCTGTGGATTACGGGTTAGGTGATCTTACTACAGGTATGAATACTTCGCTGCGAGGCTTCTGTGCATTTCTTGAAGAATGCAGGGTCGTGCCTAAAGGACTTAATCTGCTTGGTGAGTTGAAAGATGGGTGGGCAAAGATCAGTGGATCGGTGACCGACGTTACTGCTATCGGGAAAGATGTAGCGACAGGGAAGAGTCCGTATCGGTCGTGTAAGGTGCAGATGCGCGATCAAAGCTACCATGATGCGCGCGTTCTTTTCGATGTCGAGGCATATGAGGCTTGTGAGGTTCTGATCGTTGCGCCGGCTTTGGGTGTGGCAATCATTAGTACGGACAAAGAGCGGGGCGAGTATGTGAGGGTTGGACTGGTGGTGATTAAGAGGGTAAAATCCGAGGTGAAGAAAGATGTAAGTACAAATACGGTCAAAAGTGACGATGATGAGATCGCTAACATCATGGTAGCAGTCGAAAGAGTGGTACCCTGAAGCGGAGGACTATTCCGAGCCACGGTCGATTGTTCTGCGTTGAGGCGGCGGACTTGCATGCCAAATACGAGGCGTGTGTGGATCATGTTGAATGTCGGCGTAAAATACGAGCCGCCAGTTAAGTAAAGGTTGAACCAATACTCATGACATTCATCGAGTATGAGCGAGTCTGATTTGGGGGACTCGCGTAGCCTCAGGTTTTCGACCATGGTTCGCTACCGCACATATCCATAGTCCAAACGACCAGGAAAGTGGGCGAATTATTTGAGTAACACAGGAACAAAGCTGCGGATATATAAAGTGTGCCCTCAATCATTAGAAGTCACATATCGACCTACAATACTTCAACCCCAAAGCAAAAAATCTACGCATTTGCCACAAACAAAACATTAAAAAGGCTATACCCAAAGATGCCTTCCGAGAACGAACGACCAACCGATGAGATGACGACCCTTCAAGCTCAATGCACAGCCAAGTCATTCCATGAGCAGCTTTATGAACACCATAGGAGGGCGGCGACTACCCCGGATATAATGGGCCAGATTATCAGACCTGAGCCAGTTCTGTACCATCAGCAGAGCTACATACGCCATCGGTCTGGATGCGTATGTACCCTTCCTTCCTCACCAACACAAGAGTACAAACGCTTTGAGGGTGAATACGAGACGGCAGAACAATTCGCTCAGGATTGGAACCCAGCAAAATTCCCCAAAGCAAAAGAATGGGCAAACGACGATTTCCGCTCAGCGATACAGCACTGGACTTTTGATCGCAATAAGAAGAACACACCTGAAGCTATTGATGAAGCAGAAGCGGCACTGTATGATCCAAACAGCGGTTCCTGGGCTGGTACGCAAGAGTGGGTTAGAGAACAACACGTTTGCGAGACAGTGTATGTATGTCTCTTGAAAGTGTTGAGACGATATGGGTACTGGAGACATTCCATCACCCTTCGGTCCAAGTCTTGGGACGGCCAAAAGATAACGATATATCGCACGCAGGGGGCGGAGGACCTTCCCCTATGGCTTCAGTGTCATGGATTTGAGATTGAAGATGATGAGATTGTGGCTGATGAGGATGGGGAGGACGTAAAGAAGCTAGACGCTATGGTAGGTGAATGGCTTTCAACCTTGGAAGGAGAGGAAGTAGATATCTTGGAGAGATGAACAAGATGGAATGAAGGGGGCAGGATGAGATGTTGTTTGTATGGGAGTTAGAAACCGGCGGTATATTGCCGCGCGATGCAAGATGCAGTATGATAGTGACTAAGAGGATCAAACAACGTGAGACCCCCTCATTAGGAGAGGTAACAATACGTTCCATGCTACAACAATTGAGTAGAAGTATACATCATCTTCTATACTACCTACTTGATCAGATATACCACTATGTATGCAGCAACCGCATGATGCGACACAAGCTCCAGAAATGCCCATTTCCCTAACCTTCTTGTTCGTGGACGATGGGCGCGTTCATACACTCTAGACAACATTCCTGTGCGGTAATCGCAGAGCATGTTATCAACAACAGGTCTAGAGAGATCCTCAAGATCATAAAACTGCAGAGTATTGGATTGAATGATCGTAAGACATGTCTGACTGTTCGACTTAGAAAGAGACTGCAGATATGATGGTAGCAAAGCCCTGGGGTTCCCTGTAGCGGATGCCCGGAAATAAGCTACCCGGTAGAATGCGGGGAAGTCGACGGTCCCTGAGTCGCGTCTCTGCGACAACAACAACCTCGGTGCACCTAGCTTTCCCCGACTCCCTGCGAAAGGAAGCTTTTGCGATGAATCACATTACCTGTTCTCGCGCATTGTCTTTGGTAGACCCGGTTGATTGGGGTTAAAGAGACGGATCGGTCATTGTATCTTTGATGAACACCTCTGGAACCGGACGATAAGTGGAAAGTGGTCGTTACTATGGCATGTAAGCATCTACCTCTATCCTCTCGTGGTATTCTCGGATGTTGACTATCTTCAAGTACCTATAATCGCCGGAGCAGCAGGCACAGCAGCCCTAGGAGCCTACCTCAACGCGAAATATCATATTGCCCATGACCTCAGGCGTAAACGCGGTGCTCTCTCGCCGACACAAGATGTCCTCGACTTTATCACCGACCGTGCAACTCGCAAACGTGCTCTCACGTACCACGCTTTCGAAGACCAGGTCCGCAACCGGCCGAACCATCCGTTCCTCATCTTCGAAGGCAAAACCTGGTCATACAAGGAGTTCTTTGATGCATTCACCAGGGTGGGGAATTGGTTGATAGAGGACCTGGGCATACAAGCTGACGAGGTGGTTGCTGTGGATGGCGGGAATAGCCCAGAGTATCTAATGCTCTGGTTCGCCCTGGATGGAATTGGAGCTGTTCCGAGCTTCGTCAACTGGAACCTCACTGGGACAGGATTGGTGCATTGCGCAAGGGCAAGTATTCCTGGAACTGGGCGGATAGACACTGGCTTACTTCTGCAATAGCTATGCAACTGCAGATTCCTCATCGCAGACGCCGATGTCAAGAGCAATGTCGAGCCATGCCGTACGGATCTCGAGGAGACCGGCATCAAGATCCAGTACTACGATCCCTCGTTCTTCGCGTCGCTACCGAACCCGACTATTATACCAGACTCGCGCCGCGAACACGTTACTATAGAGTCCCTCCGCTCGCTACTGTATACTTCCGGAACGACCGGGCTGCCCAAAGGTGTGACTTTGAGCACTGGTCGCGAGCTCTTGACTGGCTACAGCGCCGCCAAATACCTCGAACTGAAACCGGCATCCAGAATGTACACATGTATGCCACTTTATCACGGGGCTGCGCATGGCCTTTGCGTTACACCGATGGTTCATGCTGGCGGTACAGTCGTATTGAGCCGGAGGTTTTCGCACAAGACCTTCTGGCCTGAAGTCGCAGCTTCAGATGCGGATATCATTCAGTATGTCGGCGAGCTCTGCAGGTATCTACTCAACGGCCCGACGAATGCATTCGAGCGGAAACACAAAGTAAAGATGGCATGGGGCAACGGCATGCGCCCTGACGTCTGGGAACCCTTTCGTGAGCGTTTCAACATACCCATCATCAACGAATTATATGCGGCTACCGATGGATTAGGGGCGACATTCAATCGCAACGCTGGTCCCTTCACGGCGAATAGCATTGGTCTCCGAGGCCTGATCTGGAATTGGCGGTTCGGCGACCAGGAAGTGAGGGTGAAGATGGATGTTGATACGGAAGAGATCATGAGAGATGCAAACGGCTTTGCAATCAGATGTGGAGTGAACGAGCCGGGCCAAGTGCTGCATAGATTAACGCCGGAGACGGTGGCTACTTCACCAGGCTACTACAAGAACGAAGGTGCCACAGAGAATAGGAGAATTAGGGATGTGTTCGAGAAGGGTGATATGTAAGTCATCCTTCCAATCTCGTCGACTGCAAGCTTATGATAGTAGATGGTTCAAGTCTGGAGACATGATGCGACAAGATGCCGACGGCCGCGTCTTCTTCGTCGACCGTCTAGGTGATACATTCCGTTGGAAGTCAGAGAACGTATCGACAAACGAAGTAGCCGACATGCTCGGAAAGTTCCCGCAGATCGCTGAAACGAACGCATACGGCGTCCTTGTGCCTGGATACGACGGCCGAGCGGGGACTGCATCTATCGTTATGGCAGATGGAGTCACAGAGTCAACATTCGACTTCGCAGCCCTGGCAAAGCACGCGAAAGCGGTCTTACCGAGTTATGCAGTGCCGCTGTTTCTGAGAGTGACGCCTGCATTAGAGTATACGGGTACTTTAAAGATTCAAAAGGGTAGGTTGAAGACGGAGGGTGTTGATCCGGATAAGATCACTGGAGAGGATAGGCTGTACTGGCTACCGGAGGGTAGTGATCGGTATATTCCATTTACGAAGAAGGATTGGGAGGCTGTAGTGGAGAAGAGGGTACGATTGTCATAGTGTCTCTAGTATAGCTAACCTCACACCAAACGCATCGTTTGTTCTAAGAGCCATTTCTACTCCTAAATTAAGTGCTACACCATGAGTTCAACGCTTTCTATGGCCTACATTGACGTTAACCTATCCACTTTGCATGTTTCCATCTCGGTGTAGGCTGCAGACCTACTCAACCTCTGCCTTGTGTGAAGGGTACTGGTGACTAATTCAGGCCACCAAGGAAATCCAAGTTATCAAGTACAACCGCCGCCATCCCAGTTGGCCATCATCCACGTAAGTGTTGATCACTCACTACATCTCTTCGATCCACTTTTGAACGACAAAAGACCCCACTGGGCATCAATCATCGTCGCCTTCTCGACATGCATCGCCCGCACTCTACCTTCGTTCCATGGCTGCACCATGGGGCTCATTACGCTGATCTCAAAAACACCTTCAGGGCTGTACGCTACGTCCAAGGCGCAGCTAGCCCCATTGTGGCTGCATAGACGCTGGGGCGTAAGGGTCCACAAACCATGATCTTTCCGCCCATGACATTCGTCATGTTCTACGTTGCGGGTGATACACGTGGAAAGGAATGCTGGTTAATGTGTTGGTTAAAAGGGTAGGTGATCGAGCCAATCACGCGACACGGGGTTGAACTTGCGTGCATTGTTGTGTGTCCCGAGAAGAGGGTCGAGTCCGGAGATTTGGTCTGTGGTTTTCGGTGCGGCAGGTTGTCGCTTCATTATATGAGATACTATGGAGGATTTGGGAAGAGATTGAGTGTGTGCTTGGACCGTGAAGATGGCTTGTTGTGCTGTTGAGGTGGAAAGTGAGTTTGGTTGGGGAATGGAGCTACGTAGAGGGGTCCTCCTGGTGCTGATTGTGTTCTACGTGTCTCTGAGAGCTAAATGCGCCACCTGTTGTAGTTCCCGGGATGCCTTAACATACACAAGCATTGATGTATAGCCTTTGGTTGTCCAACTTGATAGCCAACACGAAACAAGCAAGTGGGCAGCCAGGAATTACCTTGGCCTACATGATGGATCTCCTGTCAGAGAAGAGATCGAAGCATTAGACTGTCGGTAGATTTACCGGAGCGGAAATCTAGGTTGTAACCTTCGATAGTTTGCTGTCAAACTGTGAGGCGACGTTGGGCGTTGGGTAGCTCTGGCGTATTGAATCCCACGAGTCGCACTCGACCAACGCATTGTAATTACCTTTCAAACTATGCTTTGGAACAAGCAGACCATGCGCTTCATCCACGAACAACGTTAGATGAAGTGAAGCATGATTCAGCAAGACGCCATCGTGATCAGTCGTCCCAGGGTAAACGAAGGGACAACTGAAGCGAGCCGACAAGCGAAAACGTCAACCCGGATTCGATCAAACCTTCAATCGCCGTTAAAGCGCGCCATTCCCCTTTGACCCAAAACAACAATGCGACACTTTACCCCAACTCACCTCCAACAGAACTATAATACACACAGATCTTCACGCGACAACCGCATACAGACGGTGTAGTCAAGCTAGCACCCAACTTCCCTAACCGCCACGCACCTGCCAATTTACCAACAGTAAGGAAAAGTCTCCGAATCCAGCCAAAAACACCACAAATCTCCCCCAGAAACTCTCCAGTTGGTCGGTTCGCTTGCTCCCCACCCCCTTTCGCAGCCCAGCCCCCACACGAAGGGGGGGCGCGCAATACCTGTATCGATCGCCATGCTCGAGTCCGCTCATTTTCAGCCCTACAATCGCCCGCTGTCATCGAAACCAAATCTGAGGTTGAATCGTAATCATCGTTAAATTCAGCCCAACGGTTCTATTCCCATCTTAGATGGGGCAGACCAGAAACTTAGTAAACAGGTGGCATGCACTGGGCGTGTGATCGACCTAGCCGCCCACCAGCGCTCGGTACTCAACCTGTTACGCGTCCGGTGTGGAAAAAAAGGGAAAAGGACCAACAATCATCTGCCGGACTTTCTGAACGGTGTGCGCAGGACTACGTTGGCAGTTGGTGCTTGGTGGTGGTTTAATCGGTGCGAGAACTGTGTATTCGGGGCGAATGTCGCGATGCATGGGTGACCGTGGCTAGGATCTGGTTCTGTCCTGGTCTAGCTCGGCTCTCCCTCACCTTCAAGTCCCTGACTCGACTCACCAACATGATCGTGGAAGTGATGCGCACGAATACCTGTCGAATGGAAAATGCCGGACGCTGCAGGGCTCAACGGCACATGGATTTTCGCTTTCATCGGGCTGGGCGCATCGCTGGACGGATACACCTCATTTACCAGAAAACGGGAATACTGGTAACACGGATTTCTTTGTTCCGCTTCGCAATACTGTACGGATTAGTACGAAGGCGGGATACGGGTTTTTACATTGGGCCGACTCACGACATATCGTCGTCAGGTTTGTTGTGCTATAGGGGGTTCGCGGAAGCTGGGGCAGGGGGTTTGGCCGCGTGCGCTCTTTGTCAATCTGAAGGTCTGGACAAGGATGGCATCGTGGGCACGGGTTTCCGAAGCTTCCGCCGCCGCACCGGACGGGCGAGGAGAGGGCGCTCATGACGCGATGCGACGCGTCGTCTTTCTGCTTTCGAGATGACGGTGTAGCAGCATGAGGATGAATGCGACGAAGACGGTGTGGAATACATGTCAGACGCCTACTTCTTACACCCCGCGTGGAGGGTAAATTCTCCTTCAGCCCTACAACGCGCGAACGGTTGTCAGATCAGTAAGCCCTTGCGCGAGCAACCGCCGGTGGAGTTGACCCTGGAGAATTGGGTGCTGACATATACAACGTGGGAAATCCGGGGTATCAGATACAACTGTCCACCAGGACAGTAACGTGAGCAAGATATGACGTGATTTGATTTGATTGCAAATCCTCTCCATGCATGGCCCCTTCACAGGAAGGATCATGCTCCTGGAACCCTATACTTCCGCTGCAAATACAGTGTGACGGAGGAATCGTCTCGTGCTCGGATGTAAAAGATCGTCTCAACCCGTCCTCCGGGCAGCAGCGAAGTGCGAGAGGTGTCACAAATCGCCGAGACCCTTTGCTTCGGGCTCGCACGGGAATTTTGAAACTTTACCCCTTTAGGCAAGCGTTGCGGTCAATCCTTCTTCTCTGCATTATCCTGAAAGCGTTTAGGCGGCTTCGTACTCGCCTCTTTGCCGCTAATGGAACGTTATCCGTTGGTTCGTTTACATGTGAAATCCGCTGGGCAACTAGTTGCGAATTGAACGCAAGGCTGAATCGACAGGTACTAGTTGGGGCTGTCTTGTCGATGGTCCTTGGAATTCTTCGGCATCGGGGTCTGTGTCAACGCTACGGAGCGTTGTACGATATTCGATTCGCAAATCAAACTTAATCGCTCGAATCCAAGATCAACGGCGGTGGAGTTAGAAGGGCGTTATTACCGACAGAACGACCGTTGGGGACCGCCCAAAGGATGGACAAAGTGCTTAGCGGCTTGCGATAGTTACCGGCGCTAAAACATCCTGCCCAGGTGTCAAAGCTCTAGTATTAGACAGTTTCTGCGGAACAGTCACGTCAAGCGAGCCATGCGCTTGCTGACAAAGGTCGAGGGAGGCATACCTTTCGTAACGATCCTCGTGGGCGGTGCACGAACCCGAGTATGGTATGCGAGACAGTGCGACGCCTGCCCTGTACGCGACTAAGTGGCGCGGACGTTTCAACGGCCAACCTGAAGGTATGTTCTGCGAACAACGATACGTGTCGCAGAGCGTGACGGGGCGACACAAACTCTGCGCTTGTAATTATCGTATGCAAAAAGGCTCAGGCGTAGCTGGTGGCCTTGCCGAATGGCTGCCTGCTGGTATGGGTCCCGGAATAGCATGGCAGACGAGAGCAACAGACGAGACACGGTTGAACCCGTGAAGGATGCTTGTGCCACTGTCCGTTTCACACCAGCCTCTCATGGAGCTTTCCACACAGCCGCGCCGGAGTTGACTCCGTGCCGTGGCATCTCGCGCTCTGCACGTGACGAAAAACCGGTCACCGAGTGCCCGCTTGTTATCGTGGGATTGCTAGATCGCATCCGGTATGCCGAGCAACGAATTGCGCTCCGTCGAAGCTGTCGCGAGGCGTCGTGGCGCGGTTTGCGTACCGAGTGATCCGCATGCTTCTTGAACTACTCCCAGATGTGTAGTTGTAGTGCATGTGGAGACTCTTGTATCGTTTCAAATTCGAATTATCCATGGTATGTGGAATGCGTCACTGGCAGAGTCGCGCAGCCCCACTAGAGGCTGAATCCCACGAGGCGCAGGCTTCGCAACATGCTTCCGCATCAGGCAAGTTGCTGTCGCACGTAGGATTGCTTGAGACCTACTTGCGTCACATCTCTCGCCCTGCTGCTCCTCACGCTTGCGAAGTATACTCGCTGCGTACGAGCAGTCTAGTTGGCTGCGCTCTCAAAGTTATTTCAGTTGGCTCATATCGATATGGTTACGCCGCAGACGCGTAGGTAGGGTTGCATCGGCAGGCAGCCTGACCGGTAGCTGAAAGATTGGCTTGATTGAAGGACTACTAATGGAGGATGGAATATCAATTCATGGAAGGGCGAGTCTGTTTATGGCTCAAGCGAGTGACGAGCACCGGATGATCCAATGGTTCGGGGCTGTATGATCCCGTCTGGGGCACCGCGGGGTAGGTGGTGGGATGATGATTATTCAGAGATCGGCGAGGTTCTAGTGTCCGACGGCGTAGGCGTACTCGCTGACTTGCTAGAAGCAGTAGTTGATGCAAGGAAACAGAGTGGAAACTATCCTTGTGTGCGTTTGCGCTTTTCGAATACCCGCATTCTTTGCAGTCACCCTGCATGTCGTGAATAACAGGTTGTTGCGCAGAAGATCGACGGTGCAGGGTTGTACAGCTGCGCGCCCTTTGACACCCAAATTAATATCGCGATGCTTCAACGGACGAAGGCGGAGGTCAAAAGACTGACCGATCGCGATGCGGACTTAACGTGGCAGCGGTGACCTAACCTGGCGTTCGCGTGTGTAATGCGTGGGAAAGACTCACACGGTACATGTGCTTGCGCACCGCATGTGCATTGGAAGTTCGCCGTGTGATGGAAGGCGTTGCAGACAGACAACAACCCCACGATGTTTGTCGCGAAGAGAGAGGGTGTGCTTCATGCCTAATGTGTATGCAGCAGCGACGCTGAGCGGCCTTTCTATCACCATTTTCACGGCTGACTGCTTTGTATTCACGCACCAAATACAGCCTCGTTCAGTCAGCTGTCCCCCTCAGCCCTATCACTGTCCCCACCATGCGCGTTCCAGAAGTACTGCAGAAGCAAGCAGCAACCACCTCCGATGCAGCACGGGCTGAGTAATGAAGTCAGGTACTTACGAAATCGCTGTGTTACTTGTAGGCTTTGAGTGGCGTCCAATTGCATCCTGTCGCGCCATTTACCTGTTTGAAGCGTGTCCAGCGGCACGGCACATTCGGGTCGGCTTTGCGTTGCAACTCCGAGTCCACGCATCCTGATGTACGATGATGCCTAGGTCGCTCCTTCGAAAGAGGAGTCATTCAAGACGATCTTGGTGCATTAGTGCATATCATACATGAATCAGCATTCTGGACCTGTCTAGTGGGGAACCCATCGTTCGATAGTTTGCGTGTCTGACTCGGTTTCCTAGAGAGGCCTCTGGGTTGGGTCTGTTGTAGCATTGCCAAAGTCCGATGATGGTGTGTACTTGCAGGCCGTTCGAGAAGCGGATGTCTGTGTGGTCATGATAGGACGGCTTATGGGCATGTCTACACCAGCGGCATACTCGCTCGAAATGGAAATGTTTCCACCGCAGACGCAAGCCACCTCGCAGCGAGCAGTGTAATTCGTCGGCATGTTTGATCTTGCATTTGCTTAGGAGACGCATATAGTGAAAAAGTCGCTCTTCCAAGAATTGTGAGCTGAATAATGTAACATATGCGTTCGAGCCAGAAATATAATGAGTCGTGCGCATTGTGCTAATCTTGCTCTTGATATTTGGTTTGATTTTGCCTGCGGCACAGCAGTTACGCCCGAGCGCTTCGAAGATCGACTCGCAATACGGGCCTGAACAGGGACGTCGAAGGATTCTTTCAGGGATCTTACCGTTCCCGCGAGAACGGCTGAACGGTCAGGAAAGGCAAGTCTCCCTCTTGGCACAGGAACGCCATCAAGCGTCGCTTCGCAGCTTTCTGGCGCTGGAAGCGCGACTGTTGTAAAAATGAGTCGAAGAGTGTCGAGATGACACTAGTCCCCGAATGACTGTTCGTTTCGACCACCAACCTGAGACTGCATGCTGCGGCTGATAGCGACCCTCCACTCTCTGGGCGTGGAAAATCTGTCTGCCTTGAGCTGCATGATGACGGAAGCGAGCGCGGGTTGTGATTGCACACGTTGCTTTACAAAAGCGCAAAGGCCGAGACCTTCTATTGCCAGTCTGCCACGAGGTCTGACGCCCCATGCGGAGGTACCGCGCTCGCGACACCGTCCGTGTGCAAGGCGACCAATCGTCATCGGTGAAGGGGCGCTGGATAATAACGGGCGCTTGGGTATACATGAACCCTCTAAGCGAACACGCTCGATTCTACGCAATACGCGACAAATGCGGTATCCGTGTTCTTGTCCGTGGGGATATATGGAAATGATGTTCAGTGATTTCAGCGACATGTGGAAAGAGCGGCGGCAGGCTTTCCCACCACACTGGTCGTTCCCTGCTATCGGTTACGCCCTGCAACCGGTGAGCTTAATACTGTACGAGGTGGTCCCATACACGGATGTATACAGAAAACCCCTCACTAAGTTTCGGTGTAGTATATGAGCGGCAGTTATCACAGGTCTTCGCTCGGGTGCTACAGCGCACGACCAAATGAATGACAGTGGGGACACGAGGAGGGGTACCTGTGTCGCATCGTTGCTGGACCAATGATGGTGTTTCGGGTGCTGACTTGTGTGCGTCGTAGGGCTGTAGGGCTGCGAAGGAGGGTGGTAGAGTTACTGTCATCAGAAAGCTGGCTTGACTTGGCACAGCGGCCGCTAAATATAGGCCGTCCCCTCTTGCGATGAATTAGCGCGTTAGTCGCTTCCGAAACTGCATTTGTTTTTGACGATAAATATGGAAGGAACGGCATTAGCACGGCGGCTGCCTCTCAAACAGCGTTACTAGACGATGCGAAGGTGGAAGAATAGAACGATACGCGTGTACTGCGATTGACTGGTCAGTGTGTTTTGGTATGGGATATTGTGCTCATGTAGGCGATCTCGCGGTCGCCGTAGCACGACTCACTCGATGCCCCTCTTGGGCATACACCCGGCCGATGACGGTAATGTACCAAGGATCCAAAGCATGTTGATAGTGAACCCGGTGATAAGGGCTGGACGAGATCACATGACCTCTCGCGGCGTCCCTCTCCCCAGCATGTATCGCGTACAGCGGTGAGATTTGCACGGAACGCCCGAAGGAACGGTCGCCCAGTGCCCTGGAGGGGAAGTTGATTCGTGCTGCTACTCGTCCAGCCACTCAGAGGACGCGACAAGAACCGGTGGCAGGGACCCCCAGCTGCCGCTAGCCGCTCTGGGAAACATATGGGTCCTCCCGCCTTACAGACTCACCGTCGGAACAACCTCACCTTCTGTGTCGCTTTTACACGACTTCAGCATCCGCATAGGGTGTATACTCTTCAGACACCACGGACCGATCACGAACTTGGTGATGCACCGCGCAATTTGGGTGTTGGCAGCATCTCTGCGGTGAGCTCTCTGTCACTGCAACATGGCAGTGCTCCAAACGGTGTGAAACATTTGACTCTACGCTACAGCGACAGGCCAACTCGGTAGATGGAGTCGAAAGAAGATGTCGCGTAATGCACACCTGGCTAGCTTCTTTGACGCTTGCTGGACTGCGAAACACTGATTCGTCTTCGTTGATCTCCGCCAACCAGGCGTAACACAGCCATGCTGGGCAAGGAGACATTCCGAAGCAGACGAGCCACTATGCCTGATACCGCAATACAACGCCTCAGCTGCTCATAGCCTTCCTCTTGGCCATGCGTATTTCCTACATGAATCAACGGGTCAAAGAATAAGAGTTGTCGGGACATTGATGGACATCAAGAAGGGCCTATAGGAAAGAAGAGTCTCCTGGTGCCACGGCCGTGGGACTCTGATTCCTGCCGCAGAGGCTTGTTCAGCCCAGGTGTTGCCGTAGGTGGACAACTGCAGCAGCCAACGGCCCCGTTAGCCTGCGTTCTGGGTTTGAATTGCTGACGCGGGGTCGGGGTAAAAGGTACCGTCTGCATATCCCACCAACTTGCGCCGCAAAGTCGACAAGGTATCATCTAGCTCATTGAGACATCTCCAATGAGAGAGCAGGGTGGACAATGCAATTGTCTCTCACGCCACGTTACACACTTACAGTTCGTGTGGCATTGTCGACAAGCATACCCCTTGCCATTATCTGGACGCTGTTAATTGAGCGTTGTAGTTGAATACAGACAGCGAAGTGGGGAATGTCTCTTGGGCGAGGGGACATGAGTTCCGATGTCTGAGGCGAAGAGCTCCACAGACGTCTAGACAGACTTGATGCCCCACTCATATGGAAACCCGACATCGAAGCGAACAGCCCTGGAGAGCAGCTGAGTTGCGATAGTCGATAGCTGAGGTCGAGGTCTCGACACACGTGGCATAGCGATCTGCCCTTTTCCCTCTTTGATGGGTAGCGCGAGCGTGCCAACGCGTGTGTGTCTCAGTCCTAGATCACCAACGTACACACGGTTCGCTCCTCCTATCCCCGTTAATCGGCCCCCGCAATCTCGATGCTTCATGCAATGGTAGTACCAGTGATAACACCAACCATATCGCGTGTGCGGACTAATCCCAGTGCAAGCTGAGGATAGTCGCTATTTACCAACTGCAGGCTCTAGGACCAACGGGACGGTGTACCTTTAGATCTGAGCAGCTAGCGCGCCACCAAGCTTTGAAACGACCGGTGGTTTCTTTACAGCCGCCACGCACAATTGGACGAGATAAACTCTGCAGTAGGCTCGCCCAGGCCATATATAGCAGTGGTTGTTGAGAGAGTGGCAGCAGATGTCGAGTAGAAGCAGGATGTAGTACCAAACATTTGTCAAAATTTCAGGAACGACATCAGGGCGAAAGGCAAGAAGAAGCGCTTTGAAACTGTACCTTACCTGATCGAAGATACTCTGGGACGTGTCACATAGGCGGCTCAGTAAAGGCGCAGCTACAGAAGGCGTGAAGCCGACAAGGCTCGACCGCCAGGCGTAGGGCGTGCCGTTGTAACAACGGCAACAAGACACTAGCAGAGCAATCTGCCAACAGCAAATGGGTTCAGGGCGTGTCTGGCAGTGTTTCTAGATGCGCATTTCCTATGATGATTGGCTTCTCCAGTGTCGTTGGTGGAAACATGGCATGGCTAAGCTTTGGGCTGACTGCCGCTATGCGCCTTTTGGCTCAGACCTCACCGACACTGCAGTAAGGTGCTGATGCGGCTGCGGAAGAACATGGGACAGTGCGTAGGGCTGGTGGAATGCGACGCTCGTCTGAAGGGGCCTTTGGGGCTCTTTGAGTGGTGGCGCTGTTGCGGCAGCGTACTTTACTTAGGCACGGCGTGACAAAGCAGCTAAATGCATCGACGGTAGCTGGATGCAGGATATGGTCTCCATTCAGCAGGCTTCCTGATTCCCACGCGCAACGGCGGAGGGACGGAGTTGAGGTCGGGAGCAGCAGGACAGCAGTCGGAGGGGTCGGAAGGCTAGTGAACGGCGACGTCGAGGTGTCGCGGTGTGGCATGCCGTCGAGAGGTTGCGCATGCACGACGAGGCCGCGGGCAGCAGCCAATGGCGGCGGGGGCTGGACGAGTGTGATGATCTGGTGTGAGCCGGTCAAGGCGCAATTTACCCACGCAGCAGACAGACAGCAAGACGTTTGCGTTCGTCGCCTTTTGGCCCCCATGTGCGGGCGGCGCTGTGGAGGCTGGACGCCCCATTCACCCTCGCAGCTCGCAGGCTCGGACGAGAGCCGAGGCGTGATGATAGCGACGCTCGCAACACGTCGACGCATGCGGGAGGGCATACGCACGCCGCACGCAGGGACGGAGATAATGACAGACCCGGCGCCGCGAGGTTCAGTGACGCCCCGACCGCGACAGCGACAGGCCCCAGGGTCATAGGGCTGTCTGTGATGTGCACTGCGCCAGGAGCCAGGGTAGCAGGGTTGGTGGGGACGCGACAGGGAACCGCCGCGACGACATGGGACGACGACATGGGACGACGACACCGCTCTCCGCTAGGGAGCTTTGGTTTCAATACACTCGCGCCCGACGCTTCCGTGCCCTCAGCTGCCTGTCTGCCCGTCCCTCACTGGCCTGCTGCCATGCTGCGCTAGCGCCCATACTAAATTTACAAGACCGCAGTCGGTCAAAGTACACCGGCCAGGGTTGCTCCAAATCGTACCAAATTGAGAAATGCTCAAGCGGCCATCGCGTAGCCCAGGGTGCATGCGAGAGGCCTGAAGCTGGGGACCAACACTAGCCAGTCTGTGCTCCACAAGAACGACTGCGGACGCAACATGGACGGCGAGATAAATATACTGTCATCCCCGACTGCCAGACTGAGCCTCTCTCATCCCACTGATAACAAGACATCCCGCTGCACTGCTGCTGCTTGCTCCCTCATTCCTTCACCTGCAAATGCTCCCCACATCCAACATCACCATGCACCGACACGCTGCCTACCCATATGCCCAACCGGCGCCCACTACCACCAGATACTCGGGCACCTCGTCAGCCTTCTCTGCGTCGGCAAACCCCAATGAAGACTGGACCAAGATCTCCGATCTTGCTGAGCGCAGGCGGATACAGAACCGCATTGCCCAGCGCAACTACCGCAAGAAGCTCAAGAAGAGGCTCGAAGACCTTGTAAGTTCTTGTGCTACCAACCCTCGTATTGCTCGGAACGCCATACTAATCCGGTTGCAGGAGCGTCGTGCTGCCTCGAGCTCAGCTTCACCTGAGCAGAAGCCTGCCGAGCTGCAGCCACCACAGCGATCCCCGCGCCAGGAGTTTCCCTCTCCGTCGTCTTCGGAATCCTCGTACACCACCCCGCCTGCCGAGGATCGGGGCATGTTCTCGCACCAGTACACGCGCCAGCTTTCCACCAGCCCACCTCCCTTCTCCGTAGCGTCGTATTCGTCGGCCTACCCAGCGCCAGATGCAGTCGCCTACTCAATGCCGTACTCCACCTCGCCCTACCACACAATACCGACAACCCTCACACCGGAGATGTCAAGCTACACCTACCTGCCGCCACCCCACTCGTCCGCCTACTCCACTGGCCTACCTAGCCTGGTGCCCAGCATGAAGAACGAGTACTACGGCGACGAAGAGATGAGCCCTTTCGGCGTCGGCTACGCGGCCATTTGCGGAAACGAGATTCAACCACCACATTCATACGCAGACTCAGTAAGGCTCCCCACTCGCCAGCCCTACTACGCATGAACGTCCAACTCTTGCACTCGCCGCCGCTGCCTCGACGAGCCGCCGCTGACAGCCGCCGGTAGAAGACACTGTCTTTCGACTACCCGACGACGCCCAACTCCATGCCCCGCACACCTCCGCTGCCCCTTCTCTACTCCATGTGAGCAGGCGGCGGTGGTGCGCGGGCCCTGATTTCTCTTCTCTCGAGACGCAGTCTCTTTCTTCTGTGTTTATAGTTTTCTTGTTTTGCATTTCAGCGATTGGTCGTGTTAGCAAAGGTCCCTCGCTTGACCACGGACATTTGGAGTTTGGCGTTTCCCATCTCTTCACAGAGACTGTTCTATTATGACTGGGACGAAGCTCGCCATGATACGTAGCCCCAGTGCCAGTGCGAGCCTGTGGTTGGATCATACAGCAATGAATATCCTTATCCACTCTACCATATTTTGACATGCAAACAACTGTGAGGCGGTGCGATTAATTCGACATGAGCGTGAAATGTGCAGTGGTGATGCGACGCATGTCGTGACTGCGCGAAGAAAGTGACCCGAGCGGTGAGATCATAGCTCTTTCCGCGCGCGCTCCGCCAAGCCTGTCGCGACGCGTCGTGCCTTCCACTCCCGCGTGGCCAACGTCAGCGACAAAAACCCAATTGCGACCACAACCACCCCCTTTCATGGCTCCCATCAAGCGCTCCCGTGTAGACAAGGCGCGACAGTATCTCGCGGGCGGCGCAGTATTCCGCGAAGACTCCGACGACGAGCTTGGCTACGAAGACCACCCCTGGGAATGGATCTACGACAACAATGGCATCGACGATGCGCAGCCTGAGCAGACTGCCTCGCCAAGAAAGAGAAAGGCTGCGCCCACACCGCTAGCAAAGCGCATAGTCGGTGCGCGCATGGGCAGCTTCAGGTGCAAAGTGGGAGATGCCGTGCTGCTCAAGGCAGAGGGCAACCAGGCATGGGTCGGCATCATCTGCGACTTCCACGAGGACCCGGACGAGGACGAGAAGATGGCCAAGTTCCTCTGGTTCTCCTCTGAGAAGGAACTTCGCAACCAGAGCAAAAAGCGTTCCGATTTTCTTCCCGTAAGTCCGTCGGCCTTTTGCGAAATTATGCCTCTGACATTCAATAGAACGAACTCTACATATCTGCCGCATTCGACGACAACCCGCTAGCCTCGATCAACGGCACTGCCAAGGTATACTCGTTGGAACGTTTCCAGGAGTTGTATCCGGCAGGCGTCAAGAAGACCTCGAAAGACTATGGCAAGGTCTTCGTGTGCCGGAGAGGCTGCAACACGCGCACGACCACATATACACCAGAATTCAAATGGGAGGACGTATACAGCGATGCCAAGGACATCCGATCGCTGGTCGATCTTGTGGAGGCTCAGACAAAAGCCACTAGGAGAACTGCCGGTCGTCCTAAGAAACATCAGCAGCCCGACTTGGACCAGTTCGTGATCCCTGACTCGGACGATGATGACTTGCCAAAGACTCCACGGAAGCGCCGGAAAATTAATGAAGCGACCACCCCCACATCGACTAGGAAAAGCCCGGCTGCGCGCAAATTCCTTACTCCAACGCACAAGAGGATAGTCATCAAGAAGCAATTGGAGTTCACACCGCTTGGCACGCGTGTACTTGACCCTTCGGCCCTAAATTCACCATTCCAGATCGCGCGGAATCAACTCCATGTTTCCTCGGTACCTGCCGCACTCCCTTGTCGTGAGGAAGAGTTCTCCACCGTGTATAGTCATTTGGACGCGGCCATTACGGACGGCTCGGGCTCATGCATCTACATCTCGGGCACACCTGGCACAGGCAAAACGGCAACTGTGCGAGAGGTCGTCGCCCAACTGCAAGCCTCAGTCCAAGCCGAAGAGTTGGATGATTTCATATTTGTTGAGATCAATGGCATGAAGGTCACGGATCCCCACCAATCATACTCGCTGCTCTGGCAGGCACTGCGCGGCGACCGAGTGAGTCCGTCACATGCACTGGAGCTACTGGAACGCGAATTCTCCACTCCCAGCCCGCGCAGGGTTCCCTGCGTGGTCCTCATGGACGAGCTCGACCAGCTCGTCACCAAGAACCAGTCTGTCATGTACAACTTCTTCAACTGGCCTGGCCTGCGGCACAGCAGGTTAATTGTCCTCGCCGTAGCAAACACTATGGATCTGCCAGAGAGAACGTTGAGCAATAAGATCAGCAGTCGCCTAGGTATGTCCCAGCTAGCATAGCGATCCTTCAGGAACGCGCCCCACGCGTTTGGCGTTTCGATCCCTCCTCAATATGCTACAATATCAGAGGGAGACGACGAGGTCTCCCAACGATCTGCGTATCAATTTGATGTTATCGGTGCGACTTGTATCGCCGGGTACGCCCGTTATTTTCCTGGCGAGAGGCTAACACACATCTTCTAGGTTTAACGCGCATTACTTTCCCAGGCTATACACATGACCAACTGATGCAAATTATCCAGTCCCGGCTCGAAGGTGTACCTGGCAATATTGTGCACCCTGACGCCGTTCAGTTTGCTGCACGCAAGGTAGCAGCTGTCAGCGGTGATGCGCGACGCGCGTTAGACATCTGCAGACGAGCCGTGGAAATCGCCGAAGCGGAAACGATATCGCAGGACCGGGACGATGAGGCGCAGCCAGGTACTCCGAGTAGGACCGGTCGGGGTAACAAAGCAAAGCAGCTCCAAGACTCTCGGTCAAATAAAGGTACCGGAGATCCGGATCATCGGTCCAAAGATCGGGCGGGGCGGAAAGGTATAGTTACTATGGCGACGATCAAACAGGCAATCAACGAGGCTACGAGTAGCCCCCTGCAACAGGCGCTGCGGGCTCTACCGTTGGCGTCCAAGGTGTTCCTTGCGGCCCTCTTGGCAAGGATCCGCAGGTCGGGCATTGGCGAAGCGATCCTTGGAGACGTTGTCGATGAAGCCAAACGGTTGGGGCTCATGAGTCAGTTACTGCCTGTGCACGATTACATTCTCGCCCCTGAGAAGGACGACAGAAGCGAAATGATGAACGGCGCAGCAATGCAGCCTTCTACGCCGTCGAAGCATAGGGACGTTGCTACTAATCTTGGCTTGAAGGAAACGAACAACAAGGCAGCAAGAGTACTCGGCCTCGCACTCGCAGCCACCGAGCTCGCAGAAGCAGGCATTATAGGCGTAGAGGCCCGACATGGCGAGCGAGTAGGCCGTGTCCGGCTTGGCGTTGGTGAAGACGAAGTGCGGCTTGCACTTGGAGACGATGAGACTGTCCATGGCCTAGGTTTCGGAGCGTGATGCATCCGCAACCCCTCGTTCCACTGCTCTCGTCTTCGCATTTCTAGAAGGTTGGTGCGCGTCCGACGGCATTTGCCGCACATCAACACACATTTCCAATATCCAACAATCTGTATACCCTTTAGCGACCGCATAATATACCCCTCATGGCCTAACGCCCGATTCTGCCCTTCCAATTGTATCCGCGACGTGTGCGACAGGCAGCGAATCAATGATGCAGCCGAGATGCATATGCGTGGATGGGAAGCTGTGCCACAAGATCTACCGGTCAACGTTACGACGCCGGGCCGCCGACCGGGATCTTTCAGCGAATAACGTCGCCGTCTGTCACTTTAGCCGTCCTCGCCAACCTGCTTTCGAGCTGCGTGGCGTGGCGTGATGGAACTTCTCCGTTTCGTCTCGTCTCGTCTCAAGGAAGAAAGGAAATAAGGTAGCATGAGGATTTTTCGCCATGCACACGCCCCACGCCTACGTCGTCGTCGTATATTCCAACGAACGCGAGATGCACAGCGTGGGCGTGGACCTGGCCCATGACATAACTCAACATAGCACAAACGTGATAAGTCGCTAATGGTATCAATCCACCTGACATACACCCCCAGCGCCTCATTCACCCACCACACCTCCCACCAACTCGCGTCCTCGCATCTAGATCCCATCTGCCTTCTTCCCTTCGTGAACCTCAAAACCTGCTGTGCATTCGTGGCGCCTCCCTCACCCGCGATCTCGATCGCGCATCTGGCTTCTCAGCCTGCCCACACGATCAAGTCCGTCCGCGTGAGTTGGAGGCTTGACACTTGCCCGCTTCTCTGGCCGCATACACGGTCTTCGTTCGCCCACTGCACCTGCATTTTGGATACGAGAGCGGGAGTTGGCGCGATTGGTCGGAGCTGCGTTGCGGGTACATGGATGGTATGGTGTGGACGGCGAGGTTCTCACGTACATGTATGTACACATTGCCCTGGCCCCCGGCTCCTGGCTCTTGGGGCTGAAGCGCGTGGACGGCGAGGTTAGGTGATTCGATTCGATTCGACGCGGTTTGTTGCGCCATGAGAACTTGCAGCGTGGGTTTTGCATATGTACGTACATATGCCTGGCTGGCCGGAGTGTTGGGCCCAGGGGCGTATGTTTCGTGCAGTAGTCACGTTGAGACGAACTTGCTGGCGTGTTTCTCGAACGCGAAGTGGGAAGTTGGTGGTGATCCATGCAGTGCAGAGCCTGGCGTGGGCGATGTACGCCACATCTTGACAGTAGAGAGAGAAAGTTGAATGTCCCTGTATTGAAATGAAAATAAGGCGTGTTGCAATCTAGAAGGAATGGATGCTGGGGCGGTGTTGCATGATTATCTCGTTTCGAAGATGGGGTTCGTGTAACGTGTTACTCGGGTCTTGTTCGGTTTGCGGTATATGGGCTTTTAATGGGAGGGGGGAGAGGGAGGCATATGTTTGCGTGTCGCCATTGTCTTTCTCCGCTGGATATTCTTCGTTGTGACACAGGCTTTGATGGGGTAGATAGTGTTCATGTTCGTATGTTCACTCAGATACAGCAGCTGATACTGCAATAGCTTGACATGCAAACACCTACGTGGCGTGTTCGTTATATGTGCTTACTCTGTTTCTGTTTGATACTCAACATGGCTCGTCTCGCCGTCTCGAGGGACGTGGGAACCGTATCTTAACGATTGTCTAAGGCAATGATATACAGATGAAATGCTCCATCAAGCTTCACGCCACCCAACTATGATGCCGCTCCAAGATGATATACAGATGCCTCATGCTCACACCCAAGTCCATCACCGTCAACCCATCAACTTATATAACATCCATACACATCTCCCACGACCCCCCTTCCTCCCTCCCCCTCCTCCTCTCGCCCACAACCCCCCTCTCAAGCTCCAGTCCCACAACCCTCGCAGGCCACTCAATCAACCCCCACTTCTCCCGTCCCAGTACCATCGCAACCGCCGTCACGATATCCGCGCCCAGCCCCTCAAGCCACCACACATTCCGCACTCTACCAGGCAACACGGCATAGTGCGCTAGGACAACGAGCGCATGTGCGTTTTTGGCTTCGACCAAGGTGAGGAAGTCGCGGGGTATGCGCGTCGCCCAGACGAAGATTGCGCCGCGGTCTTTGAGCGTGGAGATGGTTGTGTCGTCGATGGAGTAGGGGACTGCGGTCATGGGTGGGTAGCGTTCAGGTAGCGTGAGTTGGCTTATGAGATTGAAGCTTTGGCGGAGGTAGAGGAGGGCTTCTGAGAGGTATTCGCGGTGTTGTGGGTCTAGGTCTGTTTCGCTGTCGTTCGTCCATAAGTTTTCTATGGCGGCGAGACGGGCGTCTTCGTTAAGGGCTCGCGGGGTCGCGGGCGTGGTGGTTCGCGGCCACCATTCTCGGGCTGTGACGGGATGGAGATCACTTCCTACGACCCAGTTCCAGCCTGAGAGCAGGACGGTGAGGGGACCGCGGAGGCCCCAGATTGTACGGAGGGCGCAGGATAGCATTTTGTCGGCTATGTCTGGTGGTGGAATGGTGGTGTCTGGTGGTATCGAAGCTATGAGGTTCTCGATGTCTATCGCGGAGGTACGGAAGAGATAGACAGCTGTAAATGTCGAACTCGCAAAGAGTGCTGCTGCGTTCTCTTGCGTTATGTTTTGAAGCTCTGTTCTATATCGCACTAGAGCTTTATTCATACGCGCCGCTGCTAACGCGTTCATCCGCCTCTTGTCCTCTTTGCGGTCGTAGAGTCGACCGAGATGTAATGAGGCGACGGAAAGTACGCAATTCGTCAGGAAGTCGTGGTTCTGCGCCATCTCAGGAACATAGGTTTGCCAGGCTGCTTTTGCGGGGTCATCGTTCGCGAGTGAGAGAGATGTTGTAAACTCGTAGTGACATAGGACTTCTTGTAGTGATGGCGGAAGTAGCTCTCGGATGTTTTTCCAGGCATCGTCCAAGCGGAGGTAAGGCGGTATGGTGAGCTCGGGGAAGTAGCCTCCTTGATACTCCCCTTGAGAAGGCGACACGGTTAAGCTTGTAGAGAAGTCTAGTGGTATGTCGTCGAGAAAGATCTCAGTTCGGCGTGGCATCTGCGTTGTGAGGGCTATCTCATTACTAAATGCGATGAGGTTGGTGGGCGAATATGACGGTGTATTCTGAGTTTCTGGTGTGCTTGGTATCGGTGATGGTGATATTATGTGCTGTTGTGTTGATGTCGGTGATGTCGAAGTTGTCGAGAGGCGTGACGAAGGAGCCAGCATGAGAAAGCTGCATGTGTCGCCTTTCTTGTCGCAGTTTGCACACGACGGGTGCTTGCAGTCGCACTGAACTTCAAATTAGCATCATCTAAGACCAAACATTTGGCAATTGATCTCGTTTGCAGTGATTCCGTGGCATCCTTAGTAGGCGAGGGTATTGGAACCTCTTTGGTCCTGTGTTACCACAACCCAAGAAGACGTTCTGTTGGTCATGGCATCACTTGAAATTGATGCCCATTAAAATAACTCTCAGATAGACGTCCTCGGCTACCCAGTGGCGCTGGATAAGTAACGTGATCGAGATGCACCAGAACGGGCATAACCAACCCCGTATGCATGAAGAACCAATAAGAAACTCATACGAACGACTCACCTTAATACGTCTTCGCTTACACTCCTTGCATCCCAGCCTCGTCTTGTTGTGTGAACGTCTCGTAGCCATGTCTTGTGGCCGCTGCAGCCAGCTGCTATACGGCGTATACGGTGGCGTAAAGAGGTAGAATAAGATGCGCCTTCTCAGTAAGCCGCTGGGGTTTGAGATAGGTCCACGACACGTTGAGGTCGCAGATACGGCAGCAAAATTACTGACACGATACACAGAACGCTGTTGAAGCGTGCAGGTGACATCGAAAGCAAGACCGATTGTTTCGTAAGGTGTGCGGCTGTGACGCTTCCCCACAGGGACCTAACGCTAGCCACAAAGGGCAGTTTTCGTACTGCGGGGCCTGTGATTGGCCGATGGAACATTCGGAAACAGCTACTTTCCGGAAGCTCCTGCGTGTGACGCAATTCCTGGTGTCTTGTTGATCGCCGTCTGGTGTCTGGATTTGAAACCCGCTCATGATGTATATTCGTATACTGATTCTATTCATTGCTTTTGTTGTAGCGCTTCAGACGCCGTGCAAATGCATATGCTGCGCGTCATCTACCTAAGCTGGGACTAGATGTAGTACATAAACTCATGGCAACGTATACTGTCGTTCAACTCAAGAGCGTTCCGTGCGAACCAAAAGAAATTCTTAGTTCTTGAATACGGTGGCGGAGCTCCAACGACCTGCGGCCTTCGCCCTGTAGTCGTCCTTGACCTTCTGTTCGCTCTTCCATTGAGTGAGTAGCGCGAGTCCGGCTTGAGCTTCTTCTATCGTAATGCTCGACAGTTCCAAAGTCTTCTGTAGGTCTTGCTCGTTCTGGGATTTCGAGCTGTTGTCGAGGATATACCGGACATTGTATCCGGACTGCAGATGGGATGCGCTCTGCGAGTGCTTCTTCAGGAAGTCATCGTTGTAGGCTTTGAGGTCGGCATCGGCAGGTGGTGTGGTGAAGGACTCCTTGATGACCTCCGAGGCCTGAGATGAGAGGGGCTCAGCGGGTTTGGAGACTGCTAACTTAGCGATGAGCGTGACGAGGCATTCTGGATGTAACTTACTAGCTTGACGGAAACGAACGCTCTGCTCGTGCAGCTTGGGGTTCTCTGGGTCGATCTCCCGTGCAGACTGCAGACACTTCAGGGCGAGCAGATACTTGTCTGAATGACTGTTAGCATACATATCGTATGGAATGTGCAGTTGAGTGACTTACTTCGTCGGAGATAGACCTCGAAACCCACGTTCTGAGCTCCAATGTTCTTGGGGGCTAGCTCGAGCATGGGCTGCAAGAATCGTAGTGCGTCCTCAAGAGGCTGCTTTGTCTGAAGCAGCTTCTCGCCATTTGGATCTTGGTCTTCCTTCTTTGTCTCGCCGTCATCGCCCTTGGCAGTCGCTTTCGCGGCAGCAGCAGCTTTGCGCTCGGCCTCCGCCTTCTCGGCCATCTCCCTGTCCTTCTTAGCCTTCTTTTGCGCTTTCTTGCGCTCGGTAGGATCCAGTTTGTCAAAGTCAAGCTCGTCCGAGCTCGATAGCTTTGGGTTGTCCGCTAGCCGTACGTATAGTTCGACTGCCTGAGTGGCTGCCCTAGTGAAGAAAGGATGGTCGCGGAGGTGGTCTTCCCATCTGACCATGTCGATGTAAGCGCGGATCTGGCCCTTCCGTAATGAGAAGCTGTGGAAGTCGAACTGGTCCTCATGCCACACATCGAAGATGTCTGCAATGGCGGTGAAGCGCTTGAGAGCGAGACCGAGCTTCTCTTGTCGCAAGTATGCCTCGCCGTCTTCAAGCAGATACCACATGCACTGCATATCGTGGAGATCACCAAGAGGTCCGCCCACAGTCTCGTTGCGAGTGAATTTACTCATAGTGTTAAGCGCGGTTTCGTTCTCGTTGTTCCGTAATTGGTATTTGGCGCACTTGGTGTTGATGTATCGATCGCCCTTTTCCAGCTCTCGAGCTTGGTCGAGGATTTCCGCGGCCTTTTGTACGTCGCCCATGTGCTTGTAGATCCGAGCCTTTGTCTGGTTGTAATCGACCGATTTCGGGTCCTTCTCGAGCAGCTTGTCTATGTACTCCATGGCCTTCTCCAGGTCGCGACTTTGGACGTAGTTGTAATGCTGGGCCAGGAAGTATAGCACAGCCTCGTCGAAACGGTCGGAGTTGTCGCCGTTGCTCTCGTCGCTCGTCGGCTTGCTGGAAGCATAGCCAAGGACCAGCTCCTCGATGACTGCCTTCTTTTCCTCGTCGCGGTAAAGCGACTTGATGTTGGGGAAGGTAGAGGGCACGCCCTTGTTCAGCTTGCCCCGGAGATAGGCATCCGCCTGTGTCTTGAAAGCCTCGCCCTGAAGGAAGTCCAACGGTATCCGCCTCGCAGCATCGTTGCGCTGATTCTTGCTGGCAAAAGACTGGTACAGCTCGTTTAGCTTCTCGATGTCGGCGTCGTTGGACCGGTCCAGGCCAAGGGCCTTCTCCAAGCCGTCGAAGTATGCGCGGTACTCGCTGTTCCTGCTCAAAAGAATCCTGTAGGCCTTCTCAGCCTCCTCTTTCCGTCCCAACTCGAGAAGGTATTTCGCCTTGAGTTCCAACGCAGCGGTGCGATCCAGGCTGACGCGCACCACCTCCTCCAAGTGGTTCAGCGCACGCTCCACGTCGCCCGACTCGTATATTATCATGTTCTTGTAGAGGGTCGCTTCGGAGTGCTCGAGGTCCGACTTGGCGGGGGGTTGTTTGAGCGTCTCTTCGTACGTCTTGAGGATATTCTCGGCCTCTGCGTAGTTGCCTGACAGATGGTAAGCGACTGCCAATGCCGTCCAGTTCTGGCGCAGTTGTGGGCGCTCCTGCATCATCTTCCGCCGGCTCTCAATATATCCATCGTAGTCGCGGACTTGGCATTGGAGGAGGGCGAGGTCGCGGAGGATGTTGAGCGAGGCCGGTTCTATGCGCAGGGCCATCTTGTACGACTTGATTGCCTCGGGGTAGTTCTTGACCGATCGCCATAGCAGGCCGTAGACGTGCCAGCAGACGTGCGACTTCATGTCGTTGCGGAGGGCTTCTTTGCAGAGGGCGAAGGCGTCGTCGCCCTGGCCCTGGGAGTTGAGGATCAGGGCCTTCATGGCCTGGGTGTCGCCATGGGTGGGGTATTTCTTCAAGATCTGCTCGGCAGCTTTGAGGCCTGGCGGGGTCAGCGGTCGTGCCCGGCGTCGTCCACGTGCAATTGGCGCCTACCCTTCTTGTACAGCTTGCCCTCGTAGAATTTGATGAGCGAGCGGAAGAGCGTCGCCTCCTTGCTGGGCAGTTGTTGCGGCATCGCGGCGGTCGTGTGTCTGGTAGGCGCGGAGCGTCAACGAGATTCCGGGACGAACAAGTTGCGATCGGAATTGACAAGTCGACGCACGTGCGACGGGACCGGGGAAATTAGGGTGGATGGGCGATGATTTAGTCGATGCAGTATAACATCGCGACAATGGGTGTGGAACAAGCAGCCGCGGGAATGGTGGCTGGTAGTCTCAATGTGGCACTACTACGTGTGTGTGGGGAGCTTGAATTTCAGATGTTCCAGTGCTATGACCACAGCGCCCGCACCTCGACCTCGTCACGCACGTGCCTACACCCCGCCTCATGATATCGTTCTCCAGTCAATTGAGTCGACTATGGGATACACAATATTTATACACAGATTTCTAGTAGTACATACTCTCCAACAGCGCTCTACTTGGACAGACGCCCTGATCGCCTTTTTGCAGTCGTATCATCGCCTTTGGCCTCTTCTTTCGCAGTAGCAGCCTTCTTCTGCTTTGCGGTACCGTTTGCAGTAGTCTTGCGTTTCTTGACCGGCTGTATCTCTTCAGCTTCAATAACCTCTTTATCCTCGGCTTCCTCCACGTCTACTTTCGCCTTCTTGCTGCCACGTTTTGCTCTTACTGGGAGCTTCTCCTCCGTAGCATCAACGTCCTCCTCTTTGACCTCTGCCTTGACCTCCTTCGCATTCTTACGTCCTCGCTTTGGTTTGACTGACGCCTCCTCTTCAGCTTCATCGACATCTTCCTCTTCTTTGGTAGCCTGAGCCTTTCTCTTGCTACCCTTCTTAGGTTTCGCGTCCTCTACGTTTTCTTCCTCTTCCTCCTTGACAGTCTTGGCCTTCTTTTTGCCGCCCTTTTTAGGTTTCGCATCTTCCTCTGCATCGTCCTCGTCTGCGCCCTCCGACACGTCACCAGCAACAGCTGCCGTCTTCTTTTGGACACTCGGTACAATGGCTGAAGTTCGCCCACCCACCTTGAGGAACGTAATCTTCTCGCCGGTGGGGAGTGTCTGGGCTTCCTTCTTGCCCTTGCCCCAACGGTGCTTCATCAACCAATCTTTGGGGAAGGCGTCCGAATCTCCGTTGGCTTCTACAGCGGTGTCGCAGACGTACATGATAGCATCGTGCAGTCGCTTGATCTGCTCATCGCTAAAGGTGTTGCTATACTGCTCGGGATGTAGACGAGCCTGGTACATGACTTCGTCACCGACCCAGTTCCCTATGCCAGACACGTTTGCTTGGTCAAGGAGCAATGCTTTCACAGGCACCTTCTTGCTCCGCAGCTTCTTACCGAGCCAGTCCACGGTCAGGATATCCTTGTCGATTACAGGATCTGGTCCGTTCTCTTTCAGTGGTGTGGTCTTCCTCATGTCTTCGGCAGCAGCGTCTACCAATCTCACACGAGCAAGCCGTCTTGCGTCTACCAAGGCGATCTCGTTCTTGGAGTCTTTCAACTGCAGGATAAATTTCCAGTACTTGGGTGGCCATTCTGCCTCTTCAGGTTTCGCCGGACGATAATGTGCTGAATCATCATTGCTGAATTTCTGAATCAGGTACACAAAGTCAGCACATGTCTCACATACAGTCCGTACAGAAGTTACGAACCATCCAGCCTGCCATTCCAAAGTGCATCAGAGGATGTGGCGGCGAGTCCATGACCAGCCAGAAGTATTTGCCCTGCTGTCGTGCATCTACTATCTTTTTTCCGGTCAAGGCCTCTTGGAAGGCGGATGCAGACGTTCCGACCTTTCCAAAGACGATCTGGGTATTGTGAGTCGACGTTCCATCATGAAGAAAGGGAAAACGAACATTATCTTCCTGTGCCATGACATTGTTGATCGTCTTGCCAACGGCATGTTTCTTCAAGAAACCGACAATGCGCGCAACTTCCGCGATCTACGTGATATCAGCAACTTTCGTGCGCGTGCGAATTGGACGCGTCCTGACCTCAGGCATGGCGCTGAATCTTGCGCAGAACTTTTGATTGCTTCGTGGATGTAGTGACTAGAAAGGACGAGCTCGAGAATGATGCGCAATATGTCAATCGAGAAAGCTATAGTCGTGGTTGAGCTCGAGCACCCTGAGGTCGCGCGTCGCGGATCCAGGCTTAGCGCACGACGCGTTCTCACGGAATAAGCCCACTACGTCACCACTCGTGTTCCATCTCATCTCTTGTCTCGTCAACTTCGTGCCATCCTTCGATATTGTTCCTTCAGCACATACCGAATGCAATGCCGACTTACTCTCGTTCTCCGCGCGCACGCCAGGCTGGACCTGCCTTTCTGGGACGCCCCGCATCGCCGAAGGGCGGGATCGGAATGACATCGACACACGATAAGACGCGATTTACATAATCCTCCGCCCTACACGCCGCCCACATGTACTTCAGCTCAAGGCTTTGTCTTTGCAACCCTTGCAATCTGACAATACGGGCATCATGCGGTGGAATTGGGTAGCTGCTGTCGCAAGTGCGGCTTGCGTCTCTTCACACGCAACTCATCATGTGGAAGACCAACAAGCCTTTTCCCAAGACCGACTAGATGAATTGGAGAGGAAGTGGGGTACAGATGTGAGTGTCATTCCAGCAGCATCCGAGTATTAGCTGACAAGTGCATAGTGGGGTTTCTCTGGCATCTCAACTTTCGCTCACCTACCGCATACGCGCTGCTTGACACACCCAGAGACGACCTACGACATTGCCATTCTCGGTGCGCCTTTCGACACTGCCGTCTCCTACCGACCCGGTGCTCGATTCGGACCCCGTGCAATCCGCGCCGGCTCAAGCCGTCAGACGTCCTTCCGAGGCTTCAACCCCCGAGCCAACCTCAACCCGTACACGTCATGGGCGAAGATCGTAGACTGCGGAGACATACCAATCACGCCCTTCGACAACACGTTGGCGTTGAAACAAATGAGCGAGGCCTTTCTCGAGCTGGGAAAAAGACCTGCGACGGAGAAGAGCACGGAGAGTGGGGTGCAGTATCTCAAGAAGCCAAAGCTGCTGACTCTTGGCGGAGATCACAGCATTGCACTTCCAGCTCTGAGGGCGTTGAAGGATGTATATGGGCAGCCGATTGCCGTGGTACACTTTGACGCCCACTTGGATACCTGGCATCCGGCGAAGTACCCGTCCGCTTGGATCGACCAAGAAGACCCTTCTACACAGTCGTTCTTCAATCATGGCAGTATGTTTTGGATTGCAGCCACTGAGGGTCTGATTGCAAACGACTCGAGTGTACACGCGGGGCTGAGGACGAGACTGTCGGGTGATGAACCAGAGGACTATACCGACGACTCGCAGCAAGGCTGGATTCGCATCGCAACAGACGACATCGATGAGATTGGTGTAAAGGGCGTCATCACCTCGATCATGAACCGCGTGGGCACAGAGATGCCCGTCTACCTCAGCATCGACATCGATGTGATCGATCCTGGACTCGCACCGGGCACGGGCACACCTGAACCAGGCGGCTGGACTACGCGTGAGCTCATCCGCATATTGAGAGGTATTGAGGGCATGAATGTTATCGGTGCAGATATTGTGGAAGTCAGTCCTGCGTATGACGGCGCAGCAGAAACGACAGGAATGGCAGCGGCGCAGGTCGCGTACGAGGTACTTACGAGTATGGTACGGAAAGGCCTTATCGAACAGGCACGAACGAAGGTCACGACATACGAGGACAAGGATGAGTTGTAGACCACAGCACATTGATCGCGGAAGAAACATGGATATGAAGAGTATCAATGAAGAATAGTGTAAGATACATTATATACAGAGAACCTAGATACGGAGCCAATCTCTCAGTGAGCCCTCTAACCCGACCCAAAAAAACGCCATGCAACCAAACATTGACCCAAACAGTAACTCCCCCAAGAGAAACGCGTCTAAATACCAGAATCAGTCTGATTGTACGGTCTATCCCCATCCGGCGCGCTTCCCTCCGCCCAATAAGAATCCCACTCATCACAGCCCTGCTTCAACACACTCGTATCGCCCAGCGTACCCTGAATCTCACTCATGCGCTCCATAAACTGCAGGCTGAGTCCCTGGCTCGCATGCCATGCAATGTGACTAGAGGTAAGAAGTCAGTATATGTCTCAAATGCACCTTCGTACAGCCAGGACTTACCAGTGCATAATCCACATGCCGGGGTTATCAGCAGGGAAAGCAATGAGCATGTAGCCGCCGGCGGGCAACAAAGCAGTGTCACGACGAGTCGGGTTGTTGAAATTGAGGCCGTTGGTGGATCCGTCCCAGGTACCTGCGCCGCGGCCCACGATGTAGTAGTCGTGGCCGTGGAGATGGATGGGGTGGGGAAGGGCGATCTTAGAAGTCGATTGGATGTACCACATGTACCAGCCTTCTTTGTCCATGGTGTACACGTTGCCGTTTGGACCGATGGAGCGGGAGCCTCCAAGCACAGTTTCGAGCGAAGGATTGTTCCAGTCTACGACGTGGGGCGTGCCGTCGATCAACCACCGGAAAAGGTTGTCCTTCGCAGGGTCGGCAAAGGAGTCTACGCTCATTTTGTGGTTTTGAACCTCGCCCATTACGGAGGTAGGGACGGTGTTGGGGACGAAGGGGATGAGGTTGGATGAGGACTCGTCGTCGCAGCCTGCGCGCATTGTGACTGAGGACTTGAATGTGGGGTTTGAGGTACTGGATGCGCCGTCGTAGTGCAGGATCGCGCCGACGGGCTTGCCGGCTGAGGCGATCTTGTTGCTGCCACAGCTGCCGGTTACGACCCGGAACCAGTAGTTGTCGACGGTTTGGTTGGCGGTGATGACTACGTCGTACCGTTGACCGATCTGCAGGGTCAATTGGTCGGTGACGTACGACTTGATGGGCACGAAGTCGGAGGTGAGGACCGTGAAGGGGTGGCCGTCCATGGACACGCTGAAGGTGCTGTCGACGGCTGTGTTGATGAGTCGGATGCGGTACTTCTTTCCTTTTACTACGTTGATTCTGGCGTACTTCCCGTTGTCGTTTGCCGCGTTGATGTGTGTGCCGTTGACGAGGATATTGTCGGGCGAGGGGGGTCCACGCTGAGAGTGCTGAGCGACTTCGTTCAGTGTGAAAGCGGGTACGTAGTACCAGTCAGTGATGGGGAGAGTACCCAGGTCGACGTCGTAGTTGGCAGTAGCTGGTCCATCGATGATCATGGTACCGACAACACCATCACCATATTGGGCTGAGAAGTGAGAGTGGTACCATGTTGTACCGAATTGAGTTGCCCTGAACTTGTACTGACGGGTTCTTCCAGGAGCGATCGGGCATTCGGTGATTCCCGGGACGCCGTCATCCTGGCAGGAGTTCAGCTGTCTAATACCGTGCCAGTGGATACCGGTTCCGTTATGCTCGAGGTTGTTCTTGACATTGATGATGACTGTGTCACCCCACTTTGCTCGTACGAGTGGTCCAGGATATTGACCGTTGATGAGCATCATCTCCTTGGAAGTACCACTTCCATCGGGATTGGCCCTGGTAACATTGGAGATCTCGAAGTTGTACTGTCACGTGTCAGCATCTATTCGAGCAGGAATTCTTGGATATACTTACAGTCACGGTGGTGCCGTCCGGGGGAGACTTGGCATCGAAGTCGGTGGCAATGCTGTAGCCATTACTCCAGCAGTTTCGTGTCCGTGCTGTGTTGGTGCAAGCACCATCTTGCCTCTTGACAATCTGGTCAAAAGTTGGGAACTCATCGGATAATGGTTCTGCCCGTAGAGGACCAGCGAGTGCAACTGATCCAAATGAAAACCATGCGGCTAATGAAGGGAGCAACATGATGGTGTGAATGCAATATATCAAGGCGAAGAAAGAACGGTACCGGGTCGGTATATATGAAGAGAAGCTGACCAGGCCAATGGATGTCGAATGGTTCCTGGAGTTAATCAATGTAGGGCTGGGGCTGACCAGAAAACAGGTGCCATTTATATGAGACACGTCGGAAAGACGCCCCCAAAGTGTAAGTCACAAATGGTGGCGGTAATCTGAGCTTCGCCATGGGTACTGCCCAGGGCGAAGTCAGCCAGCGCCTTCTTTGCCGTGACACCGACTTTTTCTCGCTTAGTGCTGCATGTCAGTTGGACCCGCGTGGTCCAGGTGGTGAGATCGACGCCAGGGCGCCCTAGAAATGCTCATTTCGTGCTATGACACGGGATGGACTTGAACGATCCCGGCCGTGGATAGCTGATGATGAGGGCCGATTAGGCAAATGTCTGGCCTCGGTAGATGCAGCGACCGATGGGCTGAAGCCCAGCTATGGCAGTGGCTCGATTACGTCCATGTCGCCGAGTGGGTAGGAGCGAGGCGAAGTCGATGAAGCCAAGATCTCAGACGGTGCACGGATGTAGCTCCTAATCGGGATTCCGGTATAAAGGGACCACACCAGGGCTAAGTCAGTGGTAGTCCCAACTTTACTCGAAACGGTGCGTGATGGGCGACCTACTCGTGTTGGAGCGTTTTCTTAGGTGAAGGATCCTAGGAGCTCGCGTAAGGTGATGGACCCTTGTCGGATGCAAGATCTATTGAATTACAGATCGGGTACTCCACAAGATACGGCCGCTACTCGAGCATACTCTGTGCTCACCGGAGACGAGAGCCCACATGGAGTGGTTAATTGTGGGTACTGACGTTGTGTAGGATGTGCCTTAGGCCTGATGCAGAATCTGTTTGCGACGTGACAAAAGCATCAAGAACGCATGCCACTCGTGCGAAGCATGTGGTCTGACCCACGCGATCGGAAGACGGGAATACGACCGTCCCATCCGGTACCGAGGAAACTTCCTAAGGCGGTTCCAATCAAATGTTGAGCTCTGTTACCAAAATAACATCGTACGGCATATACGGCGATTGAGCAGGGACCAGCCAAATCCAAAACCCACTGGTTCTTCGAGATTGTACCCTCAGCCGAGGTCATAGTCAGGCTGACAGAAGTATCCAAGACAGCGGTATCCCTTCCGGTCGCTTGCTGACGTTGAACGTCCAATCTGGACATTGAGACCCCCTTGGGCTGTGGCGTAGACCGACTCCAACATACACGGGCTTATCAGGATCTTCATAAGCTACATGGTGTAAGAGGACTACATGCTCGGTATGGCATTGCCATTATTCGCCGACTGCAAGTTAGCATGATGTGCCTTCCATGCATGCTGTGTAGCTCGACATGCGGTTCCAGGGATGGCCTTCCGACCCGTGAACTTACTCGGTGGCTTCGAATGACCAAGATCCAGGTCATTCATCCAGATGAATGGCCGACAGAGCGGCCGCTAGAAAAGCTTGTGACTATCGCATTGGATGCGACTATCTCGGACAATCGCATGCGCCCGCGAATAAACACGAACGGGGAGAAGGAAGTGCGAATTTCAACGCTCGGACCGGCATGCGCGGCTACTGGGAACGCGCTGGAAACAGGAGCGCGGGTTCATCAGCGACTGGCCAGCCTATCATTAGTAAGTTCGACCAACTGAGCGGGCAGGTTTGCTGCAAGTTGGTGCAAGAATATGCGGACGTTGGGGCCGAGTGAAGTGACGTGAACACTAAGATCGGTTCAGGGGGGTGGGCGCTAAGCCTAGCACGGATCGGCACTAATTTCAGTGGCTTTCCATAGCGGCCGCACACACATGGGTGCCTTCGCCTCCTCCACTGAGCACCACTTTCTTCCTTCTGCAGAGCGATGCGACGCCTTACGAGGGCTAAGTACTGATGAGGCGCAGAACTGCGCTTGACGTCTTCACGAATTGCTGACCGCCCGCCCCGCCCACCTGTTCCAGTCTGTCACAAGCTCGCTTCCGTGTTGACACTGTTAGATCAAGCACTTGCCATGACTATTTTCATTGCATCTTCGATCCATGTCGGCTTACTCGGGGGTCGGGGCACAGCTCAGTGCGCAAAAGATAAGCCGTATTTGTGAAGAACCTGCTGGGCTTGATCATCATACAAGGTACAAAAGAGGTCATGGCCCACTGACTCTGCATACCACATCCAGCGTATCATACCTGTACTTTCAGTCGTTGACTTGACTTGCTTCAAAATGTATTCTCGTTCTATATTCCTCGCGGTGGCTGCCGCCTCCATCACCTTCGTCAAAGCCGATGACCCCTTCGGGAGCTCCGGTGGTATCTGTTACGCCTATGGTGTTGACTTTATCGATGAGGGAAGCTACTTCATCGACTCAGAGTCTACCGAGGACTTCTCTGCTGTAACATATTTCAGAGGTTGCAACGCGGATGGTATGGCAGATGTCGTGCTCGTCGCGCCTGACGTGGAGGAAACCACTGGCGAAGAATACTTGTGCGACAAAATTCCAACGACACCTGACGATGCGAATCAAGTGGCAGACTGTCCTATCAAGAAGAACCAGATGAGCTCAGGACACTGGCTACTTCTGATTCTGGGAGACAATGAAGCCAACGAGGACGGCTCGAATGGTCAGCCTTTCGCATGGCAGAGAGGTATGGCTTCTTGTGTTCAATAACCGAACAACACATTTACTAAAGAATCCAGATCTCTACCTGACTGTCGGCACGAAAGTCACCAGCACGTATACTGCGACAACCACAGACACCAAGACTGAGACGCCTACTATCACTCAAACTGTCACTACCACCTCGACTGATGTCGTCACTGCTGGACCATTCTCGACTGTCACGATGCCTAGTGGCACCGCTAAGAAGGTCAAGACAATCAGGCCAAAGGCAGTCACTGAGACAACTACCAAGACCATGACTCGCACCAGGCATTCTTGGACCAAGAGCTTTGGCGTCACCACTAAGACTGTCGAAGCCACGTGCACTACCCCGGCCCACGTGGGCAAGCCTGACAAGCCTTGCGAGTACTCGCCCACCAAAGTTCACGCGGCGGCTATCGAGACACCTACCACCATCCCCAAGTTCCACCGCTGGGTTCGCAAGGGCGACCGCGAAGTCGACTATGAATGGGCGCGTGCCCGCGTCGAAGCCGCAAAGCAGAGACGTGCGGATAAGGCTGGACAGGTTCAGCGCCGCGCTCCTGATGCTCCCACGACAACTGTTACTTACGAGACTCCTGTCGCAGTACTCGCTACTGTGACTGCACCAGCTATCACCACAACTGAGAGTGTTCTTCTCACAGAGTCTGCTACAGAGACACTTCCTCCTCCTACTGTTCTTTCCGGCCTCCTCACCTCAACTACCACGCTGCCGACTCCCACTAAGACCAAGTCCAAGTTTGCCTTTACTACTACGACCGAGGTCATTACTTTCGGTCACGTATGGACTACAACAACGACGGTACTTCCTACCTCGTCAGTAAGCGCTTGCAAGAAGCACGGTGGGCATTTTTGGTGGATCTAGTGAACCATGTTGGTGCTAAATTCGGGCCGTTAACTATTTGATTTCTATTCTGCTGTTCTTCAAGCGCGCATTACATTTAGTTACAGTGCACGGCACAAGATAGACGAATTCACGACTACTCTACACAATCGATGCTTCCAACGTTCTTGCCATTGCCGTGTTTGTGAACATGATCATAGCACCGATGCCTCCGCTTAGTCACAGGCGCCTTGCATCGTCAGCTCACCCGCGTCTTTTGAGCTGTTAACACGTCAAGTCACGACATGCACCTCGGTACACTCGGATCTGCTCCCTGCCATGCACGCAACAATGAGTCCGGCTCGCAAGGTAGAAGTCCAAGTAAACTTACTACGCCACGGCAACCGCCTTAACGCCCTGAGATAGGCGCTAACATGCTGACTCGTGCGCAGGCAAACCCCTGTTCATGTGGCTTTCTCACCTGCGGCCAGCACAATACCATACATGTGCAAGCACGCCTCTTCTCTCGACGTGACACGAACCAAAGTCCCGGCATAAAGCCACATCAATAGCCCCAGAGGTGGGAACACAAGGGTCGTGCAAGCCTCCGGCCGCATAGCGTGCCGCCGTGTCCACCATCTCACGCCGTATCGTGGCAAAACATCGAATCATGTGGGTCTACCATCGTTGAGGGCTCGGTGGGGTACACGCCCGCTAATTCGATCGCTCCAGGGTATGGATCTCCTCTCCGACGTCCGAACGCCTGGTGCTAGTGTGCGTGTCATAGCAGATAGCGAGAAGAGAATTTTGAAGCCTGGCCCCAAAGAAGAGATGAGCGGCACAGAGAGGGCAACAAGGGCGGTTTGTGGCAGATAGATGGCGATGGCAGAGGCACGGCAAGTGCGTGCCGTCTGACTGCTCATCGATGGAATCAGCACATTGCCGTGTTCCTGCTTCCCGCCCTCATCGCAGGTTGCACAGTCACCTCTCCGCGACCGACCAAGGCGGATGATGTGGCGTAAGCCTCACCGATGACATAATTCTGGCCTCCGGAGCGACAAGCGTAAGCCCAGCGACCGTATGTCTCAGCAGAATGCGGCGTCCAGAGGGCCAAGAAGAGTTTCAGCTTTTGGACCTCGTGTCGTGAGTCAAACCTGCCAGCGATGTCACAGTACCTCTCGTGTTTATCCCCGAGAAGGGCCAAAAAGCTTAACCTTTTCCTTGGGGCTGCAGCATAACAGACGGGTTATTTTTTTATTCATTCTTTCGCTACCAGAAAACAAGATCCTGCACGTGCATGGATCCTGCAGGCCTCAACAGCATGTTCACTTTCCCTCCTATCGTCCGATGCAGTCTCGCATGTGGGCGCAGCGGCTTACCTCCGATGACAAGCGAGTTGTCAACACTGATGCGCCCCGCAGTCAGTTCCAAGGTTTTCGCCATATACGAAACGTCCACTTTCCTGCTGAAAGCTCGCGATCACACATCGTATCATGGTGGAGCAGTGGGTTTCGAGACTTCGAGCTCCAGAGGCGTATTTTTAGCACGCCTTACATTGCTAGCGGTGCGGATCGGAACGACAACTGGAACCTTAACACGAGGATGGTAGCCAACTACCGCCTTGGTATTTGCAGCGTCGCGTTCCCATTGGGTGGGCCCAGGGGAACAGCTAAGCCTTCAACGGGTGGCCTCGCATCGTATTTTCGCCTTCGTTTTCTAGTTCTGGAACAGCTGGATGTGCTTTTTGAACTCCATGCTTGTAACTGCCTGGCTTACTCATTGTACCAAGCTTTTTGTCTTGACAGTTGCTTTTGCATACTTCGCGTGGCAAAGGGTTCATCAACCAAACTCCTATCGTGTCGGTACCGAAAAAACAGAAACGAAACCATTTTTGCTCCGGCAGTGGACTCGATTACCTAAAGCAACTTTCTCATCCGGGTTAGATCTGCGAAACGTCAAAAAATATTCCCGAGGCCAAGTACGGAAGCCAAGATGGCCGAAAGTTTCCGAGCCGGTGAACGTGGAGACCATGAAGACGGTTTGTACTGGGGAGTCAGCTAAGCTCAGTCCTGCGGTTTCTGTGGAGTATTGGGGCTCACAAGATGCGTCTATCAACTTTACTCTATCTGGAGGTGTAACGCGAAAGACGATGGTAGTGGAGTTGTGGAGTCGACAAAGCTTTTGTGGGTATGTGGAGTTGACTGTCAAGGCATCCCTGGTAGGCGCCTGGCAAAGAACTTCGGCATGTGTATAGTCAACATTTGACTTCGCTTGACCATGGCTGTGAAGTCACGTATTCATCAGCTTGGCACTGACAGACTTGCGAAATCGATAACGACAGGGTACTGTGCTGACTGAGTTCCGCAGCAAGGCTTCCTCACGCTTGACTCGTCGAGATATGCACTGGACCCCAGTTCAGTCATCAGCCACTCAGACCGAATGCTTACATGTCTACCCACTGATACGACAAGGCCTGACCCAACGGGTCGCGTTGACCTCTGCAATCACGAGCGTGGGCGTCTAGGCAGCACTGAGTCCAAGACACTGACCGACTCTTCTCTCGTGATGTGCAATGCTTCATCAAGCCACAACAATACTTCGCCATCGGTATCATCGCCCCGAAGTTGTATCACGCTGACTGCTGCCTCACTGATACCTGAATCGGATCATGGGCACTCGTGTCGGAGAGTCATTGCTCCACCTGGCGTCCTCGAAGAAAGGCAATGCTAACACGAGTATGCAAGCTCAGCAACATCGCTCACAGCCGCATGACACGGTACTTCAACGAGCACCAGATAGCCAGGCACCACGGGGCCGTCTATGTCCTCGACCGGAACCTGCGCCAGTACTCAACTCATCACTTACGTCCGTACCATCGCCATCATCGAGGCGCCCATACTCAAAATATGCACGTAGTCACAACTCTAAGAGTATCTCGCACACCTTAGCACCTGAATCTCACCACCCACACCCATACTAACATATGCACATATTTTATAACTCTGATAGCATACCGATAACTTTATTACCTATACCTCCGCCTATGTCCTCCATAGCGCCCCCACAGACCCCAAGCTCAAAACCCAAATCCAGACCCCCATAACAAACCCGCCATCGCAATCTCAACCGTAGACGCCAAAATCCACCGTAGAACTAGAACTAATCCACGTGCTCAACACCCGCAATAGTATGTATGGCAATCTCCCGTCGCATTCGCTTCTCACATTAGGACCGCACTTCGGTGACTACTCCGCCAGTTCACCATGCTCCGCGACTCTCCCACACCCGTGCGCCTCCGCAAGGCTTGCAGACCCAGACCCAGACGCCAAAAACCTCAGCATTGAGCCTCAACCGCACCGTCTCTGCCAGAGTAGTCTAATGATTAGATTAGCCGCAGATTTTCATGAATCAAGGTTCGGAAAAGCGTACATGTAGCGCCGAGAGTAGCGCCGCTGAGGCGACTATCGAGTCAAGCGTTCTGGCGTCGTTGATGGTATCGAACTCTAAATTGCCACGGCCACGTGCGACGGAGCGGGCTAGGGAAAGTTTGTTTGATGCGAGACTGGCTACCCGCGCGATGGAATATGGTGGTGTGGAATGGTAGTTGGAGTTTGGCGGTGGGCGGCCATGTGGAAGCCACGGCGGTTAGGATAGTGTGCGAGCTATTGTGTGTGGAGGGGGTCGGCGAATGAAGGTGGCGTGTCAAACGCCGAGGAGGGGGGAGTTTCTGGGAGCAGTGTATTCGAGTAGGGGGTAAGGTTGAGAGGAGACTTGAGCAAATGGAATGTACCGATGCGGTCGAACGATAGCGATGTTCTAGTATGTAGTTCTCGATCCCTTCACACCTTGTTGTATTCCTATCTAGACATACTCTTGATGAGAGACTGGAGTCGATGGAAGCAGAGTCCATAACGCGGTAGTGGTAACGCAGTAATCTACACAGTAAGGGCTATACCCACTATCCAGACATACAGCTACAATCCACATGTCCCAAACACCCTTTGCGAACCCTCCTACCACACCACCTACATCCTGTCCGCTACAAGCTGTCGCATGCGTACAGCAGGACCATCACATGGCTCCCGGCAACGTCGTGTCCCCTCGCACACAGCACTCACACACCCTGCATTTCCGACACGGCGCACCAAAGATAGCATCCTCGATCCCTCTTAGCCAAAAAAACACGCATGCTGCAGGGTCCCAACAAGTCTCGGAAGCGCCATCATGCAGGGAATGCGTGATGGTTGCGAGGGAGGTGGTACATGTACACTAGGAATGGCTGGGCGAGAATGGATATCCCGAATTGATGCAGGCCAAGCGTTTGTACGAGGGTTGAGGCTCTGCTCGCCCGATCGAAGAGTCTGTGGGCGGCGATGCGGGATAGGTGGTTTTGTCCTTGCTCGGGATGGGATGGTTGTGTGAGAGATATGATGGCTTTGGTGGTCCGAAGGCTTTGATCGTGTCGTATGATGTCGAGGACGATGATGAATGGAAGGCGAAGGCGTTGCGTTCATCGCGTGCTCCAGCCCAACTCAACCCTCCATCTCCCAGACCAGCGTCTCCCGCCCTTCAAACTGCATCACCGTCCACGCATGCTTGCCCCCAAAAGCCTGCGCGCTCATTGCGAACCAATCTGCCTCTTCGCCGTGCATCCCATCCCCTCCTTCCATATCCACATCCACATCCATATCTTGCGTCCCATTAACCTTCTTCTCTCTCTTCTTAAACCCCTCCTTTCTCACCATCAGAAAAAGATCGCGCATAAAAGCCGGTCCCATGAAGCCCCTCCACCGAACCGTAACCATACCCCTCTCCCCAACGCCTCGACCCAGATCAGGAACTTCGTAGCGTGACAAATGCGGGTTTATATCATCGCCCACCTCGACCCTTGGAGAGCCCAACTGAAGCATGTGAATCCACTCCAGCAGCCCCATCGCCTCATCCTCATCATAAACATCCTTCAGCCCCGCAACACTCACCCTAGGCACGCGCACCCCATCCAACCTCCTCTCCTCAGGCAGAACATCGCACACCCACGGCGCATGCTTCTCAATCAACTCCCTGCCCTCCCCCAGCGCCTCCCTCGACGTCGGACTCGCATTATAAAACAACCACGTCAGACTCTTATCCAGCACATTCCTCGCCGCCCACTCCAACCTCCCAAACCCTTTTTTCCCATGTTTCATACTGCTCTCACGTAAATCGTATTCAACAACCCACCGCTGTTTTTGGTGTTTCCTTCCCCCGTCTTCCACGGGTACACCCTGCAACCCGCAGCGCTCGTACGACGGGCGCGTAAGCTCCATGCGCAACACACCGTTATACAGCTCGAATCGATCGTCCAACAAGGCTCGTCCTTCGCTCAGCATCATAATGTTGCCTTGTTTGATATACGTGTTCAGGAAGTCGGCTTCGAGGATTTCGGAGAGTGACATGTGGACGCGCGCGTATTGGGTAAGGGCGGGGCTGTCGGCGCGGTGGAATTCGTTCTTGACGAGCTCGTACATTTCTTCGGGCAGGATGAGGTCGACAGTGTGGCTGTATTTCTGCGCAGAGAAGGCGGAGAAGGGTTTCTTTTTCGTGGAGACATTTTGCGGGTCGATGTAGCTGGGGAGGAGGCTGTGGGAGAAGAAGATTTTCGTGTCGGGGGCGGAGGAGGGGCGGTGGATGTCGAGCATCGTGAGGTATTATGAGGGAAGCGCGCGCGCAAGAGTGGGTGTGAAGGAGTAATGGTGGTGTGGTGGTGGTGGAGCTGCGCGAAAGGTGCGGGCCGAACTTTTGTCGCGTGGGGTTTCGGCAAGACGCGTTGCGCGGGCCTATGACGCATGGGCTGGCGCGTTGACATGTGAGCGGCCATTTGTAGTCTCGCGGACATCATTTTTTAATCTTGAGTATATTTGCGTTACTATGCGTCTCTGATCTAATTAGACTACATCCGTGACTGATGTGTACGGGCAAGTTTTGCGCATGAGCATGAACAGGCACCTACGCACGAGAGCGCATATGATGTAGGCATTGAAATACATTTGCACCACGATAAGGTCGAGCAAGTCATGTTAGGGAACAAAAATAGTTGCCAATGTATTCGAAGCGGCAAGTGAGGCGTGCATTAGTAGGATGCTGACACGAAACGTAGAGAAGAGTCATTCCGAAGATATATGCAATCTTGACACAGTAGTCTGTTACAAAAGAACCCAATGTACATGAACCATTGATGTATTGTGTAGAGCCCATAAGAAATCCGCAGATGAGAGATCTACAATGTGCGTGCTGGGGGATGACAGATGTACTGACCCCACCGTATTCTCGGGGTCTGGAAGGCGGAAGGAAATGCGACATGTGTGCGTAAGGAGAAGTATGTTTTCAGTAAACGCGTTTACTATTGTTGCGGTAGGAGAAGGGTATTGATAGAGGTATGCGTCAGAGATATTATCGTCTATTCATGAAGATCGTGTTGAACGTCTCGTAGACCGCGTCTTCGCAATCAAGCGGACAGCAGCTTTCTGAACCGGTCGCGGCTTGCCGATATGATGCCCCAGTCTGAATCCGGTGATAGCGCAGATAGAGCACGGTTTGCCGAATTGCTCCTTACGGGCATTGTGGAATTCTCGAGTACGGTAGAGTTGTAGGGCCAGCGCTTCCACGTCAACGCGCAAGACCCATACTGAGCCGGGATTGCCTCTGATGTGGTGGGAGGCGAGAACAGTGGCGGCGGAGATGTGGTATTGCATCTGCACTTCATCGACTGTCTATGGGTCTTTGTTAGCTTGTGCGATCAGAAATGGAGAGAGCCAATGGGATAAACGCACCAAGGTCTGACGGTAGAAGCACCCTTCACAAGCCGTAATGATACGTTTGACAAGTGGAAACGGATAGGTGTCTAATGCCGCAAAACAATAGATACACCTCCGAGGGGCATGTTGCAGCCATAGTCGTCGATATACGATATGACTCATATCTGGATGAACGGCACCGTACCTGTCCAGCTGAGCGAATGGCAGATTGAATATGTTGCATTGTCGAACGAGATGCGAGCAGTACCCCTCAACGAATTCATTGCATCTTCTGGATGTGCGCGACAGGGCATTGAAAGGATGTGGAAGTACATGAAGAGAGAAGATATCTGCAGCCCAGCGATGACTGTCTGCACCTTGGGTCAAGTCTTCTTCGTCCTTGATGCTCCGCTTCTGCTTCTCCGATACGTCGTATCTACTCTGAGTCTCAGTGAGACCCGGCAGCCGACAGCATGGGTGGATGAGGTAGGACAGTATCTGGTCCACGATCTCGACAGGCAGCGTTTCCAACTTGCTCAACTTGACGTGGGAAGATGAAGGTGTGACGTTGCTGTATTGCAGTGGATTGGGCAATGCGACTGCCCCGCGGTGACGAATTTTAGGCGAGGCTGGAATTGGATGTGGTGGTACAGGATTCTCGTGACTGTCAACCAGCAACCGTCCAACAGTAGGAAGCGAAGAAGGGACCAGCCCTGAGGCGACGGCAGTCATTGAGGCCATGAAGAGGAGAGAAAAAGAGCGACAGAATGGAAACGAGCAGACTCTTCACCTTGGTTATAGAACATGCCGTGAACCTTATACAGGACAAAGGTCAAAAAGTGACGAGTAGAAGCATGCAGGACAGCGGAGCTTCCCACCAACGAGGGGAGAAGTGTGCAGAAAGCTGCATTGCTGCTGCTGTGATTCGTCTATTGGTCGAGAATCCCGGGCAGCTGTGTAGCAGTGTGCAGCCCATGCACATATTTTCGATACTGCATACTGATATATGCTGAGATTGGCGAAGAAGAAGACGACAAGTCGTAGTGCATGTGCACCCAAGTAGTCCGGGTGGATAGCAGACTAGCAAACCGATGCGGCCATCTCCGCCCGGCCCCTTATCGCCTAGCGTCATGTATCATCAACTTACCCGACGGACCACCTTTCGCTCTGTCTGAGACTCGTAACACTGGCCGACAGCGAGAAGCGCGGGAGACAACACCATGGCTGCCCATCCCGACGAGGGACCCGCCGTCGCCCAGCACCCCGCTCCGCCCCCTTCTGGCGCTATCAAGGCCGACTCAGGAGCGGGAGGCGCAACCAAGCCCCGGAACGAGGACGCGCCCGCGCCTGCGCCCGATCAGGATGAGGAAGATGGCGGCGCGTGGGACCAGGCCTCCCTGTACGAGGAGATTCTAGACGAAGTGGAAGCCTTTGAGTACTCGGACGATGGTGAGTCTGGCCACTATGCGCCTTCCACTTCCACCACCATTGACACCCCACAGGCGTAGACACGTGCACCGCCGACGAGGCCCGCCGCTTGCGCCAGCGGCTCCATGAGATTGGCGCGAGCGCATTCGTCATGGAGAACATCACGAGCGAGAAGATGACGGCGCGCAAGCTGTGCACTGCCTTTGGCGTCAAGATTCCCAAGTTTCTCGAAGAGGCGCCTGACGAGAGCTTTTACCAGCTGCTGGGGCTGGCCATCAACCGCGAACTGAACAAGCGGCCGCGACTCGCCCAGTACAAAACCATCGACGACGCTGCGAAACTGCTGCGCGAACGCAAGAACATCATGGTCATCACGGGCGCCGGCATATCGACGAGTCTTGGCATACCCGATTTCCGCTCCAAGAACACAGGTTTCTACTCGCGGCTGCGCGAGATGGGCTACGACGAGCCCGAGGAGGTCTTTGACATCCACAACTTCGACGAGAACCCCCGCACCTTCTACGCGCTCGCCGGCGACATCATACCCGATCTCGAAAAGTGGACGCCCACGCACGAGTTCATCCGCCTGCTGCAGGACAAGGAGAAGCTGCTCACCAACTACACACAGAACATTGACAATGTGGAGGCACACGCGGGCATACGCAAGGAGAGGCTCATCCAGTGCCACGGCTCCTGGGCGACGGCAACATGCCGGAAGTGCAAGTTCAAGGTCCCCGGCGAGGACATCTTCGACTGTGTGCGCGCACAAAAGCCCGCCGAGTGCAAGCGCTGCAAAGACGAAATCGCCGCCCAGCCCAGCAAAAAGCGCAAGCGGACCTCCAACGGCAACGGCGCCCGCAAGAAGCGCTCGAGCGACGAGGATTCAGAGTCCGACGGCGCCTTCGACATCCCGCAGCCCGGCATCATGAAGCCCGACATCACCTTCTTCGGCGAAGCCCTCCCCAACGATTTCTTCGACCGCCTCAAGGACGTGGACAAAGACAAAGTCGACCTCGTCATCGTCATGGGCACCTCGATGAAAGTCGCCCCCGTATCCGAAATCCCAAACTTCCTCCCCCGCGACATACCGCAGATCTACATCTCGCGCGACCCCATCCACCACATCAATTTCGACATCAACTTGCTTGGCGACTGCGACGTCGTGGTTGCCGAGTTGGCGAGACGGGCGGGGTGGACGCTGGAACACAAGATGATACCAGAGGGGCAGACAACGGAGGTGGAATTGACGGATGCGGTGGATCATATTTCTACGGTCAAGGTCCATGTTCCTGTTATGACTACCACGAATGGTCACATCAATGAGCAGGCATGAGCTTAACGGCCTACGACAGACGGCATGGCGTTTGAGTATACATAACAAATGGCGTTGTGAATGGTGTTTACATGGATATCGGTTTCGACCGCATGGACGGTGACCCCGTAGGATGGGCTCAAGATTCACAATATGGAGTTTCACATAGGCTTAGGGCGTTTGTGGTATGGATACGAGAGGAGGGATGAAGTGGCGGCATCAGAGATACCATGGACGGACCATACGATCATATCGGGGGAGCATAGCCGCAGTCTCCTTGTGTTTATATATTTTGCTTCTCCTTCTTGCATATAGACTTCCTGAACAAAATCGAAGTTCGCTTGCAATTAGGATGGAAACGCACTGTCGCATTATCACTCCTCGCAGCAAAGCTATGAGACAAACGACAGTTTATCTGTACAATGATGGTTCTTAAAGACGCGTGCTACCGAGGTCGTGCCTGCCGTGCGGCGCGGGCAGCGTACTAGCCCTCCCGCCTCCCCTTACTGAACGACCCCAGGACCTGCATCACACCTGACAACCACCTGCCACCTCGAAATCCTAGCACTCTTACAACAACGTTACAGTATCAGCGTTTGCGAAGTCAACAAAGCCGTCACGTCATAGCGCACGCGTTGCTTCCCCTCACGTCATCAGACCCGCTCCTGCTCATCCAAACCTACGACCGACCGCGAACACTCCAGCTTCTATGACACGACACGCGACGATGGAACTACACAGTATATACGCAGAACGATTACGTCGACGATGACATCGGCGAAGATTGCAAAGCCTTTACAGCGACGTTGTACTGCAGTATGCTGTAGACTACAGCTACAGTACCGACGAGCAGGCCTAGCAAATGTCAGCTATAAACCATGGTCATTTGATGGACAAGGTCATGGATATACACACTCAGGAACCCGAGTAGAGCTGTCAGGAACAGGCCTAGGATAGCCACAGTCAGAGCATTCCGTTCCGACGTGTGCCTCTCGAACCATGCGACGATGCTGTTCGCTGGCGGCGGATGGTTTACTATTCTCAACAACGTCGCTAAGCGATCTCCCAGATACTTGTACTCGAACTCATCTGGCAACGTACGAATATGCCTCTCGAAGTACGTCGCTTTGGGATCAAAACCGTACTTTTCGGTGAATTTCTCGAGCGACTTGAACGACCGTCCATCGTTCGGGAACAGAAGGAACTGTATGGAGTCCAGGACCTCCAACAGCAACTGTGGTGGCAATGTTCCCCTGCGGAATGTGAGCTCTGGAACGACAAGGTATGCATCGGGGTGAGCTACTTCTCCAGACTTTTCCGAAATCCGATATCAATATCCTCATCACGCGAGCGGTAGAGATGCGCTTTCAGGAAACCAACCTGACGGAAGACATGAAGGATGCGACGCTCTGGATCGAATACGAGATGTTCGGCTAGGTTGTTGGTCGGTCGCAGCCTTACTTTGTATCGCTCTTTCAACTTCCAAGCTTTCAGCCTGCCTCGCTGTGCCAGTGCATCCTGGGATTCTTGGCGGGTCTTTCGGCTTTGGGTCGAAGAAGGGAAGCAGCGCTCAACAAAGTTGGCGAAGGACTGCTTCTCCCCCCATGTCCGAGGCACGTAATCGCCCACCTTGCGACTGCTTTGCTTCGAGGCGCAGTCGATCATCAGTGACGCTTTCACCAAGGCTTGTATTGCGTAGTCCCGCGCTTCGAGGGCCAGATTGTTTGCGAAAAGGCTGTCGAAATCTGCCTTGGTCTGCATTACGTTGCCGATAAGCTTGTTGAAGAACGATATCACCTCCGCGTGACTGGAATACATCGGTGTCCCAATCCTTACTGCGTAATCGCCGGGCGATCCTCTGGTCAACGTTTCGTAGTGTTTAAAGTACACCTCATGCTTTTCCGGTTCCTTCGCAGCCTCGTCACTGAGGAAGCTTTCCGCAATGTCTCTCTTTTCGGCTTGTGTTGGCGGTTCCATGATAGCTTGGTATACTGCCACCAAACTGCGTCAGAGCCATCCGCCTTATACTGCCGACGTTTATAGCCTGAGGTCCCCTTTCTCGCCAACTCATGGCGCATTTGGGCTCTCCGCTTCTTTGCTGGTGGCTGTGTGGACGCCACCATATGCGGCCTCTTCAGCTGATGCGTGATCCCTGCGAAGTCCTCCCAACGTCATAGGAGTCGAGCCTGCCGCCACACTTGGTTGCGATGACACGCTGCGCCATCTCATGTGCGCCACTTTCCTGCTTGTACTCGCTGGTATCGCATTCCCGGTATTCTCTCAAACCGCAGCTCCCTCGTCCCCCAACCCTTTTACTTCACCCCTTCCTCCGTGAACCACGGGCGACCTTTTCTAAATCACACAAGATCCAGGAGAACAACATTGACTTTCCCCTCACGCTGAGGCTCTCACGGATGTGAAAATGGCTACATTGACCCCACCACCACCAGGCTCACCTCCCACGACATCTAAGTCGGCTTCTGGACAGCATGGACAGTCTCGGTAAATCCTCCTACAAGCTAAAGAAGGCTTCGCTGACGAATGAAGGCGCTCTCCATCGGACACGACAATGATGTCGAACGCGCGCGCTTCTCATATACCGAATACGAGTCGAGCTCCGTACACAGCTGGCTCTCGAGCTGATCCCACACCTGCGGCTCCGCATTCATCGACGAACCCGCCCACTACTCCGACTCTCAATCAACCCGTCAATACACACCCAGCCGACTCACTCAGAGATCCCAAACCACTTCTGGGATGTCAACTTCAGCCGACTATACATGAGTACGAGCATTTTCCGCGCAGCCCTCCACACTACGCTGCTGCTCAACATGTCATGAGCAACTTCGGAGATGCCATGTACAAGACGAAGCACACTTGGAAAACGATGACTTTGAAGACGATGAGACTTTCCGATTACGCTTCACTAGTAAAGTCCAGATTCGCCATGTGTAGTACCATAGGTGCACCGCCGGAGCCTGCAATCGTAGTGGAGTGCCCAAACCGGATACTCAGTCGAGTAAAGAAAGTGTTGCAAAGTCGCAATATGAAGAACCAGTACGCTGCTGGTGTCACCCCTGGTCTGGCATTTGCGGTCTACTATTGTGGTAGAGACGATATTGCCTTCGAACTCAGATGGTGCAAGAGCATTGTCACTTTGAATGGGCCTGAGCAGTCTCTTTCTTTATGTGGGACTCGCATGTCGTCGATCCAGGATATCAAGACACCACCTTCAGGTGACGCAACGGTAGCCTGTCTCCTCGAGGTCAAGGGCGATCTTTATGCTCTTGGTCCTGCACATCAACTCACCCGAAAAGACGCTGCCAAGTCTCAGGAGCAGTTGCTCGCTGAGTTGCTACAGATGGACGAAGACAAAGACGAGGACATCGCTTGGGAGGAAGCTGAAGACAACGACAGCGACTACGACGAAAGCGACGGTGATCACGCCTCAGCCAATGACATCATATCCGATAAGGATATGCTTGACAGTAATATAGCACCACCCGATAGTCTTTCTCCTTCGCCACGAGAAGGCACTCATCATCCAAGGGATGAAGGTGTCACAGTTTTGTTTCCGGGCCCAGATGACCTACAGGACGACAACGCGGATGGCGATTGGGCGGTTGCACTCATTCAGAAGCCTGAACAACAGCTACCGAACTTGTACTCTGCGGAGCAGCAAGTCTCTGGGCAGGATTCCCCGAAGCAGGAAGCTCCTAAGCTCCGACACATAGTCGAGTTTGCGAGTGAGCCATCCAAAGACGATACCGAGCCCATAGTAGAGAGGTCCGTTCATATACTCACCTCTTCCTCGACAAAGCAGGGCAGGCTCCTCCCAGGGTTCGCCAACATTTCCGGTCTAAGCGGACGCGGGCACTGCAACGTACATATTGTGGCGATCGACGAATCCGATGGTAAGTACTCCCTTCATGGCGGCTTTTCTCATCATCTGACGCCATGACATAGATATCGTAGCCGGCGACTCAGGGTCTCTTGTCGTTGATGCGCAAAATTCCCTGGCATATGGTCATGTCGTGGCCACAAACTCGCAAGGCTATGCCTACATTGTGCCTCTGTACACAACAATCCGTCAGATGAAGGCATTCTTCGGGACCGCCAACGTCCGTTTGCCAGAACCCCTACATTTGTTATCCCGAGTAGCACTTCACTACGTTACCACTAAGCAGTTCTGCCAAGCTGAAGAAGCTATCATCGCGTTGACCGATCTTGTGCAAGATTTTTGCAACTCTCGCCAATGGGAGCGACTAGCCCATTGGATCAGGACTTCCACGGCACGAACTAACCTGCTTGACATTTGGGATGACAAGCTGGCACAACTCTTTGTAAGTCCACATCAGACGACATTTGTATAACTGTATCTTACGAACTGAAAGTCCGACAAATACGAAAACCAGTCTATCAGGAAGTGGTTGACGGTGACACATGCCTTTCGGGAGCGGTTTCGAGCCGAGAACCTCAGCGTAGATGAATATCGCTTTACACCCCACCCCAAGCCCTTCTACGACTTTGCGTCAGCAGTACTTCCACAGATTCTGGAGGAACTCAGCGCGCCCTACAATACGACCTTACGATCGTGTCGAACGTGCCAACATTCTCGCTATGATATCTGCGTCATCACTCCGCTTCTCAATTCCGGTCCCGACGGCATGACTTCCAACTCTTCGATCATCAAAGCAATCATCACTCAACTGTTGTCTGCATTGAACTTCACCTCTTCTAGCCGATTTACTCGGCGTTCTGAGCTCCGACGTCGGTTTCCTTTTACGGGGTATCCCAACGGCCTGCAGAATCTAGCAGTTGTCCTCGACATTCACCTAACCTTGACGGTGGCATGCTCACAAATCGATCTCCAGCGAACCAACATCGTGCCCTTCAACGAGCGGCTTGAGTTCCTCGAGCCGCTTACAAAAGGCACGCTCGCATCTGTATACCGCGCGACCTCTTGGTGTGTGGATGCAAAGGAAAAGATCGAGATCGCGGTCAAGAAGGTCTCGAAGAGTACCACCACTGTTGTTCAATGGCTAAATGAAGAGCGAATTCTCCAGCAACTGCAGACATACAACGATCCGCATATTGTCGAGTTGTTGACCTCATATTGCACCTTGGACAGCTACGCACTCGTCTTCCCGCTGGCGAACGGCAACATGGATCAACTCATGGAGCGTGACATCCGTGCCTCCAGCCTTGAGCTTACAGCGACATGGGTAGTGAAGCAGATACAGGGCTTGGCTAAAGCACTACAATACCTCCACACCGGGGATGAGCATACCAAAATCTACGGGAGACATGGCGACATAAATCCCAGCAACATCTTGTGGTACAACGACACTAAAGACGGGATACCTCCGTTGGGCACCCTCAAAATTGCCGATTTCGGCCGTTCCGAACTGCGCTCTCTAGGTGAAAGACGACCAAGCATCCGCAAGGCTCTTTGTGAAGGAACCATACTCCATCGTATTGATTACTCATATGGCACTTATGCTGCTCCGGAGTGCGAGTTACCTACAAGCGTCTGTCCCGATCGCCGGACCTCTGACATCTGGAGTCTAGGCTGCGTGTTTCTGGAGTTCCTTATCTGGACTGTAGAAGGCGCAAAGGAAGTAAGGCGACTGCACCAGAAGCTTCGCTCTGACGTTCCAGGGCGTGGAACGTCGTTCTGGCACCTAGAAGTGTCGACACATCAACTCCTGTTCTCTCTCAACCCTCCGATCAAAGAGTATCTAGCGAGGCTATCGCAGTATGCGAAAGACAATGCCAAGCTACGGGCTGCCGTTGATCTTCTTGTCTACGGAGGTGTTCTGGACCCAAATCCTCACGAGCGTCCGACAGCGAAGCAGTTGGTAGAAGAACTGAGGAGCATCAGTATCGAAACTGTGCATGGTCACACCGTCGCTAAACGTCCTGTTTGGACACGCCTTTGGACCTACACGCTTGGATACCCACCGCAACACCGTCATACTCGGATAAGGAACGGTCACGACCCCAATATCGTGTTTGGCACACTGTTACTGCCATACCCCAATATGGCGGGTGCAGGATTTCTCGAGAACGAAATCACTATCGATTCGGAGCATTACCAGGACATGGACGACGAATCGCTGTTGCATGAGTATGATAGCGACCTAGACAGAAGTAGTAACTGCAGTCTTGACTCGAAACGAACATGTCCTTACTGCGCTCTCGAAGCTCGCCCCGTTGCTCTCAAAGCCCACGCCAGAGCCGTACATCGCAATCACACAATCCACGAATGTCCAGACTGTAAAGAGCTCTTTGCAGATATGAAGCAGCTTAGGCGGCACCAAAGACAGCTAGGTTTAAGATGTCTCAGCGCGTCAATAGTCGATAACAAAGATCCTTTCGGAAGAGAGCCACAACTCTGTTCGCGACTGCCTCGTACCGACAGCGCGACAAGCTTGCGTGGGCAGCACGTGTTCGATGATAACTCTGTCCGATCGAGTGTGCTTTCAACCGAGTACCCTACCCAAATGCGCAGCGGTGGACTGGCGCATAGTTATCATCATCATGATGATGCAGGCGGCCCATATGTGGAGTGATCACACCAAGACTATCTCTTTACCTTCATATGCATTATCTGCCGGCGTTTCTGGAGGCCTCACGGGTGCTGAGCGGTAGCGATGGATGGTGTTGTTTACTGTACATTGGTACCTCTATGTTGTTACTTTTGTATATGCGCGTTTCATTTTGTTGTTTCGGTCGACTATCAGCGGCGCTCTTCTGGGCTCATTGGTTTTGGCTCGCTGAGTAACACAGCGTAAGCGATCAGAATTGGTTGTTTTGTAATGTACTACTATCCCAGTTCAACATATGATACCCTAATTACTCAGTCTAAGTATCTCGTTAATACATGGCGTAGGAAATCATGTCTGTCATTATAACGTGGTGACTTCCTCCAACCCGTTCACTTATCCCTGAATTACACCAACAACCTCTTATTAAACTTCCTCCACCCTTGCAAGGCTCCAGCCCGTTACAATCCAGAAACCTTGTCAGCCTATACACCCCATAATTGTCCAAAGTCTTCAACTCCCCTCAAGACTCAATAGTGAGGAATCTCAAACTAGCAATCGCCTTATTCATCGTCTCAGTTGCGTCTTCTGTGTGGTTTGTTGTGTCTACCTCCTGCCATCGGGCGTCACTGTCTTTTCCATTCCCCATACACTCAATGCTTAACTTCGTGTCTCTTCTTTTCCACATCAAGGCAAAAGGTCCATTGTCGTGAATGTGTCTAGTCTTGCCAATTCCATTGTTCGCCTTCGACGTCACTAATAGTGTCACAAGGCTCGCAAACGCTACGCACTCTCAATTCTACTCCCCGTCACTGCCGATCTACAGAAGTTTCCTTTGCCGTTTCGCCGCTGTTCTCACTTTGTAAGCCAATCAGAACGTCGTCGTCGTAATGCGCGCTTTTGGTCCGTGCTTCTTGTTGTTTTCGCGCTCCAAAGCCGCCTTCACTTGCGCCTTCACCTCACCAGATCAGGCCATATTACACGCCTCGAACGTTCTTCAGGCAACAATATGCTCACAGACTACGTCAGTCACCTAGGAACCAGACGCGCTAGCGCCGACTGCCGGTGATCTGCCGGCTCACCCTCTGTCTATATAAACCTCCCATCCCCCCGCCTTTCTCCCTCTTACTCCCCACTCGCTCACTTCTCCAATAACTCAAGTTTACTATCCCCAAAAAATTTCAGTATCATGGCCGCAACCTTCCAAGTAAGCCCTTCTTTCCCCTTCCTTCACTTCAGTCTCGGCTAACATTTTCAGACATCGGCCTTTACTCATGATGTATGACATCATCCATCAACAATCATCATGAGTAACAATAACATCAACCCTTCCTCACTCGACTGTCGACAGTCAACATGACTTCACTTCACTTCCAACTTTCAGCCTCGCCTTCAACATCACCGCCTCGCATGCCTCACACCTACCCGCCTCGGTCCAACTTACCTACCTCACTTCGATTCGACCTCCATCTTGACACCCATGTCACCTTCGGTCTACCCTACTACCACATCGAACTCGCATCGTCTTACTACATCGGCTCATTGCCTCTACTCCTCGACATGCACCACCACCGACGGCACCGCGGCACAGGCACCAACCTCTCTGGCACCGGCTCGATTCTCCTTTGACTGTCGACAGTCTCACGCCACTCCCGATCGTATGCGCGTCGCGAAAGTCAAGTTGTGGCACAGGGATGCAGGCCAGGCTGCATGGTCGGCCCTTGAGTTGGTAGCGGTTTGGATCAGAAGGACTGGCAAGAGCGGAGGATCAGTGGTGTTGAGTTCAGTCACTGTCACTGTTGGACACTTTCACATTGGATGTTGATGCCATCTCGAGATTGCCTCGAGACAACAAGGTTGGAGGACAGACGGTCAATGGCGCTTGCGCTACACTGGGCCTCTTGTTGTTCTCTTGGGTGTCTTCGGACCCCAGGATGGTTGATCATCTTATCTGAACCGGATGGCGGCTTCTTCGGAAGTTCAGGTCAATTCTGGTGAGGATAGTGAAGTGTCGGCATGTTCGACGAGCACTGTTCTTGACATCGCTGCTGGTGAGCCCTGGTTTGGTGGATGGTTGAACTTGATGGACTTGGTGGTGGTGGTTGGATATTCCAGGGGTGGTTGGATAGTGCAAGGACTTGGTGGTGGTTGGATGTCTTCTTGGTCGTCTCGATGGAACATGGACTTCTTGTATGGGTTTCAACTTCAGGGTTTCAACGGTGGTGGTGGTTTAGCTTAGCTGGCATTCTTGGGTCCTCAATCAACCAACTTTGTCATTACATCTTGTTCCCTTCTTGACTTCTTGACATCTTGACATCTTACTTGTTTGACATCTTGACATCTTAGTCCCTTACCTTCTTTCCTTTACATCTTCTACCTCATGCATTCTACCTTGCTATTGCCCACAACACACTCCAAAAGTTTTGTCAATGCTACCTTCTAAGGCCTTAGCATTCCTCGCTATTGAACTCTAAAGTAGATATTCTAGTATACATCTAAGGCAAAGACCTGCGCCACTACATGTACTTTATCTCTTATGTCTCTCTTTACCTTATTTCCGTTGCATTCTTCTCTAGAAGAAGAGAATGTAGACGCTACACAGCAGGTAAAACCTATACAGCGCGCACATGTGCAAAGCAGGAGATATATACCAAGCAACCAATGCGCGCATTGCACCTTCTGCCATGACTTCTCCCTTCTACCTCGCTAGTCTAGACTCACACTCTCTCCCCTCCTTCTTCTTGCCCGTCGCCCTCTCACACAAGCCATATACTCCGTATCCCGCGCTACCAACCCACCCATCCCCAACGCCCTCCACTCCTCCTCCAACGCCTTCTCCGCATACGCCATTCTACTCTCTTCTGAGCGCATGCTTCCCGGCGTCTTCTTCTTCTCCTTCTCTTCCCCATCTCCACCCCCATTGCGCGACGCATCCGAACACATGTACCACCCCAAAGTGGGCTCATACGTGATACCCAAATGTTTGACAATGCGGTCGTGTTTCGCGCGGCGATTGCGCATATAGCTTTCGTCGCGCGCTGCGTCGCCGAGCTGGGATCGTATGTGTGCGGCGCGGGCGCGAACATCGGGGGCGGATAGCATGATGCATGCGGCGCCCATGATCGGGTATGGTGCTGTTACTAAAGGCGGAAGATCGAGGTGCAATGGCGACGAGGTAAACAGGTCAAGTTTAGAGAGCTGTGTGGATTGTATGGCTTGTGTCATTGTCTGGCCGGCATATCAGCACTATCACACATACGTGAAGGGGCGTTTCCAGTCCCTGGGGTGTACATACCATCTTCTCATACTCCTTCTTATCGCACCCCAGGCAACATGCTATGGTCTTGTAGAAACACGCTTTCCGCTGTGTCTTCTTCTTGCAGAAGTAACACATGTCGCCTAGCCATTTTCGACGGCATGTGTATATGCGCGTTTTCTTGGGTAGGACGATGTCGGCGTGGCGTTTGAGGAGGTTGCGCGCGTATTCTTCGACGATGGCGTTGAGGTGTTTGTTTGTTGCCGCGAGCGCGTTGAGAGGGTAGGTGGGGAGGGTGGGGTTGAGGTGGGGTTCTGTGTAGGAAAGGATGGTGAAGAGGATTTCAGGCGGGAGAGTGTCAAGGTTCGCCATGCTGGGGTGGGGATGCGCACCGATGTGGGAGTTTCTGGTGTTGTGATATTACTCCCGGCGGCGTTAACTAGGCGGCGGGGTTAAGCTAGCCGTGTCGCGCGATGATGCGCGTCGTCAAGCGCGTTTCTATCACCTCACCACGACTGTCGATAACAAGACTTACTTTGGGAAGAAGCCTTCAGCCCAGCATGTCCACGAGTATTTCTGATCACTTTCGCCCTCTTGTAGGCCATCCAAGCCCATCTGCCATGTAGGCATGCCTGAGGCACACCGGAGCATATCCGAAAGCCACCCTTTCACACGTACGGTCGGACTCTCCTAGATATCGCATATCACTACCTCGGCGAAGACTGGTGATTGGGTTCAACTAAGAGCATGGAAATATGAAGGAACTGCTGATGTACAAATAGAGAAGACTTCGAAAGCCAGTAAGTTCTATTGCCGGATCTACCTGCTACTGGTTTCGTTGGATTGCTTAGGACTTACCCTCTTCAACTTCATGTGCTGATTGACGCCAGTTATCAATTACTTCAGCTCGATACGCTCACTTATGTCGCACACATATACCCTCTCAGCCCACCCGACGATCACCCGTACGGGATTTAGTGCCACCCACGAGTTTGTACATAACGAGAGTGTGCTCGAACAGACTTCACCCTTAGCGAGTTGGATTGCGACCGTGATTAGCTCTACCCGCTGACTCTGCTGTTTTGGGCCAAGACGGTGTTGGGCTTCATCATGAGAATATATGGACTTGACTGGGACCAGTGCTCGGATCAAGACAAGTAAGATTGCAATCAGGAAGTGAGGATCCAATCAAGGCTTTGTCCATTTGTGCTGCTGATGCTGTATGCAAGGAGCTTCATCTCAGGCACTCACGTCGGCAAAGATAGGCGGAGGGCATGCCTCCAGCTTACTCTAGTCAAGCGAGCCAGCCCGCAGTATTGGAAACGAGACCCTACGGACTGGTCAGTGCGGCTCAACGGCACGTCGCGGGTACTCAGGTTGCAACTATGCCTTTCTAAGAGCAGCGTGTGTGGAGTCTAGCTGCCACTTGCTGCAGCCAACTTCTTACCGTGACAACGGGCAATGCAGTTATGACATCCTTGCAGCAGGGCTGAGTAGTGGAGAACAGGAGCCGGCTGGGCACTGGCAACTCATTTCGATGGCAGGGCAGAAGCAACGCCGCTTTATACCACATATACCCCGTTATATCCTTCTCAGCTCGTATAGTGGAGAGCCACACGGCGCTGCCATCCCACGCGAAAGCCAATCCAGACACGAGTTACATCATCCACGGGATGAAGGCATACACCCTCTTCACCACGTTGACGGTCAGGATTGGTAGAGTTGCTCTTCCCGGTCTCTGGCTCTTCATTGGCTACCGAGGTCATCTCGTCTTCAGCCCTGGTGCCACGAGATATGATCAACCTGCATCCTGCATCCATGATTGGATCCGCTAAGCCTGAGCAACAGTCTCATCGTCGGTCCACCGAACCAGGTGGGCCTCAGGTGGGCCGACCGAGTAGTCACAGAAGGAGGCTAGCTACCAAACTCTCGGAACTGCACGGAGCCCCCCTTTCGGCTCGGCTCATGATCCTTCAACCTACACTGCCGTGTTTCAAGAAGGCTTTGCTAGGCGTTGGAGACAATTTTGAGCTAGTGGACCGTCGATGTGTGTGACAAAAAGCGGTAAGTTCCTGGGTGCCCGACCAATCAAATAGACCGCCCAGCCCCAAGTACGCCTACGCCCTTTTGCATGCGAGAATTGCTCATGTGCGCGAAGAACTGTCTCGATTCGATTTGCCACATATTGGTATCTACGCGACGCGAAAAGGGCCGACTCCCTTCCTCGAGAACCTATGCCTCCACCTAGCGTTCCCGCGGGACGAGACCCGCTGGCTATCGTGAGTCAGACGCATGTGGTTTGATTGAACAAGTCCTCGAGAACGAATGCCAGAAATTGCGTGTAACACGCCCCTTCTGGACGCGGCCCGCATGCTTCGGGGGCACAGGGCACAGGGTGCCGGGGTGCCTGAGGCAACCGGATTCGTGAGGATTGGAGTGAATAGCTAACAGAAGGACTCCCAGTGGACGTGTCCGCCTCTCCTTAAATCACGTTCATGCCCGCCTTCACTCATTCACTTCCGCTTTTCACGCTCACACTCCAAGTGACCATCAGACCCCTTCATCGTCCATCTTTATCTAACATCGAACTGACCCGCCACGCATCAGGTGACTGAGCCGAAAGTCATCCACGTCTCACACGCCCCTGTGCCTGATCGCATCCTTCAGCCGCAATCTCTCGATCTAGGCTATCCCTTCCCTTCCTTGACTCCGCTTTCAGTAGTCACTCGCTACACACAACGTCTTCACGCATCCAACTAGACCACTCAAGACAGGATGAGCGGATCACAGCGTCGCTCTGGTGGTAACTCCAACGGGTCAGGCCGTAATGGCGGTGGTGGCCGTAGCAGCAGTTCTCGTGGTCACTCGTACACGAGTGTAAGATTGTCTCATTGTATGCGTGAAAGCTCGCCGCTAACAAGACGCAGTTTACCTCGGGAGGAGGCGCATCTACTCTATCTACACAAAGCAACGGCTACGATCCACGAAACGATTCCGTATACGCACAAGTGCAACGCTCATCATGGTCCCATCACACGTACCCCAACGGCGCGGGAAGCAACCAAGCTTCATACACCACACCTCCCACTCAAAGATCTCAAGTTCAGCAACCTCGCGCCTACGACGGTCCACGTCAGTCTGAGACGATTCACTCGTCCTCTCACCTGCGCATCTACCCTCGGCATTTCTCAGAGAGCGACTTCCACTCATCGCCGCCGCCTCACGCATCTTCGTCGGCGGAGCGCCGTGCGCAGCCGGATCCGTACCAGCCTCCCATTGGTGGTAGTCCTTCCGCTTCAACTGCGCCCCAACGCTCCGGGTCCTACGACGCCGTCGGCTACATCAGACGTGACGGTGCGGTGTTCGATCGGGATGAAGTGTATGAGGAGTATAGGCCGTACGACCCATACGCTCATCAACATGGACAACAACGATTTAACGGAAGTAACTGAACATCGGATGGAACGACAACACGACGGTACGATACAGGATGAGAGAAGAATTGGTTTCCTCATATTTATGTCTATGGTTGTTGAGGGCGAGTGGGGGCCGACCGGCTGAGGTTCCAGCCCCAGGCGTCAATTTTTCGGCAGTCATCTTGGGTTCACCTCAGCCTACTATCTCAGCACTTGGTGTATTATTTCTCACGCATGATGATGTTGGAGGATTTTCACTCCAGCCTCGTTGGCTGGTGGGCTTTGTTGCCCTCAGCTCGCGACTACCCTTCCATCTAGACTGTCTGGCACAGTCGTTGTCTCATTGTACTTGTACACGATTTTTTGTAGCGCGTTAGCAGGCAGGTAGTTTTGGCGTCTGGTATGCAATCTCAATTTTATAGCTTCTCGAAGTCAACTTCGATTCCTGCTTTTACCGCTGTGAATGTGTCGGCGTTCTTCCACACCCATCTCTATTCTGAACGACTTCCAAACCTCGGTTGAGCCGCATTCTGCTCACAAAGTCGTCCGCCCGTGAAGTTGACATGCTCACCACTCACCGGTACGCCGATCTCGATTTCTCGCAACATCGCTTACACTCACCGGAATTTAGTCGCCGAGAAGGACTCGGTGACCGGAAACGCATGCATGGAGAAAGTGAGACATGTGCTAATATCGGCTTGGTTCCAATATCCAAGAGATGAGCGCGGTCGTGCGTTGGTGTTCTAACAGCCAGTTGATCGTTGAAGGACTCAGGCGCTTATGCAATGAAGTATTCAGTCCTCCGTGAAGGCGTCGATGTGACGCGCGTCCAGAAATTGAGGACTCATTCAGCTCATCTCGCGTTTGATGTGAGTTTGTCGCGATTGACCAAGGAGGTGTGAGCCCGTAGATATCTGTGTCGTTGTTCTGCGTGGCGGCGATCTTACTGCAGGGTTCGCCTTTGCTATAGCTGCGGAGCATTTGTCTAATCTGTCGGTAGGTGAGTGCTTTACCTCCTGCATGCGTCGTTCCTACCGATCAGAAGCAACGAAGCGGTGCCAGTTGCGCCTAAGAGGGAGGCATGCCACACAGCCAGCAAAGTGGGGAACATGACCGTAAGCCGCATTAAGCTTCGATGCGGCTCTGAGGCTACAAGGCAACCGGACCCAAGTACAAGAGGGCACACTTGTCATGGGCGCTTAACGCCAGTCGGAGAGAGCGTCTTGTAGTGCGAGTCACCAGTCATTGGCACTTTGAGGGACGCGCACGAAGGGCACGGCGAAGGGCACGGTGGATGCTTCGATGGGGGTGATACGGTTGGAGGACGGTCCGCTAGAACGGGGCGTAAGCTGCAGACCCTGTCCCAATTGATGCGGCTCTAGTTGGAGTTGAACCTGTTCCAGCAGGGTCGTGCCTGTTAGAAATCTGTCAGATGCATACGCTATACGGTAGGCTGGACCCATTTCCGGGTCGAAGGTGCGATTGCATCCATGGATTGATTGGGTCTTGACGTGCGATATCGAGGTCGAGAAACCTGTCGGTCAGATCCGAAATTTCTGCATGCTTATCGCGCATTGTGCCTGCACAAAGGCATTGTGTGCCGAAATTGGTTGCTGCGGCCGTCGGCTCCGGCTGACGCGACCTCGGGAGCGAGATGAGATGGAGCGAGAAGTGACGTGATCTTGGCAAGCGATTGGCACGGAACGCATCGCACTAGCGCGCGTCAAAACGTGTCCCATGTTCCCCCGCTTTTGATGTGCCAAGGTTGGAACGTCGTAGCAAAAGAGCTCTCGCGATCTCGTCTTCAATTCGGCATCTTTTGCGAGCTTTGCTTCACCTTTCTGTTTGGAGGACTTTGCGCGCTAAGAGTGTGCAGTCGGGCAGCAATGGATGGCGTCTGGAGGCCGCCCGCGACACGCGTAAGATACCACCCTGGCATTGCCTAGATATCGTTAGGGCTGGAGCTCGATTTGGGTTGGCTCTCCTGCATGCGGATGGGGGAATCGCTACCGTGCAAGTAGATGCATACCGCACTGATCGCTCTAGCACTTGTCATGGGCTGCAACTGGAGGGGGAACGCTCGTGCCGTCTGCCTCTTTCTAGCTGACTCGCGCCCTTGTCTCTTCGCCCAGCCGTCCATGCTTGGTGTTGAGCACTACGTGTCGCTTGAAGGACACACCAAAGTTTTGTGAAGCGCCGCTTCGTTGATTGGCGCCTCGATCTATACCCAAAGTATGCGAATTGGAAAGATGCTGGTTCGCTGGGGGCCTGATGCGTCGGCGTCATTGGTGACTCAGCTTGTAGTACGTATTCCCGATGTCTGAGATCTGTTGAGACTACAGGCTCGTCTGGCGATTATCAAAGCCGGTAGACTCACCGGTCGGCAGTCGCTGGAGCACCCACAGTGTGGCTCAGATTCCCTCTCGAGGCAGACTCCCAGGCGGATTCTGAAGATTCTGCCCTGTAGTGCTCTCTTGAATTGGCAATCCGTCGGCCCCATCGTTGCGGCTGTGCTGTTGTGAAAACAGTTTCGAAGGCCGAATATCAGGTGGATATATCTGAAGCTATGCCTCTAACTTTCTTGACGAAGTTTGCGCTTCCAGAACCTCGATGTTGTTCCCCGTTGTTTTTGCGAACAGAGCCGCATCTTTACCAATTCGGTTTCGACGACCAATTAACCCCCACGCCTGTCACGGAAACTGGCTCACAACACCGCGTGTTCCTGCCGGACTCTCGAACTCGCCAGCGAACAACATATCAAAGTAGCCGGCACACTGCTTCCGGGATGCATACTCTATCGCTCGCCGCCGGTGTCCAGGGATAGCCCCGCTTCACCTTCCGAAGATTAGCGCCATCCTTGTTGCCCGTCTCTTGTTCTGGATTGCGGTGAGGGTAAAGCCCTTTTCGACTATGACCGACGACCCTATTCCTCCACATCGGAACCAACGCTTGGCGTCGCCTTCTTTCTTGCCATGTGTAGGCTCGCCGACGTAGCCAATGGACCTACGCCAGCTGGATGGCCCGAGACATCCAAGGGCCTGAGGCAACAAGAATAGATGAGCGTTTCATCTGTACCCAACCACTCAACGCCGATAGTGATGAAGCTGGGATGCGTTCTAGTCTTGGCCGTTGCTTGAGTTGTCCACAAGCTCGTACACATACATTACAGTTCAGGGCTTCTTAGTGCGACGCAGTGTCCTCCAGACCTATTGCCTTCTTTTGATCTTTCGAGATCGAGGCCACTGCCAGCGACATGGTGTATCGGGCTCCTGGATTGTTCTTCCAATGGCATCGAGCTTCCGGGTTGGAGGCATTTGTCGCGCCGCCGGTTCATAACGCGCGGTCCTGGTGGGAGTCGGCAGTCCTGAAGGAACTTGCACGGTTCCTCCTGGCCATGACGTCTGCATGTACTTGGACTCAATAAAGTCCTTCAGTATTGCGGATGCTCTTTGCCACATAATTTCGAGATCACCCCCGCAATCCGAATATGCTCATTCACATCGAAGCAAAACGTCGCTGGAGCATTACGTACGTGAGTCCAAGATCCCATCAGTGGCTGGTGTTTCAGCTGAAGTGTACTGTACTAATTGAGTCCAGCATCTCGACATCTCGGCATAGCTTGGCCGACAAAACAACGACGCCAAGCACAGGTTCATGTGCTTGCAGCCGCTCTACCATCGCCGTGCCAGTTGACGACACCAAAGGCTCATCAGTCCCAAGTCATCCAAGGAATCCTAGTAGCACCACAGTCTCCAGGTGCCGAACGTTCTTACGAAAGCTTTGCCGGGCCTCAGTACGAACTTACCGGATGGATCCCCAACAGTATGCAGAAGCTGTTCACGACGAGGCTCCTCCACCTTATGGATGTCCGTACGGATGTGAACTTCCTGCAATGCCGCTCCACGAGCTTTCAGACAGGCTTATGCTTGCTCCAGAGCTTGAAGGAGACCATGTCTTCGCTGAGCTGGAAGGTCTTATGGAGCGAACCCAGGACCACTCTCTCGAGTCTGACACGAGTCAAGCGTCGTCCTTAGATCTTAATGAGACCGACGAGTGCGATGCGACTCCCGTGCGACGCTCACCTACAAATGCCGACGCGCCAATATTACTGTGGGCTTTGAACACCCAGTACCACTCGGTCTCAGCGCCCAGTATGGCCAGCGGGCGGCAATCTCACAAGTCGTCGCCGTCGCCCGTGTCGCCTGTCACACCCGACGTCAACGGCATTTGCTCCGCCCAATTCTATTCGAATGCCAATCGCCCCGTTAGCACCGTATCGCCTCTTGAAAGTTTCCCACCCAACGATTTCAATTTGCCTAGGTCGTTTCGAATGGACACAGACTGGAGTCATCCTTCGTTGGAAGCTAGTCACGCGGAGTCTTTCCGGGGAATCGCACAGCAGCCAGCAAAAGGTCTTGATGGGCGACAAGATGGCCCGCTAGGATCTTCGGTACCGTTTGGTCTTGCAAACCATGAGTCGCACGTTCCCGGTGTCCAATCACCACCTGCACTAGGCCAGTGCTTGCCGGAGCTGCGTTCGCAGCGGCATGACGCCACCGGTATCCGCTTCGCTACCTACGAACTCTCCGAGCACCAGGAATGGCATTTTCGTGGCGGATATGAACGAGATGCTGCTAAAGATGAAGACATCAAACGTCAGGAATCCACATCTCAACAACCCGAATCACTGCAGTACGCCCATCGCTTTGGAGGAAACCAGGGACCGCCTACCAACTTCGTTGAGCTTGAGGATTATCAATATCCTCAATCCTGCGAAGTTCTGAAACAGAACGGGAATGATGCTCCGCTAGAGCATTGCAATAAGTGTGGCAAAACGTTTCGAGGCAGGTAAGCTTCACCCTCTCGCATTTCGCTCGTGCATAGGTATTGACTTGACAACAGGTATCGAAAAGGCAACCTGCGACGGCATAACCTTGCCTTTCATAACCCACTTTCTGTCGTAGTCGGATCCGCGTGCCGTGTTTGCAAAAAGGCTTACAAGCGGACCGATGCGACCCGCAAACACGAGTGGAAGAAGCATCGAATCCTGGACGCAATGCCGAAGAAGCGCACGAAATAGTTGCGCCAGTCACGACGATGATGATCGACTGCAACGATGGATACCTTGCAGTGCAGATCGAGAGCTGGGGTCTCTCTTACCCTGGTGGTATGGACAGCTGCTTGCGGCATCTTCTCTTTTCCCTCTTCGGGGCGCACTGGTTGTTCTCTTACTGCGCTGGGGCGCTCTTAATGCAATTCAGCGCATATGCGCAACTTCAACTTCGTAACTAGAAGTGTAATGATCAAAACGTAAATCAGGATGTACGCGACCAATCATCTGGCCACTGTGACATCCCAATCTGACGTGCCAGTGAGAAGCCTGGAGCCTAGTAAGGGCCCCATACCTAGTATTCCAAGATCTGGGGTAGGCCAACGCAGACAACGCAGACAACGGAGATAACGATTGAAGAGGCATGCGGCTCTGCGGAGTTATCTACCAGTGCGGTTAAAGCCAACACAACGAAGAATGGCGTGAGCTCGATTAGGCGTCCCATCTACCATGTCGGGTACCAGATGCAGGTGTTAAAGCAGCGCGCTCGTCATCCGACACGGTAGGTAACGTCTCGCAGCAGTTCCACGTGGCGGCGCTTGCAGACCCTCGCCCTTCGAGCCCCGTGAGCCCAGCTTCGCCAGTGAGACCAACAAAGCTTCGCCAGTTGATCGTCTTTCGGTACTAGGGCGCATCAGATGACTGCCATTTGCCACTTGCGCTGCGGTGCCGTTGTATCCGTGGCCGTGCATGCCCAAGAGGGCGCAAACGACAGATCACATGTACCGTCTATACCGCGTTGCAGGGTTCTGGTTGATCTGTTTTTCGCGTCTTCCCCGTCATCTGAGTTCAGTCGGTCCGGTACAGTACCCGTCGTTGATCAATGATATACACAGCTGGTCCGATAGGCTACTGGTGCGCAAAGCCTGAGCCGGCCCTTGAGGCTGATGTTTTCCCGACTCCTTGGGATGGGGAGCTGTCAGAAGTGCGATTACCAAAATAAACGTCGTGCTTCGTACTGATTATGCCAACGCATCCACCGCTTCCAAATCACCAGCAATCGCCATAGCGGATGATACGTATATGCCACAGGTGAAGCTTTCACCGCCGCGCAGGCGGAGTCATAGAGTCGATGCCTTGAGCACGCGTGATGTGTACTGGATCGTCGTAAAGGAAGGACAGAAGCTGATCATTGCATATGCATGCGAGATGACTGTTTGGGTTTGTTACCAAGCTTCGCGGCTGACAGATCCCTGATCTGACTGCCCTGCAGATAGAGAGTTTATGTGTCCGATAGGGAGGCTGCGAAGGTTTCGATTCCTTATTCCTATACCGAGCGACTTTGCGCGCAAGAAGGGCGAAGCATGAACCAGCATCGCCACCCCTCCTAGTCAATGTCATCTGTCAAAGGTGGGCCCGGTACACATGAGTGTGGATTCTGGTGATCTGCACCGGATAAAATGGTTGCCCTGCAGAGCTGAACATTCCTGGTACGGGGCATATTCCTTCATCTTGCAATAGCAGCTACCACCGTTGCGGCAAGTGATCTTGGAGCAAGTGCGACTGGCCGTCTCTCTAAAGCACCAGGGCAGTAGCAGAAACTGCCCTGTGCCAACCCTCTCAGCTGAAGAGGCGTAGTAAGCTAGCCGTGGAAGGCTATGCAGACTGCGTTTCCAGAGACTTGGGACCTGGCTACTCCACTTGAGGTAGACCCATCCCTCAGACAGGTTTAGAGCGCTTTGGTCTGCTGGTCAGGGATTTGGGAAGTCCTCATGTCAGAAGTCGAGGGACAAATATGACAATCCCTACGAGCTGCACAGCGGCGGGAATGCTGTGTGCCAGCGGCTTGATGGCGATGGCAAGGCGCCGTCCATTGATGCGGCTAGAGTGATGATTCCCCGGGGGCCGCCATGCCCAGGTGAGCACTAGCTGCGCAGATGGGCTGCAAATGCGCGGCGCAACATAACAGACACCGGATGGTCTATTTCCAACCGTGCCGAAGCCTTATCGCATCGGCCCGCCCGCCCACAGAAATCTAACGACATAGCGAGGTGTCGAAGCTCTTCGCGGGGGTAGTGGTGATACTGTCTTCCTATTGGCTCGCGCAGAGCCTCATCACGTGATGAAAACGTGGCACAGAGATAGGCCCGGGCGCTATCGACGTCCAATCTCCACTTGGACGATGGCGCGATGAAAACGCACTGGGTGCACACTTGTAGCTGCATGCGGGGCCGAGGCAACTGCATGGCCTTTTCGCTTGTCGGACTCAACACCCAGTTCGCAGGAGCGGTAACCTGTCACGCGGCAAATTCCCATGGACATAGCCTGAGCGGAGAAACTATGGCTCCCGAGGTCGTCTCGGCCGCATCGCAGGGAGCGGAAGAATTGGATAGACACCCTTTTCGTCCAGGAAAGCTCAACTACCATGAGTGCTGACTAGCCATTATTCCATGGTATTTGCCAGGCGCCAAGTCCTGCTTGCATTAGCATGCTCAGCTCACATGGTGACACGGCATGCTATGTTGATGAATTGCAGTCGTTGTTGGCCCGTTCGTCCAGCGATGAGTGTTGGGTGCGTCTGCAGCTGAGCACAGGCGGCAGACGGTCTTTCTTTGTTTTGGCAACGTTCAAATCTCACAGATTGAACGCTGGATGTGATAGCACTGCTCAACTGAGCCTGCACCCTCTCTGTCTGGTACCGGAAGAAGCTTTTCCTGTCCAATTATGCATAGAAACCATGCTGTGCACGTTGCGCGCAACGCATGCGAGGTGGGTGTGGTGGCCTGGCGGCGGACCAGCCCTGAGCTGAGGGTCTCCAACGCCACAGCGCTTGCAGCTGGTATCCACAGTCAATTTTGAGACTCGTATGCAAATCGTCCCGCTCAAAAGCCAGCTCCCGGGGCAGTAGCGAATCTATTACGTCGCCATCATAGAATGACTTGTGTAGTGATCGCAATTCGGCTTTTGTATTGATCCATCGAGAGCGCCAATCGATACTCTGGCGTGTAGAGGCCTGTACGATACGCTGATTCAAGTGCCGCGCCGAGGGGTGCGTATAGACGCGATGGTGGGCTGCTGCAAGCCATGCATGCACCCTCGCACCCTTCCCCATATCGGCACTGGATGACGTCTGAAAATCTACGCGGATCAAAAAGCCTGGGGCCCGACGTTGTGAATCCAGTCTCTCGCGCCGTCCGGTTCAACCTAGCAGTCGGCCTCGCTGCGGGCCTTTGCGTACGTCAACAGCCCTGCTGTCGCTGCTTTTATCATCCTCAATCTGGTACATGTGCCCTACACACATGACTGTCGAAGGCGCCCCGGTGCGGAAGGCGCCGGTCAAATCCGATGCGAAGGGCAAGGCTCCGGGCCTCGCGACCACTCATCACCACGTCACTGTGGTTGCTCGACTTGTCGCAATGGATTGGGCAATCTCGCTGAAAGCACCAGGGGTAGCTACCGAGCATACCAGAAGCTAGCGCCACCCGCCATCCTTCCTTGTCGAAACAGGCAAACAGGCATACAACTGACAGCGGACGTCGGGCCCACATCTTAGACTCTGGCCATATCCATGTTGTCGCAGAGCCACACCAAACCTCAGAAGGACTGTTTCGTTCCACTAGAGACGTTTTGCGTTGTCCATAGTACCGACGTACCTATTCATGACTCGGCTTGATGTACGTCTTGGGCTAACTGCATAGTGTGTCCGATCGTCGTACGGTAGTCCTCCAGCAGGAACAAGATCCGAGCACATATCATCCGTATGCCCCCTCCATATACGACCGTCACGCCTCCTCTTAACCTCCTCCTCTTGCAAGCCTTCGGTCAACTGCAAGTCCACGCACTTCGCTTCCCATACCTGCCGATCGTCCTCGAGTCCAAAACAAAGGTTGCTGCAAGCAACGAGCGACCACACCGTTGCCGAGCGGAGTCTTGGGCTTAAGGAACAGAACCTCAACAAGCAAAGCTCTTCGAAAGACCGGCCGTATCACGAAGGGCCTTCCCACTGCACCTCTACTGGCTCGTCAACTTCGGGCTCATCAGCTTCAACGACGACGGCTCCGACGCAGCGAGGCCAACAAACAACAACCACACACCTTCTTCTATACCTCCTCTTTAGTGGACAACTCGAATCCGTGCCCATCACTGCCGTGTACAGACCTAACGACCACACGACGTGAAGCAGACGAGGCTCTCGACCTGACGTTAAGACGTCGACATCATTGGACGGGCTCGGTACTTCGTCGCCCCCTTATCTTTCCATCTCCAATCGTTCATCGGACTGGTGTCTTCTCCTCGCACCCTGCGACCTCAAGTAAGCGGCTTGGCAATTGCACCGGCCCCCAAACCGCATCGCAACCCGTCAATTCTTGTTGGCATACATCGAACACCGCGAAACGACCCCTAGGGCAGATCTCAAAACGTGCTGTGTCAACTTCCTTTTGAAATCACCATCTTGACGAAAGTCGGAGATAGGATGGGTTCACACGAGCAATATCGGCGCTCTTCGTATGCGAGGCGGCCTTATCATGGATATCCAGACGTCGACGATGACGAGCAATGCTTGGATCTACACGCTGGTAGTAATGGTTTTGCACTCGAAGACAACCTCGCCGACTTGCCTCTCCAGTCCTACAGTCTGCAGCCCTCCTACCAGCCGGCTTTGCCTTCAATGGATCCTGCTATCTTGGGACAGTACCAGCCACAAATGTGGCCGCAGCCGGAAAGGAGTCCACAGCAGGGTCAGTCATGGAACGAACGATACCCAAACTCAGTAACTGTTCAAGATGTGTCGAACTACCAGATGAACCCATTTGGTGCCCCGGGTGCTTGGCATGTCGATCAAAGATTTCCTCTCGAACAGGGCGGCGCGTTTCCTTACCCGCTTGGTCCTAGGCAGTTCGACACGACACCCTTCAACGCAAACCTCCAACAGGAGCCATGGTCAATCTACCACCCACTCGATGTGAACCACGAGCCGGGTTTTCTTGAAGGAGCGCCAGGGCCCGGTTTGGAAGAAGTACCCGACACGACGCATTCGACAACAGACCATGTCAGTGAAAACATGGAGGACAGCGTCGGCACTGAGCGTCCAGATGCGGATCACCCACGATATGCAAATGCCGACCAGATCCCACCTTGTTACCTGCCCCAATACCCTCTCCCTATCCACATTGATATTGAGAGGTCTGCGACTCCTTTAGAAACCCCTTCAACCACGCAAAGCTCTTCTCAGTGGGAATTTGGGTTGGACGTTCCAATGCAAAGATCTCATTCCACGCGCTCTTCTGTGTCCAACGCGTCCTCGGCGGGTCCTCCTCCGACCCACACTCCGGAGATAATGTACTGTGAAGTCGTGGACTGCAGGCAGGCGTTCACCGGTCTGTATTCAAGAGGCAACCTCGGAAGACATCGGAGGTTAGTCCATGGAACGGGCAGCCGGTATGTGTGCGGGGACGACACGTGTGCCAAGGAGTTCAGGCGACAGGATGCTCGGCTCAAGCATTACAGGAAATATCATCCTGATCTTGCTGCTGATAGTCCGCTTGTTCGTCGTTCCTCCGCTTCGAGACCCACGCGCAGGAACCAGGAGGACGACCTTAGTAACATGTCGAGTTGGGCCACCTGAACAGCTCTTCAGAAGAAGAGCCTATGACCCGGGCCCAAAATATCCTCGCAAGCAGCAGCGACACCAAGACTATCTCTTTTCCACTATTGTAATGATCTGGTTTCTCTCTTTTGGCAATCGGTTCGGCGAAGGGTAACGGTTGCCCTCAACAAACGCAGCGCTACGCTTTTATCACATGTTTCAAGTTATCGCACCCCCTCACCATACTCAGCACGCTCCGTTCGTGCCATCTCTTATGTTTCCATAACGTTGACGCAATCTGTAAACCAAATGTACGCACATTCGTTTCTTGTATGAGCCCCTCTCTTTTGTTTTATCCTCTTATTGTTATTCGGGATACGTTTGCGATGAAAAGTCTTGGTGTTGTTGTATGTCTTGGTGAGTTGTCGTTGGGGACGTCATGCCGGCGGCGGCGGAGTGGAGTGATCCTCCTCCATCGCTTGACTAGGCCGACCACGTGTCGTCCTCCAGGCAACTACCTCGCCGCGATGGTGCATGAGAACAAAGAGGAAGACCCGGGGGAATTTGCGCGTCTGGAAAGAGCGACGGTGTCGATGAAAGATGGTTGGGAATATCGGAGTGGAGTCGAAGGGGTCAAGGCCCGCGTCGCACTACGTGACTCAAGGAGCCCGGGAGGACCTTGGAAGCCGGCGTCAACCAAACTTTGAATCTTCCACAGCCAACACGTCTCTCCCCGACCTAGCCAACGACATGCGACTAGCTCCATGTTGATGACCGGATGCGCTGGCCGTCTAGACAAGGCCACCTACCGACGTCTCGGGCGATTGGGAGCCCGTCGCGCAAGACAGCCCGACCCTTCGGGCAGCTACCGAGATGACACCGTGCACCGGGAAGTCGTGGACGGGCAGCTGCATTTCGGAACACAAGGCCTGGCTACACGCATGCCTTCTAGATCTTCGTGGTTCGATGTTCGACAAGATAAGAGTAGACCTCGGGAGTGTCGATCACTCCGAGTGAGGCGAGGGACATGTTCAGGAAGCCGCCCGGCTTCCTCACGAAAGTTGGCTGACTTGCTGTTGCTTTTGCCCCCAGGCCTGTAGCAAGTTTCAAGTAGAGGTTAGCGAACTCACCCGTGTGAGTCCGATGCCTGTAATGACAGACTGCTTCATATATAGGAACGATTCCTCCCATTCGAGTTCGGTGCCTACGATGGCGTAGCATCTCGCCCAGTCAGCCTAATATGGGCTCGTCAGCTATGGGACGCCTCGAGACGTTCCAATCCTCATTGGCTCCATCGATCTCTGGTGGTTCGTCTTCTCCCCTGTCTACAGCGACTGGCATCCAATGGAGTCGAGATGTTCGTTGCCTTGAAATCACCGGCTGGACTCGCGTGAGTCAGAGCTGTGGGGCTGGCACTCTAGAAAGGATGGTGCTGGACAAGAGGATCGCCACCAGTTCGGGCATATACAGTGTATGCGCAGGCTGTGGTGTGTTTGTGGGTAGTTACGATCCCCTCCAAGGTCTTGGTTGACCGAGCTGGGTTGGTTGGGCTGGGTTCTTTCATTTGTACAGGGGCGACGTACTAGATATAATTCGGATGTATGTGATTGAATGCTAGAAACCAGTTCAGCTGAAGTCGGCTCTTGTGAATACGGATTTTCCATGCCATTCCGCCGAGCTGACATATTGTGTGCTGATGCGATGGCGTAATATCCAAGCGCGTGGCCACATTCCTAAACTGTAACTTTTTCATGTCAAGGTAGATTCATCTCGCGTTTTCCGATACTAAAGAGGCGGAATCGAGATTTTCAAGCCCCTAGATACGACAATGATGGCAACGTTGATCTGAACGAACGCCACATCGACCTGCAGGGGGTGTGAGGCGCAGCTGGATCTTAGACTCGGCATCGTGAACGTGAGTCGGCCACGCCGAAATATTCTACGCCACTGAGTTCGAGAAAGAGAGAATTGTGCAATGAGTGTCTTCAGATATCTCTTTCAACAATTTTGCACCCATGTGTGTGAGGTTTGATGCTAGCATGCAGGTGACGTTAGTATCTGTAATGGTTGCATCCCTGCATATGCGTGGCGCTGTAGTCCTTCTGAGCCTATGATCAGTGGATCGAGAGTGAGTTTTCAGACTTTTAGAGTGCGAATCCTGAGCTCAAAGAAACAATGACTTGTCGCGTCTCTCTGAAAGTTGAAGAGATCACGCTAACACACCCGCCGATTCTACATTGTGATCTTCTGAGCACCACATGTACATTGCATGTCACTTCCGTTCAAAACAGTGCTTCATGTTCATTGCAACCCGAGTTATCTTGGTGCCCAATCGATAAACCGTCGCCTTAAAACAGTTCCTCAATCCTTGGGTATCAATTCAGTCGTTCCAGCAGCCTTACTATAGCATGTCCAGGTAACGACTGGTAGCTTTGAGCTGCAAGGCTATGCTATTGCTACATCAAGACCGCACCTATCTGGAGGAAAGATTCGTATGGCGACGGCTCATAATTCCATCCTATGGTGTTCAGTTGTCCTACACCTCTCAGCCCCGTGAAAGTTCACAGCATATAGCTTACCGATACAGGACGCTGAGAGTTGGCTTCATTGAAGCCCAATCAACGCCCCTTTCGATCTTCAGGCAGATTAAAAACGTTGTGTCACTGTGAGCACCCGACATCTGGCGCCTGATCGCTGTTTGCGGCCAACGCAATATGCAATGCTTCCGATCGAGCTGGGAACATTGGATACCGTGATCCCAGTTATCCCCCCGATCCCAGTCTTCACTGCCATGAGCATCGAACGTATTCCTCGTCCACTCTGCCGAAGCATTTCATTCTACTGAAACCGTCTTAACAGTTGAAGCTCCCCATGACAGAAGATGAGATCAAGTTAACATTTCCTAATGGCGGCTATAAAACGTTGAGGTGGTAGACGGTTCGTTGTCACCATCTTGGATCTTGGCTCGGGACGGTACACATCAGGAACTCGAGGACATCCTTGGCGCACTGATTGGAGCGTGTCTCCACGAGGCGATGTTCACTAGATAGGCGTCATGCAGGTGAGGCAATAACGAGGTGTTTCGGCCGGGGCAACGGGTTATGGGTACTTTGCGCCAGCACCGAACCAGATCACTGGTATCGCAATCCCGAAGCTCAAAAGCGTTCCTGCATGAGCTAATAGGACGCATGACACCTAGGAAGAGGCATACTGTATAGCCATGATGGAAGATCTGATGAGTGGAACAAGTGGAGTGACTGGAGTGTGCCAACCTTTTCAGATCGCATGCGTGGCACTCAACTCGCTCGCAATTTCGTACGAGCCTGAGATACATCTTCGCTGATAAACCCTGTTGGTATCCCGGAATGCGACAGCTGGTGTTGTAAGTTTTGTTGGTGTTGCAGAGACGGTTCGAGGATTCGCCCCAATTTCTGTGGCGACCCGTGGACCTGTCGGATGTTCCGAGGGCTTGGCGCTTTGAAAGGCGCAATAACGCGTCAAGCAACGGCGGCTGTGCTGTGGAACTAGACTCGCAACGACAGGCGAGTATATCCCCAAGACTAGAGAAAGTCACGAAGCATCAGTGGCTCCTGCTGTGCGCCTGTCGTTGTTTGGGTAGTAATGGTAATGACTGGGCGCTGATGCCGGAAAGCGCATGCGTGCCATGAAGCCCACAGACGAGCGAGCACACCTGGGCCACACCGATTTGATTTGACTGCACGAAGCCGATTTCGTATTCGCGCCTCCAAGATAGAGTCACAGTATCATGCAATGCTGCCAACGCGCATGGCCATGTGTCATCGCGTGAATGACGCTCTAGCTGATGTGGCTCATCAGCAACGTACCTAGCAAGCTCGTAACGCAGCTGATCTCAGGATGTTCGAGTCCAAGCTGACACCGCTGCAGACGGAAAAAGCTGCGCATTACTACTACTAGTGGATGTCATATCCCTATTGCAACGAGCCAAACGCGTAGGTATGAGATGGTTGGGGTAATGACTTGCGCAGCACGACTTTCTACGGCGGGTGCTCGTGCTTCCTCACCCGGGCGTGCTTCTTCTCCTAATCACACCTGCTCTTTCCTCTCCCAAACCACCCAACACATTTCCCGGCAAACTTTCTTTCTGCGCTCTGAGAGGGCTGTTGGATGGTCGAATCAGGACAGCTTATACCGCCTGGTCGCATCGTATACGGTGACCCCAGGGCTGTTCAACGTCCCTTGTCCAAGCGGCAAGTGGCGGCAATTTCTCAAGATCGTGAAGCGAGCCAGCACCGCACCGCTCATAGTATGCAATGTGTCGCTGCTCTCTGGTACTGAATGAGGCAAAGCCTCAAGTAGGCGACTGGCGAGCTCAAACGGCAGCGAGGCTTTCTTCCAGGATTTGAGAAATCGATGCGACGTGCGAGTACCCGCAGACGCTGTGGTGTGCAAGCTGGTCCACTAGATTCAAGCGGCTGCCTGGCGGGTGAGCCTTCTTGCCCCAACCTCTCGAGGCCCTTTCTTCTAACCACCTTTTGCCAGGACCTTCGCGCTCAAGGTACCCATAACGACGACACGCCGAACCTCTTTCGAAGCATTCACGTCCCTGCTGACACCGTGTCGACATACCCGCGTCTTCGACCCCGCCTTAACGTATGAACCTTATACGCCAAACTCCTAGGATTTTTTTGGTGTGCCAACAGCCCGACTGGACTCATAGCACCATGATATTTCCGAGCAATACAAGAACTTCCACGAAGATGATACATTGCAACAACAAGATAAGAAAAGAATGAGAAGAATGTACGGACATAGACGGCAGAGGACAGATCCTTCAAATCGATTCCGTTCATCGAGGGCATTTTGACGCAACGACTGATCCGACATCAGCTCAACGACCTTGACGATGACTGTAAAGAGCTTGGTGCACACGCCACAGCACGATCACATCGATCGATACTTCGTACGCGATAATGCTGGGCCTGGGCGAGGTGGCGATGAGCCTTGCGATAATGCTTCAAGCGTGCATCTTGGCGTTTGTAGCTCTTCGAACATCCAGGCTCTTCACAAACATATTCACGACCCTCCTCATGCTGGAAGCTACCATGCTTCAAACGCCGGTGGCGTGCAAGACTTCCCTTCGCGTATATCCCTTGGAATCTGGCACAGCAGCCACGCTCAGAACAGTTTAGGCGAATTCCATCTTGTGTTGATGGTTCACGACCCATGTTCGTTGCTAGTGGGCTCATAGAGCAGTCGTGCCGGGATTGCTGAACTTCCTGCGAGTCTGACGTGCTGCACCCAGTTAGGCGTTCATCTCCTGACTTGCGGTGCATATCTACTTACTTGGAGAATGCACTGTAAGGCGACGAGTCGCGACCCTCCACAGATGTTGCTACATGACCGAATGTTCTCCCGGGTAGCCGTCCTGGCGCGGACGCCATCGAAATCGTTGAGCTCCGTCGAGACGAGGAAGCCTGGTCGTGACACTCCGGAGACAGATACGAACCCGATTCCACATCTGCTCCATGTCTTGTGATACGATTCCATGACGAGGTTGGTGTGGTCACTATTGCATGGGAGCATGATGTCGAAGCGCCTGCGTTTCTAGAATCGGTCACTCTACTTTCGCCTGTCGGCGAGTCGATGCTGATGAATGGTACCGCGTTACGTCTATGCTGAGGGAACAATCGAGAGTCGGACTGTAGGGACTCGTTCCACAGTCCATTTGGAGAGCAATCTTCCACATAAGGGTACTGATTATCGTATCCCATCGCTGGCTGTGTTGGCGAAGTCTGATCTTTCGTGTCGGCCCGCATAGAGACCATGAAGTTTGGGTTTCCAGCGTGGTTCCAGCCCAGACTACTTACATTGTACATATGGTTGTCGCACTGCCACGCTTGTACCACGCCTTGATCGCCCACGCTCTGAAAGGCCTCTGGGCTTGGCACCATTGATCTTGGCCCAAAGCTTCCGGAACCGTCCATGGTACCTATGTATCCTGGCGTTGATCGATCATGCCTTTGGTTTACCATCATCGGGTATCCTGCCGGCGGCCCGCCTGATCCGCCTGTCGTGTCAAACACGTTCGTCTCCGTATTGAAAATACTCGAGCGATGCGGCCAGTCCGATGTCATCTTGTATGCCAGACCACAGCTCCGTTTTTCAGAGCGTTATCAGTTAAGTTTGTGGTTGACCGGAGATCCTTTGGGAGGCTTGGACGACGTGGCGACGTAGGCACCCGATGGTATGAGCAGGAGGGCGGCACCCGAGGGCGAACTGCGCTAGGCGTCGTTGACGAGGCCGGCGACTTCGAAATGAGATCAGTAACGTCGGTGATTTGGTCTCAAAAGAGGGGGGTTCTAATGTTCGATGAGCAGCGACTACAATGTGTCTTGGAGGCATGGGGTGACGAACTGATCGCTATCGCCGCGAAACCGACGGGGGATACTAGCGTAATGAGGATGCCTCCAGCTTGACAGTAGCATCTGACGAGATTTGCATCGTTATTACGTCGATTATGGTATCAAGGACAATGTTGGTCGTTGCCTCACTTTTTCTTTGGTGCCAGCAAGCGGACCAGTATCGACGTGGGCTGTGCAGACACGTGCGGAGAAAAAGGTCAACGAGATGGCCCTAGGCGTCCTGTCGTTGCCAAACAATGTCTGAGAGCGGAGACTGCGTGCGGTTCGATCCTCTTCCAATGGATGGAGAACGTAAGATGAGCGCGTGGAGGGACTCGGAAGACACTCCAGACTGTATGGCTTCAGTCGTGCTGTGTCCGCGTCAGCGGTGGAAAGTCGACCGCAGGAACGAGGCCAGCTTTCGACAGGGCCTGGTACCTGTCTGGCCACTGATTTCACGCGTCAGCACAAATACACGCGCTTTGAATCCCTCACACGTCAACTAGCAGCAGGCAAACTCACGAATAGACGCAAGTCTAGGACGTTAGTATGCCTCAGCGACATCGCCCGCACCCCGAATCGTCTGCGGTACTGCAGTCGATGGCCGTGGCTGAGCGCGAGGCATATCCCGTCGTCACGCATGAGCCTGTTGCTGTATGCGCAGGTAAAGCGGGTAAAGCAAGTGCCAGGAACCCCATGGCAGACGACTGAGTCGCGAGCCGCCTTTGATTGCATACACAGGCTGACGACAGGGTCGTTCCGGTGAACAGCGAGCGGCGGTCGCAAGTGGAAGACGTGGTACTGGCGAGCACGTTTCTTGACGATGAACAGGATCTGGGGTGAACAGACTCCCTTCGGAAGTGCGACAAGGTCTGGAAGGGCAGCTGCGCTTATACCAGATTGACTGCGTAAGCGGTCTTGTCCATGGCTGGATTCCTATGGACGCCTCCAGCTCTCAACATCTGCATGACGGATGCGGACTCGCAGGTCGCAACCCTTTCGGTAATTGCACAAGGACACATAACCTTCAATATTCCACACACACATGCACACACACACACACACACACACACGGCTAGCGAGATGCGGCATGGCGGAGTGGTAAACACATCTTGTGTCTTATTTTTGTCAACCTGTTGAAAGCCAACCTTGCCATTAAAGTTGAGCGTGCGGTGTGGGCTACCGCAGAGCCTCACGGCTTGCCACTGCCGACAGCATCGATAGCTACTTGGGAAAGTGCCATCGGAAATTCTCGCCCTACATTCGAAGCATACATCAAATTGCTGCCCTGTCGAATACCAAACCTTGTGAATGTATCGACAAGCCGCGTTCTTAAGCCTGACGGTTTCCAGTAGGTCTAGGAACCAAAGATACAAGACGCCCATGCGTACATAACCACACTGCCGCTGATAGCAACCGCTGCAATCGCTACAGCCGTCGAAAACATGCGACACTATGCCCTCGGAATCGATTAGCCAATCGCCTGTCAATAGCAGAGCCGCTTCCGTTCTGGCCAAGTGTTGGTGCAAGGCAAGGAGTTCGCAGGTCAGCCAGGGATGTTCGTAAACACCCATGGAAACAGCCGATATCTCGATCGAAGTGCGGGGCTCCTGATGCTCATCTATTGAGTGCACCATCCGTAGTGGTTGCTGTGGTTTGGGACTAGCGCTCAATATGTAGCGAGTGGTTGCATGGCTACACAGCTGCATGGCCAGTCAAGTTCCGATCACCACACTCACTTAGACAATTTGTGATTCCCCACCTTTTGATTGTGACTTCAGTAGAAGACCTGACAGCTGAGCGCTCATTGACAGTGAGGCTCAGGGGGCTCGCAGCGCTTGCGCTTGTGATTTGAGCTGTCCACTCCTTTAGAAATGCAGGCTTTTCGGGATTGAGAGTCTCAAGGTGACGGCGAAATGGGCCGCACCTGACTAGCATGTCTGTCAGGCCAAGACATACCTGCATTTTATTCAGTATTGTGGCGTCAAACCACCAGACATCTGCAGCTCGCGCGGGCTTTACCTAGCTCCCGAGGTCTGGAAGTAAAGCAGCCACCACGCATGTCCACTGTCCACAAGCGCTCCTCCGGGATTGCGCCCGCTTCGAGAAGCATATGGTTTCTGCCTAACACATGTGCACTGCAAACCTCATGCATCTGCCGATTGTGTATCGCGTTCGCGCATGCGGGTGCATTCAGCTCGCCTGTGGAGGCTGGCTGGATACAGAAATCACGCTAACCTGTTTATGGACTAGCCTGCTCATCCCAGTCACGTGCCACATGGGCAGGATACGGCGGCTCTCCGCGATCGTTGCTGTTCATCCCAATTTCATCAAAAGTCCCACGCCGAACCAATCACGACAAATTGCCCGAATGCACTCCGGAGTATATGGATGATGTGGAGATCAACAAAGGGACGAGTACCTAGGTAGGAGACAAGTGCGAAGGAAATATCATGACGTCGTTATTTAATAGCTGAGCTAGGATCAGGCGCGAAACACCACCGAAAACATATGCTCTTCACCGACTACCTTTCAACCAATGTGCCTTCCCCCATGAAAGCGCGGATACAACCTTTTCCTCCTCCTCAGCCACGAAATCAAGCTCCTCGGGGTCTTCAATGTGGTCGTTCGCTCCCTTTGACCTAGGAAAGGGGGGTCTATCCGGGTTGTAGTCATCTCCGAGACAGCGGAGGGACTTCTTGACTCCTCTACCCATTCCTTGCTCTTGTCACGAACCTGCGCAGTCTCTTGGAGGGGCCCCCGGCGTTCTACGACGTTCCGCGAAAGACAGCTCACGAGCGTTTCAACATCTTCCAAAGTACTCATGGCCCCGAGGGTCACTCTGACTATCCCAAAAGGCACTCCGTCCACAACATCAGCCTCCGTATTGCATCGAAGACCCGCGTCGAACGCTCCCCGTATCCATCCAGCCTCTACACCCAGCGCACATGCCATACCTGCAGGATTACACACGTTGCCCGTGCGAACGTGGATCTTGCTCGCCCTGAGAAATGCTCCAACGTGCCACGGGCCGATGTATGCTCCATTGCTTCTCTGTATATTGAAAGCTATCGTCGGCCCCTGTCTTTGCGAATCTTGATAGTGAGTTTCTCTCGACTTGTATACTTGGCATACTAGTGCACCATTGTAGTGCGTCATGCTCGTCAAACGATCGTGAAGGATGCTAGCAAGCCACCTAGCGTGTGTCGAGACTTCTTCAAGCCCGCCGAACAACGCGCGATGAGTCATTATAGCACACTTCAGAGCAAGAATATTCCGGAAAGCGATCGTTCCGTCCTCTAAGCGTGCATGGAGGCTAGAGTTCTTGCGGGCTACCCATGATTCTCCAAGGCAAGTTGTCATCTCTGTCGTGCCACCGCCGAAGTACTTCCGGTGATCGAACACATGGCCAGCCGCCTTCCGGACAATCAGAGCACCGAGATCCGGGAACCCAAAGATCTTGTAGAAGGATAGGGAGATGAAGTCGGGGGCGAAGAGATGGTTGCTCAAGTCGATTGGGGTCGTGGATACCAAGGCTGCTACGTCAAGCAGAGAGTAAGAGTTCGGATGATGCAACGATAAGCGTAGCTTGCCTGTCCAATCCAGTGGAAGTCGCTCGCCGTTCATGTTCCTGTACATAATAACATCAGTGTCGACTCTTCTTCCATCAAGTGCAAGGCCACCTACGACTGCGCTGGATAAGCAAACAACAATGGTCTCTCCGTAAGAGGACCTTGGAAGGGACAGTCGTTCGCTCCGGCGAGCCAGTCTTCTGTCTCCTCATTGGATGCGAAACAGTGGCTACGATTGGCCAGCTCTCGGACACCAACCAGACTTGTATGGCTGTTACGATGATAACAGTAATCGAATCCTTCCTCGTATCCAGAGAACCCTTCTGTCACCAATTTGATGGCACCGGTGGCATTAGCGGTGAAGACGACATCAAAGTGAACGGGGTCGGCGTTGAACATCTTCAAGACAGCAAGCCGAGTTTGCTCTACCATGACGGCAGTTACACTCGGATTGGATGAATCAGAGTGAGGATTGGCGAGGAGAGTGCTTTGCATCTCTTCGCAGAAGGAGTCGAGTAAAGACTTGGATGCGAGCGTCGTGCCGCCATGATCGAGGTACGTCAGATCTAGGTGCCGTCAGTGACATGTGAAATATGTATCATGTCTGAGCATACCTTCAAGCATTGGGTACTCGATCTTCCGCATACGACTGATCCGATCATTGTAAGCACGTCGCTCACTGTTTTCGTCCCAGTGCTTATTATCGTTGGCAATCATGGGTCGTGGCCCGGCACGTTGGAAGCACTTCATCTTTTCGCAAAGATGTCAATCGTGTCAGATATGTGGAGAAGCTTTGAGACCGATCAATGCAGGAGAACAAAGGGATTGACTGTCTCAGATCGGGGTAAGCATGGACTATAACTACACCCTTCTCCAGGCCGCGAAGACGACCGCATGCGTTTTGTCTGATCATACCATTTCTCGGCCCCGTTCCCTAATCGCTAGTCTTGCAGATTACACAGGAAGTTACATCAACCTGCAAGAGTGCGGCACGCCTCGACGGGGCGTAAGTTCGAAAGAGGTCGATAGTCTGGACACTGGATTCAATGCGCCATGACGAAGGAACATCCCTTGCCACAAGCGACTCCACTCACTACATCCAATGCACAGCAATCAATCAACCACATCTACACATATTGGCTCTAGATAGCAGACGGCTGCATCACAGGAATCGGGCATCGTGGTCAGTCTTGCCTAATTCTGACTCTCCGGTCCAGAGTGAGTAAGATCGTTGCGTCTGGAAGAGGCGGAGCAAATCAGAACTACATAAATATCTAGAGTCGATCCTATCACAGTCACATATGCCATTGCGGCCTTCATGACTGTGCTTACTGCCCGACGGGCGTAGATTCGATGGTGGTCAGCACAGCCGATACTTCGCCGCCCAGTAAACCCATTTCCAGTCACCTTTATGGGAAGATATGACGATGATAGTAGAAGTATCATGTACTGGACTCGGAGTTGTAAACGTTCGCGTGTGGAAGCGCGCTTCAAATCACATCACATCGACACCGTCTATGATTCGCCATAGGTTCGCCCCTCTTCGTCCGCGGAGTGCAGAATTCATCTTCGCACTGTGATTTGATGCTTTTCAGGATCTTCTCGTTCAGGCACATGCAGTTCGCTGTCAATCAAGTAAGCCCTTCGTCCCCACGACTCGCACACAGCGCCATCATTACAATCGCGCAGCTAGTGCCGTACTCGGCACTCGTGGCACATGCAGTTCGCTTTGAATCGAGCAAGCCCTTGTACTCACAACTCGAACGCAACGCTATCATCCCAATTGCTGTCAGTCCCGAGTACGGCAGTTGCGAGGTGAACAGATCGAGCGGCCCGCGGCAACTATCACCGCTCCGCGTAGATTCTCTGTGGCTGCGGAGAGTTGCTCCTTGCGCAAGGGCTTCTGACGTTTGCAGCGATCTTTGACAACTCACTCTTTGTTCACAGTTTTTGATCTCTTTAGTCTTAGGAAGTTTACCGAAACCGTTCCAGCTGATGTCATGGAGCCATTTCGGAGAGGATGTGACCGGCGGTGAGAGTTCTCACCCTGATATTGAGTCTTCGCTGGTGCCCACGCAATTCGGGGTCAAGAAACGGCGTTGTTGAGTTTGGCACACCACATAATCACAAGCAGGGGTTTCACTCCTATTCAAATCACAGCGGCGCAGTCCCAATATATATACCCAAGGTTACTCACGAACACAATTCAGACTCGAGCGCGAGGCCCCCAAAGACAGTGGCGCAGTGAGATTTCCCTTCAAACTTATGGGTCATAAGCAGGCTATCGATCCTTGAAGAACGAACCACCAGCCCGGTCACATTCGCGTACTGTCCCGCCCCAATTACCAAGTGCGATGAGCAACGCGAGCCCACTGGGTCAGCGGTATTGTAAACGCCATTCGCAATAGCTTCCCGTCGCGTTGGGGCAGCCCCGGCGGCGCGCCTAATGCCAACACACTGACCTCTGACCTCCGGAGCCGTGCATGTATCAACATCGCAAAAATTTGCAAACAGCAGCACCTAGTGACGAATACGTAATTCAGACGACACCCTTCTTACGCATCGGCTCCATCCTTTGGAAGGATGATGGTGTCGAGAGATAGGCGTGCATGAGTGGGGCTAGAACTACGCCTCACCTGGGCATCTTGCCGCTCATCCGCTCCAGGGCTATCTCCATCCAGCGCAAAGCCGTTTTTGGTCTCGAGCCATACCTCTTCTTTCCTCTGTCTACTTATATTGCGGCATAGTCGCGGCATACACCAAGAATGCGGCCCGCACTTTGACTAACTGTTGGTTGTGATGATTGGTGTTCGCTAGAGCTAGCTGAGAAGAGCGAGACCCCTAAACCAATGTTGGAACAGGTGTTCGTATCGACCGATCAGTTCGGTGGCCTCTGCAGCATAGACAACCCCAGCCGGCGGATGTATCCTACCTAGGCAGCACTCAGAGTTTGTAATATTTCCTTCTACACATGTCTCGGTAACCGCTGCCGTGCCGGCTAGCTGGATTCGTGGGAAAAGGCGATGTCAAGCCGTGCTGAGAACCATCGTGTATCCAACCCGTCGCGCCGGCCTAGATGGCCTTCTTGATCAGTGGGCGACCGTTCGGCGTGAGGGCTGCGCTGAGATGGCATACATATGCACAGTGGCTTAGCATGTCCACACAGTGGCCGGATATTGGCACTCTACAGAGGTATGAACGGCGCTTAGGCAAAGACGGCACTATCCACGCGCGCGAGTTGTTGCATAACTCCGTTAGCCTACATCCACTTCGTAGAGGCTGCAAAGTTGTTTGGGGGCTGAATGCCATAGCTGTCACAACAGTATCGCACGATTGGCCAGGTATCGATGTAAGCTGGACTAAGCTGTGTGGCTGTCCAATACCGCTCGGGACGCAAGCATTTGAAGATGAGGACGCGTCGAGTGTTTTTAGTCGCTGTTGCAGAACCGCCGCATGAAGCTATCGCTGAACGCGGACCCGCCCCTCCACTCCAAGGTGGCTGACCTCATATAGGAAGGCTCCAACATGCCAGTGACATGTGGTGGGGGCGTCGAAGGGGTACCCTTCATATTGGGGCCAGTTCTCGGTCAGCGGTTGATTGATAAAGGCAGTCTGTCTCTGCTACAGTTTAGAACTTGATGCTGCTTTCGAGTTACTCACGAACTCCTACTACACGCAGAATGTCAGTGGCGCATCGAGCGCTCTGGATCGTTACTATCCTGCACGTTTATCCTTGGACCCAATACAGCCTTCCTAGGCTGAATTGGCCCCTCACCATGGTAAGTCAACCAAGTGTACCCCTAAAGCAATTTCATAAAACGGCTTCACGCTGTCCATGTTAACGAAGGTCATACTGATGGTGCCTACAGTCTGCCTTGCACTCCGCCACGATTCCCAGTCTATACGTCCCGTAGCGCGATCCCAATTTCGAGACGAGGATCAATGGAGCGGGCCTGTCGCAGGTCCAATCACGACGGCTCAGCGAAAAGGGCAACGTCTAAAACACGTTATACAGAACAACAATGGGACACATAGGACTATCACGCAGCCTCGTGCTACTGCTGCTGGCTGGATGGTACCTAGGTATGGTCACCCTCACACCCAGACCTCATCATTGACCTCCTCTTTTCTCCTGGATGATGTTGCCACCCCTTAAGCTAGTGGGTGACGGAGCCTATCGTATCGCGCCAAGGGAGGACCTCACTGAAGCCGACCGAAGCGGTTACTCACCGCTTCGTCGAAAAACCAACGGAGTTTTGCTGTCTCCGACGCACATTCAAGGAGTTCATGGATCGGTTCAGAAACGATGTCACAATCTTGCGACGTGCAATCCAGACCAAGGCTCCATTGCAGACAAAAAAGGACTTGTCTTTGGCGGAAACAGTGCTGTCGAGCGGTACGATCGGGTCGCATCGACAAGGTCGCTGGGGCGGGGCGGAGCGGAGCGGTTGAAACTTTGTGTAGATGCGTTTCAGATGAATTGCTGGAGGGACCTCCCGCGCACCGCCTCCTTGTGAGTGTTGTTGTTCCTTCGGCGATTCGTCGTCGCATGCCTGGCCGCCGTGGACATCAGCACCACCACCATTACATACTGGCGCAAGACGCACCCATCGCCTTCGGCTATCACATATCCTCGACTCAGAGATCTGGTATTGTCGTTTTGGCTGACGACCGGATTTCTAGTAAGAAGATTTTCCGCAGCCAGGTCCTCCATCGACAACCCCTGCACCCGCTAGTGTTTGCCAGACGACAGTTGTACAACACCCTCCTTTTTCCATCCAGACCCATCTCGGTGCATCATCCTCATCGCTGCAAACAGTTTCCTGGATCCGATCTCTTTCCAAACTGCGTGCGTCCATCACCAGCCCGCCTACACGACCTTTCAGAAGACAACCTTTCGACCAGAAAATCTAAGGCGCCGCCCTCGATCAAGAGAAAACGAGTCTTTGGCCTGTCATCGCCTCGAACCAGACTTGGCCTAGGCACTGTCATGGCGTATCCAGATCTTTCTGATTCGGAAAGAAGACACAGGTACCCGCAACACCTAACATCGGGTGATAGCGCTGATCGTCCCCGAAGCAACAGCATGAGTGACACCACCAACTCCGATCAGGGCCGGACCGGGAGTGGTAGCAGCTACGTGCATGTTGAGCGCAGCGATGTCGAAAGCTACCAGGACAGTCTCTATGCTGGTCAGTTCGACTACTCGGAATCTTTAGCTTCCTGGGACAACCTCCAATCCGGATCCAGCGGCCAGAATGTTGCTGCCCGGGATGCTGCCGGTGGTCAACACACGGACTGCACTCGGGGGTTCGAGCCAGGCTACCGTCGCAGTCCCTACCAGACATCGACCATGTACGCCGGGCCCAGCGACTACAACCCACATACTCAGTATGCTGCGCCAATTGGACCTCCCTCTCAGGGATTGGCGTTTACACCAAATCATGGGCCGTATGGCACGCAGCCCCTCTACAACTTACAAGATGACATTGGGCAAACCTATCCTGCGCTTACTCAAGGTGACGATACGATGTCTCCTTACAGGGCAGCATTCGGGCAAGTGCCCGATGGCCGGTGGTCCACAGTCTACCAACAAGCCGAACGTCGGCAACATCTGGACCAACAAGTGAATCATTTGATGGACGTACTTGATCCAGCTGGTGTTCAAGCTATCGCAAGGAGTAACGGCTACGCATCCGATACAAGCTCAATGTCGTTTGACGATGTCGACGATCAAGGTTGGGGAGGAGCCAGCGTAGCCACTATTCGCCCAGAGAACGGTCCGCAAAACGCTCCAGTCGATTATTCGAACGGCTCGCAATACCCACAACCCCTCGCAGGTCAAGCGAGGTTTCCGATGCCTCCGAATCGAGCAGTAGCACGGCCCGCGCGGCAGACAAGTCTTGCAATACGGACTCATCCTCGCATGGCGTGAGTCTCACTAGCCTACTGCCCCTAAGTTACGTCAGTACTGATGTTAGTAGATCAACTCGCAACGACAGCCACGAAGCATTACCTCCAACTGTATCCGCAGTACTCATCTCCTCCAACCCCACGCGACCAGATGTGATCCAGTGTTCTTTTTGCTCCAAAGAATACACAGGGCGCTGGCGAAAGACTAATCGTGACCGACACGAGCGGCACAAGCACCGCGGCCAATCCAGAGAATCAACCTGCCATGTCTGTAACCAGACGTTCCAGAGGTCCGATGCCAAGCTCAAGCACCAGCGACGCCGACACCCCGAGCTTTTCCAAGGCGGTGTGTAATTCGACAATACCGGGCTGGCAAAGGCGGAGCCGACATTGCTGCTTTCCACGATCCAGATGGAGACAGTTGTCATTGCCACCATGATCATGCATGGTCCGTGTTGTGTCCTCGGTTGGGCTTCCTGTCCACATTGCGCGTCTCGCGCATTTGCGCACACACTTGGGTCGTTTCTTCTTTGTCTTTATTGTTGTTTCCTGATATAGTCTTTCCCATTTCCTTGTCTTAGGACGCACTTGGCGAGTATACACCCAGCATCAAGCGTTCATGGGAGACCACGCACCCTCTCGCCAACCGCTCCCCCAAAAATAACTTTTAACGCCTGTTGTATCAATCATGTTTTCTTTTATGATGCGAATGGACGTTCTGTATTTTGGTCTCGACGAGAGATATGTCTAAGGTAATTGGGTACGACGGTGTGATGCGGTACGATAGTCGGCTCGTGTACGCTACGGTTCAACGAAAGCATCGGAGCGGGCGTGTCGGCTATTCCCTTTGTTAGGCGTTTGGAGTCTGACATACGTCTCGATCGGTTTATGAGGTAACGAGTGCATGGGCGTTACGACGGGTGATGGGATAGAAGGCTCGACAAGGCCGGGCAAAAAATGGTCGATTGTTGTCGCAATGTTACAAACATCGATATAGCGGTTGGAGAGGCATAATGAACACCTTATCTACGATGGCTTCGTGTCAAAACGTCTCGCGGTGATATTGGCGGTGTGTGAGGGCGATGCAGAAAGAGATGTGAAGTGGGAATATCTGCTGTGCTGTGAGAGAAGACGGTCTAGTTCGGGGAAGCCATGGTGCTTCCCCGTCGCGCTAATTCGACTAGGTGTAGTGCAATTGTGAGGCTTCAGGGGAGAGAGGACCGATCGAACGCCTTCGACTTGGATCTCCTACACCATCAGCCGTGTTAGCTGCATGTTATCTAGCCAATACGTATTTCTTTTCTGCTCCACGGACGACGTCTGACGCCTCAACGATTCCACCTACCCACTCAAGCAGCGGCCAGCGAGTCTACATATGTAGTCACGCAACGAGAACGGTATTGTGATCGGTCAAGGCGAGGGTCCTGCGGTCGTGTGAGCTCTGTTCATGCGTCGTGTCTCAGAGTGTGAAGGGTACGAAACTCGGAGGAGATTGATGCTCGATGTAGGAGCGACCGCCGCTGGTACCTAGGTAGCTTGGCGAGACCGTTTACGAATCCCAACGACAGCGTTCGGAACAACTGAATTCAATTCGCAAATTCAGTAATACAAACCCTATCTAAGAAAAGAACGTGGCCTGTTATTCGCTGCATGACAGAGTATCCGATGCACGATAATGCAGCTGCGCAATCAACTCTGCGTCAATACGACCTCAGCATCACACATGATGGCCTTAACCTATCGCTTTATGTACTCATTGGCTAGCAGCATATATATTGGACACGACGGTAGCCACAACGGACCCTCTCTTGCTCAAGATGTGCACGAACTGACCGCTCATACGATCCGGCATGGATGTCAATTCCGTACCTAGGCGGAGTCCAAGTCCGCCAAACATGTGTACCGTGGACTGTAAACCTACCAAATACTCTCCTCAATATTCGTCGAAGCAATCACCCACCTATCAAGTCAACATCCTTCTAAAGTTGCAGGCTGGACGAAGTAGGTTGAGTGTGTATGGCTAGGAATCGCCCAATAGGGTCCTACTTGAACAGCGCACGCCCTGAATATACGTGCACGTATTGCGCCTGCTCTCAAAAGCGGACGTATCAAGCCTGATAGTCCGCCAAATACTTCATCGAGGCAAACTTCTCAGCTGTCGGCCAAAGCGACACGGATTCTCTTGCTGTGGCGATGACACGCCACACTCCACTTACCATTTCCATCAATGGTTAGTTGATGGACACAGAAGATGTTGCCCAGCAATTTCGACCAGTTACATCCGACGATCCCGTTGTAGTTGTAGATTCCTCGACGATGGTTGAGGTCAGTGGCATGTTCGTGGTGCCAAGAAATGATCAGGAGCCGCGGGTCCTCTTACCATCCAAGCGACGATGCCGGCACTGCAGCAAAGCTCAGCCAACGACGCGCTCTTGCCGTTTGATCCTCAGATTTGATGTTCAAGAGAGACACAGGCTTTATCGAGTTGGCCCTGCGTGTATGTAACGCCATTATTGCGGACCCCGCGGCTGTACTCATCACATGGACACGTTGAGAGCCAAAGGTGCGCATACGACAATCATACAACATACTAATAAGCTACAGTTTCTATCTCCAATGCGGCGATAAGGTCACATCAAGATACCTCGAAGCCCTCAATGTCGCCCTTCGCATCGTATTCGCGAATCATCTGCTCGTACATGGCCATCCCTCCTCCATGAAGCACCCTCCGCATGGCCTGCCGCCGATGCTCGGGGTCGCCCCCAGCCATACGCATCGTCGCGCCTTCATGATTGAAGTAGCCCGGCGTACAGGCTAGCACGACAGAGTACCACAGCGCCCGCCTCTCAACGTCGTCCGTCCACGCATCCTCTGCCTGCTTAGTTGGCTCGATGACCATCTGAGTAGGATCCGAAGCCTTTCGCGCAGCCTCCTTCAATATACTGGCGATATGTGTGGACTCGAGGTCGAAGACCGCGGTGAGGTTGGGCGAACCTGGCCCACCACCGAGACCGGGATACAGCAGATTGGGGAAGCCGTTTGTGGCGATACCGTGTATCGTCGCAAAGTCGGCAGAGCCATATTTGTCTTTGAGACGGCGGCCGCTACGGCCTACAATGGGTATGCCGAAGAGTTCGGCAGGGGCTGCATTCGCACCAGTCGCCAGCAGGAATCCTGTGGCAAGAATGAGCACGTCCAGCTCATACTCGACTCCATTGGCGACGAGGCCTCGTGGTGTGCACCGCTCTACGCCTTTACCATCTGTGTCTACAAGCGTAACGTTGGGCTGGTTGAACGCGGCAAAGTACCCATCCTGGAAGGTCGGTCGTTTGCACCACATGGGATACCACGGCTGTAGCCGCTCTGCCGTAGCTTGGTCCTTCGTGACGCTGTTTCGCACATGCTCTCGTGCCTGTTCTGCCAGTGGCACATCCATCTCGTAGAGCGAGCGTGCGTGCTCTTCTACATTCTGAGGTGTGACGAAACGTGGCCCTCCAATGAAGCCAGCAAATCCGCGCGCATACTGCGTCCAGCCATCGGCGACAAGATCTGGATGGTTCTCTGAATGCTTCTCCCCATCGAAGAAGGTGTCAAAGTTGAGCCGGCGAGCGCGTTGCCAGCCAGGTCCCGTTGCCACGTTTTGTGCCCATGTGCTCTCATCCGTTGTCCTTTGGCGGCGGGGTACACAGTATGATGGTGTGCGCTGGAAGGCATACGTATGGCCGGCCCATTTCGCTACCTGTGGTATCACCTGCACCGCCGTCGCACCCGTGCCAATAACGCCGACGCGCTTGCCTTGTAGTTTCGAAAGCGTAGGGTCGGTCGGCGAGCCACCGGTGCAGCTAAAGTCCCAGCGCGCGGTGTGGAAGACGGGAATGTTGGCGCGCAACTCTTCGAAGCCGTCGAGCTTAGGCATCCTGGGCTCCGTAAATATGGTACTGGCTGGAACGATGAACTGCGTCAAGATGGTCATCTCCTCGCCATTGCCGTGCTCCCTACGCATGCGGACCACCCAGCGCCGCTTGGTTTCGTCCCATGTCGCGCCGAGCACCCGTGTTGAGAACTGCCCACGCAGTCCAAAGTGCGATGCCACACGTTCGCAGTGTTGACGGATCTCATCGCCTGACGCGTACTTGTGTTTGGGCTTGTAGCCTGTTTCCTCGAGGAAAGGCATGTAGATGTAGCTCTCTACATCGCATTGCAAACCTGGGTATCGGTTCCAGTACCATGTCCCACCAAAGCCCCCCGCGACGTCTACCAGGTAGATGCCTTTCGCCGAGAAGCCCGCTTCTACCAATCGTCCTGCAGCTAGCAGACCTGCGTGGCCGGCACCGATGATGAGGAACTGGATGTTGTCGCCGTCCTTGAGTGGACCCGCGTCCTGTTGCTGCCCTTTGTCAACCCATGGGTCATCTGCGAGCGGGGCTTCTGCTTCGCTGTGTAGAGTCGTGTACTGCTGGAAACCATCGGCTCGCAGTCGCTTGTCGCGTTCCTGCGCGTATCGGGCTTGGAGGTTGGCAACGTCGGGTACAGCCATTGGAGTTACTGTTCGTTCCCTCTACAAATGAAAGTTATGCACAAGAAGTTTGGAGTGGGAACGAGCGCTTTGCATCAAAGTACACAGTTTTATGTCAATCGCCAAGTTAAGTGTTTTATTGCACCGGTGCGCTGCAGTTCCAACGCGCTGCTACTTCTTCTCCCGTAGCCGCTTCTTCACCCGAGCCGGCTCGAGCCGATGAAGTATGAAGGGAAAGTAATCTTGCCATGATATCGTGTTCAAGTGGTGTCGGGCCCCGACTTTACGAAAATTATCCGAGTTTCGAGTTGGTGTGGGGACGTGAGTTGCATCGACGGTGGATTTTGACGCTATACCCAGGTAGTTCTGTTTGGGGACGAGCCCTCCTCCACGCAACGCCCCACGAAGCTGACCACCCTAATGGTGTCATGGAACTCGATGACGATCTAGACGCCTTTGCGGAACCCTGCAACCTTTGCCTCGCGAAGGATCAACATCTTCGGAAGAAAGAAAGTGGCTAGCCTTCGGCCCCAGACAGGAGATTCCCCTCAGGAAAGCTTCCTTCAATCCGGCTCCATACGTCACGGCGTATAGGGGTGCTCCGAGGACGAGTAAGAGTTCAGATTTCAGCTCAATCAGCGTTCGCTTCACAGGTAAGTGAAGCGAATCGTGCAGCAGAATTACGAAGTGTCTTTGGCTACTCTCTGTGCTCCATACTGCCACGATAAATGTACCGATAGACCCGCAAACTCTCCGATAAGCCTTGCGAAACGAGTTGGGTAGGTGGTGTATGGAAAACGCGGCCAATATGATTGGGCAGCACAAGTCAGAGAGCCTGACAGCGCGTAAAAACTCTACAGCTTAAGAACTGCTTCGCTGTCTAGGTGTAGAAACGTCTAGAGACCACTCGTTCTGAGTCTTGTCTTCTGCAAAACTTTCTTTCGAGACCTGCGTATCGTGGTTGAGGTACAAGCAACATGTCGACCCAGCAAACTCAAACCCAGACCATCGTGGAGACCGCACCTCCCAGACTGACGGTCATCGGGTCACGATCCAAAGATGTGCCACGAAAGACGTCCTTGCGCCCATACCTCGAGCTCACGCGGTTCACCAAGCCTGCCGGACTGTTGGGCGCCGCCTTCCCCTACTTCATCGGCTTCCTCTACTCGGTCAACTTGACGAACCCAACAGCCCTCGACCCAGCCGATTGGGCCAAGCTGAGCGGCATCTTCATGCTCGATGTCCTGATCCTCCGTAGCTTCGGCTGCGCCTGGAACGACACAGTCGACCAAGACCTTGACCGGCAAGTCGAGCGCTGCAAGAAGAGGCCGCTCGCCCGCGGTGCTATCACCACGCCAGAAGCGCTCGCTACAACCCTTTTCCTTGTCGCATCGCGCCACGTCCTAATCAACGCTACCTTACCCGCCCGCGCGAGTGAACACGCCGTTTGGATCACCTTCCTCGCCCTCGTCTACCCCTTCATGAAGCGCTTCAGCAACTTCCCACAACTCTGCCTTGGCGGAGGTGTGGGCTGGGCCGTCTACTTGGTCGATGCTGCTGTCGTTGATGGACCATACCCAGCAAGCTCGACGAACAAGCTCAACGTGGAGGATCGCAGTAAGGCTCTACTCGCCATGTGGGCCTGCCAGTCTCTTTTCAACATCACCTACGATACCGTCTACGCTTTCCAGGACATCAGAGATGACCTGAACGCAGGGGTGGGATCGCTGGCTATAGCCGTGCGCCACTACCCCAAGGTGTTCCTGCTGTCCATCGCGAGCGCCATGGCTGCCTTCTTGTGGGCGACCGTGACCTGTGGTGGTCTGATGCGCGGTCCGTTCATGGCTAGCGCCGCTGTGTCTTCCTTCGCTGCCTTTTTCATGTTGGCTCGGCTCGACGTCTGGAACCCAGCCAGGTGTAAGGACTTCTTCGTCTACAGCCAGTGGTGGGTCAGTGGGGTTCTGGTGACTGGTCTGATCGGCGAGCTGTTGATGGCGAGGATGTGAGTATGCGACGGATCGCTGCTTGCAGCTTCCGCAATGCGTTCAACACCCGTATGAAGAAGTGCTCTCGAAACAGAGACTTCGCGAACATAACGAACTTACGAATCTGGTATTCGATGACATGAAGGATTTCTGGTCAGAATGTGGAAAGGATGAATTTTCATAACAGGATATGTGCTTTTAAGTGATCGATAGCTTCTGCATATAGAGAAGAATGTACTTTGATCCAAACGATCGAATTCGAGGGCTCAACAACTTCCATTGAATAGCGTATGATAAGTGATGCGACTTATGGACCAAGCAGCAAAATACTGTCTATCGCCGCCGTCCTTAGATACGCATCGCTCCAAGGTACACAGCCGCAGTCAGTCACAGAGAGTGTGACAAATGGTCATTGTTGTTGATTGGGGAGGCCGCTGTGGGCGCTGAGAGCTGTATGGAGACGGAACAGAGTTAGCGCCTTGGCGTCGGAACGCGCGCCACGGGCCGTCAACGTGGCTGGCGTCTGGCAGGAACGTGGGAAGTACCCATCACTCCTTCCCAGCGCGACGGGCGTGACACGCGCGATCAAGGATGTACTCGACCTCGGGAGAATGACGACACCTCCCACTATAGCGCCGTTCGGACCGCAAACATGCATCACCCAACGCATACCCTGGCCAGCAACAAGGCCCTCGATCGGACCGCGTCGGACGCGACGAACCATTCGGCGGAATAATAGTTACGACGTGAGGATTGAGACAAATAATCATGACGTACTCGTTGGAAGTCATCACACTGGGCATTGGGAGAAGGGACGCGATCAACGATGCTTGAAGAACCTCTTGGTTTGAGCAACTACGTATGGGCGCCACAGTCTCTATCTAAAGCTCTGGAATCGGCACAGGTCCAGCGGGCGGCTTACCGCCAGGCAACCAACCTTGGTGCACCGTCCTGACACCCCAACTTGCCGGGTAATCGATCTTTGTGTGGAAGAGTCCGTAGTTCTGGAAGAGAAGCAAGTCTTGCTCTTCCTCAGGTCCGACCCAGATGTGCTCAGGCTTGATCATGCGCCCTTGAAAGCTGTCAAGGAACTTCCTGACTTCGCCCAAGTCGTCTATGACCTTTGGAGTGTCGTTCGGACCCTTACGGATGAATAACCGGCGGGCGAGGTTGTGCTGGCACTGGAACGACTTCTTGCCAGTGACGGGATTGACCCATACCAGCGGGAGCTACAACGGTATTAGCACCAGATCCCTTGAGTCTGTTGTATAGGCAGGCATACCTTTTTCTGCCACTCCTTGCTTCCCTCCTCATGCGCCTCCACCTCCTCGTCTGGCAACTCCCTGCCCTCGCTCGCTACACCCAGACCATTTGGTGCACCGCGGCAGCCCTTGATCTTCTCGTACGGCCAGTACATGTACTCAACCCAGCTGTGGTCCACCATCTGCTTCTCCTCGTCGCTCAGCGACTCATACAGCTGCTCGACATCCACAAACGCCGTGCGTCCTGGCTTTACTTCCATGCTCTGACCCGAGCCGTCGGCCCATTCCACCGTCTGTGTCGCCTTGCCCTCTGTAGGGAACTTGATGGGTCGGAGCATGGTGAAGGTCGGGGGATCGTATTTCCAGTAGGTGCCGTCCACGTGCCACCAGTGGAAGCGAGTCTTTCCAGCCTCGAAATCTTCGTCTGCAAGCGGCTTGCAGTAGTATTGGTTGAAGTTGGTAGCGCCCATGTTTAGGCCTGGCTTGCCATAGCGCGGGTCGTCTTGGGGGCCTTTGCCAATGAAGACAAAGGCGCCTGCGTCAGGGACTTCGACATAGTTGATCGCTGCCTGATCATCCATCAGCGCTCCGTCGTACTTTGCAGTGGCGGAAGTTCTGTCGCTGGACTTACCACTATACCATCCTTGGGGTAGAACGCGCGAGCGAAGGTGGTGTTGTCTATCTTACAAGAGTCCGGGTCGAGCTTCTGGAGCAGCTCCCAGCCACGCTTCGGTTCCAGGTCATGTTGGCCTTTGATGATGAGAAGCTTGTGCTCCCAGGTGGCTTTCTGCAGCTGTGCTACCGTCTCGTCCGTGAACTTGTTCAGGTCGAGACCAGTGACGATGGCTCCAAACTAAGAGGAAAGATGTGAGCGACTGAAAGCAAGAAGAGCGCTCATGCATGGATTCAACTCGTACCTTGCAAGTCTTTCCCGAAGGATGGACCAATGGCTCAATCTTGAAGTTGCTTGACATGGTGGTAATGGCGAACGATGTGTGTATGAGATGAGTATTGCGCGCACGATATCGCGACTGCAGTTGTACAATGACCAAAAGTATGGGGCGCTTGTTAGCTTACATACAAGCTGCATGTCACTGTGCAAAGCCCCATGTCTAGATCGCGAGAGTGTCGCGATTCGCGGACCAATTTGGCAAGTCGGAATCCGGGGTAAACCAAAATCCACCGAATATCGCAGCTCGCGCGCTGCGGTGGTTTGAGTAACGTCGCTTTTCCCTCACATAATCGCCACGGGGTGAGATGGAATACGAGCTAACCTGCCGATGATCGAAAATGCAAGCAACTATTGCTCATGATCACTGCGCAGATGGCCTTTGCCGGCGTGCAGTTTCGGAAAGACGTTCCGGCTATCGGAACAGTTTTGGGGAGAGCTTATCGATACGGAGATGTCTTGGCGAAGAAGCACCGAAATTCTCATTAGGCATCCCGGCCTGACCAGGTCCACACCAAGGGGCGACATTGTATACAACCGTTCTCGTGCCAATGAACACCAACCAAAAATCGCTAAAAGATACATTCACAACTTCTCATGCACCGCTGTTCGAGCCCCGACTACCTGAACGCCATCTCCCTGCATGCTGTACGGCACAAACATCTTCCGTTCCAGCCCAACTTCCTTCAAGATACGATCCCACTTAGCCAATGACCTCTCTTGTGCCCCATAATTGGCCATCATCAGCAAATCAAACGATGCGCCGTACCAGTGCGCGCCCTCATCCTGGATGACAAGCTCGTCCAGCAAGATGACTGAGTCAGGAGCAAGAGCGTCTTTGAGTTGAGAAAGGATGTTGTAGCAGGCCTGATCAGGCCAGTCATGCAGGATGTTGCGTAGGTAGTAGACGCACGCTCCCTTGACTGGCTGCGGCTGTGTGAAGTCATGGTGGACAACCTTCAGTCCCTCAATACTCTTTGCAGAATCGATGGCCGCCGCGTGCGTGTCCTGCAGCACAACACGTCCCTGCAGCTGGGGAAATCTCCTCAACACCTCCCTAGCCTGGTGTCCGTATCCGCCACCGACGTCCACGAAGAGAGTTCGGTGATTATCTCCCGTAGTGGAGCCGTGCACGTACTTCTCGAGCGGAAACACGTCGAGCCAGCTCTTCTGCCCCACTCGCTGAAACGACATGTACTCGTTGAAGGCTTGTTGATGACGGGGTCGCTGCGATAGCCACTCAAAGAAGTGCAGGTCCGTGTTCTTGCCCAAGTTGAACGGAAGATGCTTGTTGTCCAGCGGTTGCTTGTAGCCATTGTCCGCCATCCACTTTGGTATCGCATTGTACGTTGCGATATTCCTCTCTGTTCTGCAAAGTAAATTAGTTACAAGCCTCAGAATCAAGGTCCAGTGGTACTCACACATGGAAGATCACGGATTCAAGCCCTGACATGGCTAGGTATCGCGTGATGTTTGTGGCCCGGTACGTCTCCACTCCGACTTGCTCCACCATCCACTGCGTTGCTGCATATCGTAGCACTCGCACTAGCAGTGCCTCCTCAGCGCCCAACTGGGCAGCCAATTGACTCACGCTCATCGCCGTACCCTGCCGCGCAGCAAGGAGTCTCCACAGCCCCAGATCGATGCCCACTTGTACCATGTTGGGTGGCAGTGCGCAAAAGATCAGACGCTGCATAGTGTCCCATGGTTGCTCGAGCTTGAGAGAGGCCATCCTGGCAGCTTCGAGAAATCGAAGTCGCTTTTCCTCGTCTTTGTAAAGAGAGGCGGGGATGTGGCCGGCGGCCAGACTTTCGAGAGCATCAAGGATGTTGTCGGCTTCGACATTTTCGTCATAAGCTGCATCTGAAGGTTCAGACAGAAACGGAATGGCAGACATGGTCGTAGACTCTTCACTGATGAATTGGTGTAGAGGTCGTTGATGATGAGATACAAGACTCTGCGACCAGGAACTATGAAGTTATACGTATTTTGAAGCACAGACACAACTCGACGTTACCTGTGCTTCTTCGGTACATTGTGAATCATTGAGGGTCGTTCGTATCATCGGTGGCCGAGATCGTCGTACCGGAGGAGTGGTAACGTGGTTTAGTAGTGACGACTGTTTGAAGATCTGGACTCGAAAACACCGCGCTATCTGTTGTCGTTTGGCTGATAGTAACCCCCGAAAGAGAAAACAAACCGAGCCATCGACCTATGGAGGACTATCTTGCGTCTCACCCACGAAAATCGTGAAGCAACCAGAGCTTATCGTCATGGCTATGCATACGTGTTTAGGCAACCTGAACTTCACAATGAGCAAGAGTAGTGTACGTGTACGGGAGATGGCGTCACCTTGGGCAGAACAGGATGCAATAGCAGTGTTGACTTCATGGAAGATGGCACGAACGCCACAAAACGCAATCGCTTGATGAACTATCGACAACTAAAAGAGATCCCGTCATTGTAGCCTGCCCAGTCATAGGCCAATGACTCCTATACTCCCTGCGCCAGTCTTTACCCATTACATCTGTAGCTTGACAGTCTCCACCCTTTCCGCCACCTTCGTCGCAAACTCCCCCGCAACATCCGCACACAGTGCCAGAAGAGGATTCTTCACCGCCGCCGCCTCCCTATCGACTAGTAAACCCGACAATAAGGCATCCCTTAGGCGTTCCAGGACCCGCTGGGCCTCCAACACTCGCTTCACTAGTAGCACCCGCACTACGGCCCGCCGGTCGGCGCCCCTGATCGGCAGTGTTCCGCAGCGTAGCGGCTCGTGCTCCTCGTCTATCACTGAAGTCCCACCTGTTGTACTTGATGACGATAACGATGAAGACGGTGGTGAAGATGCGCCACTGTCGCAACTTGGTGAAGATGCCAGCGTTGGTGTCCAGAGGGAAGTGCCGCCCAGTTTGAGCGAAACTAGTGCTCGGTCGATAGCCTCACAGATGACGAGCGCAGTCGAAGGGCGCGTCGAACATGCGTTCGGGCACGCCATCGTGTTGCAACAGCAGGTTATGAGCATTCTCGAGGTGGAGAGCGCGGCTGAGGTGGAGGCGATGGGTGAGGAGGAGGGCGAATACGAGGATGTAGATAGGTGATCGAGGAGGGTGGGCACGCAGTTGCATGACTTAGGCGAAAGAGAGATGTCGTCTGAGGGTTGCGGGAATTGTGGATGTGTTTGCTGCTGTGGAGGGACCACGTAGCCGCAGTTATCGAAGCCTTTGCTACTTGTGGTCGGCATTGGCGTGTTCGCATATTGCTGATCCGGATGATAGCATGGCTGATGACCGTCTGGGGTCAGCAAACCAAAGTACGGTAGCCCTTCGGCAAGAAGCATGGTCGAAGGATCGGACTGGTGTTGTTCATGCTCTCGTTGCTGCTGCTCCCATGGCGCTCCACAGAACCCCATGTCGAGAAGCTCAGGAGCAATGTGGAAATCGGGAGACATTGGGTAATAGCAATTGGCTGTTTGCTTGGGTGTGCCACATTGCGAACCGATGAAATCTGGCAGACCTTGCAGGAAATCGTCGTCTGAATGTCGATATGGCGAGAATTCCATCCGATCGGGGCTCGATAAGTCCGTAGATTGCGCCATGCCGGGAATGGTGGATGCGCTGGAGTCGGAGCTGGAACTGGAGCTGGAGCAGTTCTCTGAGGTGGATGCCAGGCTGAATGGAGCAAATGGCGACACCTCACCTGAGGTCGGAATGGTAATGCCGGTCTCCGTCATGGGCGTCAGATACCCTTTCTGGCTCGCAGTTGCGCTGGTAGTGACGCTGGTGGAGCTCTTGCTGTTGTTGCGAGTGCGCGGTCGCCCAGCTCGTCGCGCCGGGCTATAGACGCACTCTATGCCTTTCTTCGCACATCTGCGACATTTCGGCCGCTCTTGATCACATCGGATCTTGGAGTGTTGACAGCTATCACAGGCAAGGCGGTACTTGGTGGGTTTTGGCGCTGGCGCGCTGCTCTTGGCGCTGGAATCGTTGTCTTGCATACTTTATTCAACGTTGACGCTTGTTTCGGTAGCCAGAAGGCGATAGCGATGTTGCGATACATATACCGGCCATACTATCAGACCAGAGTATCCTGGGTGGGGCCGCTAAGAGCTGTTGATCTGGAGGGACTTCGGATCGGTTTCAGCTGATAACACGTACGCGCTGAGACTACCTCGAACTGCCTTGGTACTGTGATGGTATGCAAAAGCTTTGTGTGTGTGGATACACCTTTCAGGTAAGATCTCGCGATCTGGGGTGACTTCGGATAGACCCTAAGCGTTACTACCTTACGTGAACTAAGCATCCCAATCGGCTTAGCTGCAACAGACCCTTGCCAGTGGCCCACATCCGACATACACTCCAGGGCTCACCTGCTTCTTTACATAGTAAGTAAGACGGGCTCTCACTTCCGGCTTATACATAGGCCTTTTGGGTCGTACCATAGTACTGGAATTGTAAGAACATAGCGAGAGCTGATCGTGGTTACACTAAAGCACGGCTCGGAACGATGCATGTCATACATGTCAGCACGAAAAACGGTGTAGCCTCCAACGTCCTCGGGATATGTGTCATTTGCGTCCAAATCAATGCATATCATATGCCTGGGATATGGTATGGCTCGAGGCGATGCATGCAACAGTGTCGCTCGGCTCATCACCGGAGGTGCAGCATGCATCCAGATCGGGTACCGATTCTCCACTACCCTGGCGCCTTCGTTGACGACCAAAAGACTGCTGCGGAGTTCAACAGAGCAACGTCGTCGTATGAAAAGTCATCATACATCCCACGTTACCTAACACTATCGAAATTGACGCACTCTCAAGGCCCGTACCGCTAGATTGCGCTCGTGCTTCGTTCCTTCAACTTGGCAGCACCGCGTGGAGACTTGCGAACGGGGAAGGTGTTCTGAGAAGGGCCTTGTTCGGTTGCATCAAGAGCTTCTCAGAGATAAGATATACAATAGCCAAAGCCTCATAGAGTTCGGGCCGAAGTTTCGGTACGTTGAGCCAATTGGGTGCACGAGCAGGCTCTCGTGGAGACTGGCGGGCGAAGGGGACATATACAAAGGGCCGTTTTCGGCTGCACCCACAGCCTCGTCGTTCATACCAGCGCATACACACAGGGGCTCGATGTTTGACTCGCATGTTCAGGGTACGTGAACCTGCTTTGGATGCTGATGATTTTCCGAGGACCCGCTCGTTGCGTGGGTAGTGGAGACTTGTTGTTTTAAGAGGCGAAGGCGCCCTGATCAACCCATTCGAAACGGACCGGTTCAACTCTTCTCGCACCTTCGATCGCAGGGCTTCAAACTGTTGGTCTTCTTGACTTAATCACGTGAAGTATTCGTCAAGGAAAGGATATTCGGGATGTGGATGGAGACATCGGCTATCACTACGACAGTAAGATTTGGCGTCTTACTCAGTGAACGAGAACAGCCGACTCGAATTGACTACGGTTTGTGTATTTGCTATGTTGCTTCACTTTCCGGATAACCTTGAAGGTAATGCACATAGAAGACGTTTATGCTGACCCTTGATCTGGCTGGCCCTCACTTCACACTTAGGCCGCTGTCGTAAAGATTGGACTCATGTAGACCGCGAAATACTCACACCTTCTGCAATTTCATTCACCACGCAAGTAGATGCTTGCCAAATATAGACTGGGTGAACACAAGAGTAGTTAAAGGCTTGAAATACAAGTACTGTTCAGCCCAAGAATGGTTTTACCGCCTCAAGAGCTTGCTTGAAGTTGGAAACCTCATCGGGCGATATACCCAACTGCTCCTTAGTAATGAAAAGACCCTGTTCCTTAACATGCCCAAACCAGTCCGTCACTGCTTCACCAAACACAACACCTGTGACAGCCTCTTCTCCGGCCAGGCCAAACAAACTACCGATAACTTCTGGCTTACACTCCACGTATACGCCTTTCTTGCCTGAGACCTCTTCCCACTGCGAGAGCGCCTCTCCAAGGGACAGAACCTCGGTGCAGACACCGGCGTATTTACCATGCGTCAACTTGGGGTTCGCCAAGATTTGGCGCGCCCAAACACCTGGGTCTTTGGCCATGTCACCGGCCATGGGGTAAACGGTGGATGGAGTTGACGGGACCATCCAAACGTATTTACCCGGCGCACTGGCCTAACGGACATTTGTTAGTCAAGTTAACAAGCCGTATGTTAAAGATGGTCACTTACCACTGGCTGTGGCTTCAACATGGGGAAGAAAGCAAAATTGGACGGATAGAAGCCAAACATGAGAAAGGTGGTCTTAGCCGCCAGCTCTGGCATGTTCTTCCGGATGTGATCGTCGACCTTGGCTTTGTAGTCGAAGTGAGGGACAGGGAATTTGCCTTTGGTGATTTCGTCTGCCGCAGGAAGTGTGCTCCAAATGTAATGCTCCAATGTCTTTACTTCAGCGGCCAATCTCGCGAGCATGATGCCATCGCGCTTCTCGATCTCACCGGCCTCAGACTGACTGGCGCCTTTGAAGAAAGGTTCCCACCACTGAGTCACGGCGAAGATGGCTTGCGCGCCCTTCCTCCATGTCAGTTCTTGATAATGACATTAGCGAAGACAATGAAGACTCACTGTGAAGGCTTTCCTAATAGACTCTTCATCGTCATAACTTCCTTGAACGACCTCCATGCCCTCGGCAGCAAGCTTCTGGGCCTTCTCTCCGCTCGGATTCCTGGTCACTGCGCGGATCTGCCAGTCACCAGACTTGAGCAACCCGCGAGCGATGGAACCACCTTGGTTGCCAGTCGCACCCGTGATAACAGCTAGTTTTTTTGCCATAGCTGCTAAGTGATGTTGTATTCTCTGGAATGTGGCTGGAAAGGAGAAAGAAAGAGGTTATAAAGCTTAATCCCGTGCAAAGTCTGTAAGTTCCAGGATAAAACCTTCAAGTTGCACGGAGAGTATATGCCTATGGACAGAAACGACACCTCTTGAACGCACGCGAACTGCCGAAAACACAAGATCCAGCTTCAGCATACTATGCCATTCTCGGTGTTTGAGAAGGCCGGCCGAAGTAGTGTAGTGCCATCTTTGATCGATTCGATCCAGCGATTGAGCCTTCGGTGAGTAACGAAAACATTGGCATGGTACGCGATCGCAACTGCCGGTAGTGGACTATCGGGTGTGTACTCGCTGTTCAGGTACTCAAAATATCCCGCAGTGGGCTCGGCCCGAAGTTCCACAAATGCTCCGAGCCACGACACGCAACCGGCCACTGTGGGTCTTCGTGCATCACCGATGAGGCTCGCTCTCCCATGCTGTCCGCACGTGGATTGTAGACTAGAGATACTGTACTCGCGGTATTTCCCAGATTGCGAGTACAAAGTTAAGCCTACCTAGGTAAAGCAGCACCCTGAGTGAAGTATGCATGGATATGAGGCAGAAACGATGACGTCTTCAAAATAGCTGTGTGAGTTGATATGTTGGTGATCGTGGTTCATGGCTCGTACCACATCGAACATATGCCCCGGCTACCACAGTAGAGTAAGCAAAATGCGCCGACTTTTCGGTCTCTTCGGTTATCCGAGTCCAGATGGGGTCCCATGGCATCTATTATTACAGTAGCTAGACTGCTTTCATAGAATCAATCGTCGTTTGCTTCTCATTATCCTCTGCTTTCAGTCAGTAGATACCTCATCAGTCACAATGTCGAGAACCGCCAGTACCTTGCTTTGCCGCGCTGCGCCAGCGCTCCGTCTCGCCGCACTGCAACCAGCTCGTTCACCATGCCTGCGCAGAGGATATGCTCAAGAGACACCGTTCCCGAAGCCACAGAAACTGAAGGGCGTCCTCAAGCCTTTGAAGCAATTCTTAGTTACGCCTACAGTGGGCACCGAGTTCCCAGAGGCGAATCTCGTTCAGATGCTGAACGCACCCAACTCGGATGAGCTTCTCAGAGACCTCGCCATCACGAGTAAGCGCGCAAGCCGCTACCTTCGAGAAGACAGAGCTGACGAATGTGTTCTCTCTAGTCGCGCGACGTGGAGTCGTCTTCTTCCGCAACCAGAACGACATGACCAACGATCTCCAGAAGCAGCTCATCCAACGTATGGGTGAACTAGTGGGAAAGCCGAAGGAGTCGACCCTGCACATACACCCCGTACTCAACCCCAACACCCCGATGGGTGGCAACGACCTGCACATCAGCACCATCAACTCCCGTCAGCGAATCATGGCCCACGGCAAGGCCGTACCTCGTGACCTAGGAAATGTAAGACAGGCGCTTGAGTCGTGGCACAGCGACATCCAGTCCGAGCAGGTGCCTTCCGACTACACATGCTTGAGACTTGTGGAGCTACCCACCTGTGGAGGAGACACATTGTGGGCATCTGGATATGAGGTCTATGACCGCATTAGCGAGCCCATGCGGAAGATGCTTGAAGGGAAGACGGCAAACTACACCGCACCATGTAAGTCTGCCAGCTGCTAGCGAACTTCGTGCCCTCTAACAAGTCTCTCCGCAGTCTTCGAACGGATCATCAAGAACTCGAAGCTCCAGGTCTACACAGAGGCGCGTGGCCACCCTGAAAACACCGGTAACCCTCTGAAGGCCGTTCACCCGGTCATCCGCACAAACCCCGTCACTGGATGGAAGAGTGTCTTCTCCATTGGTGCATACGTACGTCTAGCTCCAGCATCCAAGCCATATATCCACTAACTAGACAACAGCCCGAGTCTATCAACGGCCTGACTCAGCCAGAGAGCGACATGATCCTGAACTGGCTGATGGACATGGTACTCCGCAACCACGATCTGCAGTGCCGCTTCAGGTGGCAAGGTCCAAACGACATGGCCATCTGGGACAACCGCAGCATGGTACACAACGCGACCATGGACTACGACGACCACGGCAACCGCTTCGGATACCGCGTGTGCGGTATTGGAGAGAAGCCCTACTTCGACCCCAACAGCAAGTCGATGCGCGAGGCGTTGGCGGAGGAGGCGAAGGAGGAGTCTTCATGAGCGGATGATGTTTTCAGATAGTAATTCTGGTGGGAACGGCGTTTTGTTTTGTTAGTGTACGAAGGAAAAGCGGTGGGATTCCATCCTTGTATGAAGTAATCTGATCTCTTTTGTTTCTTGTCCGAATCTGATGTCTACTTAAGTGCAAATTTGGTTGTTTCTGTCGCCATCAAATCTGCCCTGTGCTATTGGCTATTGCAAGGCCGCCAGTTGATGGATCGGATGCAAAAGTTGATGGGATGTTTGCCGCTCAATCTGCGACACCGCTGAAGTGACAGGAGAAGAGGCAGGTCCTGTGGGGGCCGCCGCTGGAAGCTCGGAGTTCACGACACGTGCGCGGTGGTAGCCAATAAGAGCGTAGTGCCCCGCTTGGAGATTTCGGCCCGAGTGGGTCAGGGGACGACTCCAAGTGCGAGAGCCTCATCGATCGCTCGTCATCGCACAGTACTGTATCGTGAGTACCTAGGTACCTGGGTATCTACAACACCTTCTTTCTGCCCGGAGCAACCCCGGATCTAACGTCATTATCTTATCATCGCATAGCACACGTGCAAGTACTCATGAGGATACGAAGGCACTCGGCAAGATCCGTTGCTTCGCCTTCTTCAACTGGCATTCAAGTGCGAACTGCAGTACACTATTCCATTATCGTCCGCTAAAGCTACGAAGAAGCATTGATACGTGTCTTCACGCTATCAGTAATTGTCTCCTCCAGCCCCATGAACCCCGGCCGGCCAAGTTCCTTCAACAGTGCTTCTGCTCTAGCTCGCGGTCCGATCTCCGCCAGCGGAAAATCTAGACCATCGAGCTTGTCTCGCGGCTTGTAACCTGGGACGACTTTCGCAAAGATGTCGAAGAACTCGTTGATGGAGTAAGACGAAGCGTAAGCAAAGATGCGTTCGTTGTTAACGGCTGGGCTGATCAAGCTGGCAACATGAAGACGAGCGACGTCCTGAACGTGGACATAGTAAACTGCGCTAGTGTTAGCTGTTGTTTGCGCTGCACATTTGGAAAGAGCAGGGGTTGCATACAACGCTGTACATGCTTGATGGAGTCAGTATCGCCGTCCAAGATCTGGAGCGGGATACGCGCTGTAGACGGAAAGCCCTGGTGGGCCACGTCTAGCGGACTGCCGTAGATAGTGCAAGGCAGCACTGCGTTGGCAGAGAAGTGCGACTTGTTGTTCTTGATCCACTCCCAGAATGCCTGTTCGGCCGCGACCTTAGAAGCAAAGTACGCGATCATGAACTTATGCATCGGTGGAAGCGAATCTGGAATGTTCTTAGACAAGGCCAGCGTCTGCTCGTCATACTCGTCCGCAGACACTGTGTCAGTCCCTCGGTATGCTTGCAGCGAGCGGACCGCAGCTGAAGACGACGTCAGCACGAAGCGCTTCACACTGGGCTCTTTGGCTGCGGCCTCCAAACAACCCAGAGTTCCGGCCACGGTGGTTCGGAGCAATTCGTCTGGTGTGACACCCATGTCCCGTACTGAGGCAACGTGCACAATACCGGACACACCTGGACGGTAAGACTTGTCAGTGATGAAACGGTGTTGTGTTTAGGCGGTGGGAATACCTGACACCGCGTCGTCGAACGCGCCGGGCTCCCTCATGTCCTTGACAGTCACGAGCTCAAACTTGTTATCGCCATACTGTTGGGACAAACGATCTACGAGCCACTGGTGCTTGCTGGCGTCGCGCACTGTGCCTCGCACCTTGTAGCCTTGCTGGAGAAGCTGGTCTGTGACGTGAGCGCCAACAAAACCGTTGGCCCCTGTTACAAGGACGGTGGAACCTGCGGCAATTGCGGGACTGTCGTAAGGAGCCATGTTGGGTGAATACAATACGAGGGTGTTGCAAGATTCTCAGCACTGAGATCAAGTCTGCGAAAGGTTTGGATAATGGGGTGATGGGGTGATGGAGTGGTGCAAATAATCAGTTCTTCTACGTTGTTTGTACTTCCGAACACAGTCAGCCCGGTACCATTCAAGATCTTCGGCGCATTATTGGTGTTGAGCGTTTGAACGATGCTATACCATATCGAGTTTTCGATATAGTACCGCTACCTGAGGATAAGCACTGTATCTTACTGGGCTGACGGGTACCCACCCCCTCGGGATCTTGACTCAGAACACACCGAGCTCGGTAGGTGACATCCGACACCCGACAGTGACAGGGCTCCCATGCGAAGGTGACGCCATAAGATGTAACTCTCACGACTATACCGTCAGGACTGTTTCCATGATACTCAAATAACCAAACGAAGATGCATCGCGTTGACTGTGGTTGTGCTTTTCTCGCTTTGCGAACGCTCGCGCGCGTTGAGGAATACACCACTTCGTCGCAAGTACCACTCGAAACCGCATTCCAAGTCACCTCAGAGGCAGAACGACCATGTCTCGCCGTACTGAGCTGCGAACGATGTCGCCAACAACGACTACCACTCACTGCCGTCACCATCTTGTGCGCTCATCTGGTCGACTGGCTGTGTCGATTATGGCACCTTCATGAAGAGGCCGTCGCAGAAGCATCCACGGATTCCAGCAACGGCAACACCACGACTACAACTACACCCCCGCCCAACACCAGCAACACTGTCGAGAGCCCGCATGCCAATCAGCCTTGGAAGTTTTCCCTCGGCAACTACGATCTCGCTGCCGACGAAGCCGATGCGCTCAGCAACGAACTGATGACGTTGCGCCTGACAGGCTTCTCAGCCGTCTTAGGTTCTCTCGAAGCCGCTCTCGTCACATCTGGATCCTCGTCGTCTACCGCATCTTCTCCCGATAAAGGGACGAATGGAACGCCCAACGGGAAAGCGGCTTTTGCGCCAGCTTGTCTTGACCTCGTCCGCGCAAATCTCAGTCTAGTGCGCGCATGTATCGGCCGTCTCAAAGCGCGCTCACTGCTGAGCAACGGTGCGGCAGGCAATCTGTGTTAGCACTATACCCAAGAATAATGTGTTGAACCATTGGGAGAAAGCATTTCACATGCTCTCGGTATGATGTTCGTCTTTGCGACAAGAAGTTGAGGTACGTATGTATTATCTCCTATTATCCTACAGCATCGTGGCTCCTCACTGAGCCAAATAGCCCCTATCACCAGTCAGCGCTTCATGGTTTCTCACGTAAAGATTGAACAATACATACCCATCCAGTACCAATGACTGACCAAACATGTAGCTGCTCATGGGCCCAGCCAAGAACACAACAGCATCAGCAACCTCTTCAGCATCTCCCAGCCGGCCTGCAGGCACACGCTCTCGCACGAGGTTATCGATGAAAGCCTTGGTCTGTTCCGAGGACGCGATGAGCGGCGACATGATGTACCCAGGGCAGAGCGCATTGATACGAATCTGCTGGGGTGCATACAGCACGCCCTCAGAACGTGTCAGACCGAGGATAGCATGTCGACCCGCTACATATGCACCAGCAGCGACTTGAGGGGGTGAAGCGGCAAAGGCATGCACTGAGCAGACATGCACGATACTGCCACGGCCATATCGCGAGTCGCGCGGCTCCTGCCGCAGCATTTGCCGTATCCCGGCCCGATGCCAGAGCCAGACACCAGTCACGTGTTCCTTGAGGTGGGTATCGAATGCGGCGGGTGCCGTGTCGGGACTGCCGCCCATGGGCCCACCGAAGCCGGCATTCAGAATGACGAAATCGATACGAGCGAAGCGTGACGCGGCTTGTTGAACGACAGCCTCGACGGACTCTTCCGTACTGCATGGAGTGGAGACACTCAGCACGTCTGCCACCTTGTACTGCGATGCTAGCGTCTGCGTTGTCTCTTGCAGTCCAGCCTCGTTGGTGTCGACAAGGGCAAATTGTTTAACACCATTGCGGGCCAGCGAGTATGCGGCGCTCTGGCCGAAGCCTGCAACGCAGTATTAGCCTTCTATCTCCTTTGCTACAGACGTTTTGCAAGCCATAATAATGCAAAGATAGTAACAAAAAAAACGTACCAGATCCGGCTTCTGTGATTAGTGCAACTCCCGAAAGCATTCTCGATATGGTGATCTTCGTGGCTAATTTTCATCCCATGGTTCTTGACGTTGTTTTATCGTGATCATGCAATGCCCTCGGTGCTTTCTGACTCGGCGTGTTCAGAAACGCACCGAGTTGATTGTTTTCGCCCCCAAATCTGGATCCTAGCGCGGAGTTGTGTGGAGAGGCATGAGGCGGAGAATGAAAAACCCCGGCATGGGTATCTAAATTTGAAGCGTCCAATAGGGAGCGACCAGCGCTCTTGAGAATCCGAAAGCGAAGGACGTGCGTTATGCTCCGCGTCGGCGCTCTCCGATTGTCTGTTTACAGGTTACTACGTTCCTTACCTTCTCAACGATTGTGCATATGCAAAAGGTATCCGATCCAAAGCTCCATACCATGTAGTTCTTGCGGCAACACCCCAACAGCAATACGACCGCCCCACTACCCAGCCCACGGACCGCGGTCGCTCAATGTTGCTACGATGCACCCACGCGGCCCCTTGCGAAGGCCAAGTTTGGAGCATGAAGCCTCAGACTGTATAGTTCTCCATGACGCCTTCGCATGAGTATCGCTAAGGTTGGAGCAAAGACTGTATCCTCTCGTCAGACGCAGAATATGAAGCACTCAACTTCTTGGTCTGAATATGCGACCTGGGCACACAAGCACTTGGGGTTTCCTGTGCGCTTGGTGATGATCGTTGTAGGTGGGTTGTGATGTCGAGATCGAAGAAGAGCTCGTATAGCTGGTAAGGCAGTCATCGTATCGAACACTAGAGAGTGCAGTTTCCGTGGGAGCGCACCACTGCAGGTATGAAAGCGTCCGGTTTCGTTTTTCTCAATCAAAATTCCAAGTCGACTTCTCTTAGCCGACACAGCTGGCTCATCATGCTTCGCGGTCGGCCGTAAGCTCGGCGCGCTTTCCCGTCGATTCGATCAGCCTTTGCACGTCGTCTGGGATCCATAAGAAATGGCAAGATCAAGTCACCAAAGCAATCTCTGCTCAACTATACGGCATTCCTCTAAAACTTTCGTCGTTGTCACGGTCTGGATACCTGGGCAGGGTCGCGACAGCAGCACATCGCTCGTGCACTTGTGCGTGATGTGAGTGGCTCGGGTGGTCCATAGCATTGGTGGCAACGGTCACCATCTGCGGAACGTCCGGAGCTGACGGCGATGGAGATGCGACAACGCTGTCATGGCTGGAATGACGATGAGATGCCGTTCAGGAGTGTGACGTGCGTCAACCGGTGACGAAAAGCTAGCGGCGTAATTCCTTGGCGCCAGTAGAAGCTAGCGCGTAAACAGCTCATCCAGGCACACCGTTCGTTCTCTTCGCTGATACACGAACTCAACGCTACCCTCATTTTCCATCATTTAGCTTTAATTTTTGGATAGACCCCTTTCTATCGCTTAGCGGGTGTTGACCGCTTCGTCGACTTAGTAAGAATACCCCACTCCAGACTTCCCTCTAAGCAGCCGAAACATCCACACCTACGCTGCATAGCCAAGCTCGGTGAGATGGCAGGTGTTGGACACTTTGCCTCCTCCCTGCGACTCAGTCGGGATCGAAGTGCGCGACATATCCATTCAGGGCACGTAGGAAGAGACATTGTTCCTCGACTGATGCAGCCACGCAACGCACTGGTGCAAAACAACAAGGCAGCCCCATGATTGGATCATCTTCGACGTGACTGCTACCTAATCCCACCACTTTCGCTTCTGCCGCGTTCAAGCGCAAGTTGGAACGAAAGAGCAACCACCTCGGCCCAACCCTTCCAGGATACTGACGCCCGCCAGAATGGACCCTTTTAGATATCGGAAGGCGTATGAGGCCATGGTGCATACAACGCAACTCATCGAAGAACGTTTGAATCAAGATGTTCAGCTCGACGAGGAAGGCACAGTCGATGACGATGGCGATGTACCAGAAGCCGCCTTCCAGGAGCAAGATCCGGACAGCATGGACTGGACGCCTACGGAATCGAATACTCCACCTCCAGAATGCGGACCACCCCCAACTCTATCAAGAAAAATGCGTCATCTTCTACCTGGCGGTGGAGATGGTGATCTGCAGGCCCAAGATCGTGGAGAGAACGCAGTGCTCCTACACAAGCTCAAAGAGGGGAAGATCATGGATGAATGCATTGACAAGCTGGTTCATGATCTGCCGGACGTCTTGAATTATCAAAAATCACTTTCATTCACTCCTTCGACGATCGAAGTGCCCAAGGACTTTGGGTTGCAGCTCAGCATCTCGATAAACCACCATCTCGCTCAGATAGAGGATCGCAAGGCGCTGGAGAAGTACCGCAGGCTACTAGGACATCGCAAGGACGCGACCAAGAAGAAGCCCGTCAGGCTTGGTTTTGATCCAGTCGAATTGATCAAGAAACAAGCTGTAGCATTTGGAAAGGATGTCCCCGCACCTGTATGCACGCTAGACAACGAGATACATCCTATCTTTCGTCTGGATAATTGGCACGGGTGTCCGGATGGAATCTACGAGGTCTTAAAACCGGCTTTGCAACTAGCCACCTTGCTCTTGACATCTCAGGCCACTGCTCACTTCTGGCACACTCTAGTATTTGGCAAGAGGGAGGCCTGCGAGGAGACATCTGCAGCATATGGTCAGCCTTGTTTTCGCATCAAAGAGGACGTAGCATGGTCTGAAGAGCACCACGCAACATTCAAGAACTTTTTGGATAATCAGATCGACACTGTCCACTTCTACTTCCACCACGATCCTCTACCACCAGAGACTGCATATGCATCGATGGGTCTCGTCAAAGATTACAAGAACGGTTTGATGCGGAAGATCAATCACAAATGCCATACGAGTCGCATCTGTCTCCATTCGGATTTCTATACCACTGCAAAGAAGCTCAGTCTGCTGCGATACCGGGAGCCGGCGATGGTACTGCGATACAACATGTTCCTTGCTACATGTCTGGCCCATGAAGTTGCACATTTTTGTGAGGTATCTGGGCCACATCATGACCATCCCCTGCTCTCCGAACCGGAGGTCTTCTTCGGCGACAACATGTGGACGGAGAGTGGAATCGCTTTTGAACTCAAGATCTTTGGTGGGCGCATACATCCGCTGTCTAGCCGGATCGACTGCAAATTCGGACTAGCGTGTCTGGACTACCCGCTCAAGGAGCTTTACGACAAGGACGACAATGTTCTATACGCCTTGCCAATGGACTATATCCTCAAGCTACAACAGAAAGAAACATGGGACCAAGACTTCAGCAAGGCTGGTCCGGACGTCTTCTTCGTTCCACGCACCGGAGGCCGCTCAATCGAGATCAACGGGACCAACCTGATGATTTGGGAAGATGAGAATGATTCAGAGATCTCGGATCATATTGATAACGAGGACACCGAATGGATGCGTATGGATGATGGGTCGATTGCGAAGAACCCAAAAGCAAATAATCGCAAGCCACAGCGACAACCCGTGGTACCCCGATGGAATCCGTACAACAACCAAAAGAGGAAACAAGCTGTTGAGACAGGAGCCCCGTGTGTCTCTACAGAGGTGGTAGAGATCAAAGATGAGGAAGTGAAAGAGGAACAGCAATTGGAGCCTCCTGAAAACGCTGAAGTAGGTAAGGGTGCTTCGGATCAGGATATGGCTTCATAAGAGATGGCGTTTTGGATGGAGGAAAAGGAGGAGGGATTGTTGCATTCACATTTAGCACGTTCTCTTGGATACCACTGCATTTGCGTAGGGCGTTGTTGTTTATACTGCATTGGCATAAGCATCAACAGTTATTAGTACTACTTGTTTGTGTACAGCTCATGCTTCATCAAGAGCCTTGTTCGCTAATGCATCTGCTTCTCGGTTCATTTTCCTTGGTACATGCCAAAACTGGTACTCTCTACCGCCTGCCTCATCACTATACTCCATGTGGTCCAGTGTATCGTGCAGATTTTTCAGTACTTGGAAATGCGCGACTGGCCTGCCATTGGAACCCACCCCATCGTTCTCGATCCAGCGTTCCATCCACTGGCTCATCGAATTAACCAAGAAGCTCGAGTCGGTTGCGATCTTGATTCTGGATAGTTTGAGGTCTGCGTCTGTGATCTTTTGAATTATGGCAATCGCTTGACCGAAGGCTTCGATCTCCGCACGTGTGCTCGTTTGAGGCAGGAAATCGTAAAATAGACCGTATGTGTTGTAGGGTGAGTTGGGGCCGAAATAGGCGCCCCACGACGCTCTCGCTGTTGGTTGACCGTTATTACGGCAAGCACCGTCGATGAAGACTACCAGGCTTGTCTCGTCCGGGACCGGGTCTGGCTTGGATATGACTTTCATGCGTAGTTGGGAGATGTTTTTGTCAGCGTTGTAGAAGACTAGCTCGGATAGCGAAACGGAGGAGGAGCAACGGTCTTCAGACGGCACATAGAGACGCCGGATTTCTTCTCCGTACTCGTTGTAGGGCATCTTGTTAGCGTTGGTATTGGTGTTGGTGTTGAGATGGACTGAAGGTGTGAGACGTCTGTTGTGCAGCGGATGAGTCGGAACTTATATAGTAGTGGTGATAGATGGAGTTTCGGCTCTATTATCAAACCCTCAGAGTTGCGTCCATGGTTGTTTACATTGCAAGCAGAGGTACATGCGGGCCTACAGCGGAGCTAGTCTTATCCGGCTAGCGTACTTAAGCGAGGAGGTGAATCTTGGCAAAGTCACTGGAGCCCGAATTCTCCTTCCTGACAACGACGCACGCCTATTGTCTACTACCCCCGCCGAACGTCAACCCCGAACCTTTCGACGACTTCACGATGGCGGACACTCAGAAAGATGCGCTGTTCAAGACGGTGCAGATCGACGCCCTGGTACGTAGGAAAAGTGCAGCGCCAGTACCCCACTGTGCGCCCCGCCATTGTGCTGGAGACAAGCCGTTATAGGAGGCTGGTGTAGCTATGAGAGACTGACTGTAGTCCTCAGGTCGCGATCAAGATTGCTACCGCAAGTGGCAAGTCGTTCCCCTCGCTCGCGACCGGAAGCATCGTCGGCATGGAGAAGAACGGCGTCCTAGAAATCACAAACTCGTTCCCCTTCCCCGAAGTCTCTGCTGCCGCGCAGACTGATGGCCAAAACGATACCGTCGCAAACCTCGCCGCTGGTGCTCCCCGCGCCAAGCAGAACATCGCATACGGAAACGAGATGATCAAGTTCCTCCGGGAGGTCAACGTGGACGCAAACAACGTGGGCTGGTACACAAGCACAAGCATGGGCAACTTCGTCAACCTGAACACGATCGAGAACCAGTACTTCTACCAGAGCCAGCCAAACGAGAGGACCGTTGCTTTGATCTACGACGTGAGCAGGAGTTCTCAGGGTACCCTGAACCTGCGCGCATACAGGCTCTCTCCTTCTTTCGTGACGGCCTACAAGGAGGGCAAGTTCACGACTGAGAGGTATGTATAAACGAATCTACCCAAAGGTAAAAACTGACAATCCCAGCCTCCAGAAGAGTGGTCTCCGATACCACGATATCCTAGTCGAGCTTCCAGTCACCATCCGCAACTCCCACCTCCTCACCTCGCTCCTACACCAGCTACCCTCCGACGCGCCCAAGCAGGAGCTCAAGTTCCCACCCAACCTAGCCGCTCTGCAGCAGGACCCAAACACCCCCCAGGCACCGCTCTTCCCCAACTACGACTCGCTCGACCTCTCCATCGACCCCTTCCTCGAGAAGACCTGCGACCTGCTCCTTGAGAGCATCGAGAACCACCACACAGAGATCAACAACTACCAGTACTACCAGCGTTCGCTCGCTCGTGAGCAGACCAAGATTACTGCGTGGCAGCAAAAGCGCAAGGCTGAGAACGCGGCGCGCACAGCCTCAAAGCAACCTCTCCTTCCCGAAGACGAGTGGCAGAGGCTGTTCAAGCTGCCCCAGGAACCCAGCCGACTGGAGACGCTCCTCAACTCGAGACAGGTGGAGCAATACTCGAGGCAGGTGGACGGTTTCACAGCAGGCGTCACTTCCAAGATGTTTGCTGTCAAGAGCAACCTTCTTCCTGGAGAGTAGATTTGGTAGACGTGGCTGTATTTCATGATTATGCTTCTCTTCGTCACGGCATGGGCATGGCGTTGCGGGTTAGCGGTCCCTTTGACGGGACTGGATTTGATCTTTTAGATGGAAGGACCACGATGATTATGTGAAGGGGCATTTCTAGCGTTTGCCCATGTGTTCCGATGCCAAAAGTTGGAAATGCCGCAAAAGCGTTGATGTTCAAACAGACGCTGCTCAGCTAGGCGGCTGAAAGCTCTCCTAAGCGTGTGCGGAGCGACCATTGCCACATAGAGTGCTGAATCAGACAAAGAAGTAATCAACACGCGTTCGCGACATCAATACAGGTGCTTTCCATGCTGAATGTGTCTACACCTGTAATACTCGCGAACCCTAACTACTCGGATACCGGATCGACGGTGGACCTGCATCTTTCACGAAAACGGCTTGGGCTAAAGCAGCGTCCAACACCGGCGCCATCATGCAACAGGCCTCCTCGCCTGTCCTCCAGCAGCTCCGGTCACTGCACCCTGGCGCTCTCCAGACGCTACACCAGTCGCCCGACGGAACGCTATATCCCCACAATCAGGTCCTGCCCGAGCTGCAGAACCTCCACACGAGCGATGTATACCAGCAGCAGTACGCCCTGAGCGGGCCATCGCACCAACAACCACCATCGCATGCGCTGCCGGTACACTTTGAGCAACATGCGCTCCCGCCTTCAGGGCCGTACCCGCCATTCCAGCCGGCGGGCTATCAGCATGGCACGAGTCCGCGATTCATGAACGCGCCCCCTCCCCCGCTTCAAGAACACGCGCAACAGTATCACGCATCCCCCCAGACGGTACAACGACCGGTCCAGCAACTTCCTCTCCCACCGCCTGCACCACCGATACTCGCGGCACCGCAGCCACTGCCACGCCATGTTGAACCAGCACCGTTGCTGCATAAGCAGGAGAGCCAGGATGGGTACGTTGGCTTGAGCGTAGCGACAAAGCGCACCCTACTGATCCTTCGATAGCGACGACACTCCATTGTCCAACCATGGCCAGTTCCAAGGCTTGAAGCTCATACCAAACCCACCAGACTTGGAAGAATGGAGAGAGAGACTGTTCCATGTCGACGACATGATCACTCTGACTGAGGAGCAGTATGACGACTCCCTGGCATACTCAACGATATGCGCTGACCCCCTTCTTAGGTTCCAAACTTACTTCCCTCACATCGACAACGTCTACTCGCATCGCTCGACCCAGCGGCATAAACGCAAACGCTTCGTATCACACTACTGGGATTGCCGACTCAAAGGGCGACCACCAGGCACCAAGAAGTCCACAGATCCAGACAAGAAAAAGAGGAAGAGGGTCGCAAGAGAGCGGGACCTATGCGATGTCAAGATCAAGATCACCGAGTTCTTCGATCGACGGGAATATGAGGAACAACTTGGTCGACGACCACCAGGCACAGAGAACGACCCGCCGAGCCCGGTAGCATCGACTATGCCGCTGAACCCCAGCCGGACTGGGCAGAATCAGAATACGCAGTTCTTCGGGCAGCCACCGTTACTTCCGCAGCAACCGGCTGGAAGTTGGGATATGCCTCCCAACATGAGCGCTCAGCCAGCCATGAACATGCCAGAATACGCTCCTTCGTCCGGCGCTCCGTCAAAGAAGTTCTACACTTTCCAGAGGGTGAATGGAAATGGTGGGAATGGGAAAGGCGATGGCGTTGCCGGGCCACATAAACATTCTCTTGAAGAGAGTGACCGTGTGAAGAAGAATAGTGTCATTAGGTGGCAGGCAAAGATCGATAAAGATGACAGGAAGAGATCGCAGGTAAGCTTCACTTCTTTCTTTGATCTCAGACTCCGCTCTCCCGTCCCACCGACCCATCTAGCCATGATGATATGCAATGGCGATCCACACTGCCCGCAGATCAAGCGCATACGTCATTTTGATGCATGCTTGGAACACCGACTATGCCCATCGCTCGACTCGCAGTCATATAAGACAGCTTGCTTGGTCCTTACACTAATCCCAAGTTTCCGACATTGTCCATGAGTGCTTTCTGTAAACTTCGCGCATCGCCCTGTTTTTTACCATATCCCTGCACTCGTCCTTCCACCATCTCCAAGACTACATTCTGTTTAAATCCTTCTCCATCCCAAACACCATCTTTGCAAATCGCTAGTGTAACCGTTCGGTCCAAAATGACCGACACCAACCAGGGCGGAGATCCTTCCAAGAAGACGTACCACAAGAAAGCCACTGGCAATGCCTTGACAACAGTCAAGAACCATTCCAAAGAAGACGACCTAAAACTATACGGCAGCGCATTCTGGTAAGCCACACATCCCCAACTGCACCCCCCACGCTCAACCAACTAACCCCACCCAGCCCCTTCGTCCAACGCGTCTGGATATCCCTAGAGCACAAACAAATCCCCTACCAATACATCGAAGTCGACCCCTACAAGAAACCGCAATCCCTCCTCGACGTCAACCCGCGCGGTCTCGTCCCCGCTCTCCGCCACGGCCCTACATGGTCGACCCACGAATCAACCGTCATAATGGAGTATCTCGAAGACCTGCAAGCGGGACCCCATCTTCTCCCACCCGATGCGCAAACACGTGCGACTTCGCGCCTCTGGTCAGACCATGTTAATCGGAATATTATTCCGTGGTTTTATAAATTGCTGCAGTGCCAGGACGGCGCTGAACAAGTATCCCACGCGAAGGAATTGAGGGATCAGATTGGGAAACTCGTTGATGCCGCAGATCCCCCTGGGCCTTTCTTCCTCGGTGCCCACATCTCATTCGTGGATGTGCAGATAGCGCCCTGGGTGTTGCGGTTGCGGCGCGTGTTGGGTCCGTATAGGGGGTGGCCTGAGGCGGAAGAAGGGAGTAGGTGGAAGAGGTGGATTGACGCGATTGAGGCGGAGAGGAGTGTGAAGATGACGACGAGTACGGATGAGCTTTATTTGGATAGTTATGAGCGGTATGCGGAGAATAGGCCTGGGACTAGTATGTTGGCGGATGCGGTTAATAGTGGGAGGGGGTTGCCTTGATGGGAGTGGTAGACGTGGATGGGAAAATGATGATATTTGGACTCGGGTGTCTATTCAATGCAGATTACAGCTGATTCAGGACAAATACAGTGGTAATCAAAAGATCGTTACGAACTGGTTCTTGAAGCGGTTCAGTGCCTCCTCGCCATCCTCTTTGCTCAGACACATCGCGCCAAATCCGATTCTCACAAACTGAATCCTGCTCTCCGGGTCCTCCATTATTCTTGTCCGGATCTGATCAAGTTCTTCAAGTGGTTGGAGCAATAGGCCCAAAAATCTGTAACCCCCAGGATAAGGAAGATTTTTGATCGACCTGTGTTCTTCGAATGTGCGAATGATCAACAGGAATATGGGCTTATCGAAGACGTCGCCTGAAAGCAACAACTCTGGCTCGTACGAGTCGTCGAGCACACAGCAACAATCGTCTTCTTCAAGCCACTGAAGGTTCGAGGCCCAGCCCGGATTACAAGCGAAAGAGTTATCACGGTAATAAATTCCGCTATGATACTCCAGGAGTCTCTTCCATGGAGTCTCATGCTCTTTCCATATTCCCTCCAGTGGAAATAGGGGCGCTCGTAGGGTGATATGACCCCCAGAAACCATACCTCTGGGATCAACTGTACTGGGATAGGTACGGACGTCAAGAACCTCGGCGAGGTTCTTTTGACCTTTTAAGCGCCTCAAGTAATGCACTCCGCCTTCTATAGAGGCCCAAGACCAGGACGGTGGCCTGGATTGGGACTCTGATTCTTGTCTGGGACGTGCACCACATAGGGACCACCAAAGCAAGCTGCCTGGCATGTGAGATTCCCAAAGCCCGGCATGATAGCGGTCCGAGTCTTCTTGGAAGATGCTCGAAAAACTAGATAGTGCTGGCAACCTGTCTTTGCAAAAGCTGATCCCGCGTCCTGTGTAGTGCCTCACAATTTGCTCCCAGAGCTCGGCCGGCTTAGCTGGACTAGTACCGACGATTGGAGGTAGCTCAAAACGAGGACGCCAGCGACAGTCGCATTCGCAGGTTGTCGCCTCGCGACAAACGAACACAAACTCTTCATTTGTAAAATGAATTATTCGAGTAGATAGTAACTCTTCTTGGAAACACCAGGCACGCTCTCGCAGTGGCAAGCCACTAAAGTGCCCAAAAGGGTCAGGCCCCGAGTGATTGAACTCGTGCCGTATGACATCGCGAACGCACACAATAAAGGCCTTGTCGTGGTGGACTGCGTCCAGGTTCCGAATAACGGGACGACGATTCAGGAGCCCTTCTTGTCCGTTCCGTGACGCAGATGCCGCAATGGTGAGGTATGCATTCGAAAATATGTCGGCCATCTGTGAAGCTTGCTCGGCCCAATCGATAACACAACCCTGTAAAATGCCTGTCATGGTGGGATGACTTAGTAAAATTTGTCAGATACGGTCTAATTCGAGGACACCTACATAGGGAGTCGATCCAGATATAGTGAATACCGAGTTCGTGCGTCAACAATATGGCCTCTTGGAATGTCTTGGGTAACGATGTCCATTTGATACCTCTTGTCTTGAAAGCGGAAATTGTGGTGGTCGTTGTCTCGATGATTGGTGTAGAGCCCCAGCAATGGCTCAGAGCGGTATATCGGAGATCGACTTCTTTCAACGCTGCTTCAAGATTTGCCGTTTCGTACAAAAGCAACATGTCCTCACTATCGATATGTAGGAGCCGCTTTGGAATGAACTGAGGTGTCTGCAAACCCATCGAGCTTGGTTGCAGGCAATTGGCTTTGCACGTAGTGGTGTGCTCACTATTGCATACGTCTAGCATGCGACTGATCGGCTGAGCACAGTCTTGGATGCTCGCATTCTCATCGGGTTTGTTCTCGGAATTCATGAATGGCCAAGGACAGCTATCGTCTATGATTTGTCAGTAAACCGCCAATCCGGCCGCTTCCAAGTCTACCATATACGATATGTGAAGATTACCCGATGCGACGTGGAAGTTTACCATATGTTTCCCTGCAGCAATCAATACATGACATGTTGTAAAGTTGGCGACAGGAGAGGGACCCACCAATCGAAATGCCACTACGCGTCATCACACTCATCGTCGCTGCGTACCCAACTCCACGGCCAAGTCTCGGATACACATACACGCTATCATTATCTCGAATTATCGTATTGGAGTCAGTACAAGCAGTCACACCGATTCGCTGGAGGAGCTCGCATAGCTCGCATCCATCGGCCGCTGTGCGCCGCAATTCCGCATACGTTGTTTCGATCATTACTGGTACTGGCAATCGCAAGCTTCGACAAACTTCGCAATCTTCATCGCTCATTGCATGATCCAGCTCTTCTTCTGACGACTCGGCCTCCGAAAAAGACGCCGCATCATCGGGGTACGGATTGTTTGACATCGTGCCGCAACTGTGTTTATCGACTGGTCGCTGGGAATGGGTACTTTATGAAGAATAAGACGAGAACAGGCGAGCGACAGAGGTTGGAAGGTGTTAAGATGTGCTTGCGTGAGGGACAAGATAGTAAGGAGAGCTGACACTGAATGAAGAAGGCTGAGTCTCAGCCTGATGACGTCGAATCACGCTGTGGCTTTCATACTCCGTCTCCATGGGAGATCGGTATCCAATGAAGACCGATGCACAGTCTATTTCATATGAGGAGACAGCTCTGACCGATGACGCCTAGGCCATGCATCAAAATGCCACCTGCGTAATGGGATGATGAGTAGAGACGAAACACGGGACCCAAATCCTGGGCGGGAATGCTTTGCGCATAGCTCTGAAGGCAACGATGTGTGTACAGGGTGAATCAGCCTTCAAGCAAGTTGATATCGCCTTTTCGCAATGGTCGAGATGAAAAAAGGTGAGAGATTGCCCAAGAGAAAGCGCAGGCACGCGCTCCCCCCTCACTAGCGCGTCTATGAGGGGCAATCGCGGGGCACCAATCTACGCAGCAGCAGTCTCAACACCAAACACCGTCGCATAACAACTCAACTCCCCCACACACAACCGCAACCATGTTCAAGAAAGAGTAAGCTGCTTTACGCGTCGCCAAACAGAAAGAAAGGGCTAACAGAAACGCAGCATAACCTCAGGCGCGAAATCAAAGGTCAAATCCAGCGCCCAACGCGCCATCCGCTCAAAAGTCCTGGAGGAATATCCGAGATTAGAACCGTATATTGAGGATATATTGCCGAAGAAGGAGCAATTAGATTTGGTTAAGCTGTACGTCGCGCCCATTTCACATTCTCCAAGCACACCACCACGCATATCACGGTCATGGAAGCAACCACAAGAGGATGAAAGCTAACAACCTCCCTCACAGACCCGACCGCGTATCCCTCTACACCCTGCACTCAACCCCCCTCTTCTTCCAACACATGGACGACGCCCTCCTCCCGCACCTAACCCTCGTGCACAAATACCCCTTCGCCTTCCACCGGCTACGCATCGACCGGGGCGCCATCCGCTTCGTGCTCTCCGGCGCGACCTTAATGGCGCCCGGTCTAACATCGCCGGGTGGCCGCTTACCAGGCACGGAGTTAAGTGACGAGGACAAAGAGGTGTATGGGGCGGAGGATCTGAAGGAAGGTGAAGTGGTGGTGATTGAGGCAGAGGGAAAGGAGACGGCGTGTATGGTGGGCGTGCTTAAGATGGGGACGGAGGAGATGAAGAAGGTTAAGAAGGGGCAGGCTTGTGAGGCGGGGCATTATTTGGGGGATGGGCTTTGGGGGTTGAAGTTGGACTGAGTGGGTGAAGGTTTCGATGGCAGGGGCGAGATGAAGTACATGAGCAGCGAGTGGGCTTCAGAGTCACACGAACAGACCGGTTATCGATGAAGGGATGGATCACGATCAGGAGCCACTCAAGGCTCTGATCACAGGCACGACATTACAGCTTATCTTGCCATTCGCAAGATAGTTGTCGATCTTAGAACGGGATCTCCATGAATACAAACGAAGTTGAACATGGTATCATATTTCTAATCGTGAAGACTGCTTTTTCATAAGATCAATGCTTACATCAACCATCTACTCATTGCAATCGACTTGTAGCATCTTATTGCGGTGCGCCTCGGCCAGCACCACCACCACCACCTCCCATGAAGTTCCTGGCCCTGATATCTCGTTAGTCATAATTATGTCAATGAGCACGTCTTGAACTTACATCTCAGCCAGGTTAGGGTCGTTCATGAGATCCTGCATGTTGGGCATTCCACCTCCGCTTCCACCACCGCCGCCGCCTCGACCTGCGCCGCCACCACCACCACCGAACTGTTGAGCCATCTCCGCTATCCTTGGGTTGTTCATGAGGTTGCTCATCATGTCCGGGTTGCTCATGAGGTTCTGAGCCATCTGCCTCATCATCGGGTTCTGCATAAGGCCCGCGAGATCGGGCATGCCGCCGCCTCCACCGCCGCCACCACCGAGCATACCAGCCAGAGCGGAAAGATCAGGCATGCCACCGCCACCGCCGCCCATACCGCCAGCTCCTCTGGTAGCGTCGGGCGCACCGACATCACCACCGTCCTCTTCGACCTTCTTCTTGGCTGTCTCGTAGCCCTTGCGCATGACTTCTGAACCGCCGCCCTCTGCGTCCATGCCCGACTTGTATGCCTCCATAGCGCCCTTTGCGTCGCCGAGAACGTACTTAGCGAGACCGAGACGCGACCAGGCCTTGGAGTAGTTGGGGTCGGCAGCGACTGCCATCTCAGCGTCCTCCTTTGCGAGCTCGTGCTTGCCCTGGCCCGAGTATGCGGCGGCGCGGTTGGAGAGGTAGATGGGGTTGAGTGGGATTACTTCGAGAGCGGCGGTGTAATGCTTGACAGCACCATCGTAGTCCTTCTTCTTCATCGCCTCGTTACCCAGTCCCTTCAGTCTCTCGGCCTCATCCTTGTTTGGCCCGCCTGGTCCTGACCCAGCGGCAGGTGTCTGTGGCGTCGCTGGCCGGGCCTCCTTTGCCGACGAGGATCCCTCAGTTGTGGCGGTCGTCTTTCCCTTGAGCTTCTCGTAGACGTTGTAGATTGCGAGCAGGTTCTGGTCGCCAATGGCGTCCTTCTTTGCGGCCTCATCCGCAGCGTCGACCTTGAAAGCTTCGGCGATGCAGTTGGCGGCGACTTCGAGCTGTTCGGCGTCGTCGGGCGCTACAGAGCCGTCGGTCTGCGAGGTCTGGAGGAAGTCAAGGATGGCGAGCGCGAGGCGCTTCTTGGATTGGAAAGCCTGGGACTGTGAGCCATTGTTTACGTGCGCAAGTGGGGCAGACTTACCATGACGGCGTGATGTGTGTGTTGGAAGGGTCTCGCAGGCTGGGTATCAGGGACAAGGTAGTACGTTCCCTGGTAGTAAGCTTATGAACAGGTGTTCAGGTAGGTACAGGATTATGGTTGGTTGCAAGTCTGAGATCAACGCATTGAAACTCGAAGCTTCCAAGGTTCCGTCGGTCAATTGGCGGGGCAGTCCGCCGCCTGGCCAGTGCCAAGCTGCTACCACCAGCTCTGTAGTGTTCACTATCAAACGCCGCGAGCAAAGAATGTGAATTACATGAATTTGAGATTTAACTGGCGTCATTCAAGCCGTCAAATGCTTTCGTATACACATCTACTCTTACACCCCACTACTGTAATAACACATGCTAGAAGGTGAGATGGGTATCTACAAGTCTCTAATCGTCGCTCAATCCCTCCCAAGCACCTTTGGGCTTCTCTTTCGGCCACAGTGAGCTGAACCATGATTCTTCTTTTGAGAGAGACATGCTCTTAGCGCGCTCTTCCACTTCGCGATCTAATGCAAACCTCCGCATGCGCTCAGCGATTCTCGGGTCCAGCACCATCTCGTCCAGCCATACCCTCTCCCTAGCATCGCCTTCTTCGCGCTTTCGTGCTGTTTTGGACCAGTCTGGTTCTTCGTGTGCAAGTAATCGTTGTTGCTCCCACTGCGCCTGGCTGTGTCCGTCTTCATCGTTCGTGACAGACGCTTCGCCTGCAGTCTCGAAAGGTCGGTATGCACCGAGAACAGCGGCAGCAGTTTCCCTGCCAATCTCATCCGCCGCTTGTCGCTTGTTCAGGAAACGGAACATGCGAATGGGGAAGTTGAAGAATCCGAGGAGGTGGGGGAGAGGCACTACGGCGGCGGGACCAAGTGCTTGTGGGCAGTTTTGAGAGAGTACGGCGTTGTGGTATTCGGCGGTTGAGATGAATGGCGGTGGTTGCTTCTTCTTCTTGGGTTTGTTCTCCTCTTCTTTCGGCTTCTCAGCCTCTTCTGCCTTTGGAGTTTCGGGTGTAGCGGTAGGTGATGATTCGTCGGTCGTGGCAGGCGTTGTGCTGTCAGAGGGTGCTTCGGTCGACGCAGGCGTGGGTTCGATCGCAGCAACCGGTACCTCTACCGTCGGTTCTGATGATGGCGGAGGGTCCAGAGGTCCTAGCCAACCCTCATGTAGTCCTCGAACATATTCTTTCCATGTGTGTCTGCCGATAATAATGTCTCCCTCCGGTCCACTCCACTGGCTCACACCTGCTCTTTGCCTCAATCCTTCCAAATCTTCCTCAAGCCCTGGCTCTAATGGCTCAGCAGTCGCCTCGCCCCTCTTCTTCCTCAACTTCCGTATCCGCTCTGCCAATCCAGCTCTGACGTCTCCTTCCCTTCGGCCCTCGACCGCATCCCAGTCTAACGCCGCTGCGACAAGAATGGGCTTGACGTATTCGTGGAAGTGATCGCGTGCAGGTACTATTCCATCCGCCGGCGGTGCAGATAAAAATATAGTAAGCCTCCTCGGCAGCTGGTGTACGTCCAACGGCTCGTGTGCGATGTGCTCAACAACCTTCGCCCACTTCTTCTGTATGCGCTTCTTCTGCCTGCGATCATACATGACCGCCGCAGTCCAAGACCCAGTAATCGAGAGAAAAATCATCCAATTGCGCGACGGCAGCTTGAAGCGAAAGTTCGGCAGGCCTGTAATTGTTAGTAGTGCTCCGCATGAGACAGTAGACCCACGCACCCATCATTCTCCAGACGGGATTCGGAGGCTTCTGCGGTTTGCTGGGCCCGGCAGAAGCCTCGCCCGCAGCTGAGGCTTTTGCATCCGGTTCGGCCATGCTGGTGTGGGCGGCCGTTGGTGGTTGCGGTGTTGGTCGCGCGCCCCCAAAAATTTCCTTGACTGCCTATCGGCGAGCGCGGGAATGGATCGGAGCGGGCTAGTCATCACTCCCAACGACGTGACTTAGCGAGTGATGGTCCCCACCTCTGCCCCTCACCCCTCAGTGACATTATTGGAACCTTGGATCGCATTTCGCGGCTCCATTTTCCACACGTTCGCCGACGTATTATACAATAAAATTCAAGAATTTGCCATCAAATCACCTTCGGGTAATGCGATAACACCTCACGGTGGTAAGTTCTGCCTGCACGCAGTACCTATGAGACATATTCTAACTGTACCTTCAGGTATGGTCTAGTGGTATGACGTCGCGTTGTGGCTGGCGGACACCAAGTGTCCCGATCCAGATCCGCGCCAGCCTGGGTTCGAGTACGTTCTTTCCCAACACATTGGTGGTCCTGAGACATCGTCTAACATGTCTACAGTTCCCAGTACCGCCAATCTTGCGACATTCTTTTTTGCCTTTTTGATAGCCTTTTTGATAGCCTTCTTTGTAGAAGGCTAGTCGGCATTCTTTTTGCCTCTCAGACTTCTATCTCCAAGGACTGCAGGACTTCACATATCTGTATACATGGCTACCTTTCTTTAGTCGAATTGCATACTTTTTAGTTTACTGGATAGGGAGCATTATACAGACTAGAAAGCAGGTCACTACTCTCTGCTATCACAAAGGTCGCTTGTATACTTCTTCGAACACCTTTAGTACTTACAAAGCGATATGCTTGTTCTAAAATCTAATAATCGACTTTGACTACACCTCTGTGGCGCACATATATGCAGACTTGCTCACATTGCTCTCTGTAATGCATTAGAAGCTTCTTCTGCCCTTCAGACTTTGTCAGTCTCGTCTCTAGGGACAAAAGATTATGCACTAGGAAGATTAAGTTTAAGGATGTATTATATCTAGATGCTCGTTGATATTGGACTCTGCTATCCGAACATTACAAATTGGGCAGTCGACAAGTAATTTCTTCTGCACGACAGGATCATGCTCCTCGTCTCGCAGCCGTTTCTGGCCAGCGCTCGAGGCTGTAGCTGTGGATGAACGGACGGCATCATCCACGACTGCAGACGACACACTTTGACCATCATTCGAAGACTTGGTAGAGATTTCATCCTCGTCCCCAATGACAATCGGTACATCAGAAGTCTTGCCCTCCACCTTAACATCCTTCTTGATCCAGCTGTCCAGTTTATTCTTCTGCCGTCCCGCACGCTCCTTGGTACTCATAGCCTCCAGCTGTTTCTTCGTCGGCGCCGGTTCCTGGATCTTGTGATAAGTGCCCCCACATTCTGCCTGATGTCTTGAGTACCACGTGTCACCCTTGCCAGGAGCTCGGTTCATACTTCGCTTGACTAGGCCAAAGTATGGCGGCTGGCTTCTGCAAGGTCCGTCGCACTGCCAGACGTGGGTGCGGTAGCTGTCGACTTCATCGTGGAAGGTGTGGTAGATGGTGACTTCATAGTTGCCGTGGTTGTTCACGGCGTCGGCAAGCAGCTGGAAGCCGACGCCATGTCCAGTACCGTCATCCCCGCGCGAGTGCTTCCACGACGTGGTGATGAAGAAGTAGGCATGGATTGCTTCATGTAGCAGTGTGTTGATGGTATCCGATCGCGGACGATACTGCAGCAGTGGCGTGGACAACTTCAACCGGATGCGCGTGAACTTGTTGGTCTTGGGATCCCGGGATAGCTCACAGATGCCAGCGCACTGGATCTATTGTTAGCCGGTGTTTGACACGGCAGTCTAGAAGCGGGTGGGGCAACGGTCCGGAGACACGAGGGCGGCTTCAGAAGTGGTGGATGAGACGCGTGGAAAGCAAATTGTGACGCGCAAAGAAAACCTACCAGAGTCAAACGCGGCGACCAGATGACTTCGACACGTGGGAGGAGCAGTTTGCGGAAGTAGAGGATGTTATACAGGGCGAACAGCTCGTGGATGTCGACAAAGGGCTCGCCGTTGTTCAAGATGGCGTTGATGCTCTTCAGGGCATCGTCTTGTTCAGGAGACAGCGGCTGCAGGGTCGCAACGGCCGCCAATGCAGCGTCCTCGTCGGTAACGGGCATGGCACATGCGAAACATAGTCGACTGTTAGTCGGGCGTGTTTAGCAGGGTGGCAGTCCAGGCACGCCAGGGTCTGGATTAAGGGAGATCGCCGTGGAAGTCTGTTTCGGGTGCCGTGTGGCTCGTAGGGCTGCAATGCATGTGCACAAAACAGCCCTAGCGCGTGGAGATGATTGTTCGACACCACCAAGTGTCGTGACTTGGCTGTGCGGTGCCCCTTGCGCCTTCGTAATTGAGAGAGCCCGCCGAGTGCTTTGTCTGCCCCTGACGCCGTGGAAGTTTTTTGGCCGTCTTTGCTTTCTCACACATACAAAGAAGCGTGGGGCGACCATATCTAGGCCTCGCCATATCGTATGACGCACTGCCTCTCCACTTATTGCACAGTAGCAACCGATGCACGCGAACAAGAGCAGACCTCGCATAACGTATACGCACACGCATTCCGATTCCGACGTCCCCTTTCCCGTGCATTCACCCGCACGACTATACGGATGGGCGTGCTCGTAGTCTCGCTCGACAAACATGGCGGCAATCGATCCCCCCAGAGCGGTTGACTTGGTCCGCACGGCGTCGCAGAGCTCGACCATATCCAACCCACGGAACCGCAGCATACAGCGCATGCGGCCCTCGAAGCGCAGCTCCAACACGTCGCTCAGCCGCAGCCGCAGCAGAGCGCCCTCGCCCGAAGTCGACACCAAGAGCCTCACGTCCTTCCCCTCACTGTCGCCTAGCCCGGAGACGTCACCGGCACAGTCGCGCGTCAACGGCTGGTTCCGCTCCACCCCAGCGCCCGAGGACAGCCTTAAGAATGCTGAGAGCAGGACGGTTGCATCGCCCGACACGGTCAAGGCGATTCCCCCGCCGGACCTCAAGGGCACGACGCCTGCCTCTACCGTCAGGAAGGTCACCAAGTCGACACAGCAGATAGTGGGCAGTCTGGTAGCCGCCTCTTCTGCCAAAGACCGGACGGCTCTCTTCGACGATACCCCCACCGAGTCCGCCAAGGTTCCCGGAAACCTCCACTTTGCGAGCGACGACAGCATACAGGATGCGCTGCGCCAGACGGGCGCCGTGGCGCTGGTCAAGCAACTCGCTGGCGACCTGGCCCAGCGCGATGCGCAAATCACGGCCCTGCGGAGACGAGCCGAGGAGCGCGAGCGCATGCTGAGGAAGATGTTGCAGGAATGCGAGGTCTCCAACATGGATATTGAGAACCGGCTGCGCGAGCTGGAGAAGAGCAAGGAGCCAGGCAATGGCCTCACCAAGACGAGGACGAGGGGCGACAGCGCAGCCACTGGATTGCACCCCGACGACCCCATGGAGGACAGACTCGCCAGGGCTATGGAAGACGAATTGGCTGAGCACCCCGATGCTCTGGGCATGGACACGGGCACCTCAGCGCCTCAGGCAGAAGTCATGTCCATCAACTCAGTCGCGTCGGACGCGCCACGCGACACCACCAAACCAAACTGGAAGACGTACATTTGGGCTGGGACGAGCAAGAAAAGCAGCCGAGCACCGTCCGTAGCCAGCATGGTGGACAGAGAAGCCGAGACTCTGGGGCATACCCGGTCGCGCGCGTCTAGTGGAGCAAAGCCACCCCGCAAGGCCCTCGCGAGCGATCTCTTCGTCCCTCCAGCCGGTGCTGTACCTGCATTGCGCCGACTCAACAGCTCAGACCATGCTACAGACTCGGCGCGTAGATCTTCGTCGACATCGCTGGCAAGCTGGGCGTTGAAAATGGTAGCAGGAAACAACGCTGCAAACCCCAAGGCCAATACAGTACGAGGCCGCAAATCCACAGCTTCGAGTGTTGTCGACCGTGCGCCTTCCATGGACTCCACCAAGACGGCGCAATCCGCAAAGTCATCGCTCGCCAGCACCCAAAGACGAGGTCGTGCCTTGGGCCCCAATGGAACAATCAAAAGCACCGCGCTAGAACAGCCCAAGAACGTGTCGAATGGTCTCGGTCCGACTCCGCCTGTCCGTGGAATGAGCAATCTTGGGCCTGTGGAAATGGACCGAATCCTGCCTGAGGACTCACGACCACCGACGTTAGTACAGCAACACAATAGGTTCATCGGCAGCAGCGAGTACTTGACTGATAGATTTGGTTTCATCTACGATCAGCGCCGCAAGAAGAGACAGAGTGAGGCAGCGGCTGAGTTGATCAAGCAGAAAAGAAGCAGCAATGTGGAGTCACTCGGCGATGGCAGGACTGCACTCAACAACCTGGCTCTCGACGAGGACCACGAACATGCAGGCTCTGTTCCCGCGGATCAGAATGATGGCACCACACGCCCGTCCAGCTCCGACTCTGATAACCACCAGAACCAGCCAGCCAGCAAGACGTGGGTTGATTACCTGAAGCTAGCCACGCATCCAACTGAACTCCTCTCACACACTCCATCTGCGGCACCCATCACCACCGTAGAGTCCGCAGAAGGTGAAGTCTCTAACTTCAAAATCGGCAACAACCAAATTACATTGATGAAGCGAGGGTCTGCACCAACGGCAAGTGTCAACCCGGAGCCATCACCATCGCGTATTGTGTCGGGCAATGCTGAGCTCTCCGCTACAACTACTTCGCCAGGCCCGTCCACTCCAATCAGCCAGTACCCGCCACAGATCGACCCGGTGCAATCCCTACTAGAGCAGATGAGTGAGCTGCACGACAATCTCCAAAGAGAAAGGACTGTCAAGTGGAATGACTTCCTGCGTAAAGTGCGTGCACAAAACAAGCGTGAAGGGGATGTTGCCAGCACCGGCGAGAATGGCAAAAGCAACGCAATGCCTGAGCAGTTCCTCGCCGATGGTGAACTGGTAGGCATCGCGGGCTTGGGTAACAAAGGCAAAATCGGACGTGCCAAGTGGCAAGAGTTCCGTCGTCTTGTCCTCGGCGGTATCCCAGTCAACATGAGAGCCGCGATCTGGGCTGAAGGCAGCGGTGCGCTACATTTGCGCATGCCAGGCTACTACGAAGACTTGGTGAACAATGGCGAAGACGATCCTACCATTGCGACCCAGATCCAAATGGACATTACCCGCACACTTACCGACAACATCTTCTTCCGCACAGGACCTGGTGTACAGAAGCTACAGGAGGTACTCCTCGCCTACTCCCGCCGCAACCCCGAGGTTGGCTACTGTCAAGGCATGAACCTAATCACCGCCTGCCTCCTACTCATCATGCCCACCCCCGAAGACGCATTCTGGGTCCTAACCGCCATGATCGAAGAAATCCTCCCACGACACTACTACGACCAACACCTCCTCACCTCGCGCGCCGACCAATCCGTCCTGCGCTCCTACGTCAGCGAAATCCTCCCGCGCCTCTCCTTGCACCTCGACGAACTAGAAATCGAGCTCGAGGCGCTAACCTTCCAATGGTTCCTCTCCGTCTTCACCGACTGCCTCTCCGCCGAAGCTTTATTCCGTGTCTGGGACGTCGTCCTATGTATGCATGACGGCTCTACGTTCCTCTTTCAAATCGCACTTGCGCTGTTGAAATTGAATGAGAAAGCGTTGTTGCAGTGCGATACCCCGGCGGGCGTGTACCACTACATTAACCACCAAATGACCAACCACGCCATCAGCATCGACGGCCTCATCCAAGCCTCCGACGCCCTGGGCAAAGTCATCAAGCGCAAAGACGTCGAGGACCGCCGCGCAAAAGCCGTGGCGCACGAAGAGGAACTCATGCGCCAGCGTGAGGAAGCGAGGCAGGAGCGCGCAAGGAAGAGGGCGAGTAAGCTTTCCGACGTATCTGCGCCATCGCTGCCTACGCAACCGGAAGAGGATGCGAAGAGTCTGTCCGCTAGTCTCGACGCGGAGTTGTCGTCAAGGACTAGTCCCATGGCTACGCCGTTGAGTAGCGCGACGGCACGGAGTGAGGAGGAGGAGGATGCCGAGTATGTGAATAGTAGTTTGGAATTGACGAATCGGACGCCGATGCCTATGGATGAGGAGTTTATGTGGCGGGGCTAATGAATAGCGGAGGATGGTGTTGGGATGAGTTGGTTGGGCTGGTTGGGTTGGATGGGAGAGGCGATACGACCTTTTTTCCCTTTGTTACAGACGTACGTATATATTTGCATCGCTGGAGTTGGAGTTAGGGGTTTAAGGGACTGGGACTGGGTATGGGATCATCGTTCCTTTTCATCTATATACCCCATCGCCGCTGAAGCCTGACGTTGTCAAATTGGATTGGATTGGATTGGATTGGATAGTTTAAATACAATGGATACCCCCTTTTTACTTTCTGTGTCTCCGTCTTCGTCCTCCCGTGTATGTGTGTTTATTTCTTTCTTTCAAACCTCGAATTCCGTGATAAGACAGATGAAAAGACAACACTTGTCTAGTTGTCGGCGAGTTCACACATATCCCGCCGAACGTAGCACGCCCTCCTCGCCATCCAAAGATCATCAAACTACTTAACTATCCATTCAAAACTCTCAAATTTATAGCGTACGTATATATATATCTATCGCGATAGTTGACCTCTAACTAGGATTTCACTACCGGATTCGTCGCATTAGAGTCTACAAGGTGTTCAGTGAGCTTCATTCTAGTTAGTATGCATAGCACGCTCTACATGGCTCTACTTGTAATGTCCCTTCGATGGTTTCCATCAACCAGCGAACTTGTAAAAATATCTAGTAATTCTAGTTCATGCTGCTTTTTGCTGACAAACTAGTAAGTAGCAACGACATACACCCGTCTTTCCACGCAGGATCGCACGTTCAGTGTTGTCACGGAAATTATCACATTACTGTGAGACTGAAGCGTTATGCAGTCGGTTTGGGATACCACGAGTACGTTGGGGAAACAAGTGTGGATATTTGTTGTCATGTATCCTCCACCACATTCGAGTAGCTACTAACTAATTACTTTTCTGCTTGTGGCTTCTGACTTTCAGTCGTCAGCCACACACATGCTGCACTATGCCTCGAGACGTTCGGCGGCCACCTAACTTGACCCGGACTGGCTAGTCTTGACGACGTTGCATACTCCATTGATACAAATAGCCGGCACAGGAGGTCGACCGCCGATGAGGGGACAGCCATCTTCCTCATCTTCCTCATCCGCACCTTCATCGTCATCCAGCAGGCTCACAGTGCGTCCTCTCAGGCCGCGCTTCTTATTGCCCTTCTTAGTCACCCCGGTCTTGACGTGCCCTTGTGGGCGGCGCTGGGAGGGAGGCGTGTTCTGATTGTGGAAAACCTCTTCAACTATCATCCTCGAGGAAGAAGTAGTTTCCGCTCAACTTCTGCTCCTGGTCAAGCTGGGACTTGTCCTTGTTGATACGGGGACGGAAGGAGTTGGGGTCACGGCGGAAGGTGACGTCCAGGTTCTTCAGGAAAGAGTTGCAACCAGTGAGGAGAGACTCGGGCTTGTTGGCGCGAGCGTTGACAGCAGGTTGGCCGTCAAAGACAATGACACGGTCAGCAAGGTAGGTAGCCATGATGAAATCGTGCTCGACGACGAAGGCGGTCTTCTTGGAGTGCATAATGAAGCGCTTGATGACACGGGATGCGACGATACGCTGCTCGGAATCGAGGTAGGCACTAGGCTCATCAATGAGGTAAATGTCAGCTGGCATACCAAGGGCCAGGACGATAGCGACACGCTGCAATTCACCACCGGAGAGGTTCTGCACTTCCTGGTCGATGAAGTCGTCCATCTTGAGGGGCTTGTAAACATCAGTCTGGAATTGAGGGCTGAGGAAAGCGGTCTTGATCTTCTTGAAGAAGAGCTGGCGAACGGTTCCCTGGAACCTGGGAGTGATGGTCTGGGGCTTCATGCTGATGCTCATCTTGGGGATCTTGGTGTCGCCGTCGGGCTGGAGAGCGCCGGCAAGCATTTTACAGAAAGTGGTCTTTCCAGTACCGTTCTCACCCATCATGACGATGATCTCAGAGTCAGTGAAGTTACCAGTCTCGATGTTGAGTTCAAAGCTTCCGAGGGTCTTCTTCATGTTTGGGTAGCTGTAGCCGCGGTTGTGGTCAACCATGTATTCGTCACCAGCCTCTGCGATGCGGAATTGCAGCGATTCCTCGCGGAAACGCAAGTTCTCGGTGGGAATGTTACCATCCAGGAAGATGTTGATACCCTCACGGACGGATGCTGGCAGTGTGACGACACCGTAGACAGCGGGCTTTCCGTAGAGAACACAGATGAAGTCGGAGAGGTAGTCGAGGACGGACAAGTCGTGCTCGACGACAATGACATAGTCGTCGGGGCGGAGCAGACTGCGAATCTTGCGGGCTGCGGCGAGACGCTGCTTGACATCCAAGAAGGATGACGGCTCGTCAAACATGTACACATCAGCCTGTTGGACACAGACAAGCGCAATGGCGAAGCGCTGCAGTTCTCCACCAGAGAGTTGTCCAATGTCACGCTCGAAGATGTGGCGCAGCTCCAACTCGTCAATCATCTCGTCAAGGTTCTCCATCTGGCTGCGGGCCCCGATGAGCTTGCCGACGCTGCGCTCGGTCGACTTGATAGCTTTGGGAAGTTGGTCGACATATTGGGGCTTGACGACGGCCTTGAGATTGTCTTCCAGGACCTTCGTGAAGTAGTCTGTGTGTTGTTAGCCAGTGACTCCTTTGTCCAGAAACCAGTGTCTTACTCTGGAGTTCAGAACCGCGGAAGTACTTCAGGATCTCCTCCCAGTCTGGCGGGTTGTCGTAGCGACCGAGGTTGGGCTTGAGCTTGCCACTGAGGATCTTCAGCGCTGTGCTCTTGCCAATACCGTTTGTTCCCACGAGACCCAAGACCTGGCCCGGACGGGGCATGGGCAGCCTGTGCAGCTTGAAGCTGTTCGCCGAGTATCGGTGGGTGACCTGGGTTTCGAGGTTGGTGGGCAAGTTGATGATGTTGATGGCGTCGAAGGGGCATTTCTTAGGGCAGATACCGCATCCAATGCAGAGGCGCTCAGAGATGAAGGCGATTTTGGACGAGTTGTCGACTTCGATGCACAGCTTGCCCGTGCGGACGACGGGACACGACTTTTTGCATTCTTGGCGGCATTTCTAGGACGTGTTAGCACTGGGGAGGCGCGACCAAGGGGTGGCACTTGCCTTGGGCTTGCACTGTCAAGCGAACATCCTCATGTTAGTCGGTGATCAATTTTTGAGTGTGGAGGGGTAGTGGGGTACCTTGTCCGAGTTGACAATAGCGATACTGGACGGTGTTAGCAAATACACGTGGGTGAGGTCTTTCACGGCATGTGACGTACCGGGTGAGCTTGTCAGACATGTTGGCGGCGGCTTTGTTGTTGCGGCGGTTGCGGTTGTGGGTGGCCCTGGAGTCGCAAACTGAGATGAGGGTGACGGCTGAGCAGTGCGTGGGTGGACTCGGCGACAGTCACTGCGAGAGAGGCGCGCGCGGATGCTGGAGGCGGAGAGTGAAGGGAAGGTCGCCAACGACTGCACGGGTAGGAGAGAACAATGAAAGAGTTGACTGACGTTGTTGGCGAGCACGCTGGGTCAGCGATTTTGCCGGCTTGTGATTGGGGCATACAAAGGCGCAAGGTTGAAGGCCCGAGCGCGCGCCTCTCTCCAGGGCTAGCAATGAACCTCCGCTTCCACAATCTACCCACACCTCACCCTACCCCCAACCCCCACCCGACTCTCACACCGAGGGTATCTTGACCATGGACTGTATGTATATTCCCTTCTGAGTCTCCCGTCGCGTCTGCTTCACCCGCGGTTCTGCCTATATCGCCGGTCGGCGGCCTTGTCCGCGTCCATCAATCCCATCGCCAGACCACGCCCACGCATCCAGCAACTCGCCTTTCACGTAGAACACGCTCTTCCGCGGCCCAAAGAGCGCCTATATCAGCCCTCCACCACCGTGCACACTCTCCCCGCCCACCCTCCGGCTCGCGCGACTCCACCGCCTTTCTCCCATCAGGCGCTCGACCCCCAAGACCGCATTCCATCAGACTTCCATTGTGCAAGTCACTGCCCTGGTTCCTGGTCGCGTTCTGGCTATTCTGGATCGCGTAGTTGCGCTCTATCCAACGCACCCGCTCCGAGCCGCCGGAGCCCACAGAAGGTCGAAATATCGTACTGACCATCCACACAGCCGCGTCCATCATGATGCCCTCTTCACCAGGCCATGTCGCCTCGTTACCATACACAAACGGCCATTTGTCGCCTCTCGCAGCCCATATGACGACCGCCGATAGCTCCTCCCAACACAGCGACAACGACCAGTCCGACACGCAAGAGGCTGCCGCAGTCGACCCAGCCTCCGATGTCGACGCGCCGGGCGAGGAGTACGACGAAGACGACGAGGTAGCTGCTGCTTCAGACTCGTCTGAGGATGTCGATGCAGAGGGCGAGCCGGACGGCGACTACGACTCTGAGTCACCGCCGTCTGAACAGGCAGAGAGCGACCGCGCCCGCAGTTCATCAGAAGAGTCACGGCGGCCGCCGAAGCGGAAGGCTAGCGATGAGAAGGAAGACTACATCGAACAGAACCCGGAGCTATATGGTCTGCGTCGCAGCGTACGTGGCATCTCCAGTCTGCATGTACATGAGCTAACTCCAGTCCAGGGTCGTGCCCGCCCTAGTCGTCGCGTCGTAAGTGACCCCCAGTTGATGGAAGAAGCATCACTAACAGTCTGCAGGTCGATAGCGATGATGAAGATGATGAAGATTACAGCTCTGATCAGCCCCGCAAGCGACAGAGGACAGCCTCGCGGAAGAGTTTGTCAACTCTCACCTGCCCATCTGAAGTCGTACTAACCCGTCTGCCCAGCCTCAAACCAAGCCACACCAGTCTATCGCTCAGCTGGCTCCGACTCCGAGTCGGATGGCTACGTTGGCGCCCGTCGCAATATCCCTACCAAGAAGCAACGCCAACGTCAGCACGCCGTTGCCGCAGGCCGCGAGCCCCCATCACAGGCCGAGGTCCGATTCTCTGCACGTCGCACTGTCCAAGTCGCCAACTACAATGAGGAAGAAGACGAGGACGAGTTCGTGGAAGAGGACGATGAAATGACCCCCAACTACTGGGCGACCGCGCCTGAAGACGCTGGCCCCGTCATCGACAAGATCCTCGACCACCGGCCGAAGGATGGACTAGGTAAGAATAGCCCATGAGGTCATGTGCTAGCATGTATTAACAAACAATAGAAATGGATCCTTCGTTCGACAAGCGGGATTTCGAGTACTTGGTAAGCACTGCCCACAGTCCTGGCTCCAAATACGCAGTATTAACTCGTTTTCTCAGGTCAAATGGCAAGACAAGGCTCACTACCACTCCACGTGGGAAGACTACAAGACGGCAGCTTCGTACAAGGGCTACCGTAAGCTGGACAACTACTACAAGGGCCCTGTCCAGAACGACATGTACGTCTACAGCCGCAAGAACGCCGACCCAGAAGAGTACGAGCAGCACATGGTTGCACGCGAAGCTGAGCGCGAGAGCCAGCTCGACTTCCACGTCGTGGAGCGTGTGATCGACTCGCGAGATGGCGAGGACGAGACAGAGTACTTTGTCAAGTGTAAGTCGACTCACCCCACCCCTATCTGGATTACCTAACGCTGTACAGGGAAGGGACTGACTTACGAGTTCTGTACCTGGGAACCCGCGTCGCTCGTCAGCCGGTTATCGCAATCCGAGATTGACCGATTCCTCGACCGCTCATCGAACCGGCCCTCTTCCGATGCCCGCGAGGCGAACCCGAACACTCGCAGGAAGTTCGTCAAGTTGGACACCCAGCCTGACTACATCAAGTTTGGTCAGCTGAGGTCCTTCCAACTTCAGGGTGTCAACTTCCTTGCGCACAACTGGTGTCGCGGCACAAACGTCATCCTCGCCGATGAGATGGGTCTGGGAAAGACAGTGCAGACGGTGTCCTTCATCAACTGGCTGAGACACGATCGGAGGCAAGACGGCCCCATGATCTGTGTCGTGCCTTTGTCGACCATGCCTGCCTGGGCAGACACCTTCAACAACTGGACACCGGATGTCAACTATGTCATCTACACCGGCAGGGAAGAAGCCCGTAGCATCATCCGAGAGAAGGAGCTGTTGGTCGACGGCAACACCAAGAAGATCAAGTTCAACGTACTCCTCACCACATACGAGTACGTCCTTGCCGATTGGCAGTTCCTCCAGAGCATCAACTGGCAATTCCTTGCTGTCGACGAGGCGCACCGACTGAAGAACCGCGAGTCGCAACTGTACGACCGGCTTCGGCAGTTCAAGGCACCATGTCGGCTTCTCATCACTGGTACCCCCATTCAAAACACCCTTGGAGAGCTGGCTGCCCTAATGGACTTCCTCATGCCAGGAAAGATCCAGGTTGATGAGAATGTCGACCTTGCTTCGGAAGACGCCAGCCACAAGCTTGCCGAGCTCAGCTCAGCGATTCAGCCATACATGATTCGCCGCACCAAGGAGAAGGTAGAGAACGACCTACCTCCCAAGTCTGAGAAGATTCTCCGTGTCGAATTGTCCGACATCCAGCTGGAGTACTACAAGAACATCCTCACGCGCAACTACGAGGCGCTCAATGAGGGTGGAGTCGGCCACAAGCAGTCTTTACTGAACATCGTCATGGAGCTCAAGAAGGCTAGCAACCATGCTTTGCTCTTCCCCAACGCCGAGAACAAGCTTGTCAAGCCCGGTGCGACCAAGGACGAGACCCTGAAGGCCCTCATCACTTCCAGTGGTAAGATGATGCTGCTGGACCGACTCCTCGGAAAGCTCAAGGCCGACGGTCACCGCGTACTCATCTTCAGTCAGATGGTCCACATGCTGGACATCTTGACCGACTACCTGAAGCTGCGCAACTACCCATTCCAGCGTCTAGATGGAACAGTCCCAGCAGCAGAGAGGAAGATCGCCATCGATCATTTCAACTCTCCGGGCAGCGAGGACTACTGCTTCCTTCTATCGACTAGGGCTGGTGGTCTCGGTATCAACTTGATGACCGCTGATACTGTCGTTATTTTCGACTCCGATTGGAACCCTCAGGCGGATTTGCAGGCCATGGCCCGAGCTCATCGTATCGGTCAGCAGAAGCCCGTGAGCGTCTACCGTCTTGTCTCCAAAGACACCATCGAAGAGGAGATTCTGGAGCGCGCTCGTAACAAGCGCATGCTGGAGTTTATTACAATCCAGCGTGGTGTCACCGATCGTCAGCAGAAGGAGCTCAACGACAAGATGAGTCGTGCAGCAGCAGAGCCCAACTCCGCCGACGACATTAACAACATCCTCAAGCGCCGCGGACAGAAGATGTTCGAGCAGTCTGGCAACCAGAAGAAGCTGGAAGAGCTCGACATTGACTCAGTCCTGGAGAACGCTGAGGAGCACAAGACTGAGCAGGCTGCCGGTCTTACATCTGATGGTGGCGAAGAGTTTCTCAAGAACTTTGAGTACACCGATGTTAAGATCGATCTCGAGTGGGACGACATCATTCCGAAAGAAGAGCTGGAGGCAGTCAAGGCTGATATCCAGCAGCGAAAGGATGAGGAAGAGACTCAGAAGCTTCTTGAAGAGAGCGCACCACGGAAGCGCAAGGCAGCCTCAGCAAGCGCACGCGAGCAGCGAGCAGCCAAGAAGCGGGCCCTTGAGGCTACCAACGTCGAAGCCGACGACGACGAGCAATCTGAGCCAGACGACAACGTCAAGCGCGACCCCAAGCGGCCTCTCAACACAAAGGAGGCTCGTAACCTCATTGGCGCGTACTGTCGATATGGTTCACTCGAGGAGCGTGGCGAAGAGATGCTCCGCGCAGCTAGGCTTGTTGGTCGCGACATGGAGGTCGTCAAGGCCACTCTTGATGAGATCATCTCCATGAGCACGCAACTCGTCAAGGATGAGCAGACTAGGCTCAAGAACCTGGAGGCTGAGACCAAGCGCCCTATCACGAAAAAGGACAAGAAGGCTGTTCTTTTCGACTTCGGCAAGGTCAAGAAGGTCAACGCTGAGACCATCCTTGAGCGCCCCATTGAGATGCGCGTCTTGAAGGAAGCGGTTGAGGCAACTCCCGAGTGGCGCAACTTCCGCGTCCCGGATGCCATCAAGCCTGCGAGCTACTCCTGTCCCTGGGGCGCACGCGAAGACGGCATGCTTTGCATCGGTATCCAGCGGCACGGCTACGGTGCATGGATTCCCATCCGTGACGACCCAGAGCTTGGTCTTACCGACAAGTTCTATCTTGAAGAGCATCGTGTCGACAAGAAGGAAGAGCGCACGAAGGGTGAAGAGAAGAATGCCAAGTCTCCTGGCGCCGTGCATCTGGTTCGTCGCGCGAACTATCTCCTCACTGTACTCAAAGACAAGAGCACAACGGATCCCAATGTCAAGCGCATGATGGAGAACCACCACCGCAACAACAAGAAGCATCAGCTCAACATTGCGCGCCGGACAGACAAGGGCGTCTCTGCTAGCCCCGCTCCAGCTGGCTTAGCACGCAAGATGCAAGGACGGGATTCAGAACGTCCTGCGCATCGGGCGAACAGCAGCAGCGAAATTCGACGTCCTGATAGCCGGACTGAAGGCCGCCATCACGATAGGAAACGTGATGACCGCCCTAGAAACAGCGACCAGTACAGGCCCTCGGACTCCCGCAAGGACCATCGCAATGACCGCGACAGCGTTGATCGTCGTGCCCACACCTCTGATCGGAACGGCACGCCAGAGAATCGCCGAAAGATCAGTGGCGACGTTGATAGGCCGCGTATTAAGGATGATCGGCCTCGCCTTTCTGAAGACCGCCCGCGCTCTCATAGCCAGAGCCAAGTGCCTGACCGCAGCGTGGAAACACCCAAGCCCAAGGAGAAGAAGGCAGACGAGTTCCTTGAGCGTAAGCTCCGACCTGTTCGCGACAATCTCAGCCGCCTTAAAAAGGCGACGCCGAAGAATTACCCGCAGAAGGAAGGGATGCTCAAGATCCTCAAACAAGAGCTGATTGCTATCGGCAACTTCATCCGTCAAAACACCAAACAGAATGAGGAGCTCGAGGATCGTCTATGGTAAGCATGTTCATCAACTTCTCACACACTCATACTAATCGATGATAGGACTTTCACGATCAACCACCACTGGCCCCGGCCCGGTGTGACTGTCGCATCGGTCAAGGGCATGTACACTAAGATGGTCACCTCTGAAAAGCCAGGTGCGGCTGCGGCTCCGACGAACGGCCAGAACAACGGCGCCTGAGCACTTCTCCACGTATACACATACACACACATGATGCTCACGCATCATTCCACATTATCTACCATGGGCATATGGCGTTTTCGATTTTTTACGGTGGCACGCCGTCGAGTATATTTGCAGCATAGCGTAGGTGTTCGGCTCGGTTGGCTACTCAAGTTATGACTAGTTACGGGCACTGTTTGATTCTTCGTCTTTCTATTGTATTTGCATGGACAGCCCAGTATCAGGGTGCGCCCCGGTGTTCAAGATTTTCGCAGGGCGGCGCAAATAAAAACTAGCGTACAGGTTGTTGAAGAACATGGCGGCACTTGGGATAGTGCGCTTTTACATTACAAGAATGGAAGGTGTCTCTGTGAAGAGGGTATCATTAGTAGCATGTAGATTCAGCACTTGCGGTTGTGCAAGATGACAATGGACTACACACATCACGCTTTCGCTTCGCTGCATGATGATGGTGAGGTATTATTACTGACTGCAGCCTTGGCTTCTTGAAGGATGAACTGTGGTCACGCGAGTCATCTGCTGCCCAATCTTCACGGTCTACAACCCTACAAGCTGGTTGCTGGGCTGTCTAGAGTATTCCAACGGCCCACACGTGGCTTGGAAGCCAAGCGGTGAGGGATATTCGGGGAGCTTCCAGCGGCAGATTGAGAATTCGCAGAGGCATTTGATAGAGCGCGAGGATTGTCGGTATTCTGAGGTCACGCGATCAGCAGCGTACGTTTGCTAGTGAGACACCTGTGGCTGTGGGGAAGGGCATGTGTGTTGTTGGCTGGGGTTTGTGTGGGAGTGTGTCTAGTGCGAGGGCGATGACGCTCCAATGACAAGGGTCGCTGAAGGATCGTGCTCGCAGCGGTGGCTCCCTGTTGCGCCTTGCTTCCCCGGCGGGCGCCATCAGGGTGTCTTCGGCGCTTTTGCATGGTAGAGTCCTGTGCGAATATACAGTCGCGCGCCATCCACGAAGCCTGAGCAGATGCCTCGCTCCAACACTCCATCATGATACAGATGCTGCGCGTACGGGACGCAGCTCTATGCGGGCTGCTCTTTTGGGCACACGCGACCGCGGCCCCGCCTAGCGCGGCTGGCGATGCAGCAAACAGCCGCGCTGCGGGTTCCCGATCCATAGACGCGGATGGGCGACGAAAGCTTACAGGCAGGTTCCTACATATTACGGGTACGTCGGCCATTTGATCCCTGGGGCTGATATCGCGACTAACGTCATGCCGCAGACTTTCACCCGGACCCTTTCTACAAGACATATTCGAGCACAGAAGCCGACGCTGCGTGCCATCGCAAACGCGGACCCGCTGGCCTCTATGGCGCAGAAACCACAGGATGCGACTCCCCTTTTGCGCTCGTCAACCAGACGTTCAAGTGGATAGAAGACAACATCAAAGACGATGTAGACTTTGTTATATGGACCGGCGACTCGGCGCGACACGACAACGATGACGAGATCCCGCGGACGCAGAAGCAGGTCGTGCAGCAGAACGAGTACATGGTCTCCAAGTTTGTGGACGTCTTTGGACAGAGCGGCCACGGCCACGGGCCCAACAGCTTCGCGATACCCATAGTACCGACTTTCGGGAACAACGACATCTTGCCACACAACATCTTCACGAGCGGACCAAATAGGTGGACGACGGAGTTTCTGGACATCTGGCGCGGTTTTATACCCGAGGCGCAACGACATCAGTTTGCGCAAGGAGGCTGGTTCTCGGTCGAGGTGATTCCTGGGAAGCTGTCCGTCATCAGCTTAAACACCATGTAAGTGGGGAAAGAAACGTGATCTCTAGGGCAAGAACTAAGACGCGCAGGTACTTCTTCACTTCCAACTCCGCCGTCGATGGCTGCGCAAAGAAACGCGAACCCGGCTACGAACACATGGAATGGTTGCGCATTCAGCTTGATATTCTGCGCGATCGCGGCATGAAAGCCATTCTCATCGGACACGTACCGCCTGCTCGCGTCGACAGCAAGGAGAGTTGGGACGAGACCTGTTGGCAGAAGTACACGCTCTTTGGACGACAGTTCCGAGACGTCATTGTGGGAAGCCTTTTCGGACACATGAATATCGATCACTTCATGCTGCAGGATTTCGAGCATATTGAAAAGGACACGGAGAATGGCAAGATGGGAGCTTTGGATGGCAGATCTGCTCTGGCTGATGGGGTTCAGCTCCTGGAAGATGGTGAGGTGACGGTGGCATCTGCGTCGGATTATCTGCTCAATCTGCGGGAGGCTTGGGCTCAACTACCTGCGCCCCCGCCGAAATCGAACAAGAAGTCGCGCTCGAAGAATGTCGATGACGAGGAGGAAAAAGAGTCGATGTGGGAGTGGCTCATGGCCATGGTTTCGAAGCCGTCAAAAGACCGGAAGGAAGAGAGGAAGAAGTATCTCGAGAAGATTGGAGGAAGATACGCCGAACGTTACGCGGTAACACATGTCTCACCCAGCGTAGTACCGAACTACTTCCCCACCCTCCGCATCATCGAGTACAACATCACTGGCTTGGAACATCTCAGTGTAGCGTCTAGCCCAATCAGCCCGCCCACGATTGAGATGCCAGCCGAGCAACTCCCGATTACCCCCACGGATTACGACGAGTATGACAACTACGACTATACCGACGACGAAGACGTAGAAACAACGCGAAAGAAGCACAAGGGCAAAAAGGACAAAAAGAAGCCCCGGAAATACAAGTTCAAAGTCCCAGACGGCCCCTCGAAATCCTCTCCACCAGGCCCAGCCTATTCCCCGCAGACCCTGACATGGACACGTCACATCCAGTACTTCGCAAACCTCACACACATCAATAACGATTTCCTCGAGCCCTCGCCCGATGCAGCCATCCACGACCGTCTCTCCATCAACAACGAAGCTGTTAGCGCGATATTCGGATTCGGTGTCAGTCCTGATGGGATGATCGAGAACAAGAAGTGGAATGAAGGCAAGCACAAGAAACACCAGGGTAAGCAGCCGAGACCCGAACCGCATCCGAATGAGTTTGTGTTTGAGGTGGAATACGATACGAAGAAAGACCGTGGGTTCAAGGATCTTACCGTGAGGAGGTGGGTCGAGTATGCGCGCAAGATTGGCGCTTCCACGGGCAAGACCAATACTATTGATGTACGCGAGGAGGATGTTGAGGAAGAGTCGGAAGTAGAAGACGATGGTGAAGGAGAAGTAGAGGATATGGTGGAGGAGGAAGAAGAAACTAATGAAGTGGATGAAAACGACTTCGTCATTGTAAAACACAAGAAACACAAGCATAAAAAGGGAAAGAAGGGAAAACACCACAAGAAACACAAGGCGTCCAAGGAATGGTATACTTTTGTTAAGCGCGCGTTTGTGGGCACTATGGATCCGAAGGAGCTTAAATTGGTGTTTGGGGCGGTGGAGGGAGATGATGGGTTGGAAGAGGTGGGGGAGGTTATGGAGTTGTAGGCGTCGTGAGCACAGAGTGATGGATCCTTGCATTCAAGCGGGGTGGAGGGGAGTTGAATGCGCTTGTTGATACCCTTTGGCGTTCTGGTCGCCAATTTCTTTCGTTGTTGGGAATGTGGGCATGGGGAGATTCGTTATATGTAAATGCGTCTGGATGGGCATGGGGTGGCGTCGCATTGTATAGGGCTGGTGTAGCATATTGTCTAAGAAACATAAAGCTATGGAAAAGAAAGAGATATAGGAATCGTATACAAACCCCCAAGTCTGAGTCTTATCGTTTGTCTACTAAGCGTGAAGTCAATGAACAGTCGCTCTTGCGCCGTAGACGTAATAGCTGCGCGTTGCACATCCGCACAGGAGATAGGTAATCTGAATAAGTAGTTAAGTAGATTTCCGTAATCGGTCATTGCGATTCTGAAGATTTGGCATACAGTGGATCAATGGACGCGCTGCTTCGGCGCGGGTGGTGTTAGGATACGTGGTTTCAATATACCGTATTGGGTAAGTTTGATACCCCATTGATTACGGCGGACTGTTACTCCTTCCACCCGCAACCTTAGTCCGACTCTCCTACACTACAACTCCCAGTCCACAACGCGTGTGATACATGGCTTTCCACGGACTCTCAGCGGTAAATCTGCTCCTCGCACTACAATCTTTTCTTTGGAGGCAATGCATGCTCAAGTTGATGTGCCGTGGTGTTGATGTTTGTTGCTGGCAGACATCTGCGCTAGTGGGGTTCCGGCACCGAGTTACCGCGTTGGGAAGGTTTGGGTGGGTGTAGAAAGCGGCGGACTGTTACTCTTTTGCTTTCACGCGGACGCGCTGGCTGGCGCGTCGTTATATACGACTGCGCAGGGCTGTTTCACACGGTGTTGGCTGGTTCATGGAATATCTTGTACTTGCCTGTGCGTGTGAATTGAAAATCCTAATAAATGTATGTTTATACTCTTTTGCCCGTCTCTTGCCTGATCGCTTATTCATGAGCTGTAAGCCAGGCTAAGCTGTGCGCCCGTCGATTCTACTATGGAGGCGAGAAGAGCGACTGAGGAAGAAGGCTCGTCGTTCTTTTTTAATAGCCCTATTGAAATACTGCTACATAGCATGACAGCTTGTATGAAGTGGATGTTGTGCTATAGTTTGGTACTTTGAATTGTGAATTTCGCGTTGACATGAATGTGAGAAATGGAACGCTCCATCCTCTCTGACGTAGAACTGTACTGCGGCACTGCCTAGAAAACGACGAAACAAATACTGAAATATTTTCAAAAAATGGTACGTTTACGAATCCTGAATGACAGCGTATCCCCAGTTTTATGGAAGAGATCGGGTGAATTTGCTGCCCAATCTTGGGTCGGACATTGCACGAGACTCAGGACATGGTGTTTCGGGATTGTGGCGAGGTAGAAGCTGGACTATAGGCGGACAGAAGTCTTAGACGGTAGCTATGCTTACTCATCCTCTATAGGGAAGCGTAGAGGTGATAGTCGAAGCAGTTCGCTCTGTTGGTTCACTACCCCGCAACTTGAACCGCCACACGCGACGCCACAGAACTCACAGCCACGGCTGACGTAAGGAACCTTGGAATGCTCGAACCATCGCTCCCGTATGACACTCCACCCTTCGCACGCCCAACGCACGCGATCAGGCAGCAAAGTCTGCGCACCCTCTCCTACACAACAACAGAAAAGCGTGAAAACACCAGATTGAAGTGCGACACAAACCGTCATCATGCCGCCGCCGCCTCCTCGTACGTCAATGCTCCTGTCTGTACTACATGTGAGACGTACTGACACCGAACCCAGCACCACCGCCTCCCATGCCTGGGAAAGGAAGGGGCATGCCACCGGCTCCGCCGCCAATGGGAGGGATGAAAGCACCAGCGCCGGGTGCAGGCAGAGTTCGTCACATTCACAGGGACACCTGCACTACGTGGAACCCGAGCTAACGCGTCACAGGGAGCCCTCTTGGGCGACATTACAAAGGGCGCACGACTGAAGAAAGTGACACAAATCAACGATCGATCTTCCCCTATAGTCGGCAAAGTCAGCGACGGACCTGCAGCAGCACCCATGGGCGCGCCCAAGATTCCTGGAGCTCCGGCCGTTCCTGGAGGGGCAAACCGAGCAAGAGCCAACAGCGACAATGGAGATGGAGGGAGTGTACCGGCTTCGGCACCACAATTGGCAGGAATATTCGCTGGAGGTATGCCGAAGCTTAGAAAAGCAGGCGGTGTCAAGACAGGCGCAGAGGACCAGGCGCCTTATCTGTCAGACCCCGAATCGAACAGAGCTTCAGCTCCTCGAGGAGCAGCACCCAAACCGCCTGGACTTCCTCCTTCAGCACCTCCTGGGCCTCCGATTCCAGGTATGCGACCAGGCATGAATGCGCTCCGGGGTCAGGACTCAAGGCCCAACTCGGTAGCCTCAAGTATAAGCGGGAAGCCTAAGCCGCCTCCACCGATTGGAAAGAAGCCTCCTATGCCACCACCCTCCTCTCGAAAGCCATCAGGTCTCGCTGCACCACCTGCTCGGGCACCACCTCTCCCAGGATCCGCGCCGCCTGCTCCTCCGCCACTACCCCCGAGCTCGACGTCTCCTCGACCAACTGGAGCACCACCTGCTCCTCCACCACTACCACCTTCACCAGCACCACGAGCGACCCCTCCACCGCCACCGCCACCCTCTGTTCCCCCGCCATCGAGCGCGCAAGATAATGACGACGACGAATGCGATCCATATAAATACAATTCAGCGCCTCCCATGCCTCCACCACCGCCCCCACCCTCGAACGGGCACGCTCCGTCGCTCGCAGAAACAGCCGCGCGCAACGCCTTCAGTCGCACATCGCCTGCCGCTCCCCCTCCAGCACCGCCGAGCGCACCCGCGCCTTCTCCACCACCCACCCAACCACCGCTTAGCCGACCCGCCTCCCAAACACCACTACGATCGATGATGGATTCAAGCTCATACACCTTGTCCAACGGCGGATCGAGTATCAAGAGCCCGACCAGCTCGCACGCTGGAGGGAGGGAAAAGGGCAGAATTAGGCCCATTCACGATTTGAGATGGAGATTCCAGGACGAAGGACAATTCCCACGACCAAGAGAATTCACCGGCGGACCGAAGAGATACCGCGCTGGACGAGGCAGCAGTGTGCCATTGGATTTGAGTGCTTTTGAATGAGCAGGGTCGCGGCACAATGTTTTTTTGGGGGTGATTTGTTGCATTGCTGCTGGTCAGAGCGGGTTTAGGGATAGATATTGAAGTTTAGCCTTGGCGTTAACGGGGTTTGGTGCCTTTTGCCGTGTGTTGTGGACGGTCAGGGAAGATTGTTGGCGAGATGGTGTATGCGTCGCGAGACGGTACACCATGGGTATATCACATGCAATAGCAGGTACCTCAGTACGTTCAAAATATCAACAATATATCGTAAGAGAGCGACCAGTTGAGATCTTGTGTTGGAATACTAATTACTAATATCTAAGGTTTGAATAAGAAGGAGTCTATGTTTCTGTGACATCGCGAGCCTTGTGGCTAGGTATCGAACAATGAAAATACCTTGCCCAGAAAGAGATTGAAGAAAAAGAAGGAACCATTGACCGCACGTCAATCCCCGATGAAGTACAAGATCAGCTGCGACCACGACACAACGTGCCAGATCGCCTAAGCGCTTTTCTTCTCCTTCTTCGTCCTAGGTACACGGCAGAGCCAGTAAAGGAAAATCGCCGCCGCCACATTGAAGCCCACGTAGACCCAAAGCAGCCCGAAATCCCTCCAGCGCGTATTCCAATCCGCATGGATACGCTGCAGAAACTGGTTCGTCGAGTCCATCTGACAAAAGCTGCACTGCTCCGTCGCCTGCGCATCTCTCAGATAGCCACCCGCCATGTCAATATACTCAGACATGTACTCGCCACACGTCTGACCCTGCGGCGGGAAGAAAGTCTGAAACTCAGAGTCCGCGCAGTAGGCAGGCGCTTGACCTAGCGTCGTCGACATGAAGCTCGATACCAGGTAGGTGAACGGATTAACGCGGTACATGAAGATCCAGAAACCGGGTAAATCGTTAGGACCAGCGAGGATGCCGCAGAAAGCGTACAGCATAATCGTAACCAACGTAGCGAGTGCACCAGCGATTTCCTCATTGGGGGAGCCAGCGATAAGGAGATGAGCGAGTGTGCTCGCGAATATGAAGACGGCGACAACGATGAGCAGGGCGTGGAAACCGCGGATGTTGACTGTGTTTGTGGCTTCTGCATTGCGGTATAGACCGGCGGGGTAGTACCATACGAGGAAGCAGAAGATGGCCATGAAGGCGTTCCAGGCTAGCTCGATGAAGATGTTGGAGAGGACGAAGGCTTGCCAGGCGTAGGTTTTTGATTGGCGCTCGCGCGCTTCGTAGAGGGTTCGCTGGGAGATCCACATTGGCATGATTTGGTAGATTAGTTGGATTACCTGGGATGGTTGTTAGCGGGTATACAACGTTGGCTGTAAAAGGTTTCACGTACGACGAAGAGGAAGATGAAGACTCCGAACATCTGGTTCTGGAGTCCCATCATGGTGTTTTCGCTTCCGAAGAAGGAAAAGCCAATCAACAGTGAGCAGCCAATCGTCAAAATGGCCTTCGAGTAGATGTATGAAGGGGTTCTCCAATACTGCTGGGCGCACCGCATGGCTACAGCGCGGAGCTGATCCATGAACGAGGCAGCGAAGACCTGGTGGCTGGCGTCGGCTGAGTCCATGACAGCAGAGGGCCGGTTGGCAAGGTCCCTGAGATCGGCAAGCTCGGTCTGTAGATGCATGTACTCTTTGCTGTTCTTCCAAACTGTAGGCCAGTCGATCTCGGTCTTTGCACCTGGCGCGGCGCCAATCGCTGCGAGCATGTACTCGGCGGGGTTGGTACCAGGAGGGCATGCTGATGCGCCGTTGCGGGTGAAGTAATCGAGGAGAGTTTCGGAGCCGCGACCGATCTCGCCGAAGTAGACGGTTCTTCCGCCTTTGGCTAGAAGAAGGAGTCGGTTGAAGCGCTGGAACAGAAGAGACGAGGGCTGATGGACGGTGCACAGGATTGCTTGCCCATCACGGGTCAGCTTCTCCATCAAATCGCAGATGGACCATGAAGTCTGACTGTCGAGACCGGATGTAGGCTCATCGAGGAAGAGCAGGAGTTTTGGGCGAGCGGCGAGCTCAACGCCGATTGTGAGGCGCTTACGTTCTGTAGGAAATTAGCGAAGCTCGTAGAAGCAAAGTTGCAGTATTGAAGTGCTCACGCTCAACATTGAGTCCGGATCCTGGGATTCCGACCACGGCATCGGCGTACTGTTCCATGTCCAAAAGGCGAATCACGTGGTCGACATAGGCCAGCCGCTCTTCGCGTCCGTACTCAGGCGGCTGACGCAGCAATGCCGAGAACTCCAGCGCCTCTCGCACAGTGGATGTGTCCAAGTGGATGTCTTGTTGCATGCAGTAGCCAGTCTGTCGTTGGAAGCTGTCGTCTCGTTGACGGCCATCGACAAGCATGTTGCCGCCAATGACACCCATGGTTGTTCGGCTTGCGAGCACGTCGAGCAATGTGGTTTTGCCTGCGCCTGACACGCCCTGAGACCTGTTAGCTTGGATATTAATTGAGTGTATCGAACATCATACCATGAGAGCTGTCAGTGTACCGGGCCTGATATATCCATCCACACCATCTAAGATCTTGCGAGTTTCTCCCTTGATCTGGACTTCGTAGGTGACCTTCTCCCAATGAAAGATGGACACCTGCTTATGCATTCCAGGTTCAGGCTCACTGTTACGACTGATCTTCTCGCCCTCGTGAACGGTCGCTCCGCCATTCTCTTCATCGAAACTCTGCTTCTTGGCCGTGCTCTTCATCTTGGATCGACGAAACACAAGCACCTCGCCCTTGGACCGTTCGGAAGCAACCAACTCGCTCATAACGAGATGTGCGAGGAAGAGAATGACAGTGATAGCAATGATGATGCCGTAGTTGGACCATCGCTCGCTATACTGATACTGAAAGGCAGTCTCGACGTATGCAGTGCCGTTGACGTAATCGAGGCCTGGTTGAGAACCTTGCACGGCGCATGCTCGCTGTTCGGGGGCGACGTTCTCATACGATGGACCAGTGGGTACGAAAGATGAACAAGCGAATGTGCGGCCATGGAACTCGTTGACCATGACGTTTTCGAAGCCATATGCAACCGGATTGATCCATCGGAACCAACCCGCCCACCCCTTCATATACTGGATTGGGATAGCGAATCCAGTATATAGCACGAGCATTATCAGGATGAGAGAGCTCGGGGCAAGTGCTTGTGAAAGAGTCTTTGTCATTGAGGCGAACAGGCGGAAGAACATGCTCATCGAAAGGCCGGTGGTGAATCCAACGAGCAAGAAGTAGAAGTACGGACCGGGTTCTCGGCGTAGGTTGGACATGAAGTAGAGCGTTGTATTCACCACGAGACTGTTGGTGATCTTGTATGGTAGATCCACGATCATGGAAGACAGGGCCTCTGCCGATGGATGATAAAGGGCATATCGGTTGTGCTTCTCGACGATAGTGCGTTTGGAGTAGAGGTTCATGATTTCGAGCATCGACCCGAAGGCATTGAGCAGCACCACCATGAACAAGACTCCACCGCGCTTGAAGAACGAGGCCGTGGACTGGGGTAGGTTGTAGAAGATACTCGCTATGATGAGCGCCTCGAAGAAGTTGACGACAAGCATCGTCAAAGGTACACTCGGATCGTTCTTCAGCCTCTGCACATCTCTCCACATGCAAAGACGAATCTGTCGCCAGTACGAAAGGGTATAGGGTGACTTCTGCCGTTGCTTCTTCGATTTCTCCAGGGTTCTCGAAAGCGCAAAGCGTTCGTGTTGCTCGCCTTTGAGGGGATACGTGTTGTTGTATTCCTCTATCGCTTGCAATAGCCGTTGACGGTCGGGGCTATCTTTCCAGCATCGAGCAAAGTCGTCGGAGGTACGCGGTGTTTTGCCTTCGAAGCCTGGCCTGATACGGCGCTCAGAGGCTGACGTCATTGATGTAAGGAAGTCGGGCGTAGTCTGGGAGGCAGGGCATTCGAAGCCAAGGCGTTCGAAATATGCGCGTGCTTCGTTCGCTGGTCCGAAGTAGATCTGTCGGCCTTCGTAAAGTACGGTCACTTTGTCGAAAACCTGTGGGGAATCAGCATTGCTATTTTTCCATGTAATCATGCTATAGCTTACCTCATACGCGGCTTGTGGAGCTTGGTAAATGGCGATGACACATGCTGCCCCAAAGACGTCGCACTGGGTTCGGAGTGTCTTGCAAAACTCCACGGCATTAGCAGAGTCAAGTCCACGAGTCGAGTTGTCCCATAGTTGAAGCGGGGCAAAACTGAGAGATGCTTCCGCGATCGTCACTCTCTTGCGCTCGCCGCCGCTGACTCCTCGTACGAAGTCGTTGCCAACGCGTGTGTTGGCCGTGTGCGAGATGCCGTACATGGCCATTATGACCTGTCAAGAGTCAGTAATCGTACCGGTTGAGTCCCAACTAGAGTACGTACATCTCGAAGATGCTCGGCATAGCGCCGACGAGTGATGCCACCAGGAATGGTACGAGGTGCTCGAGCCAGAGCCGCGAAGTAAAGCGTGTCACCAACGCTCAGCTGGGGGAAATGCGCGTCAACCTCAGCGGTATAGATAGCTTCCCCACGGAACACGGTGTTCATGTCCTTTGCTGGTACTCCTTGGTAGTTGAGATACGAGTCAGGGCTGACTTGGAAGCCATGAGTCTCGCCTGCGATGGTCTTCAAAAGGGTAGAACACCCTGATCTACTAGTCGTTAGTCCATGTTGCTGAATACAACAACAGTGAAACGTACCCAGGTGGTCCCAAGACACATAATTGCTCTCCAGGAAGGAGCAATCCGTCCAGGTCTCGCAAGATCTCGATCTTCTGCGTGCCTCTGCCAAACAGCGAAGGAAGCTTCAATATTGTGTTCCCTACTGTCGACTGGAAGTCGGTTGGTGAACCTTTGCCCCACACGTTCAGGCCTCTGAAAGCAACGCCCGCTACGCGAGGAATGGTTTCCTCGCTACTATAACGCAGGTTATAGAAGGAGCGCGCCCAATCCTTGGCACGGAATTGGTCACTTCTAGGATCAAGTCCTCCATGTGCATCTTCGGCGAAGGGTGAGCCAAAATGTTGCTGTTCAGACTGTGTTGTAAACTTGCGCACGAGCTCGTGGATGTCTCGATCACGCTGTGCTTCCTGTCGAACTTTGGTCTCGTCGTCAACTCCTGTGAGACTGGAGCTAGCGTCCGACTTCAGATCTACGCGGTCAACACGTGCTTCTTCGTTTGTCGCTTGCGCCTCTGTGAAGCCTAATGCGGCTGACATGCTGGTCAGAAAGGCAGGTCCAACTTCGGGGAAACTGCGACCAGGTGAATGCGTCAATCCAGGTATGCCTGGTTCCTAGTGGTCACGAACAACATTAGTCAATGTTCTCAACTGGGGTGTATGCACGAGGATACGTACGGTTGGGAGCGCGTGAACAGATCGATTAGCGCTCGCTAAGTGTGAGCAGGGGGAGATCTGAGATGGCGATGTTTGACAGAGCCCGTAGCCCTGGTAGATTTACCTTATATCATACGATGCTTTTTTGCAATCCATGCCTTTACGACTGTGGATGATGTAAGTTCCTGCCTCGAAAGTCCCGGAAGTCCATGCCCAGGTGCCATGATTGCAGACAGTTGTCTTCGGCAATCTTGGCGCGAATGAATCGAAGTGAGCGTTCGCGTCCAGGGCTGCTGTTGGTTCCTGAAACGTGCAGGGTGCGGACATTCGGCAAAGCCCGAAAGTCCGTGGAAGCCCTCGGGCTCCGTGCTGCACCAAGCCTCCATCTCCACCCTCTACGAAGGATCGATCACATTATCTATTTTCTATGCGCGAGACCCCGGGACTCCGCCCGCCGAAAATTCCGCTGTCGCGCGCAACCATTTTTCCGGAAATTCGGTGTGCTTTTAGCGAACGCTTTTAAGATGACGATGAAGCTTGCCGTAGGTACCTGCCCTAAACCTACGTCCGCAGAACCAGTCCATCTGCTAAGCTGCCATTGAAGTGTCTTCGTTGTAAACGAAAGAAGATTAAATGCGACAAAGCAGAGCCGATATGCCATCAATGTATTGCCGCCAAGGAAGAATGCCATTATGTAGAGCGAAGACAACGGCCGCGCCATGCCCACCAAAAGGCTGTCGTACAGCATCTCAGTCAGCGACTAGAACAACTGGAGAAACAAATTAGCGACGCTGGTGATGATCGGTCGTCATCCGTATCCGAAGTCGTGCCCAGACGCGATAGTATCCGAAAGAGCACTCCGGTGCCTTCACCCGAGGCCTCATTAACTGTGGCTGATGGCCAGGATTCATGGGTAATAACAGCCACAACCGGAGGCGCTCGTGTTTGCTGCGTTTTGTCTTGATATCTCGACCTCCTCGAAGGTATCCATAGCATTTCACATGGTCAACGTCCTGTCAGAACATCCCATGCGGACTTACGATGTCTTATCTTCTACTGTGTTACGAAGCACATGAGGTACATATAGCGGCAAAGGGTTGGGGTCGGCGATACAGCTTCAAAAACGCATCCCTTCATATGAGGAGCCATCAGCACACGACTCAGCACACACGAGCGCCTTCGAAAATCTTCTCAACTATCATCACAGCTAATCATGATAGATCTACCGACTTGCAACGGACACAAGACGCAGCTTCCAACACAAGGCTACCCCAGTCTCGACACCAACACCAAGCATCGACAACGCAATGCTGTCTCTCAACGAAGCGCTCGAAGACCTTGGAAAGTTGAGGGTGCGCACTGATACGCACAGCGCGGATCTGAACCTATCCTCCGCAGAAGCGCGGACGTGTATTGACGGCTTTATCTCTGTCATGAGCTCAATGCTTGCGCCAGATGCATTTTCTCGTTCCGTGATCGATACTGACCTCCTCTACGCGCTTCCCGATATCATCAAGTCTCCTTACGTCAACATCGATCCCGTGGTCCGCGTTATGTAGTAAGTAACCGATACTTAGTGCGGCTTTGTGCCACATGCTGACTTTAGGTGACTTCAAGCTACAACGCTCTGTTCTATGGACTGCAGCTGACTGACGGCCCGGGAGGAGATCTTACGACGAAGGCATACATGAAGATGCTGGAGAGCGTACCCGCTTGGCTTGAGTCTCCAGGTGACACGAATATGGATGTACATATTGCAGCCCTCTCAGCATGGACGGCAATGACTGCTCACGACTACCAGTTGGCATGGAAATTCCACTGCAAATCGTGCCAGCACATCAAGTCGATCGGCATAGATCGCCTAGATATGGTCCCAGCAAAGTCATTCGAAGAAGAAACCGAGAGAGATGTTGGTCGCTACACCTACTGGTATGTCGTATCGATCGACACATTCTTCCGTTTGTTCTATGGGAAGCCCACTGTTCTGCGATGGTCGCCAAACAAGGTCCGCCCGCCCCTACTCTTTCGTCCCGACAACATGCATCCTTCGGCGCTCCATGTTACCATCAGTGTCGTGTGGGTGCGATATACCCTGTTGACCGTAGAGGCGATCGGTTACATTGACGAAAACCCGCCACACGATCGCAACAGCTGTGTCCAAAAGGCTGACGAAGCTTGTTCGCAAATGGAAGACCTCATCAGCGAATGGAGATTGGAGGAGGTGATGAACGGCAAAGAGACTACAGATGATGTTCGCTGTCTTCTTGCAGATCACATCAGTAGGTAAAGTGCGGCAATGGGCTAAGATTGAGCTGACCTCAAATTCAGTGAACATATATGCGACTATCATCGGTATTCAGAGGCTGGTACAACAGCACCGAACCAGACCCGGACCTAAGGACATCACCCTCAGAGCCGCACGAAGAGTTTTGAGCATTATCCTTGACTTTTATGCGGATATTAACCTCAACGCCAAGTTTAAGAGTATCACGAATCAGTAAGCCGCCACTATCTTTACTTCGCGCCAAGCATCCGCTGACTTGGCCCAGTTTCATAACGCTCTACCCCTTCTGCGTCGTGTTCACACTCTACGAACACATTGTGGCATGCACCAATCCAGACGATTGCGAAAGCGACATACAGTCTCTCGAGACAATTGGCGTCGCCATGGCGCAAAGCTGCACAGAGCGCCAGGACTTGATACCGTTTGCCAAGACGATCAATGCACTGAACAGGGTCTCGCGGAGTCTACAAGACGAGAGACGTAGAGGCCCAGCCACTGTGGACTCCAGCGACAGCGTTGCTCAAGGGATGAACATGCCGCCGACAAGTTTCGATACGATCCAGAACTTGATGGCCAGCGAACTCCCAGACATTGACATGTCGGCCTTTTCATCGATGCCGGACTACACCGCGAATATGGATGGCGACTTCCAATCTCTCGGCTTCTTGAGGGGGCTTGAGAATGACTTTGTCACGCGGAATTGGCAGACTGATTGGTGGGATCTTGGTGGTGGGGGTGATGGCGACATAAGCCAGATGCCAGCGACGGATTCCACAGGCTTTCCCTACACTCCACACACATGAGGAGGGCAAACTGTCAACGAAGCTCGACCTTGAAGGGGCGATGGATCGCTTCGGTGACCTTTGGGTGTATATATTAATATTCGCATGTCTGTATCATAGCCGTTTTAGGGTAGAGATGTGTGGTTTACTTACTGAATGGAGAATCTCGAATTACGTCTACCAGTTAACCCTCACCAAGGATTTCCGGGTATACAAAGGCGCAGGGCAGAATATTGGACATATCAGCTCAGCCCTACCCCACCTCATGTCAGTACTTTGGCTATCCTGTACTAGCTCTCGTTGCCCGCTCCACTGACGCTATGCACCAGACAACATGCGGTACATCCACAGTCAGCTTATCCGAGAACACATTGACCTTATACGAATTCATGCCTTGAACAGTTGAGCATATTTTCAGAATATCACAATTACGCCCCCAAACTACACGCTCTACGGACTTCCCCACACAAAGCCTCCCAAAAGTTCCGACACCAGCCTCCTTCCTCAATACATCGCGTGCGGTCCACTTCCCAGTAACAATGCAGCCTCCATTCCCGTCCCCTACAGCAACCTGGCACAACGAGTCCTACGCAGCCATCTACCCACCGAATCCCAATCTCAGCCAAATAGGAAGAACAGTCATCATAACCGGAGCCGGTAGCGGCATCGGTCGCGCAACCGCTCTTGCCTTTGCGAAAGCAGGTGCAGCATGCCCGATCTTAATCGGACGCACTGGGTCGACCCTTCAAAAAACCGAGAAGCTATTCGGTGACAGCAAATCAGACTGCATGTTCTTCCCTGTTTCAGCAACCGACGAGACTGCGATGCAGAATGTTGCTAAACAGGTCAGCGCATGGGATGTCCTCGTTCTTGCCGCAACACATATCTCTTCGCCGTCCTCGATAGTCCAGAGCTCGCTGCAAGACTGGTGGGCAGACTATGAAACGAATGTGAAGGCGATAGTCATCGCTTCACGGGCTTTCGTTCCGAATGCGAAGTCTGATGCAGCGAATCTGCGGCCAGCGTATACACCAGGGTCGGGCTACTTTACTTCGAAGGTCGCGCAGACGAAGATCGTCGGGTTCCTTGCTGTCTGTTCGCGTGTGAACCCTGGAATGGCGAATATAGGCTAGCATATGGCCAAAGCTTTCGTCCGAAGCGATGTGGGGCGACGACCTCTGTAGCAGAACAGGCGACGACCTCCTTCGACATACGTGGTATAGATCCACTTCAGCAGAGCGTGCGACAACCTCCACTTCAGCAGAGCGTGCGACGACCTCCACTTCAGCAGAGCGTGCGACGACCTCTAGTTTAGCAGAGCGTGCGACAACCTCTAGTTTAGCAGAGCGTGCGACGACCTCCACTTCAGCAGAGCGTGCGACGACCTCCACTTTAGCAGAGCGTGCGACGACCTCCACTTCAGCAGAGCGTGCGACAACCTCCTTCAACATACGTGGTATAGATCCACTTCGGCAGAGCGTGCGACAACCTCCTTCGACATACGTGGTATAGATCCACATCGACAGAGCGTGCGACGACCTCCTTCAACATACGTGGTGTAGATCCACATCGACAGAGCGTGCGACGACCTCCACTTCGGCAGAGCGTGCCACAACCTCTTTCGACATACGTGGTGTAGATCCACATCGACAGAGCGTGCGACAACCTCGTTCGACATAGGTGGTGTATATCCACTTCGACACTCAGATGGTTGCACCGTTTCGTCGGTCCTTGTGACTCGTTTCAGTCTCCTTCTCATCCATATCTCAACAACACGAGGAGGACGCTATGGAAGGCATTGAGCAGTCTACGGTTGAGACCATCTACGTTAATATTAACCAACTCGACGAAGTTCAGCGCTGGCGCGTTATACCGATGACAGGTTTGTTAGGTATGATCCCCAGACCTTCTCTTCCGTTGTCTTCTTCAAATCCTACTCCTTCAATCTCCTTTGTCACTGCCCATGATGAATCCCCCATTCAGACCTTCTCTTCCGTTGTCTTCTTCAAACCCTACTCCTTCAGTCTCCTTTATCACTGCCCATAATGAAACCCCCATCCAGCCCTTCGATGCCATCTACCGCGATCTACCTATATATCTATCGTCATATAGTGTCTTTGGATATGACACTCTTCGCCTTGTGATCCCGTCCCCTAGGCTTCCCCCTTCCTTTTGTTGTCCACCGCCGTGAATGACTGAGACCTGAAGAGTCTAAGGCGATAAGTCGACCGTCCGTACATAGTTATGTTTCGTCCCGTTAGAGGGTGTCGCAGCTGGCCTGGGAAGGAAATGGTTTGCTTGCTTCTGAACCGACGTAGAGCGTCTTGATGTATGGTCCTGCAGCTGGACGGCAGGTGGGCGAAGAGGGGGTGCGAGGCTATGGTATGGACGAGCGGCCGAGGTGAAGCTGATAGCTTAAGGGAAGTGCCTGTTTAGCTTGTTAGAAAAGAAGACGTGACGGCGATAAGTTAGCGAGCGAAGACGTAGCTCTGGGATTGAAGGACAGGTTGGCGGCAGCTCCTTGTGTTTCTGGTCTGCTAAAGGAAGAGGCAGGCGGCGACATGACAACAAGCGAAGACGAAGCTGTAGGGTTGAAGGATAAGTCGGCGCCACAAGGGACGGATTGTTACGGCCTTTGGGACTTTTCACTCCTCATCGCTGGTTGTTTGCTGCCCGTGCGCCACTAGCGCTGTCCGATATATACAATTTTTTCGGCCGCCGCTCTTTTGCTCTGCACCGCAAACATTCCACTTCGACGCACACCTAGTGTGCAAGCCGACCCTCGATAGCAGGGAATTTGCGGTCCATTAGGTTGTCCTCCCCGCGATCAGGGGGACCGCGCGCAGGCGTATAACTGCACACCTCTCCTCCCCTTCCCCTCGTCAGCTCCTCACGGAGACGTCGAGGTTCTCTTCGCTACCTTGTCAGCTCTTAAGTGAGAAGACTCGGCTCCTCCCCACCAACCTCTACTCCTCCGACATAGTTGCCTCTGGTGACTATACAGGTCGTTTAGTCGTTGTTACTATATCTAAGGTCACCTTAGTTATAGTCTTTTTTACCATGTCTTTTCACGAGACAAACCACACCGCCTCATCAGCGGAGCAAGAATCCGGGCTCTTCGATACAGCGCCGCCAAAGGTCGCTCTACCATCTCGCGAGAAAGGGCCCGAAGAGCGAAAGCCCGAAGAGCCAAAGCCCGAAGAGCCACAGCACCCTGATGACAAACTCTATTCGGATGAGGATGAGACGGTTGAGGGTCTGAACATGGAGGGTGTCGAGCAGCAGCAACAACAGCCCGCCCCAGCACCGGACCAGACGACGAAAATTCCGGACGATGTCGAAATGGAAGAGGGAACTGCTGGATCCGACAAGACCGCCTCGGATAAAGGCGAAGAAAACGATGAGATGGGAGAAGAGGAGACGGCAGAAGAGGAGACACCCCCTTCACCCGACAAAGAAAAGGACAAGCCAAAGGACGAGGACGGCAATGTCGAAATGGGCGAGGCTGAAGACCCTCCTCTTGTGGAGCTGTTGGTGCCCTTCAAGCGCAATGAACTCCCACTGTGGATGGACAAGCAGATCCATGAGCACCGCGCTGAGGACTACCCGTCCACCATTCAAATCGCCATCGGCAGCAATGATCCGTTTCCCGTCAGCACAGAGGGCATCTTTCAATTGCGTGGTTGCGATATCAACACGCGATACCTTCCCGACGCTCTGAAAGGAGGACGGCGCCATCGCACGATTATCGTCAGCGACAAAATTTCCGGCTGTCTGGGAAGCCACTTTGAGCTGTCGCTCGATGACGCTCTCCTGGCCGACGACATCGAGCCTATAGCTCCGGTTACGAAGGGCAAAGGCAAGGGCAAGGGAAATAAGCTTGCAGCACCACCGAAGAAGGTCGAGGCTCCTGAGCCACCGAAGGAAGAATGCATCAAGGCCAAGTTCCACCTCGATACACAGACGCCACATATCGAGATATCGGCGTACGACTCCAAAACCAGCCGCTGGGTGTCGACACGTATCTGGGCTCAGGAGTTTATCTGGACTACAGAAGCTCCTTGGATCGGATTCGAGATTATACAACTCCCGTCCGGGGCAGATGCGCCTGCGGTGCCAAGGGATACAAAGGTAGAAGACCTGGTTGAGAAGATGCGTACTCTGGACAAAACTACGGTTGTGCAATGCAACATTCATCTGAACAATGTCAAGGATCGCGTCTGGGACGGACTGACCGCTTCTCGCCTGGCAGAAATTCGTTCCAAAGGCATCGGCAAAGAGGCGGGTACTCTAGAGTCTCTCGTTCGATGCTTGGACAAGTCGGATCAATTCGGCATGCTCTTCACATCTAAGTCGGGCAAAGGGAACCTTACCAAGTGGACGCAGAAGCTCGACGACTACTTTCGGAGTCTCTTGTGCCTTGCGAAATACTGGGGAAACTTTTGGTTCTACCGCCTCCAGTGCATTCAGGCCGAACTTCACGGGAACGACATCGAACTCCCCGATCTGCCAAAGGTGAACTGGGCTGTACCCCGATGGTTGGTGACCGAGTGGACTACAACGAGGACTACGACATCTGGCCGCGTCACACATTCCATGCCGGTCCCGTACAAGTGGCAACCGCTCGAGTTCCCGGATGAATTCCCGGACGCGAATGAGACTGCGTTCCTCTTGAAGATGGCCGTCGAGCAAGAGCGGGATACCCAGAAGCGCAACCTCAGGGCTTTGGTTCAGAGCGACGGCACCAAGTGGTTCCAGGGCAAATTCTTCGCCCTCCAACACGACGGCGGTGAGCACACCTACTCCGTCGGAGTATACTTGGGTATGCCCGATATGCTTGCAGATGCCGACGTCAAGATCCCCGCTGCCGGCACTCGAATCACGCTGGGCATCGCCCGCGACAACCATGCCGCGCCATCCAAGAACTTGGTCAAGATGACCGGCACAGTGGTTTGGGACGAATCGCGAAAGAGCACCGCAACTTTCGTCTGCGTCATGACCTCTAACAAAGGACCGCTCAAATGCGCCGACAACGGGTCTACCTATCCGATTTACATCGAGTACATTGTCGACAACGTTCCTTTTGACAGGCAGCTCAGAGCCATCTCCGACGGGCAGCGAGCGACAACAAAAGCCGCTGGTCCAGACTTTAGGCGGATCGTTCTCAATTGCCAGGAGCCAGCCACGGGTAGCGACGCTCTCAAGCAGAAGACGACCCCGGAGCAGCTTGTTGAGTTCAACCGGATTCTCGCCAACGATTTCACATTTCCGCCAAATCAAGTTCAAACTGCTGCTGCTCTCGACACAACAACGTCTGAGAATGGGGTCACGACGATTATCGGACCTCCAGGGACCGGCAAGACAATGATGGATACGCAGATACTCTGGGCCAACGGCAAGCTAGGCCGCCGTATCATGGGTGTCGCACCTACAAACTCGGCGAGAGATTCACTTGTCGAGGGCTTTATTCGTCAGAACGACAGCCGGCCAGTCCCAGAGCAGTTTGCTGACCATCTTTGGGTCGTCTTCACCGGTTCGCAGTCTAGCATCGCAGGTGCGGAGCGATTGGAGCACCGTGAGAAGAAGGCGCAAACCAACGACGAATTGCAGCTGGTACTGAAGAATCGTGAGTATTGGGCTCATCTTCACGATGCGCAGTCGCGTGATCGCTCTCCCGATTCCGTACACAGTCTTGGATCCAAGCTGCTTCGACGCATGAATGTCTGGAAGGCACACGCTACTTTCGACACTCTGAATGGCGACCAGCTGTACACTTGGTCGAACGACTGGTTCGATACGAACGACAAGCTTCGGTACATCAGCGAGAAAGAGGAGAAAGACGAGGCCAAGAAGCATCTCGAAGCCCTCGAAGCACATCTGGCCGCTCGCTTCCTGAAAGACGTGCAGTATTGCTTCTGCACCATATCGACATCGGCCCACGCGCTTTTGCTCGAGAGTGGTGTGTGGGATCTGATTGTCATCGACGAGGCCGCTCGCGAGACTCGTGCTGGTATTGCCACCATCGTGGGTGCATTTACCAATCGCTTTCGTCAACTCGTCGTATCTGGAGACCATTGGCAGGGCGAGGGTACCGTGGTCGGCAAGGATTCCAATATCGGCTATAAGCTCCTCTCTCGCAACGTATTTGAGCAGCTCGCCGATGTCCACAACAAGCGGTCCGACAACACAACTCCCGTTGGTGTCTTCATGCTCAAAGAAGGTTACCGTATGTCGGAAGCTCTGATGAACTGGTCTAATCGCTTTTGCTACGGTAACGAACTCGAAGCCCATAGACTCGCAGGTATCTGGAACCAACCACTCCGCAACACCCTAGAGGCCTACTGGAATCAATGTGTGCGAACCGGCTTCCGCGGAACCTACGAGCAGATCGCACTGGATTGCAACTTCGAGTCTGTAGTCCAGCCGGGCGGAACCACGAGGGTCAACGTCGGCGAAGCCAAGTTCATCGCTTGGAGGATCAAGGACATGTTGGCTTTCGTGCCACCAAAATCAGCCCGTGGCGTCTATTATGCGCCCATCGTGGGTACCGACTTCATCGTTATCTCGAGCTTTATTGGTCAAGTCTCCGCTATCCGTCAAGCTTTGCGTGAGGACTCACCTGGACAGAAGGTGGACCAAAAGGAGCTCGACGGAGTACGAACCCTACTCGGTACAACCAGTTGGGTTCAGGGCAAAGAGGCTCCCATTGCGTTCTACTCTTTGACGGTGTCAGCTGGAAGCACACGACTGGCATCTGATGATCGCCTCCCGATAGGATTCGTTGCGGACGTCAAGAACTTCAACGTGTCTATCACACGACAGCGAGTCGCCCGCTACATCGTGGGAAACTTCAAGCTCTTCGTCCAAGCCATGATCGACAACCATCGGGTGGTCCACACGCATGTGCCTTTCTTCGCGCACGTAGACTACATGAGAAATGGCCTTTTCATTCTCTCACAAGAGGAGTCAGAATACTGGTGCCGCGAGCGCAAGCGTCCCGAAGAGGCTCATAGCTTCGAGATCAAGCTGCGCAGCAAGTCCACGTTTGATCGCGACGCCATGGAAATGCCAGAGAACACCGTGGAGTCTGGATTGCACGACGTCGACTCGCGGCCGACAACCACCGGCCGCACCAAGCCTACCGCTGCGCCGCCGAACGTCAATTTTCCCGGGCTGCCCGACAATAAGGTCACCAAGCCCAAGAAAAAACGTGGCGGCAAGGGTGCAAAGCATGCCGCGAAGAGGAAAGACAAAGAGGGCGGAGACAACGAGGGAGACAACGGCGGCCATGGAAACGAGTCTGGCCAGGGCAGCGCTACCTGGGGAACGTAGATGCGACGAGGAAACCGAACACCTTGGAGCCTACATTGGCGCCAGATTTCTCCTTTTGCTTGTTTTTTCCTAGTGTAGTCTGCAGACCTTGGTGCTGCTAGGCTGGCTGTTTTGGGTGGTTGGGTGGGCAAGGAAGAGGTGCCACCACGGCATCGGCTTTTGGTTACAAGGGACGTCAACAGAGGGGATCCATCTCGAATGGAGCACGTATCACTACGTGTGGGGCTGTTGACATTGAACGACGCTTTGTGCGATCGGTAAGTTTGTGTGCCTTTGATGTGACTCCAAATACTGACAAGATACAGATTCTGCTATCTCGACCGCATCCACTTCTCGAGCGAGCGAACCACGAAACCTTCGAACGACGCGGTCCTCTCAATCCTACCGACACCACACAATGCCGTCGTCGCCTCGAGCGTCTATACAACTCATACACGGAAGGAAATGAACAGGTGCGCTGGGGTCTACACTGCTACGAAAACGTACGTCTGAGGAGTATGAAAGCAATGTACTTTTACTGGCTTCTTTGTTGGCTGTACGTCATGGAGGCAGGCATCCAGCTTCTCCCATGGATTCACCAGCAGCAGCCGACACAAACGAGAAGTTTGGGAGTGAGATGCCAGTCAAGTCCACCTCTTCCACCACACCCACCGCGTCCTCGAACATCGTCAAGCATGTCCGCAAAACCAACCTCCTGGACCGACCAAACGCGTTCAAAGAAGCGGACCAGCTGCTACAATTGCTGGCCGCTATCCCTTTGAGCATCCCCGTCCTCGAACATCGTTAAGCATGTCCGCAAAATCGACCTCCTAGACCGACCAAACGCGTCCAAAGAAGCGGATCAACTGCCACAATTGCTGGCCGCCATCCCTCTGAGCATCCCCGTCCTCGAACATCGTCAAGCATGTCCGCAAAACCAACCTCCTAGACCGACCAAACGCGTTCAAAGAAGCAGACCAACTGCCACAGTCGCTGGCCGCTATCCCTCGCGATCAACTGACTGGCTGCAAGAGCGGAAGTGGGGTGCCTGTCAATACGCTCGTCCGCCGCCGCATTTCGACCGAACGAACGCGTTCAAAGAAGCGGACCAAGCTCTTGTGTTGACGATACTTCTCTTTTTTCGAAAGGACCTGATTGGATGGGTACCTGTAGATTTCGGAAGTTGTGAGTCGCTCGTCTGCGTCGCGTCACCGCAGTACTGTGGGACGAAGAGGAAGAACCAAAGTATCGCATCGCATTCAGATCTAAGTCAGAAGACGCGAATATAAGATGGCCGCTGTGGCGTCTTCGTTGCTTGCACAACTATGGACGAACTCATCACCACCGCTTCCTCAAACCCCAACATCCGGCTCGGCTACTGTGGCCGTGCAGTACCTGCAGGAATCTTCTTCAAGTTCCCCTACCCTGGACAGTCTGCTGCTGCGAGCAGGGACAGAAGCGGACCAACTGCCACAATTACTGGCCGTTTTCCCTCGCAATAGCGGAAGTGTGGTGCCTATCAGTACGCTCGGATGCTTTGCAGGCTCACCGTTGACTACCATGATACAACGTAAGTCATAACATTCCTATCGTGAACACTGAAACTGACACCACCACAGCGAACCGCTATACTCACTGTTACGGCGATGATATAGAGACGAAAACTATTCACTTACGACTCTTGCCATCCACGCAAGTCCTGGTTATGGCGAAGAAGAGGCAAAAGCACGACCAATAGCACACATCTCATTCCTACTTTATACCGTACTTCGAGGTCCAGCATCAGGATGCATTCAGCTCAAGCTCTCTCCAATCCCAGTCGACATTCCGCCGTCCGTGGCCCATACATACCGCCAGCTACTGCGCCGCCCTGCTTGTAGAAGAGTGCCAGCTCGCTACAAACCCCCGATTTGCCCAGCATAAGTGCCTCGCAGCGAGGCTGTAGTGGTCTGAGACAGCATATCATACGTGCGATTCTTCTCATCTGTGAGAGTGTCTTGTCGCCTGGGTCGTTGATGTCGCGGAAGTCACGAGTGGCCGGTTTCGCTCTGCGTCGTCATCGTGGTCTGAGATTTGACGGTACGTATCTCATCCTTCCACAAGAATGATCACTAACAGCAACGCTATCACAGTTCACGCCTGGGACTGGGTCGTTGATGTCGCGGAAGTCATGAATGGCCGGTCTCGCTCTGCGTCGTTATTATGGTCTGAGATTTGACGGTACGTACCTCATCCTTCTACAAGAATGGTTACTAACAGTAGCGCTGTTACAGTTCACGCCTGGGACTGGGTGCGTATCGAAGGGGGACGTTGATGACATGCACCTACTGGATGAGAAGGGAGAGGCACATGGGAGGTCGAAAGGCTGGAGCCAGTGGCAAGTCGGTTAGTATAGTGAACATATCAATCAAGACTGAAGCGCAGACGCAATGCCTTCTTGACAGTGCGCTCCAACGTTGCGTGTGACATTGGGGCACATGAGGAAGAAGCGTCTTCGTATGCTTTACTAACCACCTGCACGGCACGGCCATGAACAGTCTCTAAACTTCACTTGTTTAGCATCACGGACTGACTTCACATGGCAGACAAAAGAGCGGTCTAACCTTTTTGTTGAGCTCACTTCGTAGATCGTGGCGATGCGAGCCGGTGAGGTCAAGGTCCGCTCCTTCCTCATGGTCGCTCTTTCCGCTTCGAAGCATGACGCGATGCGCGCGCGCGCCCCACCTCAACATAGCCTGAGGCCTTTCGCCATTTTCTCTTCTTCATCTTCCTCTGGCAGTCCGATCCTGTCATTGGTGCTCATTCAGCTCTTGTAACGAGAGACGTTTGAGGCATTCGAAGGTCCGACCGTGGCTCTTAAGTGAGACTGGTCAAACCAACCGCTACTCCTCCGACATAGTTGCCTCTGGTGACTATACAGGTCGTTTAGTCGTTGCTACTGTTTTTAAGGTCACCTTAATTACAGTCTTTCTTCTTCCTCCATGTCTTATCAAGACAACTCCCAGAATGCCGACTGGCTAAAAAAGGGTAATAAGCCGCCAAAAAAGGCTAGCCGGCCTGGAAAGGATGAGCGAAAGCGACTCGAACAGGGATATGCTCCTGTCAATGAGAAGGAGCGGCGCTATGCAGCGAATCATCCGGTTTCGCAGCAAGATCGCGATCGGTCACGATATGAGCCGTCTCCTCCTCGAGCCAAGCAACCGGCAAGCAGGCCTTCGTATGGAAGGAGATCGCGCTCGCCAGACCGCAGCAGAGGTCCTGGACGCGATAGCTATCGCAGCAGAGATGATTCGAGGGGTAGGTATTCACCACCACGTCGGGCCTACTACCGCAGCAGGTCGCCTATGGGGCCAGGTCGATCTGATCGACGACGAGATAGCCCACGCGACAGGTTCATCAGGAGTCGCTCAAGGGGTAGGTATTCACCACCACGTCGCACCGATGGCCGCGGCAGGTCGCCTGTAGGGGCTGGACGATCTGATCGACGACGAGACGGCTCGCGCAATAGGTCTCATAGGAGTCGTTCACCACCACCACCACCACCACCACCACCACGTCGCACTAACTACCGCAGCAGATCACCTACCAGGTCAGGTCGTTCCGACCGACGACGAGATGGCTCGGACGATAGGGGCAGGCGTCCGTCATCGCGTCGCCCTTCTTCTGTGCCTAGAAGTGGCTCATTGCCTCCAGCACACATGCGGGCGTCGAAGAAGCAGGACGCACTCCCGTCTCCCAGGTCCAACGGGATATCTACAAGTACGGATACAGCTGCCCCAGCAGAAGGGAGCGTCGAGACGAGCCTGTCAGCTACTGCGAACGCGGATGCCGCCACTCAGAGTGCTGAGCAGAAGCGCAAGCTTATCACGAGCTATATTTACAACCAGCTCCGCGGCCGTAGCTTCACCAGCGGCGACGAATGGCAAAGCGTCTCCTTTGGACAAACGCCATCGGGCCCAGATGCAGCTGAGCAGCTTATTAGCATCAAAGGAAGTATCGAGATTCGCTTCCATAACATGAACAAGAGGAGGACTAGTCCCGCCGCGTCCGCGGATGCTAAGCGTTCCAAGACCGCTCGCAACCTGGAGAGCGAAAATGGACGCATCGACTTGGGAGGGGAGTCGGATCCGGAGCTGCCTACCATGGACGTTAAAACCCAGGAGATCCGCGCGCGGACGCTCGACAAACTTCAAGCGAGTCTTGAACGATATGAGCAGAAAATGGAGGAAGGAGATCAGATGGCTGCTCATATGTTCGCTCTTCTGCCTAGGGTTATCGAGAAGTATAATGAGCATCGCTACCAAGATCATCAGGTATTCCTGTCGAGGGATGGCGAAGCCGACAACAGCCACCTCCCGCTGGATCTTTACTGGGACCACATCAAGGTGCTGTCACGCTCGGGCGGCTGGATCAACGACTCAATCATCGATACTTTATTTTGGACGACACCGCCTCCATCCGGCAACATGGACTTTATCTCGCCCGGAAACAAGTTCTATCAACAGTTTCTAGGCGCGGAGGGCTCCAAGGAGATTCTGGAGGAGGCGTTGGCGTCGGATACTTTGCCGCCATCTGGACCTGGTCTAAAGAAGAATACCGACACCATGGTCGGAATCTGGAACCCTACAAACACGCACTGGGTCATGTTTGTCGCCAGCGCAGCAGGCGAGGAGCGATCAATAACCCTGTACGACTCCTGCTCGCACCACGATTCTACTTGGGATAAGGCGAACATGCTTCCGCTCGTCATGGAACTTATGGGCCGCTTCCATCATGAATTTGAGGGTGAGTGGCCGAGAGACATTCAGCGAGGAACGACGATTCGACAAGAGGCAGCTGATTGCGGTCCTTTCTCCATCTACGGCGCCCGTTGCATCCTGGCAGGGAAGAAAATCGAGGTGCACAAGAAGAGCAAGACTTTCGGCCGACATCTTCGTACGAAGTATGTAGGCGAAATCCGGGCTTTGGTTGAGAACGCTCCCTTCGACCAGTACGATCCATTCGCCGATGCTATCTGGGATGCTAAGCGCGATGATTCTGGCGACGATACGGATGAAGACGTCCCTGGAGAAGACCGCGGCGATGGTGCGATTTCTGATGCCGGTCCTGATGCCGGTTCCAGCGACTCCGACTCCGATTCCGATGGGAAGCCTAGAGCCTTAGATAGCAAAGCTATCCGCAGGGCGTTGCAAAAGAAGTTTTTAAAGAACGACCGAGACGACATAGCTCTACAGGATCTGTTGAAGAAGGCTACGCACAGAGACCGAGTGATTAGCATTCTTGGATCAATCGAATTGTCGGGGCATGAGCTTGCGGAAATCCATCAAGTTCGATCGCAGGCCATTTCGCGAAACTCGGATGTCTCTGCAAGTAAAGCTCACACATTTCAACCCCTTAGACAAATAAGCAATGCGAGTCTTATAGTCACGAAAAGAAAGGAAGCAGATGTCACATACTACAGTCGGAACCCTCTGAACACACGCTTTACTCCCAATCCCGACACTGCGGGGATATTCGCCACTCCTCAACATGTCAAAGTTGATGCAGACGACATCGATCGTGGCTACGATCTTGTGGTGGTTTTCACAAGACAAAGTGCACCTACAAAGTCCGCGATTGAGCAGGGTCTTGACAAGCACACCCTGCGAGCGAACGAGATATACAGCGCCTGGCACTCGATCTTCAATCGGTTCAACGATGAGCACGAGCTGGTTGATGAAGAAAACGACATCGCTGGCGAAAGAAACTTTCGCATGCATGTGAATCTCCACATTGGCTCTAGCAATGCACCGCTCTTGGAAGGCGATGGTAACGCGAGTCGTCGCGAAAGAACGCGTATGCAAAGCATACTCCGCTCCATTGTCGAACTACGTGACAACCCCAAAGTTTTGTTGCTACAAGTGGGCTTAGATGCGTCAACCACGCACACGGATTCGTTTCGCGCGCTCATCAACCATACTGGTTTCAAGGATATCCAGTTCTTTCTCACAATAGCGGTCCGAGGTCTCATCTCGACCCGCTACCCACAGGTGTTCTTCTCGAGATACGGAGACACAGCCTGGGGACACTGGGACGTGCGGAAACTAGCCGACGTACAGCGACGGGGTGCCTCAACGCAGCTCGCACAGGAGCCCAGCTACGCACGCCTCATTTTGTGGCTGGATCGGATATTTTACGGGAAGCAACAGATCCAAAACGGCACTAGCGACACGACATTTTCCCATGCGATGTACATGACGATCTATACGAAACGCAATTCATTCCCCGTCGATTCTGTGGACGAGAAAGCATGTGAGCAATGTGGTGCGCCAGATACGCCAGGGTATTGGACTAGAGGTATTATAAGCTCTAGTGCTGTTTGTTGCAGCCGAGAAGATTGCCTTCAACAGATTGCGGATGACATTGCTGGAACATATCGACGTCAGTTGATCGTGGTCCTTAAGCTGCCCAGACGTGCTGGAACATATCGACGTCAGTTGATCGTGGTCCTTAAGCTGCCCAGAGGCTCCACTAGATTCTTCATCGACAACGACAGCAATAAACAGGATCAACCGCCTGCCGCTATAAGGGATCACAGATGTGTTTTGTGCGATACCACTGTGACATCCAAGTGGCATCCCGCACGTACCAGCAAGTACTTTCCCGAGTTGTTGGGTTCACCTGGCCACATCTGCGCAAAATGTGAACGAAAAGCCAGAGCAGACTACCACAAGTCGGGTATCGATGGACGCAGATGCGCCGAATGTGACAAGACAGGTTCTGCTACTTGGCACCAAACGCTGGAGGATTCTACCGCTCTACCCATACCTGGGCAGTACTGGTGCGGGACCTGCCGCAGGAGAGCACAGAAGCGTGCGTACAAAGAGAAGAACGCGAAGAACGCGAAGAACGCGAAGAACGCGAAGAACGAGCAGGGACAAGACACTGAATGAGTATCCCGCCGACCAAGTTCATCGTCTTCACGATTCTTAGTCAAGAACAAACACTGACCTACTGCACTAGATACCTTTAACACGCACCAACTTGATCTGTCGAGCTAACAAGACACCTAGCCTGTATAAGGTATAAATAAGCTGTTTTAAGGCGCGGCTATCCTCTCACACGGTGACATTGAATCGGGACTTGGTAGGTGCCGAGGCGATGCCACATTAGGGCAATTGGTTCCTGCCCGATTGGCGCCGCGCAGAAGTCATGATCTCAGCCGCGACCTACCATCCTCTTCGCCTTTTCAATCTACACCAGCCTACTGAAACTCCCCACTCTGTTCTCGTACCGCCTTGTTTGATCCCTAGCGCCCTACCACCATGCCTATCCGCAATCCCTTTCGTCGCGCGGGTGTGCCTGAGGCCGTCGATGAGGCCCAGCGGAGCGCGCCGGAGAACGGTTTCAAGAGCACAGCTGTTTCGGGCGCCGCACCCGTGCAGGTCAAGGACCCTGTCGAGTACAAATTGAGTGGTGAGATTTCCTGCGAATGCGCCTGGGGCTCAAACACGAGCATGTTCCTGGGGCGGCATCACTGCATCGGCTGAATGGGCGCTTACACTGTGATAGAAATAAACGACAGCGGCGTGTACCTACCGGTAAGCAATGTCAAGCCCATGTGATTGCGGATGCAGGAGGGGCAGCGACACGCGCGCATGTCGGCGCGTGAGACATTGATTGACGTTGCGACAGCCGAGCCCTCAGCAAGAGAAGCCCACCTTCTGGCACTCCAAGTCCAACGTCTCGACCACATCTTCAAATCACCGCAGTCTGCTCGCCGAGAATGAGCCGTTTAGCATCTCGCGCGAGAGCTTCGACTCCTACAGACGGTCATTTGTATGTTATGCGACCAGTGGCAAGACCCCGCTAATCAGTCCAGGACATTTCCGCGCGCTCTCCAATCCAAGACAACGTCCATGAAACGTATCCCCGCCAGTCACTCGATGCGCGCCGCTCCGTAGACACCAGACGTTCGCTCGACGTCCGCCGCTCGCGCGCCACACCGCGCTCCTCGATGCAACAACCCCGCCACAGCGAAAGCCACGAGCAAGTACCCGAAGAGGGGTTTGAGGAGGTGGGCCTGAACGACGAGCCGAAGCCGCAGCCAAAGAAGCGCAGCATCTTCTCGCGCTTCGGCGATAACAACAACACCGACAAAACGGAAGAGCGACCTAGCTCGAGCCATCACTTCTCCCTCACAGGCCGGAAGCGGGCTGAGAGCGGGGCAGGCTCAGAGCTCAAGCCTATGCCAAAGCCAGCGGCTGAGGTCCCCGCGGAGGCACGGTGATACATGTAGAGGATGAATTATGAATTACGGGGGATCCAACACCGAAGAGCTGTATCAATGCTCCGGAAGAAACTGTTGGATACCGCACAACGGCGTTAAGGACTTGGGTGTTTTCCACTATGCATAACTATCCACATTGAAATGAGGATGTTCTCTATTACGAGACGGAGATTGTAGTCACACACAGAACGACGCGAATCCGTAGATCTCGTATACGAACACGCAGATAACTAATCACAAATGCTATTGCTCATGACGCTCAAGATCAACTTGTCAAATTTCCCTGCCTCGTGTCTTCATACTTTGGACTCGTTAGACTTTCGCAAACTTGGTTGCGTACCCTGTGATGTTCGCTCCTTCCCTGCTTCGGAATCGGAGGAAGCAGCTTCCGCGGATCGCTTCTTCCAGTCGATGACGTCATATAACTGGACTTGTAGTTTGACTCGTAGAAGCTGTGGCTTGAGCACCAACGGCCGATGGGGCTGAGTCAACACTGAAAAGTCGTTGGTTTGTTGGGGTTGTTGGTGCGAAACGCGTGTTCAGATCGAGATCGGTGTTTGGCACTTGTTGGTTATGGTGGTTGCGCCGTTGGAACTTGGGGGCTTGGTGTGGCACTGGAGGGACTTGGCGGGGCGGCTGGCTTGTGAGGGTCAGGTGATTTGGAGACTTAGGGGATAGGGAATTGGTTGAATAGGTGAGGTAGATGGTTTACGCGGGAGGTAAGGAGGGAATTAGCACATGTTTGATCTCAGAGGCTGGCTTTGGGTTTTGGTTAACATGAAGAGAATTGATCTAAACTCTCGTACCTACAGTCGCGTAACAGAGCCAGCATAAACTGCTGTCATCCACCTGCGTAGAGTCCTTCACATTATACCACATAATTACGGGTCTTTAGCAACAAGAAGACGTTGTCTGCTAATCACGTTAGCAGAAAGAGAGACGGATGCATTAACACGACGGAAGTCAGGTACCAGAGAGCCCCTCAGCTCACCACAGCCGCGCCTCAAAACAGCTTGTTTGCACCTCACACAGGCTGACCTGCGTTATCGCGACTAGAGAACTGCTCACCGGCGGTATCCTTACCTTTGCGCTGGCACGAACATTCGCTACGGCACCTTGCGCTAGGTGGGTGTGATGCGGTGGTGAGGCAACTCATCTAAATCAGGCTGCGACGGGAGGTTGCGCCTCATATCCGAAACATTGGAAGATCTTCGCGGTCAAAGACGATGGTTTCTGTGCCTCAGCCATCAGCCTCTGCACGATTCGAAGTTCGCACGGCCGACTCCACTGCTGTCGGCCCCTCTTTACTCGATCTGTGACCGGGGTAATATGTGCGGAACATGAGGCTGTGCCCATGTAAGCAAGGTCGGCAACGTTCGAGATCCTGGCGAAGTTACATGAGATATTTCGAGTGTAGACACTGCAGGCGATCCATGTGATGGAATGGTAGCTGCGAACTTTCGAGACGGACCTACCGCGGTAAGTAGGTCTGGTGCTTTGAGTCTCCCCGACAACACTTTGGAGTGTTTTGAGATGCCGTTTGCCCTGGCTACGGATACTACGGATACTTGCTAACGGTAGCCGCATAGGAAGAAGGAATTCGCCGTACATGAACCACTTGGAGATGCCGTATCCGCGACACTGGGTCGGAAGATCAGCGTACGGTAGTCAGGTCAACTCAGCCTTGATGAAGTGTAGGAATGTAGTCGCATTGATGGCTTTTGTTCAGCAATATCGCGCTAGATACAGAGAGCATTAGTAGCTACCTGTTGGTCAGTGGAAAGCTCAACGCAAGGCTGCGTCGAGGCTGGACTCCTGCAAAGCAAACACGCATGCGGCAAACATCCCCACCGACGCTTGTCGAAGTGCATGGAGCAGATGCCAATCATGCCTTGCAGCTTCCCCTCACCTTGATCACCACTGCGGCCTAGTTGCAGCACAAAGCTCGTTCACTTGTGCGGTTGTGGTGAGGAGCACTCAATGTTATACGAGCGCGATTATAATGCCCAGAAACTGGAAAGCGCCGGCGCATTATTTGAAGTTTTCGGATCATGAGATGGCATGGGTACGAAGGATTCGTGGATACGAGGACTAGGGTTGAGTCAATAATTTCGCGGCTTACTTTGCAGCACTAAATCGCCTTGTGCATCGTTTGCCTTGGCTGAGGCACCAAGACGGAATCACCATCATCGTCTCGTCATGATCCAATTTTCTAGAACGAGAAGTGGCTTCCGACGACTTGTGGCTGAACGCCGGGAGAAAAAAATGGAACCGACCGAGGGGCCAACTTTGAGTACAGCCAACACGTTCACCATGGCAAGGGCTTTCGTTGGGTAATTGTGTAGAGATGATGCTTTTTGAAGATACTGAAAAGAACAGTTAGTATGACTAACGACCGTGTGTGATCAGTGCGCACTGGCGAGTGGTAGTAGATTCCGCGCTCGCCTAGACAATCGATACAGTCCCGGCATGGTGGCGAGCGACGAGATGACCCCAAAGCGTGCGCTGGAGAAAAGAATTTGGAACCGGCCGGGAGCGGTGTGCTGGGAGTGACCGTTACACCAGAGTAGATGCGGTGCGCCGTGCCCTCAAAGAAAGCAAGGACGTGCCCCGCTCCCATCCAGGTCTGTGAGATACCATCATGGTGGAGAAGCGAAAACCCATCTGGTGGATCGATGCGTGAGATGAACCTTGAAGAGTGCCAAGCAGCGACGAATAGCGGAAGGCCTTGGGCAAGAAAGTGGGAAGACCGTCTCACCCAACGACCGCGGCATGCCAAAGCCGCCATCCGCCCGCCCCAAAATTGGACGCCCACTTAGCAATGCGGGTAGTGGCTGAAGACGCTTCTGCTGTGTGAAAGCGATCGTGCGGTGCAGTTGTGACGACAGCCTCGTGTTTCAGACGTATGGGAATGGCAAGACGGTCGCATCCGACTCAGAACGGAAGATCACTCAACCTGAGGAATAACACGAGATGATATTGAGCTGGTGTTTCCGAAACACTCGGAGCCTATCCATAGAAGGTAATTCGTCATCCTCGCTAGCCGTCCACAAGCGCGCGTACCCTTGGCTCCTTCCCTTTTAGCTTACCAGCATCGCTCGGATTCATCGTGGTTCACAGCGGCTGACTTCCGCCATCAACGTCGACGATATTCTTACGTCGATATAGACCCCATTCTCATGTCACACACACCCGGGGCCTCAAACACGTGCGGCGTCGCGGCTCGCGATGGGCTCGCGATGCTCCTGGCGCCCGAGAGATTAGGGCTGTGACTCTGCTTCGTATAGCTCCACATACCGTGGCCGATCACTCAAACAGTCAACGTGCCACATCGTCGCTTGCTAGTCTTTGCTATTTCAGTCTACATCCCGCACCGTGTCGCGAGACCCCTGCAAGCGCCCCTGCCTAACTTAGCGCTCGAACAGGGTAGCGCCTGCCCTAGACAACCCAGCCAACTTTTCACCACCGTGTGCCGTTGTTTCTCAGCGGGTCCCAGAGTTGACCTGATCTCCAGTCCAGCCGCTGCATGCAATATAATAAATCCTCTCCCAACCTATCTCTCGCTCCCTGTGCCTTCCGCCCCCGACTCGCTCCCCGTACCCATCTGCGTGAATGACAGGTCTGATTCACTAGTGCCATCCACTCTCGTCTTGCTCGACGTTTTACACTCGTTTTTACCACGCCATCAGTCCAAGGGTCCGGTTTTAAAACCCCCGCGTCGTACCCCAATTTCGCGCCTGAGACTCCTGTCGCTCGCTCGCTCACCTCTTTGTTCGGATCCATCTATCGATACCAATCTAATCAGGAACCCCCCATTCGCTACTGCCCTACCCGTCTGCACCTTCCTCTCCGACAGCTGTCACTCACAGTGTGCCTGCCTGCATCTCATCTCCGCCCCACCTGCTATTCTTACCTTGATCTCGACATCACTCCTACTCCACCGCAAACATGGGCTTCGGATCCTCCGACGGCAATGAGTTCTTCCAAAGCTGGGCCTTATGGCAGAAGATGACTTTCGTAAGGACTTCAACCAACCGCTGACTCCACCTGCTAACGCCGTACAGGTACTGGCCTGCGGAATTGTACTCACCATCTTCTTGGGCCTGCTCAAGCTATGGTACGACAAGAACAAGGTCCGTAAGTACAGCAAAGTGGACAAAGGCAAACGCGCAGCCACTCCGGAAATGCTCGAGGCGCAGCCAGTAACCCAGGTGACCGAGGAGACCAAGGATGAGATTCCATTCGGCATCCGCGCAATCCAGAGCGGTATTGAGGTCGACGGTGTCTGGATCTCGCGTACCAACACTCCCGTTGGCAGTAGCCGTGCTTCCATCGTCAGCGAAGCCCCTCCGTACGCTTCGCAGTCGCAACTCTCCCTGCCCCGGCCAGTCGCCCAAGGTTCCAGCCGCAACAGCTCGCGCGGTCCCAGTTCTTTCGACCGCGCCGTCTCCGCCGAGCCCGTCTCAACCCAGGACTCCCGATCATCTTCTCCTGCTCGTCCCCACAACCATGAGGGCCCCCGCTGCAGCAACTGCAATCACCACGTCTCCCGCAACAGCGCCCTCAACGCCCTGGAAAACCCCTACACTACCCGCAACTCTGGCGCTACTTCTCGTGAGTATCAGCATGCGCAATAGATTGAACTATGCTAACAGCCTTAGCTCCCCTCGGCCAACATGGACAGTCTGCAAGCAACTCAAGCCGCCGCACCAGTGACGAGTCCGACTACATGGCAGCGGGCCAAGACGTCCGCACCTACGAGTCCGCATACTTCAGGCCCAACCAGCCCATTGACCCCAAGACCGACCTCGAACTCCTCCGCAGCCATCGCCTCTCCCACGTCGCCGAGACTGGACAGCTCACTCCTCGAGTGCGCAAGCCAGGTAATAGCGGAGAGTGGGCCAGCGTGGCGGACAACCAAGTGTCCTCGGTCAATGGTGTTAACTATTTCATGCCTCAGAAGTCACCTTCTCCTCCGCTAGCTACTGTCGCCGACCAAGCTGAAGATGTTTCTGCCGGACCGAGTCACGATGGCAACGCAGCGAACCAGGCAAGGCAAGCGGTTCCCCTGACCGAATCATATGCGCCCAATGCTCCCTACTACCCCGACACCTACGAACCCCGTGGCCCTCACCACCAGTACAGCTACGATCAGGTACCGTACGAAGTCAACACCGAGCAGAACCAGGATCGCGATGACCACGTCCTGCGCTCCGTCAACTCTGGCTTCCAGGTCCTGAAGCCAGGCACCTTCCAGCCACCCACCCCTGAGGAGGTTGAGCTTGCCGAGCGGAGAACATCGAAGAAACTCCAGAAGAAGAGGAGGACATCCGGTGATTCGCGGAAATCAGCCTTTACCGAACAAGTCTAATTTTTCATTACGATAATGATAATTTCGCTACGGCTTCCACCTTGACCGCCTTCTCCCGCGTTCACGTCCTACCACAACCACGTGCGGGCACCAACTGCATTGATGTTTTTACAGCGTTTAATTTTGTATCATCTGGCAACATCTGGGGCTTCTTCTGGGCAGCATTCTGGCACTGGGTACTTTGCATGTACGGTTTTGGAGCATGGACAAGCCCACCTACTGTTGTTTTTCCTTAATTCACTCTCTCCGCCGCAACAGGTTGCTTGGCATACCAGGAATGCGAGCGGCGTTGTAGTAAACCATCATCATAATCGGGGCGTTATAGACACAAAATGGGCACACCTAACGATCGACACGTAGCATGAGTACCAGGGATTACGGGCTCATTGCATAGCATATAGTAGAATCACGAACTTCTTCTCGAATCCATTCCTTCTCAAAACTGGCATGGTCTGCGCAGGTCTGAGTGACTCGCTTCACCACTCTACTTACAACAGACTACGGCTATAATGGCCCAAGGCGACGAAGGATTAGAGTTCTCACCCCCTGAACGCCCGTGGCTTGAATTGACGAGGCACAGTAAGAAGCCAAGTCCTCAGTTGCCGTCCGTCGTCAGCAAAGCGCCACTCAGCTGAACAATGTGCGCTGACATCAAGAAACTAGGCAAGTAAGCCACGCCCGACGTCACATGCTGGTGATTGGACGGAATCAAACGGGGCAAAACAGACTCTGCAGCAGGCAGAGAAGAAGAAAATCAAGTCTTACTTACATGAAGGATTGTATGTATGTACGTGTATGCATAGGTCTGGAAGGATGTCTCGGTAGTAGCAGCCTGGGCTGATGTACGTGAAGCTACTGGATACGCGGGTTGTGAAGCCGCGGGAACTTAGGTAGCCGGTTAGCCTTGGGTGGTTGTTGAATACCTGCTCTACATTGCGGTGAACATAGGCCAGTTTGTGTGAACGCATGTTTACTTGTTTTCGCTTAATGTGATTTGATGGGGTTGACTGGAGGATGTGAACGGGGATAGGAGGGCGTTACGTCTCACGTTACGAGAAAGACGCGTGGTTCGGAAGAAATGTGGAGAATGAGTTTTACAGGTTTCGCTCTCCAGCTGTTCATGTTGAATGAGGGCATCGAGATACGAATCTCGCAATTTGTCGACAGAAGAGCGCAACCAGGTTCCTGGACCGGCAAAATCGGCTCCTACCTACCGTCTGCCGTGCCCCGACCCGTGTCCCTGTTTTCCTCCCTCCTTCTTTTCTCGCGTAACTGCCTTGTTGAGTGGCGTCTTTGCTCTAGTAGGTCTTGGTACATTTCCCATTTTTCTACTCCATCTTCTTTTTTTGCGAACGTGCGTTCTTCGCTTTCGGCCCGGTTCTCATCTCATCTCTTTGATGGGGGAGATGGGAGAATGAGAGAGGGGGTCGAGCGGGATGCGGAGATTGGGGAATCTTGCAGCTTGGGGAAGTAATTACCTGGATACGAGTATCGTGATAGAGCGACTGAATGGATTCGAAAAGTGGTCTCTACCCGGCCGATTTCACATGAACAGCCAAGTCACATATTCTCATGGATTACAGACTAGCGCGATGTAGATATTTTCAATACCTCGGCTTCCACATTCTAGAACGCGTTGTCCTTGTTTAACATACATGCTGTATGCAAGGCGTAAAGTCTTCGACCGGTGAGCGGGTGAGTTACCAACTGTCGCCATTTTCCAACAACACACCCATCGCCGCGCGCTACGCCGTTACTGCCTAGGTAAGGAACCCAGATACCTAAATTAGAAACGTCGAGCCGTGTGGCGTGCATACATGCTGCGGGAGGCTTTCTCACGGTCTGTCTGGCGCAATCGATAGGGCGTTGGGTTAGCGAGAAGGCGGCAGCGGGGTTGAGTCGCGCCTTCCTATCCGCTGGTCGCGCCTGCCCAATAACCTGCTTTGTGGTGCAGCGTCCAGACAAGCCTCATCGTCATTCACGACAACGGACTTTCGAGTTGTTTTTCCCCTTACGCTGCGAATTCGCCTAATCCCCTGATATCGCGAGCATGGGTACACGTGGATTACGACATGTAAGAGGCGGGGCGTTGTGATGCGCTGGCCCTTTACACAGGCGAGGCATCCAGGGGCAAGGTCGTAAGTACTGGTCCTGAGAGGTGTGATTGACGGTGACAAGTCACCGTCACTGTCGCACGGAATCGGTTTCAGATGCATTGGTGCAGGATCTGTGTGCCAATCGATGTCTTGTCTCTGTAGATGAGTTTTGGGATCTGATCGGTACGGGCTACCGCACACCGGGTCGTTGTTCCTCGAAGACTGCGGAGGATGTTCAGAACGACCTAAACGCAGCAGCGCCTTTGACCACTCGGCCACAGCAAAATATCGCACATCGAGCAGCGAATACCCTTCGACATCTTTCCGACAGTGTAACTGCCGCCTCGATTCTTCTCAGTACCCTAGACGCTCTGGCGATCGCGCCACCCTTCATGCTTGTATCAAGATGCTTCCTCAAAAGCACAAAGGTCGGTCATATTGATACAAGGCCAAGTTCATCAAACACCTCGGGCTCGACCATGAGTAAGCTTTCGACGTATGGTGCTTTCGTTTTCGCGCAAGCACCTCATATAAAGAAGAAATTGAACAGGTCTGCAGCCTACATTAGGATAAAAGCACGCAAGTTAGTTGACCTAACGTCAATGTAGGCTCCGGGGTGTCCACCTTTTTCTCCAATTGGGGTGCAAGCAATTGTGAACGACATTGAAGCCGCGAACCAAGCCGGCATCAGGCCGACTCTACTTTCCGTCGGTGCTGACGGATGGTTCTGCGATGCGAGAGCGATCGTTCTGTGGCTAGCTACTACCCCGGGGTTCGATCTGTTCTATATCTGAACTACCTGCCCAACGGGATAAGCGCCAAGTTCGTTGTGATCACCACGGAGTTTGGTGGATTCGGTATGATCCCCAGCTCATTCTCAAGGCGCTGGAGTCGGGCTTCGGCCAAGATGAGAAAGCTGATGAGCTAATCAAGGCGTGGAAGATACTGCAGGACAGTAAGGATAGCTCCTTCGGCAAGAGCTACAGCCGGAACTATATCAGCCCCAACACTTCATTCCCCATACTCGAATGAGCCTGCTACGCCAGCACTTACGTTCGTCGCCATATAGAGACAGAGCTCGCACTACTCCCGTACTTTAGGTTAGTAACGTAAGACTGCTATATACCCTTAAGATCAGATTCTCTGCGTTGCAGCGAATCATCCAGAGGTCTACCTTGCCGTTAGTCTTCGTTAGACATGGTGCCATGTACCGATGTAGGCCACAAGAAGTAACAAGATAATTGTGGAATCAAACCACCCGGAAGTCTACATTGCTGTTAATTCTTGCCTGTTCTCTTCTTTTGTACTATCGTAGGCTGCAAGGAGCAATAAGGCTGTCGTGCCAACAAATCACCCAAAAGTCTACATCGCTTTCAAATCTTGTTGACATCGTACTATACACTGCTGTGGAGCACAAGAAGTGATGCGAATGTGACAGAAGCAAGTCACCTAGAAGCCTACGTTGATGTTAGTTCGCTCTAGCCGCCTCGTTCGAGGACAGCTGCATCTCGGAATATGACGTGACGTGACGTACATGTCGATAGCAGACACGGGATATCTCTATGGTATGTCTCATTGACCACCTATTTATCACGCTCAATTGTGCAAACGCTCAGTTTGCACCTTTACCGTAGGCAGCCACACACGTCCTTCTCGCTTCTGATTGACATCATCGCAACTGCCGCTCCAATTGTTTCCAATACCCACGATATCATACGCAAGCGCGTAAATATGGCCTCCACGGACACCAAGAAACGCAAGCGCAAACCGTACAAGAGCAAGGCACTGATGATGGAACACCTGGGCTTCGGGCAAGACCGGAGCAAGCGTTCGACGACTGGCGCGCAAGCGACCCAGTGAAGCCCCATTGGGAAAGATTCAGTAAACACTTCTTGGACTCGCCTTTCTTCAAATTCGACAAAAAGGTTGGAGAGTTCAAGCGTGTGTACACTCAAATCATCAACGGCGAGAAGGGCGGCACGATGGCATTCTCCACCCGCACCAACCGTCAATACACTACCGATATGGACTGACACGCGTGGCTCTTGTATTGGCTTGTCAAAGACAACACGTACAGTAGGGATGGCGTCTTCTATGTAACGGGGCTTGACAGATTGGATACATACCGAAGCATGTGGGATTTCATCGCTTTCGAGAAGCGACAGCACTGTCAAGTCGTTCAACAGCCATGAAGACGCTGTCTCATTGCTGAAGAGTTTTCCTCTCTTGTTAGCTCAATCAAACTTGGACATCTGGGGAAAGGACGACGAGCCTCCAGACGAAGAAGACGAGGATGGAAATCTTCTCGTGGCTATATGTGTACATGTAGCTTACGATGCTATCCGATAGTAAATGCAATACAGTGCAATACATTAATGATGTGGATATTTCTTTTGGCTCATACTGGAAGCTGAATTCAGTAGCTTGCTCATATACCTGCAATCAAGTCCGCCAGCTGATTTCACGTTCGAATGCGATGCTCCAGATATAAGTTTCACCATTAGATCGTCTATCCGTAGTAGATAGGTGAACCCAATCCATGAGTAGATCTAACAAACCAGTAAAGTAACACGGTATAATACACAACAAGAAATCTAGTCCTAAACTCTTCCATCTAACAATTAAGCATCCCCACGTCGCACACAACCTCAAAAGTCCAAAAGACTTTTCCCCGGAACAACGACCGCAGTATTCGGAACCTCCAGATCCTTAGTTGGCTCAGCCTTCGGTACAGCAAACCCATACTCCGCCTCCCAATCGTCTTCATAATCGCTCTCATCCTCGGAATCCCAGTCACTCTCCTCGCTGTTATCCTCATAATCGCGCTCACTCCAGCCATCGCTATCATCATCCGCCTCTTCCTCCTCATCTTCATCCACCCAATCCGCGTCGTCCTGGTCATCGCCATCGTTCTCAAAGTCGCGTGTGGAAACCTTGACCTTACTGATGACTGGTATATCCAGAAACCTGTGAACGCTCAAGTCCTCTAGCTCTCCAGTGAGCAGCTCTGTGCCAGCTGTGTAGCCTAATCCGCCTTTCTTGTCTATCTCTTTGCGCTCGAAATCGAGTTGCACAATGGCCGGTTCGCCCCAGTTGTTTGTGTGGTTGAAGCGCAGTACCTGCAATGTATCCCAAAGTGATATTGGCTTTGAGGTGAGAAGCTGCTGGATGGCGTTGGCGTGGCTTCGTTTGCTGTGATGCACGTATAGGGCCTCCAATCCGCTCAGCGCTGTGAGCATGGCCTCCATACGTTTGCCGTAGTTGTCGTCGATCGTGCCTTCGCTCATCTTCAGGTATTTGACGGTCGACGCGTAGGTGGGATTCGAGGTGACGGTGCGTAGGAACAGATCCCAACGCGTGTTGGCGATTGTTAAGCTGATGTTCTTCGCGATATGGACGGAGGAAATGCGATTGAGTGAGTGCGCCGTCAAGGAGAGGTTGATGATATGGCGGTAGAGTGTTGACTGTTGGCCTTCTTCAACGTCATTGACACTGGGCCGATCGGGCGCAAGGTATACGGATATTAGATGGAGGACTGGGTCGGGGAGGGACGATAACGTAACGAGCGACATGTTTGCGGTAAGAGATGAGGCTGCGAGGTGTTTGCGACAAATTCGCAGATGAGGTGTTGGATTGTGAGGAAAAAGAGGCGAGGTGGTGGGTATATATTGGAGAGAGACGCGTCTCGATGATGTAGACGCGCCGAAATGGCGCTAAGTTTGAGATGGTGTGGCGCGTGCACCCCCTAGACAGAAGAACGCGAAATGGCGTGGTACTCTTCCCGGATATAGGCGAAGTGCCGGTGATGGCAGCAGCAGCAAAAGTCGATACTGGGAATGCCCTCGCGGCAAATCAAATCCTATTGCATTGCCAACATGTTGACCCAAACGCCGCGCTATGCATATTGAAAATCAATCACGTCCTACCCTTGCTCATAACTTGACTTTCTTCACGGGCTTTTGTTCCGCTGTCGCGTCGTCCTTCTTCCGCTTGAAGATGCTCTGGCTCTTCATCTGACCAAGTCCGGCCTTGTTCGCTGGTGCAGCCTTTGCTTTCAAACCGAAACTGAGCTTGACAGGCGCTGCTTCTGCCTTCCCCTCCGTGGGATCTGTCTTCTCCTCTCCTTGTGTTTGTTCGTTAGTCGGCGATTCGACCTTCTTCTCCTCCGTTGGGGACGCTCCTTCGGCTGGTGGAGTAACCTGCTGTTGTACTGCTGCTTGTGCCGCCGCTCGTTTTGCCTCGATAGCCTTCTTAGCCTCGGCTTCTTCCTGTGCACGCTTCGCCATCTTCTTCAGCATCTTGTCTTCGCCCGCACCGCTTCGTGCCTCAGCAGCTTCCATCTCTGCGATCTCGTTGCGCCTGTTCAAGGCCGCAACGGAAGTATCTCTCCAAGCGATCATCAATCCGTCCTTCTCATCTTCCTTGACATGACAGATGCCCTCACGTCCCAGGTGTTTGGCAAACTCGGTGAGCGAACTCCACTTAGTAGCGTTCATGTGGACGTGTTCCTTGTCTCGGATATACTCGTTGTAGAACTTGTTGACACCGATCCATTTCTCGTTGTGTGCTGTACGCAGAAGATTGACGAAATCCCTTTGGAACTCGTTGCTGAAGCCTTGAATGTACTTCTTAGGATCTTCGCCGACAACTTGCAAGTTTCGGACATGGCCCTCGCTCTGGACGTGGCATTTGAAGCCGTTGGCGTCGCGACATTGCTTCTGGCACGGCTCACACCACCAGCGCAAGCGCTGCAAGCCCTTTGACTTCATTTTGTTGGCCACCCATTTTGTACTGCCCGCTTCAGCCTTGCCCATGGTTGTGGTTGTGGTTGTGGCGGTGTCGACGGTTGGTTGGTGTAGAGGGTAATGCGGTTACGAGGACGGTCGTCGCGTATACGGTGTGAAATCACAGCGGATCTCGAGGATAGTCCCGTGTAGTCGTGTGGGATTCGTATAGGTAGCCGCGATGCGTGGGGCGGAAGGTCGAATGGTGATTGAAGATTGGCGTGAATTCGCAAGACTCGTAGGGCTGCTCAAGTGGCTGACTAAAGAGATCGCCACCCGCGGCTACGCTAACGCTAGGTAGAATTGGGTCCACTGCGCACGTAGGTAACTGCGTCTCGTGTGCGCACACGATACTTCGTATTTGAAAAGTTGATAGTAGGCTGTTAACAACGTCTCTAAAGGCTGGTATGGTAGGAGTACCGTCGAAGTTACCAATATTGGGGGTCCATCCAATCTCACCACGAGCACTATCTGAACGTACAGTGAAGAACCCCTTGGGACGTCTATTACCTAGGTAGTATACTAAACGGATCACGTAGTGTAGACACTTCACTTCACACCTTTCTAGCCCTTTAATGCACTTTACACAAGAACAGAACTAAACAGGTTTGCAGACTACATCGATGTGAAAACATGCGAAGTAGGTAAGCTAACGTCAATGTAGCCTCTAGGGTGTTCAGTGTTTTCCTAGGTTGACGTGGATGGATGAAGGTGAGTGCGCGGGTATCTGTTCGCTTCGGTAGGGACCTAGGTAATTGTATCACTCACACGTTACAAGGCGCCGCGCCCAACTCAGACAGTAGCTATAGTCTATCCTCCTGATAGACTCATAGCCACGACTAGCTGCAATGGCGCGAGGCCCCTCCACCAGTGCCTTTGAACAGCGAAATCGCGCCGGTCGCAAGCCGTATGAAGACAGAGGCAAGATCATCGCCTCTCTCGGATACTCCTACACTGACGCCGCTTTTGACAAGTGGCGAGACTCATCGCTCGTCAAACCGTGGTGGGAGGTCTTCGTCAGCAAGTTTCTGAAGGCCGATCTCTACAAGCCTGGTAATAGCGTTCCCACCTTCGACCATCTCTATGCACGCATCCGGGACAAAGAGTGGCGCGGCCGCATAGGATCCCTTGGGCAGACGCATTTTCCGAGGTACCACAACGAGACGGACTGGCATTCGTGGTTGTTACACAGACTTGTCGTGGAGAACACTGGCGACCGCGAGGGGTGTTTCTACTATTGGGGAAGAGAAGACGTGGAAACCGTATTCCGAACAGCTTACCACTACATCCTGTTTGCGAAATGGGAGCGCGCAACAGCACTCACGAGATCGAAATCCACGAGATCACCAAAGACGAACCCGAAGGCGATCACTGCACGTAATCCGGCGCCTTCATCAGATGACTCGGATGCTGGAGAGTGCGAACCGACACTAGGGCTTGCGTACGTGCGGTGGACTGAAGGCCGACCTTTGGGCGCGCGTTTAGCGATTGAGATCGAATCGTTTCGTAGCTATAGCTTGGAGGGCTTCCTGGAAGAGATCAACCAGCGTTTTGGGCTCAGTCACCGCAAACAGCGTTGTAAGGCGCTGGTAGCTGAGGACGACCAGGCATGCCCGGCAAAGTATGAGGTGGTAGTCTTCACGTTGGAGACTGAGGATATCGAGGTTCCGGAGGAGATATTCAGCGATGATGACAGAGTATTCCGATAGGATGATTTCATATTGGGCGAGGTATTGCCTCCGTGGAGGAGAGGGGTTACTAGACCAGGAGAAAAGCGCAGCTTATACTGAGCAACAGAACGAACATGAGCTCTGGAGTATACATTTGAATGAGAACCTAAGTTTGTAAACTCCCAAGGTCAAGTAGACTTCTGGGTCAAAAGGTAGGTGTCCGCCCTCTTCCTCGAGTAGATTATATCCATGTTAAAACAACACATACTTGAACTTCTCGAGCTTTAGCACACGAAGTTTTTGTACCAACGACCCCCTAAAGCAGAACCATCCCCTTGCATACCCGTCACGGCCCGCAGTCTTGGCTACAATCAACACTCTTCATCTCTTTCCCAACATGGCAGCAAAACAGATCTAGAACATAGGAGGAGCGGGATGTTCCAATACAACGACCAAATATCGTATGAGGTTTGCTTCCGCGGAGGCAGGGGTAGTGCTAGATCAGGGAGAAAAGTGCGAACCTCGGAAGAAGAGTGCGAAGGAGTGCGACAAAAAGTGCGACGAAGTGCGACTGTGTTCTACGGTGAGACAATCAGAAGTTACCTCTTTGGGGGCACTGGGGATGGGAAACTGAGAATTCGGTACTGATGATGATGGATGATATGGCGAACCGAGTTTTGCATGGAGGAAACGGGGCTCTGACACAGAGATGTACGCGAGACACCCCGAACAGGGTAATGCATAGTGCATATCAGAGAGGGCCCGCTATGGAAGCCGTTTGAACCGGGAGTCGCAGGTCGTAGCGTGCAGAGACACAGTACAGGAAGGCGGGAAGAGCAGTTCTGGACGGAAGGAGAAGGGTCAAGCCGCATACGCATATGCAGACATTACCGATGAACCATCAATCCTTTCTCGACCAAGAAAGAAGAAAAGAAAGCAGATACTTTACCTTTGCCTCTCCCATCCTCGACAAATCTCTTCACACAAACCCACACGTCTCACGCCCATTCGCCCCCCAAACCCCTCTCTCCATCCACCCATCACCTTAACTCACCGAAGGATTCACTTAATGCCCCCGAGAAGCACCGCAATTGACCGACTAGAATCGACACTTTTTGGCCTTTCCTTCCCCATGCAGGCAGCCTTATAGCAGATTTGACCGAAAAGGGTGGCAGGTGGAGACCGTGGAGGTGAAGTGGCAACAAAGGGAACGATTGTGGCGAAGACGCCAAGCCAACGTTGAAACCAAGGGAGCGATCCGAGAGGAGGATAGGGTAGGGTGTTCGGGTAAGAGCAGACGCCCCACTTTGCTGCGAAAATTATGGGAATGCCGATGCCTTGCCGAGCATGGCCGTGTTCCCCGGTCCAAACAAAAGGCGGCACAGACGCGGGTTTTTGTGGGAATAAAGCGGAAATGGCAAATGGTCAAGGGGCATCAGTGCGTCTTGGTGAGAATAATAAGTCCGAAGAAGAGCGACCGGAATCCATGGTTTTTGCGTTTTGTTGCCTCTTGGAGTAACAGATGGGGCCGTTATGACGTTGTTCTCGGTGCGCCTGGTGTTGCGGATGGGTTATGCTTGTACCCGGTGGTGTGGTTTTGCGTGTGGATAAGACTATTACCGTCGTGAACGGCCCTTTCACGCTCGCACGTCGGATTACGCGAGTATGTGTAAGCAGTGCCTTCCTCCGATCTCTCACAGATGCTTCAGATCGCACCCATTGTCCACGATCCAGAGATCGCCGATGTCGCCGGCTGGAATCCACGCATAAGAGCGAGGTTGCCTAACGCAGACGGACCGGATGGGTGTACCAAGGTTGGTGCATTTGACCGAACCGCTGTATGAAAAGAGACATACGCCGAGTAGGCTTACAAAATCCTGATTCTGCCGCAATCAACGGTGGAATGGAAGTTGCTGCATTGGGTAAGTAGATATTCTTGCAATCGAGATTTGAGGATCGAGATTTTGAATAGTGATCAAGTGACGGAGGGACAGAAGAGAAGATGCAGATTGGGACGGTGCAATGTGGGGACCATGAGATGTACATTTTGTAGATCATCTATGGGAGGCAGTCTGGCATTCAATTGCCCTTCTGCATATGTTGGAAGTATACCACCGTTGGGTTATGCCAGGCTCTGAGAGAGCAAGGCAACTTCAAGCATACCGTTCTGCGAGCACGAACACACAGCGTGGGTGCTGAACTGTTTCCAGGGCAAGTCAGGCGAGAATCGGCGCGGAGTGACCTATCTCTCGTGTTTGACGATGTTATGTGTGGTGTTGCGCGGGTGACGAGTCAACCACATGTGCACCCACTGCACATTATCTCCTGTCTCTTCAATCCACCCTCCGCCTAACACTCCTGTCACCATCAGCACCCATGCCCCCAACAACATCCTGCACCAGCTCCCTCAACTGCGCCTGCACCTCTTCAGAATCATAGTCTTCCCGCGCCGCGAGCTCCTCAATGCGCCTCCGTATCTCAGGATCCGGCGCATCGACAGCGTCTTCTTCCATGGTGCCAACATTCACCTTAACACCATCGGGCAGCGGGGGCGGTGGGTGAACACCCTCAGTCTCTATGACGCCCGGTGCAGCAGGTTCATCGCCGGTGCGTAGACTCCTGAGGTACTGGTACACTTCGTGTGTCTCGCCCTCCTCTTCGCCAATCTTGTCCTCTGCTGTCTGGCCCTCTTGGTTCTGTATCTTTGTGTCGGCGCCTAGTTCCTCAACAAGGCACTTCGCTACTTCGGTCTTTTCGGTCGCGAAGAGGGGAGTCTCGCCGTCTTCGTCGGTGATGTTGACGTCGGCATTGTATTTTTGGACCAGGTCGCGCAGCACGGCGAGTTGGTTGTACGAGGCTGCGGCGTGGACTAGCGAGTAGCCGTGTGCATCGCGGGCAGAGGCCAGGTGTGGGTGCTGCTCGAGCGAGGAGAGGATGGACTGCGGGCGCGTGTCGATGAGGTTGAGGAGGAGATCGATGGTTGGTGCTGGAAGCGCCATGGTGGGCTGCGCGTGAGGCTGGTCGGAAGTGCCGGGCGTCTGTGTCGGAATGCTCGGTATTCTGGGCGTGTTGGGCGATCGCGAGGGCTGCGCATTCGAGTACGCGCAATTCTGGCTGCAAATCTAAAAATGACGTGGTGGGCGGAGATGCGGAGACTTCCCTGTGGCGCTCCCCATCGCGCGGCTAGCTGCCATCCCGGCCCCCAGATCGACTAACATCTTGACTTTCATCATCGTGCATCTGCGTAATACATGCCAAACTCTATCTAATTACCACCTCCGCACATCTTTCATGTTTATGTGAACATGTAGACGGACCGCGCGGATGAACAGCTGGTGCAAGCCTCGGACACCGAAGTCAGGCCGGCGCAATAAGGAAATGTCACTGTATGGGGCGCTCTGGGCGCCAGCTGAGACATCCGGACGATCAAGACCAACGCCCAGCGCCCATCACACACAGCCTCAAACCGTCAGCCTGGGCCTTGGCCATGCTCGCGTGCCCCTTCACCCTTTTGCCCTCCGCTGCCGTGCCTGCCTCGTAATCTTTACACGTCCTAGTTGTTCTTTCTTCTTCTATTTGGTAGGCGCCATACACGTCAACACCGACCGCAGCATACCGTATACCGTATCTTTGTAATACCGTCGCACAGCGTCACCCAACGCTAGACTGTCGCCTTTGTCTTGGCCTCCTCTAGCCGCCTTAATGCGCTTGTCCCTTTGATCTATTGTCTGGACTTGACTTGCATTCTTCTCTTCTCTGTCTGTCGTCATTAGACACCCACTCTCGCAAACATGAGGACCATCAAGGGCGTCGGCGTGCCGTCGGTTCGCCTCGTCCTCTCCTACGTCTTCGACTGGATCGTCATCATCGCCATTGCAGCCATCGCCGGCGGCTGGGAATATGTCGAGCCTTTCCGACGACCCTTCTCGCCCGTCGACCTCTCGATATCGTACCCGTACCAGACCAGCGAAATGATACCGACATGGCTCCTCGTCGTAGTCTCACTCATTGCGCCCGCCGCCATCGTCATGATCGTGTGTCTTGTCTGGGTCCCTGGACCAACCGCCGAACGCGGCACACCCAAGTCGCTCATTTGGAGGAGGAAGCTTTGGGAGTGGAATACCGGTTGGATGGGTCTTGCGCTCTCGCTCGCGACGGCATTCCTCATCACACAGGGCATGAAGAACCTCTTCGGAAAGCCGCGACCTGATCTTCTGTCAAGATGTGACCCAGACCTGAGACGCATCCGGGACTTCGCTGTCAACCCTGTTGTTGATGAGGAATTCAATCCAGCTTGGGTACTCGTCACCTCAGGAATCTGCCGGAACACCGACAACGACATTCTCAAAGACGGCTTCAAGTCGTTCCCCAGTGGTCATTCCAGCTGTAAGCACACCCTCCAATCTCTACAAACACCCCGCTAACCCACTTCTTTTAGTTTCCTGGGCCGGCCTCCTCTACTTGACCCTCTTCCTCGCCTCCAAATTCTCCGTCGCAATCCCCTTCCTCCCCCATCGCCCCTTCTCCACAAACCCCGCCCACACCTCCGCCATCTCCCCTTCCAACCTCAAGAAACAAGCCACCCTCCCCATCCACAAACAAGACTCGTCTCTCTCATCCCCAACCTCCTACAACGACGACGCAGTAGTACCCATCCGCTACCAAAACGCCGCTCCACCCGTTTACACCCTAGTCCTCATCTTGGTCCCCATCTGCGCCGCCATCTACATAACAAGTACCCGCTTTACCGATTTTCGCCATTTCGGTTTTGATATGTTGTTTGGTACGCTGATTGGCGTGACGTGTGCGTGGTTTTCGTTCCGATGGTATCATCTGCCCATTACACGGGGTGCGGGTTGGGCCTGGGGACCTAGGAGCTACGATCGCGCCTGGGGCATCGGTGTTGGCAGGGGTAGCTACGTTGGCACAGAGGGCTGGAGTAGGAATGGAGGCAGTGAGACTGCGCTCAGGAGACGCGCGGATGCCCAGGGTACTGCGAACGGGCACAGTGTGGATGAGAGTGAGTTGGGTGTGCTGAATCGTAATGGCGCGCCGCATGCTGGGAACCCGCCGAGTTCTATGCACTCGAGAGTTGGTACTGCGCAGGAGGTTTGATCTTTCTTTCTTTTAATACCACGTAATGGATTGGGAAGCATGGCGTTTGGTGGATTGCGTTTCTTGGACAGATAAGGAAAGAGGTGGTTATCAGAGGTGTTGTATACCAGGTTGGCTACTTTGCACATATTAGAGTGCACACTCAAAGAATTGAGAAATTTAATTCATTGCTCTAGAGAATGTTATAGTGATGAACTGGCTGTTGACTATATGGTATTTTACCCGAACTGAAAGGGAGAACTGTGCCGCCACGTGCTTGAGTTGACAGCCTGTGTGGATCGAATTGCAAATGAGATGGAATCGAATGAATAGACAACCAATGAAACCGGAAGTAAGAACCGAGACGCGAGCTGATTGCACGAAATACTGTACCTACCAGTAGGAGATGAAAGTAAAGGTCGCTTGGGGTGTTGTCGCTTTGGGCTATCATGTCATGTCAAATCAACTGTACTTTTGTATGCTGCTACGTATACCTCTCCACCTATCGGCAGTTGAATACCCTCTGCTCCACGGTCTTGTTGAAAAGACGAGCTGCCTCACCTTCTTCTCCTCTGCTATCCATGCGTGTATGGACGGAGACAGAATGCGTTCACATATGTCCCGGCGAAGCCATGCGGAGAGCACATTCGTCGCACACCATCCTGTTGTATCGGGTCGGCCACTGTAGAACCTCATCATCTACAAGCCCTTCTTTCCCTTGGCCCTTTCTTCCTCGCGCTTCTGGTAGATCATACCCGTGAATGGGTCCTCCCACCTGCACGCAATCGAGTATGCAGTGTGGACGATTGCGGTAAGGAAGATACCGGCTGGCTTTCCGTACCAGATAGCTGTGGCCAAGAAGGACATGGCTGAGCCGTGGTACATGGGCGAGCTGGAGACGTTGAAGGGGAATGTTGTCACAGGCTCGTCCATGAGGATGCCAAAGTAGTCTCCGAGGTAGGTTCCGGTGACACCGAGGGCCCACATGGAGGTCAGAACGAGGGTATTTCCCATGGCGAAGAGGGGGATCGCGGAGTACTTGATGGCGGGGGCTAGGAGGGTTGGGTGCGTGGGTTGCTCAGCGAGAGCTTCATTGTAACTGTGAACAAGCAGTCAGTATATCGACTCGCTTGGGCAAAGGTCCATGTCTGGAGACGGTGGTAGCCTTGTACGTACAGATAGTCTCGGAAGATACCCAGCGAGAAGATGGTCACGGCGAGCGCATAGCATCCAAGGCGGGGGTTACCACCAAAGAGCTTCGTGATAACTTTGTTGTGGTATTCTGAATACTGTTAGCCTTCCTCGGTTCCGTCTTCTGCTCTACGACACCCAGCAGCCTCCCGAGGCTCGGCTATAGCCGTAAAAAGCAACGATGGAGTTATGTACCTTGCTGCGCAGCGATGCTGAAACTTGGTTAGTGTCTGTGAGGGAGAATGGTCGATTGTACTTACTTCCAGAACGTAGGGTTGAACACGATGCTCGCGGCAGACACTGCCACATGTTAGCTGTCGCATCCGCGGCTGCGGGGATCTGGATGTTGACACTTACCCCACAAGCTGGGCTTGCTGAAGTCAATGTACGAAGTCATGGTGGTGAGAAGGGTTCGGAAGGCTACAAATCATCAAACTGCGATAGCAGCAAATGTAGAAAGAGGGTGAGATCCAACATGCGAAAGCTGTGGGGGGATGCCTAGGTGTTGACAGCTTGCCCGGCAGATGAACATGTGGAGCTATGACGTCTCGCTAATCCGCATGTTCAGCAATCGCGGAAAGAGCGCCTCACGCATTATCGGCTAACGGCAATGTGTTCGTGTATGATTGTATTGTTTTAGTTTTTATTGATGACTCAGTTCTGATCTCTATGATGCGTTCGTGTTCTGCAGCCTTTACTGCGGGGTATACCATGTCTCTTAATGATGAGAAATTCAAAGAACGCCCTAATTAACAGTGTATTTCCGACCAGGTTCAATACGTCCAGCAGGCTCGCTGTTATCCATCACAGCTAAGATTCTTCTAAATCCTACACCATGGCGTTGTGACCAACAATCTCCGACGAACTCAACGTCTACAAACCGTTGTCGGCGCACGTGAAAGGTCCACCAAAACCATCGGCCTTGTAGCCGTCAATAATAGACTGGACAGTTGCGTATGTGCCCGCAGTCAGGAACAACAGGCCGATGAGGCAAAGTGCGACATTGAAGAAGAACCCGGCATATCCCTTCCAACCGCGGACCTTCCAGAAGTTTGGTCCGTGAGCCTCTCTGCGAAGACGGAAATACGCTACGCCCCAGAAGATGAATCCGAAGAACGAGTCGAACAGCGAGCTCATAAGCGAGAGCAGGTCGGAGAAGAACGGAATGACCTCGGCGATGATGAAGGCGAAAACCCAGAGCACAGCGAGGATTGCGATCCACGTGAGCCATCCGGCCATGGTGTGACCAGTCCTGTGTCGGGACTGAGAACCGTAGATGCGGAACAAGACAAAGCGGGCTGTTACGGAAGCATACAAAACACCGAGGAAGATAATTGTGGGTACCATGAAGGTAAAGGATACCTTCTTGTAGACCTCGTTGGAGATGGAACCGAAGGCCGGGGAAGTCATGTAGTTGGTACCAGTGTAACCGTATACAACACCTCCGACGAGACTGAAGACGAGAACCTCGCAGATGGTGACGGCCCAGAGCGCCTTGGGGAAGTCCTTGGGTTCCTTCATCTCGGCGATGAAACTAGGGAGGGTAATTTGACCAATGAAGGTATAACTAATGTTCATGAAAGCACTCATGCCCATAACGAAAGTGGTTCCAGCTGGGGGTATAGCGTAGACCTTGAGAGGATCAGCGGGGTCATAGCCTGCGGGTTTTCCGTCAACACCGGAGAATGCTGCCGCGAGGATGACGGAGATGAAAGTGAATCCTGCGGAGGCAGTCGCCAGCGTAGCGAGGGTGCTGAAAGTTCGCGGAAGCGAAGCCGCAAACGAAATAATGGCAGTGATCGCAGCGAAGGCGATAGTGCAGGTGCCGTGTCCAGTGATAGTGTTCCACCATTTGGCTCCGACAAGGCAGTGTAGACCCATGATGAAAACATCTAGGGAAAAGTCAGTACTGGTTGCTGCATGTTGACAGGGGTGGTCGCTTACTGTTCAGGACAAACATGACTGCTGTGGCGTAAAAGGCCCATTTCTTGTTCCAGAAGAGCATCTGACCAATGTCACAGACGTCGCGAATCTGGGGGTGGCGCATGCAGAATTCCCTAGATTGTGTAAGTATGGCGTTTGCGGATGGGATGTTGAGTGCGCGTACCAGGTGGTCAGGGACGTGTACAGGACGAGACCGGCAATGACGAAAGTCAAGATCAAGCCAGGAACGAGACCGAGGATCGAGTAGGACCAGGGGAAAGACATGATAGCCAGGCAAATGTACTCGGAGAACAACAGAGCCGCGGTCTTTGGCCAGCTGCAAGTACGGTACTTGATGGCGTTGTTGGCTTCCAGTTCGATCTGCCTGCCGATGGTGATGCTAGCGTCAGAGTCGGCGTCGGTGGATGTAGGTAGAATTCCTCCTTGGGCTTCGGCGTCGTAACCCTTCTCTTTCTCGAAGGCGACTTTTTCATTACTGCTTTGGCTGTTGTTGTCGGCGGGCGAGGCCTTGCCGCCGAAGAGAGACTTCAACGCCATTTTACGCAACGGATACACCTCTTGTAAGGAGTGTAGTAGGAAGAACGACGGTTGGTCGCTTCTGGGAGCATTAATTGCGTGTTCAAAATCCGGGCAGGGGAGTGTCGGAGTGGGTTGGGCAAACGATGGAGAGGCGGCAGGAAGATCGTTAAATATGCGCGGGGGCAAGGTGATAGCGGGTGCAGGGAGTTGAGCAGTGGAGGAGCGTAAGCTAGGGTGCTGGGATGGCTATTCCAAAACTTGCGGGGGCAGAGGAGAGTTCGGTGAAGGCGAACAGGGAAGGCGCAAGAGTGGGGACTGCTTTTGCCTGGTGGCGCCTACCGAGTTTGAGCGCGCCTATGAAGACTCGCACAAACACCAGCCGTTCGCCGCGCTATGACCGCTGCACTGTCGTCTTTTCCCGCCCTCAAGCTATGAAATCTCAGTGAAATCCTCTGCCCTGGCGCCGCGAGTGCCGCTTCGTGTGCTTTAATCGCATTAGTCGATTAGTACCGGGCGAGCGTGACGTCCGACGCATCGCTACCGCTTCAACGGCACAGATCTGCCATTTCACTGTCGCGCACGTGGAGAGTCTGGCCATGCACCAGGTCGTTTGTCGAAGACTCATTACGTCAATCGTCAAATCCTCGAGATAGCCAGACCGGTGGCGCTGCTGCGATGCCGCATTCCTGCGTATCTGTCACACCCTCTTCATATCGGCACACCGTTGTACTGGCTCAAAAGTCAGGTTCCCAGGCTTGACATCACTGTGGCGCCCGCTAAGCTCGATTGCTAAGCTCAATCCCACCACCGGTAAGCCTGGCTTGGCTTGCTTAGCTTACGCCATAACGCGGGCGAAATACCACCTCCAAGCCTCGCCAATGCACAGCACCCAGCATCTGATCCTTCCGATTTTGCTTATCTCGACTGGCCACACAAACGCCGTGTCGCGTGCAAATTATGGACTCCCCAGGAAGTTCTATCCGTCTAATCGGATTTAACTCAATATCGCAAAGGAAACGGCAAGAACCACAGTGTCTGCCACGTTGTAGGGGTTATTGTCCTGCAGGGTACGGATCCGCTATCTAGACAGCCGTGGACGCTCCCGACTATCGTACTCCGAAACAACGCCCTGCAGCATCGTACATCTTGACGCTGTATTTGCCAGACGGTTGGCCTTACGACCAAGTAGCGAAAGCGAAAGCGCACGCAAGATTGCGTGATCGTCTATATTGTTGTCCTGGGCGCTGCATGGCTTATGCGCATTGCTGATCTCGACTTGGCAGTTGTAGAGGGACCCTGTCTCGTGCGCGTTCACAGTCACGTACACTACGGGTATAGACCGGAAGGCTGCGCTCGGGTGAGATAGGGAAGCGACGTGATAGAGACCCCAGATTCTGTGAAGCTTTGAAAATTGATCCGTGTATTACTTCCATAAGAGGTGCTCGAGTCCACATAGCAAACGAATACCCAATCGACAAGCCAGCGACAGCTCGCTCCACGGAGTGCGAGCAACCAACTCTGTCTATTCACAAGACGGTCTCCTCCGCAGTCGCTCGTTCTTTCAGAAGCTCCTACTACGGGACACAGACCCAACGACAAACCCGAGAACGCTTGCGTCGCATCGTCCAAGGACGGAAAGATAGCTCACAGATTCTTGCAACACAACTCCTCCGCATCGCATCGACCCGTCAAAAACTAATATCTGCCCCGAAGTAACCCAAGCGCTTAATCGAAGAACCGTTGACGGTTCATTCCGTAGTACCCTATTAGCCAGGCGATGATGACGCGTTGCGCCGTTGAAACGCCACTGGCACGTGGTTCTTGAGATAGTCGTTGGAGCCGTCCAAGCGTAGTCGTGGGTAGGGCATGGGCTAGATACACGGAGAAAAGGGCTGTCGTGTCTAGAGTACGAGTAGCCACCACGCGGTCTCAGACTAAATAAACAGGGCGTCGCGCAAAAACGAACATGGTTTCCGAGTGCTTCCCATAGGCAGTTGTTGGTGTACAGCGGCTTGATATCCGTCTTGTTCAATATGTTCTAGCGGATACCTTGTATCACTTGTACCATCTCTCGCATGATTTACTACACCCCAGAAACTAGACGCCCGCTAATACGCCACAAAAGACCACTCTTTCCATTCCCACATCCACACGCACATCTACAATTCCCTCAGATCAAACTATCTCCTCCACTACCCCAGTTCATCTGTTGCTGGTTCTGCTGCTGCTGCTGCTGCTGCTCTTGTTGTTGTTGTTGTTGTTGTTGCTGACTCTGCGTCTGGGCCCTCAGACTCGCCATACTATTCATCCCCATACCCATCCCACCCCCCGAACTACTTGCCGTCCGACTCCCCATCGGCGGCGGCGCAATACTGAAAGACCCCGTACCCGCTGGCTTAGCCGGCGGAGGCGCGATGCTAAACGAAGAATAAGGAGATTGCGTGCGTGACTGTGAGGGCGGTGGGGCTATAGAAGGAAAACTCGATAGCGAATTCGTTGTGTTTGCGTTGTTGCCCCAGGTATTTGAGGATGACATTGTGGTGCTGCCGCTTGCTTTGCTCCAGTCGATGCCTCCGCTCTGTGTGGGGTTTGTGTAGGAGGGCGTTGTAGCTGTAGGGGATACCATGTTGTTCATGCTCATGGCCGGTCGGATTGCCTGTTGTTGAGTGAAAGATGAGCTACCGATGCCTGGGTTTGCCGCGCTAAGAGCCGGGAACGAGGAGTTGAGCGTGTTCAATGTGTTGTCTGGAGTGATGGCCCTGCCGTGTGGTTTCGAGGCACCGAGATTGGTGTTTGGTGGTGGGGAGACGGGAGGCGTGGACCACGAGAAGGTTGGGGCTGGAGATGCGTTGTTGGATCTGGTTCGGTTGGTGGATGGGCGCGAGGGGAGGATGGTGGACGATGCAGCTGATGCGGAGGCGTTCGCCCATGGGTCTCCACCTAGCATGTCTGTACCACCCGATGGCCCTTGCTGTCCTCCACGAACAAGTGCTTCGAAATCCGTGTCCCCGTTCCCGTTGCTAGTATCGAAACCGTTGGTCGCTGATGGGCCGCCAAAGGACATGAACTCGTTGCGTGTAGTTGCTGTGGACCCGTTTGCGCCGAGCTCTTGCAGTTTGCGCGTCTGTTCGTTTTCGACGCGAGCGGACGTCGTCTTGATGAGGTTCATATACGCTTGGAACTGCTGCAAATTGAGCAGCGGTCCTAAACTGAATGACCACAAGATGGGGAGTACATCCATAGCGAGGAAGTCACTGTCAACTTGGTGGCTGATAGCCTTGAAGACGTCGAGTGCTGCCATCTGTTGATGTGTTAGCGTGTTGTTCACGACTGACGTGTTTCTGATGGCATACCATAACGGCAGGCTCCTTCGTCTTGATGGCACGTAGTAGCGGCACAATCTTCTCCTGGATAGTGTACTTGTCGAGAATCGAAACGTTGGAGCTTTTGGCCTTGGGTGCTGCTACCACTCCAGTGAGGCCATCACCTTGAAAGTCGTCCTGCTGATCATTTCCTCCACCACAGAGTGTCTTGAAAGCCTCTAGCCCGCGTATCTTGATACCCATACTGCTGGTCTTTGCAAAGATGCTGGCAATCACAGGGAACAGCTCGTTCTTGACAGTTGAAAAGTCTAGTATCGGCAAAACGATAGGCAGCGTGCGCAGAGCTGCGTCGACTAGCGAATGAGTAGGCGATTCGAGCGCATGGTTAATGATTGGAAGAATATCGTCTTTGAATTCTTTGCCGCTCGAGTTATCAGCAGCGATCTGCATGTTCTCAAGAAGCACCATGAGGCCAGCTTCTTTCAGGCTATCCCTCTCCTGAGCTGGGGCTTTCGAGTTGGCAGCCGGGCCACTCAGGAATGTCTCTCGCAGCTTGGGTATCACCTTCTCGGTAAATGCTCGCTTGCCAGATGGAAGCATAGTGATGATCTTGAAGACGTTTTGCAGTATCAGAGTGAGAAGCTCCCGATCCTTCATCTCCTCAAGTAGAGCAGGTAGTATCTTCTTGTCAAGTACCGACTTGGGGAACTGGTTCAGGATACGCGGCAGACCACGCATGAACTGTGACTTCTCATTGGGTGTCTTCCCAGGGAGTCCGTCAAGGAAGCGTATTGTGGATACTAGGATGTTGTCGAAGTACTGTGCTTGTTGAAACTCTCGTGCATCCATGCGCGACGCCGGCCGCCGTGTTATCAAGCGATCTAGAACGCCGTTGACGACATCTCGCGGTAACGGTTGCGAAGACATGAAGTTGTTCGTCTTACTTGGAACCGAGGAAGACGAAGAAAACGCCCGCTTGTAGGAGGAGGAACTACCATTGAAGTCCAACGGGCTCTTGTGCGGCGAGTTGTATAGTGCAATGATGAGCATGCCCAGACTGAACATGTCTGCCGCAGGGGTTATGTTGTTGTCCATGACGAAGTCGGGCGAAGAATAGTCTATGTTCAGCTGAACGTGTCGTGGCAGGCGAGCGTCGTAGTTGAGGACTTCTGAGAGCGAGATGGGCGTAACGGAGGTGGGCTTCGTCGAGTTCTCTGGAGGTGTTGAGAAACCAAGACCTGAGATTTTCCAATCAGACTGTCACGGTTATCAGCAAAGTGTTCGTTAAGATTGGTGGTATTGTGGCTACCTACTTTAGCGTTGATGAAGATGGCATCTGGCGTCAAGTTCGCATGCACCAGTCCAGCGCTCTCGTGCAGAAACTCCAAGCCCTTTGCGATTTGTAACAGCCCTTTCTGTATCTCGAGCTCGTCGATTTCGAGCTCGCGTCTTCGCTTCTGGCCGTCGGCTTCTTCAATAACGTATCGGCTGCGGCGTCCACCAACACCGCCTGCCTTCTCCTGTTCGTCCTTTTCTTGTAACAGTCCAGCGAGCGATGCGGTGACAGGTTCTGTCGCGAACATGAGGCCGCCCCCACGGGTCTCCTCGACAGGCTCAGCCAGCTCTAGCACGCTTGGGTGCCGTAACCGAGCTAGAGAACTGGCCTCTTTCTTGAGTCTCTCCACGACCTCCTCATGCGCGCGTTTGAGTCCCGAAGCCGCTGAGCGTCCACCGAAGCCTGCGCCAGCTGGTGGCTCCAACGACTTCTTCTCGAACACAAAGACAGATGCCGCCTTCCCCGTCGACTTCTTCTTCGCGTCGTATATCTTCCATGGCCCTGAATACGACGTGGGCTGGGGGCTGAGGGTGTAGTTGCTCGAGATGTTGGAAGTGAAGGACTTTAGGGCGTTGGAAAACATGGTGCTGGTGGTCTATTCGCGCGCGCGGCGATACTGTGGGAGTCGAGCGAGGGCGTCATGGACTGTGATGTTTGGCGTGGGCAGTGTTGGTATGCGCGTGAGATCTGAGACAGACAGCTGGAACTGCCGAGAGGATCAAGACATTCGGGACGCTCTTTCCGCAAAATGTCTTGGGATAATCACCAAGGAGTCGCGCAATGTCTAGACTCGTCGGTACGATGCCGGAGACCCAAAAGTCAATTGATAGACAAAGCCAAGTGTTAGTTCCCCCACGCGAGCTGTGGAGAAGGATCCATGGATGCCAGGGCCGCCTCTAGTCTCCCGCCTTGCATGACGTGAGCGCACGCAGCACACATGGGCAGTGTGGATGCAGCAACGGCCAAGATACCAAGCACGCGAATAACCTCAGATATCCGCGCTGACGATGATTCAGATGTCGTTCGCGCCCTACGATTGCCTGTTCGGTGGCTGGTGCAGTGCGCGATCGGAGGTGACTGTCGCGACTGTGTCGCGAGGTCCGATATCTCCAGGCTGCGGTCAGCTTCGGTCTTGTAGCCCAAAATAATTATTACTCTGGAATCCACCACCTGCACCAACTCTCCTCCCGCCCCACCCTCTCCGCTTGCACTGCATCCCTCACAATGCTTCCGCAGCGGTCTTCACGATTGCTCTCTTGCATGTCCCGTGGCGCCTTCCGTTCGCCTGTAGCACCGTTCAGCGCGTCGCTGCGATGTCGGACCCAGCGACCCTACAGCATTCACGCTGACAAGTCTGTTGGCGAGAAGATACAGGATATCGACCCGACCAAGCTCTCCATAACCAAGACGACGACGCCAAAAGATCTGCTGCCGCATGAGGAACTTGTCTTTGGCCGCAACTTCTCTGGTAACAGCTCCAATGGCACCAAACTTCACATCTAACGCGTACTCAAGATCACATGCTGTCGCTCGAATGGACAGCAACAGAAGGATGGCTGCCAGCACGCATTACCCCCTACCAGAACCTCAGTCTCGACCCCGCGACGTGCGTCTTCCACTATGCGTTCGAGTGCTTCGAGGGCATGAAGGCCTACAAGGACAAGAACGGCAACATCAGACTGTTCAGGCCGGACAAGAACATGGCCAGGCTGAACAAGTCATCGGCGCGAATTGCATTGCCCACATTCGACCCCGATGCCTTGATCGAGCTCATCGGCAAGTTTGTGAAGGAGGATGAGCGTTTCGTTCCCGAGTACGTTCAGTCTGAATCCTCAGTTGGCTATAACACACTCTGACCACACCAGTGCGCGAGGCTACTCTCTCTACCTTCGCCCAACGATGATCGGCACTCAGCGCACCCTCGGCGTCGGCCCTCCCGCGTCTGCACTACTCTACGTGATTGCTTCCCCCGTCGGCCCATACTACCCAACCGGATTCAAGGCTATCTCGCTCGAGGCTACAGACTACGCTGTGCGCGCATGGCCTGGAGGTGTTGGAGACAAGAAGCTTGGTGCCAACTACGCACCTTGCATCGTCCCGCAGATGCAGGCTGCAAGCCGCGGTTTCCACCAGAACTTGTGGCTGTTTGGAGAGGAAGAGTTCATTACCGAGGTCGGTACTATGAACCTGTTTGCAGCCATCAAGAACAAGGAGACAGGAAAGCCAGAATTGCTCACTGCGCCTCTCGACGGAACTATTCTTGAGGGAGTAACGCGAGACTCAATCCTCGAGCTTGCGCGGGAACGTCTGGTGCCCAAGGGCTGGACCGTATCGGAGCGCAAGTTCACCATGAAGGAGGTGGCCGACGCCGCCAACGAGGGACGCATGATGGAGATCTTCGGTGCAGGCACTGCTGCCATTGTCGCCCCGGTACGCAAGATCAGCTGGAAGGGACAGCTTGTCGACTGCGGACTGGAAGACCACGTCGAAGCCGGCCCAATTGCACAGCAGATGAAGGACTGGATGGAGGCCATCCAGTACGGCGACGAGGACCACCCGTGGAGGTATGAGCTTCCCCGTCACTCTGCAGATGATTCGCTAACATGACAACAGTTACAAGGTGATATAAGCAAGTAGTTGATATAAATGCGATGTGTTGAGCGTGCATGTTTGCGCAATAGACTGTATATACATGAGACCCGGTCGTAGCATGAAAAAAGATATGTGGCCCCTGGCGCATTGACATTGGCGACGGTGATGGCACAGTGACTTCGCGATGGTGGGGTAGAGGATGCGATGCAGAGCGTGCCTGACTACGCCCTCCTTAGATGACGTTCCTGCTAGTCTCTCTAGCTCCCAACCTCTCGTTACACCGCCGACGGTCCAACGCCTAAACACCCCGTCAATTGCCCGCCCAGAGCTGCGCCGCCGCTCGTCAATCCCACCACCACGCGCCCCGACGACACGCCCCCGAATTCTCGGGATGCTGGCCGGCGCACTCTGCCGCTTGGCAGCCGACGCTCCCAGGGCCTCCCCACACGACATGCCGCAGCTCGCCCGCACCCTCGCCCGCACCCTCCTCGCCCGCAATGCCGCCCAACTCCCGCATGCGCGCGCCCTCTCACGCGCCTTTGCCTCTGCCCTCCAGAACCGTCGGTCGTATGCTACAACTACGCGCGCCACCAAGCCCACGGCGACAGTGAAGAAGGCGGTCAAGACAGCCGCCGCTAAGAAGCCTGCGCCCAAGAAGACGACCACAACAGCAAAGAAGGCGGCTCCCAAGAAGAAGCCCGCAGCAAAGAAGGCGGCGCCCAAGAAGAAGGCAAAGAAGCCTGCCGCGAAGAAGCCCGCGCCCAAGAAGCGCGTCAAGAAGGTCTTGACGCCCGAAGAACAACAAAAGGTCAAGCTCCGAGAGCTACGCGCCAAGGCACTCAAGGAGCCCGTAAGCCGCAGGTCATTGTCTGCTCTTCATGTCTTCTTAGCTGAAAAGCTGGCTGGTGTTCCGGGCCAAAAGACTGGGCAACTTCCGGCTGCTACGGCCGAGTTCCAGAAGTTGACCCCCGCTGAGCTTGAGGTAAGCCCTGTCCGCCTCACAGTGCATCACACTATACTAACTGTCTGAAGCACTACAACCACCTCGCAAGCGAGAGGACTGTCGCTAGAAGAGCCGAGTACGACGCATGGCTCAAGGCCTACACTCCCGACCAGATCCGCATTGCCAACAACGCACGTGCCCAGTTACGGAGGATCTATGCGAGTGAAAAGAAGAAGGCTCCTGCTCATACTGCCAAGCTCCTCGATGAGCGTCATGTGAACAAAGTGATACCCGCCTATGCCGCCTTTGTCAAAGAAAGGTTTGCCTCCGGAGACTTCAAGAACATTTCCCCTCTCGAGGCTATGAAACTCATCTCCCAAGAGTGGAAGTCTTTGGGCGCTGCTGAGAAGAAGGTATGCATAACAAACACGACATTGATACAGGCTCTAACATATCCATAGAAATACACAGACGCCTACGCTGCTCAGAAGAACGCTGCGGCATCCGCATAATACGTCTAGCGGCAATCGCTTGTAGCGCCTGCTTCTCCATCACCTCTCTACTCAGAGCCGCATCGATTTCCTTTGTCAGTCATGATTTGGGCCTCCATGATACCGTGTATGTTCAGTCTGGATATTGGACCTCACCTGGTGTTCTGGTTCAAGGCGGTGGGTTCAAGGTTGGAAATGGTAAGATTCCTGTAACAGAGACATGTCCATGTAGTTTCTCAGAGTACTGCAATGCTTCTTCTGCGATTGTGGTTTATTCTAATGCAATCGCGAGTATTGAGAGTTGGTGTAGTTGCACAGGAAGTGACATTGCGCACCAATCATCTAGCGTGCTTTCCTTATCTCTACTACCCCCAGCCAAGCCCAGCAATCATCCCATCCCACAACGTTTACCCCAGGCTTTGCGAGTAGATCTATTTCCGCGGCAGATAAGCGTGCGTTCGGGGTATGCTTGTCTGCGTCATTAGACAAGCCACCTGGGAGCTTTCGATATGTACCTCAGTTATCTGCATCATGCTGTCTTCTATTTACTCTCCTTGATACATCATTCAAATACACAGCCATGGCTTCTGATGAAGAAAACGGACACGAACGTACCCCTCTCCTCCAACAAGCTCGACTATCCCATCTCCAACATGAACAAGACGAAGAAGCATCCTCAATCATCGCATCCACGGTAACGAAAGAAGAACAGCAATTAGCAGAAAGTCCAGTCGGAGAACGATTACCGTATAATGATTACACTACCATCGACTGGCTACACGATTTGGTACTAACACATCTCGTTAAGAAACCCACACGTGCATGGGTATACTAATTCGCAAACCCAGGTAAAAGACTCGTACCGCTACCGCGCCCTCTACTCCCATCCTGGTCTGCGCTACAAACTGCTCACACTCCTCGACGCCAGTTCTGGCTGGCTCGCCGTAGTAGTCATCGGCGCATTGACAGCATGTATCGCCTTCCTCGTTGACATTGCTGTCGTGACTGTCTCGGACTGGAAAACCGGGTATTGCTCTGGCCATTTCTTGCGGAACAGAGAAAGTTGCTGTGTTGCTGCTGAGAAGAGCCCGTCGCCGTTTTTGACGAAAGAGAAAGGGGAAGAATGTGCAGACTGGAAAGTCTGGAGCAAAGACTACAAGAGCAGTTTTGCAATCTACGTGGGCATGGCGATGGCATTCGGGATCATCAGTTCGAGCCTAACCATGTTGACTCGGTCTACCCTCCCATCTACCTCATCCTCTCAGCCAACGAAGAACGCAAGCAACGGCCATCCTACGTCTTCCACCTCTCCCTCCGCCAACCCACCCCCCACACCAACCGTCCAAGGCAAAACAATGTACCTAGCCTCCGGCTCCGGCATCCCCGAAATAAAAACCATCCTCTCCGGTTTCTCCATCCCCTCCTTCCTCTCCCTCCCCGTGCTGATCGTAAAATCCCTCGGCGCAATCTTCGCCGTATCCTCGTCCCTCTGTCTGGGAAAAGAAGGCCCCTTTGTCCACATCTCCACCTGCATCGGCCACCTCGTCGGGCGTCTAATCCCAAAATACGCATCCAATGGCCGCAAGATGCGAGAGCTGCTCAGCGCGGCATGCTCAGCGGGACTGTCAGTAGCGTTCGGTGCGCCGATCGGAGGCGTGCTGTTCAGCTACGAGGAGATTAGCACGTATTTCCCGCGGAAAGTGCTGTGGAGGGCGTTTCTGTGTAGTCTTACTGCAGCGATGGTGTTGAAGGAACTCAATCCAACCGGTACGGGCAAATTGGTGCTTTTTGAATCGCGGTTTGGGGATGAGTACAACGCCATCCATTACTTCGTTTTCGTCCTCTTGGGCGTAGCGGGCGGTATCTTCGGCGGCCTGTTTTGCAAGTTCAATTTCCTGTGGTCGAAGTGGTTCAGGGCTTTTGGCGTTATTAAGAGATGGCCTGTGTTGGAGGTTGCGTTGGTGGTGCTTGCGACGGCGCTGATTCAGTATCCTAATCCGTTGACAAGGCAACCGGGGGATGTGATTATTAAGAATTTGTTGGTGGATTGTGGGGAGGATAAGTCGAGTTTGTCTTGGGTTTGCCGGAATGAGAGGGTTGCTAGGGAAAGGGGGACGGCGAATTGGGAGTATGTGGGTTGGTTGACGTATGGGACGTTGGCGAAACTTGTTCTTACTACTATTACGTTTGGGATCAAGGTCCCGTCTGGCGTTATTATTCCAGCGCTGGATGCCGGTGCTTTCTTTGGGAGGCTGGTTGGTCAGGCTATTGGCTCGATCAGTCCGGGTATCTTCGCCATGGTGGGTGCTGCTGCGTTTCTGGCGGGTGTATCCCGGATGACTATTTCCCTCGCTGTTATAGTAAGTCTCTTCATCTCCACTTTCTTTCAGTATTCATTGTCAACTAACATCCATCTAGATGTTCGAACTCACAGGCCAGCTCTCCTACACCGTCCCGTCCATGCTCGCCATCCTAACCGCGAAATGGGTCGCCGACGCAATCTCGTCAGAAGGCGTCTACGACCTCGCTCAATCCCTACTCTCTCACCCTTTCCTCGACCCAGACACCGCTCTCTCCATCGTCCGCCGCCACAAAGCCTGCGTCGAGGTCCTCATCCCCCCTCAGCGCACCATGGCTGACATTACCGTTCATGTACCTACAAGCAATAAAGTAGCTCTGACTCTGCTGAAGGAGAAGCTCGATGCGTTGAGAGAACGGGGTCTCATGGACGCGGGTCTTGTTCTAGTACAGAAGAATGGTGGCGGCGTTGAAGTGTTGCAAGGGTACATTTCGCAGTCGGAGCTTGAATTTGGATTGACGAAACTCGTTCCTGGTGTGCTTGTGTCGGCGCAGGAAGAGGATGTCCAGGTCAGGTTGTTAGGCCAGGAGATTGATGAGCCAGCGAGTCCCATGAGCTTGGAGATGGATTTGACGCCATTTGTGGATCGGACACCATTGAGCATCTGTGCGAAAGCACCTCTGGAATATGCTGTCGAGATGTTCTCCAAGCTGGGGTTGAGATACCTTATGGTGACCAAAGAGGGCACAGGACAACTGGTGGGTGTGATTATCAAGAAGAGGCTCGTAGGTTACCTAGAACACCTGCGAGAACATGGCGAAGGAGATTAATAGGACGTAATTGGTACACACAATACACCATTTAGTGGACAATATTTGATTATAGCATCTTTTCGCTAACAAGAAGCTGAGACGCCTGCCATGTCTGTCTAGTCACTTTCGCAACATGTCGGATCACAGCCAGGTCGCTCAAAGTACGAATCGAATTACAACGCTCGTGTCCACACGTGAAATATTCCAACAACCAAGCCCAGCGGGACGTCAGCCATGACCAGCTTACTCCTCAGCCTCGAGAGGAGCCTCCTCATCGTACTCGTCCTCACCCTCGGAGACGGAAGCCTCCTGGTATTGCTGGTACTCGGAGACCAAGTCGTTCATGTTGGACTCAGCCTCAGTGAACTCCATCTCGTCCATACCCTCACCAGTGTACCAATGCAAGAAAGCCTTGCGCCTGAACATGGCAGTGAACTGGTCACCGACACGCTTGAACAGCTCCTGGATGGAGGTCGAGTTACCGACGAAGGTGGAGGACATCTTGAGGCCGCGGGGAGGGATGGAGCAGAGGGCGGTCTGGACGTTGTTGGGGATCCACTCAACGAAGTAGGAGGAGTTCTTGTTCTGGACGTTGCGCATCTGGTCCTCGACCTCCTTCATGGAAACCTTACCACGGAAGTAGGCAGAGCAGGTCAGGTAGCGACCGTTGCGGAAGTCGGACGCAGCCATCATGTTCTTGGGATCGAACATCTGCTGGGTGAGCTCGGGAACGGTGACGGCGCGGAAGGAGTGGGCGCCGCGGCTGGTGAGGGGAGCGAATCCGACCATGAAGAAGTGGAGACGGGGGAAGGGAACCATGTTGACGGCCAACTTCCTCAGGTCGGAGTTGAGCTGACCGGGGAAACGCAGGCAGGTGGTGACACCCGACATGACGGCGGAGACGAGGTGGTTCAGGTCGCCGTATGAAGGGTTGTTCAGCTTGAGGGTGCGCATGCAGATGTCGTAGAGAGCCTCGTTGTCAATGCAGAAGGTCTCGTCGGAGTTCTCAACCAGCTGGTGGATGGAGAGTGTGGCGTTGTAGGGCTCGACAACGGTGTCGGAGACCTTGGGGGAGGGCACGACGGAGTAGGTGGCCATCATGCGGTCGGGGAACTCCTCACGGATCTTGGAGATGAGGAGCGTACCCATACCGGCACCAGTACCACCTCCGAGGGAGTGGGTGATCTGGAAACCCTGGAGGCAGTCGCAGCCCTCGGCCTCGCGGCGCACGACGTCGAGGACCTGGTCGACGAGCTCGGCACCCTCGGTGTAGTGACCCTTTGCCCAGTTGTTACCAGCACCAGACTGGCCGAAGACGAAGTTGTCGGGGCGGAACAGCTGGCCGAAGGGGCCGGCGCGGACGGCGTCCATGGTACCGGGCTCGAGGTCAACGAGGACGGCACGGGGCACGAACTTGTTGTTGGACGCCTGCTGTAGATCAGTATTGGTCTTTTATCTGCCAAAAGCGTAATCGAGGGACGCACTTCGTTGAAGTAGACATTCATGCGCTCGAGCTGCAGGTCCGAGGTGCCGTTGTAGACACCGGAGCCGTCGAGGCCATGCTCGCCGGAGATGGTCTGCCAGAAGGCGGCACCGATTTGGTTACCCTGGGCAGTGTTAGCTGTCGTCTGTACACAGAGGAGCGATATCAAAACTTACGCATTGACCGGTCTGAAGGTGAACCTGTTGCAGAGAAACGCCGTTAGCTGTTGTTCTTTGTTGTCCCTGAGTCTCGGCGCGGGGCAGCGACGCGCCACGACTAGGCGGCAGTGCGGGCGATACGTACAATCTCACGCATGTTGGCGGTTGGGGGCGAGGAATATGGAAGTTGGAGAGGTGAAGATGCGAGGAGCTGGGTTATGGCTGGTCGCTGGTGGTGGTGCTGGTGTGGAGAGCAGGAGGAGCAGAAGCGGTGAGTGCGTTAAAGATCTCTGTGGGTCGTCTGCACGGGCCGTCGGCGCTAAAGCTATTTACTAACAACGCGCCAAAGCTGGTGCCTGCCGGCTGAAGGGGCTAGTCATGAACATGTACAGCTGCACTAGCAAGGCACAAGTCGTTGCTGTCGAATGGCTTCGTCGCTTTGCAGTATCTTGTATTACTGGCTGGTTTCATGTCGTGATAGACGTGCTACTGGAGGCGGTTGCGGACTTGTTGTTCCCATCCCATCCCCTATCAAATCCGCCTATCCGTATCGTCGTTCGCAGCGCAGAATACCGCACAACGCTGATCTTGCAAAGCACATGCATAAATCCTCCCTGACACGCGAACCTAATCCTGCCCAAGACTCCACGTCGTCACCGCCTATAGCTCCTTCTTCGTTGAGCCATTTGCATGACCACCTGCCTGTCGCTTGACAACCTGCGGCATCGTCCAGAAGTTTGGCCAGTAAAGCTCATACTCGTCCTGTCTGTAGTTGAGGCAGTGTCGCAGCCATACGCCCCATACAATGTAGTAGTAGGCTCCAGTTCCCGTCATGAGATGCCTGGTATTGTGAGCTTTCGTCTTTCTAAGATGAATGTGATACTCACCACCAGCCGTGACCCTCGAGCACGAAACCCCAGGGCATACCAATCTCCCTTCGCCACTGGATCAACTGCGAGCAATGCACGTTGTCGAGGTGCCAGACAGCAAAGCCTCCCAGGAAGATGCTGAGGCCGAATCCAATCATCTGCCACATCTTACTGAGAATTTCCTGGTCGCGCACGTCTTCTCTCTCTTGTACCGCCTTTACACCTCCGTGCGGCCGCGGGTTCGCTGCTTCCCTCTCCTTGGACTTGAAGCGCGGGCGGATGTTCACCTCCATTACATACATGGCGCGGAACAGGACAATCGCTGTGAGAATCGCATAGGCGTTCTGATGGAAGGTGGGGTCCTGGAGGAAGTGGTAGTAGAGCGTAATGAAGGCGGCAAGAGACACAAGCCCAATTGCAAGAACCGTAGAGTACAGCCTTGACTTGCCATAAGAGAACGTCGCAAAGTTCATCAAGCAAGTTGTGTAGATCATCGAAAGCTCGTCTACCAACTGCATAGGATCTGACACGTATCAGATACTGCGTGTGAACGATTGATTCAGCAGCGAACATACATTTCAATGTCGCGTGAAAGAGAAAGCTCCCAGTTCCAACCAGTAGATAGCCAATAAACGCCACGAGAAAGACGGTGTCATGTCCATTCTTCAAGCAATTGCGTATGCCTTTTGCAGCGAGGTACATGAACAGCAGATTCGTGAGCGTGTTGATAATCTCCGCAGAGTACTGCGTGACTACATAATTCTTCAAACGGTTAGCATGCGCATCTTCAACGCAATGACCCTCTCAACTAACCTCTTCACACCAATCGAGAGTAGAGGTGACCGGGGAGAAGAACCCATCTTGTTCAGGCGGGTACGGTATCGACGGTAGACGGGAAAAGAACGCAGCCATCTTCACTCTACAAGAATCCTGAAAAGAGAAAAAGAAAGAAGTGAGAGGTTGAGGAAAGAGAAACTGCAGGTGTTTGACCTCGCTATCAAGCTTGTATCTAGCACCGGCTTTTGCGGAAGGAAAGACTGGAGAGCGACAATCCGCGACACGAGAGGCCCATGCTCCAACGATAGGCTGCCAGACTACCACGCCACACGTGGGCAAACAGTAAGGATTACTGCGCAAAAGGAATCACCCCCAGCACGCATTCATACCATCAACGTATACCTCTCGCACACGTCGGAAAGCTTGGCTCCCGAGGCTGCAAGCTCACGGTGCAGTTTTCGGTGGTGAATCCAATTAGCCAATCACGTCCGCCCAGGGTCTCTCGCAACTGCCGAACCGAGAAAGCTTGAGAAGCAGCAGCCAGGCCAGCGCTCTCACGAGACCTACGAGCCAATCGTCAACATTACCAAATCTCCGCCCACCATGTCCATGTCAAACGAGGCCTTGCAGAAGGTGCGTCAATCATTGCGATGTGATGGATAGAGAAAAGAGCGGGGATCTAACGCGGAAACACCCAGGTCCTACAAGAAATCAGCCAAAAGAAGGCCTTCGCCGAACAACAACTCGTCATTGTCAAACAACAAAAAGCCGCCCGGACGCGAGAGGGGCGTATGTTGCAACTCACCTCCTCGGAAGTTTCATCGCTGCCTGCAGAGACGAAGGTGTATGAGGGTGTGGGCAAGATGTAAGTTGCATCTCTCGATAATTTGCCCCTCGCGACAGCGGGGGGTGAAGTGAGATGAGATGAAATGCAGAGACTGATTGCTATGAACAGGTTCGTCTGCACGCCTATTCCAGATGTGCAGAAGAGGCTCCAGGAGGAGAGTGAGGCTTTGAACAAAGAGATGACGAATCTGGATAAGAAGGAGGATTATCTGGAGAAGACGTATACGAACAGCAAGAACAGCCTTGAGCAGGTGCTGAAAGGCGCGGCTTGAGTGTGCTGTCGGTAATCCGTCATAGTCATGAGATCGATTCAAAAAATCGGAATGAGTGGTTAGGAAGACTAGAAAGAGTCTACCAAAATGTTTGCTCTTGCCACCGAGTTCTGCAAAGGCACTGGCGAACAACAGCTTCTAGTCTACAGATGATAGCAGGAAGTTGGTAGTAATACAGCCATAAATCCAATACGATATTGATAACACACAGACCATTAGAATCGTTGACGAACAGTTACACCACGAGATGATCGACGATAGTCGCGGGACTATGAAGTAAAGTGTCTATTTCGCTTTTATCATGCCTCTATCTCTCACCCTACCGCATCCTAACGAGCATCGCCTCAACACCCTCCAAGCACTTCCTCACCTCCTCTGCCGCCCTCGCTACATACGCTCCATCCACTACCCTATGATCAGCACTCCAGCTAAACACACACTCCTCCCTCTTGATCAGCTCGTCATTCTCCCCAAACGCCGGTACAACTCTCGCTTTCCCGATACCCAAAATACCAACTTGAGGTCCAACGATAACAGGTGCCACAGCACCGCCGCCTATGCTACCAATGTTGCTGACTGTGAAGGTCGCGCCAGTGAGATCAGCGGATGAGAGTTTGCCAGCGCGTGCCAGCGAGCTGAGGCGTTGGATCTCTTGGGCTAGCGAGGCGATGCTGTGGTTTTGGACGTTCTTAATGACGGGGACGAGGAGTCCCGCGGGCGAGTCCACTGCTACGCCGATGTTGTGGCTTCCCTTTAGTATGATTTGTGGCTTGTTTGGGTTCGTGGTAGTGTCGAGATGTGAGTTGAGTAGCGGGAATTGCTGGAGCGTGAGCGATACGGCCTTGATGATGATTGGCAGCGGCGTTATCCGCTCTGGCTTTTCGCGGCCTGTGTTGTACTTTTTGCGGAGCGAAGTGAGGGAGCTGAAGTCTACAGCGTCGGTGTATAGGAAGTGGGGGATGGACAAAGATTTGGTCATCTGCTTGAACATGCCAGACTGAACTGGGGTCAATTGCTTGACTTGGTCCTCCATTTGTTGTGTGATCATAGGGGCCGGGGTCGAGGTTGCCGATGGTGTTGTAGTGGTTTGCTTCATCGATTCGACGTGCCGTTGTACATCGTCCTTGAGTACGCGACCCTCCCGTCCTGTGCCTTCTATATCCTCGATCTTGAGCTTGTGCTCCTTGACCATATGTCGTACAGCTGGGGTGGCGAGCGATGCATGCTTTCCTGGCTGTCTTTGTGTTGTGGATGGTTCGGATGGTAGACTCGTGCTTTGATCTGAGCCAGGCACGTCTTCAGCCGCAGCCTTTGTGTCATTCCTCCCAAGTTCAATCCCCTGTTCTTGTGGCTCTACAGAGCTTTGTGCTTTTTGTTCTTGGGTGCCGCCGCCTCCGGTGAGTAGGACCTCGTCGTCTTGTTTGCCTGATCCTCCGTTGAGCAGGGCTTCGTCGGCAGGAGAGATGTCGCTTTGAATGTCGATGTCTACTAGAGGCTTCTGAAGTCAGCTCATGGTCGGTATTACGTTCCGAACTTCAAGCTTACCTTTCCAACCTTCGCCATATCATCCGCCTCGTAGTACAACTTCTTGATGATGCCATCGAATCTCGAGGTGATCTGCCGGGAATTAGTCCTCGTCCTACTTGTATCCTAGACGGCATGTACCTCGACAGATGCTTTATCCGACTGCACTTCGCAGATAGGGTCGAATTGCTCGACGCGCGCGCCGGGCTTCACGAACCATTGGATAACCTGGCATTCGGTAATACCTGGGCACAGCATGATTAGCCGCAGCCACCAGCATCTCTGACTCGCCTACTTACCTTCTCCAATATCCGCCAAAAGGTAAGGCTTGACGACCAATAGCCGCTTTGTCCCCCGAAACCCTCTTCTCTGCTCGTGTATGCGAATGTTTGCATTCCTGGGTGCAGTAATTGACGCGCGGTGGGCGAGGTTTGGGCGCGAAAACACGCGGGATGCTTCTCTGCTGGCGAATGACTTCATGGTGGGCGTGATTTTTGTGCAGATTCTTTCTGTGAAAGAAACATCTTCATGTACTGCCGCCGAGGTTTGGTATTGTGAACGACCAAAGCCGACAGTTACCGCAGCCGATGACACAAGTGGAAGCTGGGGTAAGCCACTAGCGAGTTTGGGGTATAGCGTTTCGCGGGTTAAGGAAACAGGGGTCCGTGTGCACAATCTCGTGGGTACAACGGCACATAGTCTCACTGTTTGGAATGACTGGTATTCTGCAGGTGCATGAGATCAGATATTTGTGGTTGTGAATTAACATCTCTATTCTCGTACCCCTTTGACGAGGCACTACTCCCACCCTGTGACGAAAAGATTTCTCCGATACGCAGTAGCTAGGTAATTATCTGCATGTCACGATGCGTACATATGCAGAAATACCTATACTTAATCTGACTTCCATGTAATACACGAGTGCTTCGGCATATGGCTGCGGTCACAATTGTAATGACCTCGAAATGACCATCCATATACATGTTCATATGCTACACCGCTGGTCCCCTCCCGATCCACAGTCTGAAGCTACGGAAAGGGCCTCTCCTCTTATCTGTGTTGTTGTACTGGAACCCAGGACCTAGTGTCAATTGATTGGTGTTGAAGTACAGCCATCCATCCCAGATAGCCATAGAATCAGCATGTTGAATCATCGCGTTCCTCACCAACGTCTTCACTACATAGTCATTCGGTGGAACGAGACCAGATCCTCCAGGCGCATTGCCGTTGACTGTCATGTTGGTTTCAGACTCCAGCGTATCGGCGTAGTATATCGCGTTCTGTTCACTCGCTGCGATGTATACTCGGCCGCGATCGTCAGCAGTAAAGCCAGCTTGCTCGGAACCGCATTGGCCTGGATTCTGTACGGCGGCAAGGACTTCAGTGTCTGTCAAACTTTGGTCGACTAGAATGTCCTGAGAGATGTAATAAAAGCGACGGGAGGCTAGAACGCCCCAGTAGAAGTTGCCGGATGCTATGATTCCGTCAGTAACATGAGCACACATCAGCTGAATTTCACGTACCCAAGGCGATGCCATCTGCGGCAGTCGTGAGATGACCTTTTTGTGTGCCATTCCAGGTGTAGATGAGCTCGCCGCCATATGAACCGACGTACTTCTCGTCTGCTCGAACAACACTCGTATTGAACAGTCTGCGTACCGCATTGCCGTTCTCGAGATCCACCGCTAGCAACGAGCTGTTCTTGCTAGCATCAGTGATGAAAGCATATCCTTCTCGTCCACCCAAAGTCGTATTGACACGCATGTCGTTCATATTCATCCGATGCGACAATAGATCCTGGGGTATCACATAGGTCTGAAGATGCTCTGCCGTCGTCTCATTGAAGCTCATGAGCTTTGCACCTCCAAATAGCGCATTGGTGTCTGGGCTGGCGTGGGCTGGAATTCCGCTGTCAACCACCCACAGCCTTCCCCGGTCGTCGAGAACAATGTTCTGGACGTTGATGAAACAGGTTGCCGGATCCTGACCGGCGGTGCAATTCTGGATAGCTGCATTCGGCCATGGTTCTTCGTCGTTGTACGATGTGCAAACAACCACGTTGCTTGGTGTCTGGTCTGAGTTGCGAGGATATGTCAGGTAGAGATTGTGCGCGGAATCGACGGCCAGACCGGTGGAGGGCTTTTGAGAGTCGTGGATAGGTTGTAGAGGAGGGCCAACGAGTGTGAAGTCTTGGGGATAGGCACCAATGGTATATCCGGGAGCGAAGGGATGATAGTCTCCTGATGATACCTCAAAATAGTCTGATGCCAGTGAGATGGGAGCAAATCCCAACGCCAGTGCTATGAATCTCATCTGGACGGTACAACAACGACCTCGGGATGTCTCGGAGGCTGCAGGGTTTCTGAGGCTATGTTGAGAAATTGCAGCGGGCTGTTGTTCTCACAATTAGGTCAGTCAAACGTGAAGTCTTACGCCTAGAGATGAAAGAAGTCGAGGAGCTTCACTGAAATAACGTTCAGAGGTCCCATGGTTCCCGCCCGCGTCCGTCTGTTGAGGGGCCCGAGGGAAACTATGACCTCCGCGTGAGCTACGTATCTATTGGTTACCAGCCACATGGAGACATGGTAAAGTCCAGGTAATCCATGAGGATAAAGAGGGGTACCTGATTTCCCGGGGGTAAATGTAGGCTGCATGTCGCAATACATTTATTAATGCTGATAGGCATGTACACGTGTAAGCATTGCACGCGGTTGTGAACGCGTGCCATCGGGTTCCCGTCAATTTCGATGCAGGCAATTAGTCCTCAAGCCCAGCAGCAGAACATCGGAAAGTTAAAACAACACTTGGTGATGAAATGACATCCGGATCGTCCTAAAACTAGTCGCGGGCTGATCGATCGAGATGATGGTGCGGGAATGACGTTTTGGCGCGGAAGGAGAGGGCGCACGACCCTTCGTGATTCGCGACTGCCGAAACGCGTCTGCTAAGGAAGGCACCGCCAGCACTCACAACAAACGACACGGATAGCCATGCGTAGTTCCGATGTCCACCTACGCATTGCAAACGAAGACAATGCTACATTCAGCCTCTGAGACGCCCACGCAGTTGTTACGACTAGCCGCCAAACGCGACGAATCCAAGGCCCAGTTGCCCTCGAAGCAGACGAGAGACTCTCTCTGCGGTCTCGGAGCTTTCACCAAGCCGTTCACGATCAGAGAGCACTCTGGCTCACCGTACAAAAATAAGCCCACCACCTTCAGACCCGTACGAGTAATTGGACGTTCCCAGCTGCCTCTGACCTTCCTCGACATCTCCGCCGACGAGAACTTCGCCCCGAACAGCCTCTTCGCGGCACACATCGATATACTGGAGGTTGGAGAATGTGATAGTCAAGACCATGCAGGCCCCAAGATACTCGTCGCACGTTTCGAGGCAAAGAATCTACTATACGCCATAGAGCGAGTGAAGCCACGCGTCTATAGTATCTGCAAGCTTGCGGGCTGGCTCAAAGAGAAGGATGTCACAGACTTGTGGGACCCCAGAAATCTCCAGAGGCTGCAAACACGCCCAGGATCAGAGACGAATGCGGCCGTACAAGGAGAATGGTGGCAACAGGCCGCTGTGGAGACACACACTGTGGACCCACCACCCAGACGAGCGCGAATGACGATGATGCGACCGAAGTTACAACCAGAGATAAAGAAAGAGCATGCACACCAACCGGACCTGGCTTTAGAAGCCCCGAGCAGCGAATACCTGGATACGACTTCCACGGAATTCCCTCTAGAACCTATGCCCGACGCGCCATCGCCACAAGAGCAACTTGCCTTGCTCGTCCAACAATATTTGGATGCAATTTACATGTCCAAAACCTCACTGGCATACCTAGCGAAGGGCCCAATCACTCGAATCCGGAACACATTTACTTCAGCTGAAGAAGGAGCACCGCCTACCCATGAACTTGTCACATTCTTGAGAACTATGCTGCTGAGTCCAAAGGCCAGCGAGAAGAAATATCACGAAAAACTACCATCCTTGATCAAGGAGATGCCGCCCGGGAGCTACTCGGATGATGAGCACGGCCCAAGTGTCAGCAAGCCGAAGAAGTCGAAGAAAAAGATGAAACTCAGTCGGGAGGGTGTATACCCACAGGAGGAGGCATTCGTCAGGAAGTGGTGGCAGTCGGAATTGCCAAGTGGCGACAGTACGGCTCCAGAGACTCTAGACCAGCGTATCAAGAGGCGCATTGGAGATTTGCGGGTTCGCGAGACGCTTGCGCAATTGATTCTCATGCTCGAAATTGTTGCACTAGAGACACTCTCCACACAGAAACCACCAGAGCAACAAGCTACCGCAGACGGAAGTCAAGCCCAGACTGAGCAGCCGATCCCGAAGAAGCGCAAGAACAAACTTGATGACATCAACCTACAACTCGATTTGCTGCTGGACAAGCTTTGCATCTGGCACGCTACGGAAGAACTAGGTATACTAGATTTTGATGACAAGCCGTCACGACAACACGACGGACCCGATGGATCTGGACGAAACAATTCGAACGATCGCCTGCACAGCTTCTGCGTCGAAGTCATTATCCCCTTCTACATCAACCGATTACCAGAGCAGGCGCTTATGGTGAATAAGAAGCTGGGTGGGCCCACACATAGCTTACCAACAAAACGCAAAGCTGCCAGGCCACCACTCACCTCACGCAAATCCGGCAGTTCGAAGGAACCCGAGGCAAAGAAGTCACGGCGATCGCTGGCCCGGGTCGCTACCGACAACACGGGACGGACTACTGAGCGAATAACACCGTCCCTGAGCCGATCTGCCACTGATTCCGCGCTGTTAGATGGCATCAAACGAGAAGGCAGCGAGGTACCTCTCTCAGCCATACCTTTCCGACGCAGTCCATCTAAGAGCGCTCGGCAATCGATGTCCCAGATCCGACATCTGCAGGGCCGTCAAATTGATCTAGCGGAGCCTTCGGCTGCTGCATCAGCTAAGATAAAGCACAAGCAACGTGTGGAGGAAGATCTTCAAGAGGCTATTTTAGCTTTGAAGAAGCCCAACCGTGGACTAGCTGCTGGTGGCTACATTGCCGACATCGAGCAACGTGGTCTGGGTTTGCCCAAACAGTCGAGAAAGCCAACAGTCACTGTGAGGAAGACCATCAGGGACGTTCAGGTGTCAGCGACACCCCGGGCTGGGCGGAGGACGAAGAATTTGGTTGAGCAGACGCCAACCCACCATCACTACGATCCGTTCGTTAGACCTCCCGGAGCGGAAGCGCCCCCCTCCAGCGAGTTCTGCGTGCCGTCCTCTGGAGTCCGCCCAGCAGCTACAATGGTGCCGGTAACGGGCCACCGCCACTCGACGGCTCGAAGTCTAGCGCAGTCCGGTATTGCCGAGACACCGTCCAAGGCGCCAAACAGCCTACCATTCTCTACAGACTCGGTTAGGAGGAAGATCTTTGCAACCCCATTGAAGGCGGCGGCGTCTTCTTCTGACGGCAGGGGTTCTGCACAATCACACGTGTTCGAAACTCCTGTCAAACCTACAGGTAGTCCGCCTCCTAATGACGCCCAATTCGCACCTGCTGCGATTGCTGCCACACCTACCAAGCCCGCGTCTGCAACAGCGAATAAGGTTGCACCGATCGCGCTCGCATTCGTAAACAAGCATGATGCTGAGCCATCGATATACGATGCCTTGGGATGGAACGACGATGATGATGGATTTTGATATACTTACGTGAGATTGTTGCATATTGATGGCACTGAATTAGCGAGCACACGATTGATTGGCATGCATCGGAGCATTGGGCGGCGTGTACAGCATTCTGGAATTTGCGTGGGCGTACGAGACGATGGTGTAGTTACACGGTTCATGATTCCCCTGGGTAATTACTAAGAGGCCAGCACAGCGCAGTAAGCTCAAATATATGCTCTCGCACACGTTCCAAGCTCAGGCCGCCGTGTCCCCATAGAGTGCAGACTATGCTTACTTGAAGAGGACAAGCCCGTGGTCAGCGCACGCCTGCGGTGACGATGGCTGGTCTGGGCGACCATGGAACGAAAGAGGAATTCTTTCGCGTGTCTGTGTATCGTGTCCGTGAAGCGTTCCACAGTGTTTCTTTCGGGGAATTGCATGTGCCCGCGACGCGATGCCATAGTGTGATCGTGTGAGGCGACAGGTACCCGCGCCGTGAGGAACCAGGGATCGTCGCTATAGCGTATATTAGAGCCGGCGTCCCTTGCAGTAGACGACTTGGGCCCACGCCGGATAGGAGAGACGGCCACTCACAGCACAGCGCACCCGTGGCCGCGGTGGTAATTTGCCGGGGATCACCAACAGTCGGCCCTTAGCCTATGCCCCTAAAGACGCCTCCAGTTGCCGGCTGGTCCATGCAGCCGTGTGTCCAAAGGCCTAATCACGCTGAAATTATGAAAATCAGAGAGACGCGCCTGGTGTCTCTCACTTCTCGAGTCCTGATTTCCCTGCCCTTACACTGCCCGACTTGGATCACACAGGAAGCTCGCGTCGCCAAACCTCGGACCCCGAACATGCTGAGTACTGCAGCCAAGCTAAGGTAGCCGACCCATTTGGACAACTGCAGTAGCCATGGCTGTCGCTGCGGCTTCCCGTCCTGCGCCCCATGGACAGCGCTCGCCAACCCTCAGCGATGCGGGCATGATCCTCCCCTCGTTCGAGGCCGACTTTGAGCGCGCTGCCTCTCCGCCCGTTGCTGAGCGCCCGCCCTCGCCGTCCGACCTCTATAGGCACGCAAACTCCAGCCGAGTCAGATTAAGTTCCGCACCGCAGGGCCGGCGCCGCGCCTCGCAACAGACGAAATCCCCGTCCCTATCAGCACAGTCCTCGCGCTCCACGCTGCGCAACATGCCCGACTCAGACGCGCCTACTAAGAGTGTGCCTGCCCGTGACGATGCCCTCGCTTCGTCGCCCACCATCCAGAATGCCCTGAGCCGCCATTCACCCAGCACGTGGCACGGGCAAGATCAGCACAAGATCAGCCCTACTTCCAGCTCGGTGTTCAGCGAAGACTTCGAGCACTGGCCGGGGTTTGACAGCCACGACAACTTTGAGGACAGCGGCGTGGATCTCGAAGAGCAGGAAAAGCGCAACCACCACACCCGGGACAGCGACGCCGGCAACGGCATGGGCAGCGAGCGGTGGCACGAGGATCGCACCAGTGGCAGTGACGACGAAGACGACCCGTACTCGTCGGCTGCATTGAGTAGGAGGGCAGAGATAATCCTGGCCAATGCGAAGAAGCGGCTGAACGTATGCGCTTCTGGATGCTGCCACACATCGAACGATTGCTAACGGGAACAGGTCATGGAAGGAAACCTCCGTGGTGCGCGAGAGTCACTGGTCGTCTCACCCACGTTCCACTCAAGAAACACATCTTCCGACTTGACCTCGCATATAGCGGCCAGTCGCGACCGAGACCGACGACTGTATGCTGGCATGGGCCCGATTCCTCCGCGCATCAACTCTTATCGACAATCTCTCCTCACCCCGAACGGTAGCCCCAGCCATGCACGCGGTCTGAGCGAGACATCGGTGCCACTCCCTTTCACGCCTTCCTACTCGTACCTGACCCGGACTACATCCAACAAGCGCGCATCGAGTGCATTCGGCCATACCAGCGGCCCGTGGTCGCCTGAGAGCTACGGCCAGGGGCGTTTCCCCATCAAGGAGTCTCGAAGCGTGGAACATCTCCGCAACCCTCGCTCAACCTGGAACAGCAGCGAACGCGAGTATGCTGCAAGATCCGCCTCGAGGAGCTCACGATCCCCAACTGCACTAGAGACTTTGCCAGAGGATGAGGACGGACAGAGGGTGCATCGCTCCACATCTGCAGCCAGTGGTCTCCGCGACCAGATGAACGATCTCAAGGGTAGAATCTCTAGTCTGAAGCTCAAGGCGCAAGAAGACCACCTCCGACGCAGAAGCATACAGAGCCTACGCGCACCGAGCCCCTTTACGTCTTCTGATACATGGCATCCAAGAAGCACACCGACAAACGCTGGCTTGGGCATTACGACGGACCCATACGAAGAACAGGAGCGACCCTTGACCGCCACGACCACCAACTCCCAGAAGCACGGTGAGAAGCTAGTGACGCACTTCAGCAAACTAAATGGGACTAATGGACACCCGTACTCTGTCCAACCATACGACCAGGCTGAGGCTGAATCAACCGACCCGGAAGCGTACGAAGACGAAGATGCGGACGAGACTGAGGAGTCAGACTTCGTTTCGGTCAATGGAGATGAAGTACCTGATCCGGAGAGTGTATACGAGGACGCTGTCTACGAGATGCCTACCACTGAGCGCCACGAGGACCGCGTAGATGCGTTCGACTACGAGACCTTCTTCTTGCACAGTGCAATGGGCACCTACAGCGTGGAAGATCGCCGATCGAGTACTAGTTCGGGCTCCTCTGCCGCAACTACGCGGCCCGTGACAGCTGTCCAGACAACGGATGAACTCGGCATTGGCGAGAAGAGAGCGTCATTCCACCAGCGGAATCCCAGCGTTGACTCGGTCTCCACTGTAGCCACGTTCGCGACTGCAGCTGAAGAACAAAACGACGATGAAGAAGAAGAGAATGAGCAGATGGATCAGTTCTCTCAGCAGATACTGTCCAACCAGAACCGATCTGTCTCGCGCCCAGGGACACAGAACGGCCTCCTCTCTCTGCGTTCTGATTCAGCAATCAACATGCGACGCGCTAATGGCTCGTCTCCATCGCAGAGGTCACTATCACGTGGCTCGTCTTCGCCTGGAGAGCTCGCCAGCGGACTCCAAACCTCGAGGATATACTCCATCCTCACTGAAGGCTCCAGAGACGAGCCACGGGTGGCACTAAGCGAAGAAGAGACGCAGCTCATCTACGGCCTGGCTGCGAGTATCCAGAACGTGTGCTCCAACCTACAGCACACCTACGGCGATGCCTACGAACGCAAGGCATGGCGACGAAGACTTGACGAAGCCCGCAAAATACTTAATGGCGAGGGCGAGGATGGTGCAGACGACCAATCCTTCTAATGCTCCGCAGTTAGCCCTCGAACTTTCCTTTCTCAGACTTACGGTAATGTCTAACTCGACTGTAGCGGTTTAGCGTCACTCGTTTCCACCTTTTACGAGCTTACTCCCTATCATGTGTAATTTGGGACATCCCCCACTTTCTTTTCGACTTCACCATTTCCTTTGCTTTGGCAGATTTGCGGTGTGTTTTTTGTAGGAGGTCACGACTTTGGAACTATAGATAATTTCTCTTATGTGTATTGATACCCGGGAGGCAGCGGCGGGGTCACAGGACTCCGGTGTATGTGGACACGTTTTTTGTTCACGCGTTTGCAAGTACTTCTTAGCTCTAGAATCTAACATGCCCGTCATCCATGTACGTAGGGCTGCGAGAACCAATCTACGATCTACCAACCCAGCACGTTGGGCCTGACCGAGTGTCAAAGTCATGCCAGCGCCCGTGTCTAGAAAGCCGTCAGAAGACGGTGGAACGACGGGGTGGAGTCGGCGCGAGATTTACCCCTCCCGAGGCTGTCACGAACCTAGATCCATGGGAGGATTGCCTCCAAGTTTGGGGAGAGCGCCCCACCAAACACCGTCACGAAGCCATTGCATGCATGCAAAATACAGACTGCTGTGCGTTGTTCATGTACCATCGTGGACAACGAGGAGCGACGGCAGGCCTAATGCACGTCTGCGACGCGTGCAGGTTTGCCGCGCTCAGCGATGGAGCGCGATGTGTGCCGACAGCGCGCTACGATTGGATCGCGCACGGCAACGCTGGACTGGCGGTGTAGATGTCGGCCGTGGTAACCACTGCAACTGAAGCTGCCAACAGCACGGATACCCACTAGAGCCTCCGCAATTGGCCCACCGCGGCGTGGCTGGGGGCGTGCTAGACAGAGAGGGATGGTTCCGGAGGGCCATGCGCTGAACTGAAGCACAACATTGAATTATCCCACGACAGGCTCATGCAATGCGCCCCGGCTCTAACCCTAAAATTTTGCCCAGCGGAATAACTCCAGCCTGCCGCCCGCATCGCGCATCGACGTTTCCCTGCGTCTGATCGCATCGACACATCTCACGATAGCTGGGCCAACCCTCTGCTCAGCACCCGCCGCCGCCCACAGCTCCGGCCGAATACCCCTCGACTCACACCCCTCATTTTTCGACATCTCGCCTGCGGCTGGTCCGGGCGCGTGTGTGACGAAGGTGGATGAAACGAACCGCAAGCTCCAACCGGCTTGGTGCGCGCAACGACTAAAGCCTATTCGACCCCGATAACGATTGGCGTTGCGGAAACACATCCATACACACCACACAGTCCTTGTGACCACTCGCGACGCCTGCTCCCCTGCTTTCGCCTCTGACGCTCACTGAATCTGAATCTGCACGGCGCCCGTCTCCTGCATACTCCGTGCACTCTGTACCTGCTGCGACTGCGACTGTCTTATTCGACCTGTGCCGATCGCCGCGTCTTGGAGTTCTAATATTTGGCCCGTATAATCTGCGACGGATTGCATCACCATCGTCACCTGTTGAGGGCCGCAGTCCTGCCCTCGTGTACTACTAGAGCTCGCCGCATCGAGACCCTGCAGCAGCAGACCAGGACCGCGAAGGAAGTCACGCTGCACCAGCCCGCCCCCGTACCGTATACGAAAACACCTGCCGCCCGCGCAATTGCAACCTCGCCGCTCCACGCTCGCGGTTTCGCACGAGCGCTCATGTGCCTACCTCCGCCCTGCTCCTTCTATTTGCGCGTCTCACACTCGCACAATGTCTCCTGTCAGCTCTCGTCGCGCCGTCGCCGCCGCGCCATCTGCGAGACCAAGGACCCTGCCGCTTTCGAGGACTGGATCGGCTGAACGGGGTTGGGACAGAAAGAGTCGGAACATGCAATCCGAGGATGTTTGCAGCTACACCGCCGGAAACACATCAGCATGGGAGTCTGAGAATGACTGGCCCATTGCTGAGTTGATAGCGGACATGTACCAGGCGCTGGATCGGCTGGAATGCCCCAGTGCTGGTCACAAGAGTTCGAGTAGAGGTTTTATCTCGGTACGACGACACTGCTTTGTTTGGTCTCTTGTCCATGTTTGGTGCACGATTACCCACACTCCTTGCCAACTGCTTTCCGCATTGTTTCATTCCTGGTTCAACTTCTAACAACTATTCAGCGGCCTAATCCCATGACCCAGCTGTCGCGGTTTCCTCCATCAACCCTCGAGTCCTTCCCGGAGTCATGGAATCCAGCCCCGCGAAGCTATGGATCCCCACCACCCTCATACGATGAATCTATTGCAGACATGCCCCCAGACTATACATCCACCGATGCGCTAGCCTATGCAAAAACGCCTAATTACTTACCGTTTCCTTCTTTCCGCGCATCATCACGTTCTAGTGTTCGAAATGGTTTGCGCAAACGCAATGCTTCGTCTCCAACAACTTCATTCTTCCTTGATGTGAAATCTCCATATGTGGACATCGATTTTGGCTACAGTGAGACAGGCATCAAATCGCACGCGAAGAAGAAGGCCAAGGCAGCGGCCAAGGCTAAACCTGCAGCTGCAGCTACACCAGCAGACGATGGCAAGAAAGACGAGGAAGCCGCTGGTGGTGGCGATGGTGGGGGTGACCCGCCTGCAGATAGCGGGGCTGGAGGCGATGGTGGCGATGGGGATAAGGGGAAGAAGAAGACCAAGAAGGAGAAGGAGGAAGAGGAGCGCTTGAAGAAAGAGGAGGAGGAGCGTTTGCAAAAAGAGGAGGAAGAGCGCCTGGCGAAGGAGGAAGAGGAGCGGTTGGCAAAAGAGGAGGAAGAGCGTCTGGCAAAGGAGGCTGAAGAAGAGGCCGAGCGCAAGAAGAAGGAAGAGGAAGAAGCGGCAGCTGCAGCCGCCGCGAAACCATCGATACTAAAAGCTACAGCTGACTTGAGTTGGGGAAAGGAGCCAGCAGCAGATGACTGGGCCTCGTTTGGTGCGGCCGCTCCCGGCAAGAAGAAGAAGGGCAAAAAGGGGAAGGTGTGTCATTTCGGCTTTTTAGTTACACATAGCAGCACGCTAACTCACGATAGACGGCCGAGCCCGCACCCCCGCCTCCTCCTGATCCTCCAGCGGAACCGCCGACAACATTCGACGATATTAACCTGGACGAAGCAAGTGCGCCAAAGATTGACATGAATTTCAGTGATACGGGCGCATCAAAATCTGGATTTGGACTTCCCGGGCTTGGCAACTGGACCTCCGGCTGGGGCTCATCGAACAAAGACGCGACTGCAGAAGGCGACAACCCTTGGGGCTCAGATAAAAAGAAGAAGGAGGACGGATTCGATTTCGATTTCGACGCGTTCAAGAGTCCCCCGGCTGAGGACAAACCTGCTGACGATGATGGCTGGGGCGGTTTACTCGCTTCCAAGACCAAGAAGAAGAGCAAGAAAGGGGCTCTGATTGATGACAGTGTGCCAGAGGTACCTCCGCCGCCGCCAGAGCCTGAAAAGAAAGAGGAAGACGATTCATGGGGTGCATTCAGCTTTGGCGCCACCAAGGACAAGAAGAAAAAGAAGAAGGGCGCAATTGAAGAAGAGCCTCCGGCACCTGAGCCAGAATCAGAACCTGTCGTCGAGGCTGAGCCATCGCCTGCCAAAGAGGAGGACCCATGGGGTGGTGGTTGGGGAGCGGCTGCTGCTGCTGGCACCAAGAAGAAGAAAGGTAAGAAGGGAGCCAAGGAAGAACCTCCACCTCCCGAGCCTGAAGCCGAACCTGAACCGGTACCTGAACCTGAGCCAGAGCCGGAGCCCCCGAAAGAACCAGAGCCAGTCGTGGATCCTTACGCAGGACTCAGCAAGTCGCAGGCGAAGAAGCTCAAGACCAAGTTGGACAAAGAGGCTAAACAGAAAGAGGAAGAAGATGCCAAGCGCGCGAAAGAGGAGGAGGAAGCTGCTGAGATCAGGCGACAGGAAGAGGAAGAGGCAGAACGGATACGCTTAGAAGAGGAGGAAGCCGAGCTGAAGAAGATGGAGGAAGAGGAAGCCGCCGCCGCTGCTGCTGAGGCCGAGAAGGCCAAGCAGAAAGACGACACCTGGGGCGATTGGGGTGGTGCAGCTCCGACAACTACCAAGAAGAAGAAGAAGGGCAAGAAAGGTGCAGAGGAAGAAATTCCGCCACCGCCACCGCCCCCTCCTGAGCCTGAAGCTGAGCCTGAGCCCGCCCCGGCTGAGGACAGACCTGTTGATCCGCGGGATGATTGGGACTCAACACCCCCTGCTGCTGTCAAGAAGATGAAGAAGAGCAAGAAGGGTGTGCTTATCGAACCTGTCATCGAAGAGCCGCCGCCACCACCGGAACCTGAGCCTGAGCCAGCACAAGAGGACGAGAAGGGCACCGACTGGGGCCTGAGTTCGATATGGGGCGGAGGAAAGAAGAAGAAGAAGAGCAGTAAATCCGTCGAACTGGACTCGCTTCCCGCACCTAGCCCAGAGCCCATCATCGAAGAACTCGCTTCCGTTCACCAGCCCGAAGACGTCGAAGAGCCCAAGGAAGACGAATCCGACGATTGGGGCGCGCCATCTTGGAGCAAGAAGAAGAACAAGGACCCAAAGAAGGATGCGCCAGAAGAAGTTATCGAGGATACCAGTACACCCGTTCAGAAACCCGACGAGGATGATCCTTGGGGAAGCGCAGCCTTCAACATCGGCAAGAAGTCAAAGAAGAGCAAGAAGGGCCTAGTTCCACCGAACGTGCCGACACCGCCGGGAGAATTCGAGTCAGAGTTTCCGGCGCCGAAAGAAATCGAAGCACCTCCCCCAGCTGAAGATGAAGACATCTGGGGTGCTCCTGCTACTGTCACCAAGAAGAAGAAGAGTAAGACTGTCAGTAGCCTGCTCAGCAAATTCGAACCCGAAAGCTCTCCGCCAAAATCGACAAACGATACCTTCGAGGATCTTATCTCGCTCGACGACCCACCGCCACCGCCTCCTGAGCCAGAACCAGTAGTGGAAGAAGCTCCAGCGCCAGTCGAGGAGAAGAAGAAGAGCAAGAAAGAGAAAGAGACGAAGTCGAGCAGTATCTGGGGCTCTCTCAGTGGCTCCAAGAAGCCGAAGAACGAAACGCCTACAGAGAAAAGAGTGCGAGAGAGGAAGGAGAGGAAGGAACGAGAAGAGCAGGAGCGTCTGGAGAAGGAGGCTGCTGAGAAAGAGGAGGAAGAGCGCCTTGCCCGCGAAGCTGAAGAGGCGGCGGCTGAAGAGGCGCGTATTGAGGCCGAAGAAGCTGAGGCCGCACGTATATTGGCAGAGGAAGAAGAGGAGAGGAAGAGGAAAGAAGAGGAGTCAGCAGCCTCAAAACTGGCAGGTTGGGGCGCCAGCATTTGGGGCTCTTCAAAGAAGAAGACGGAAACCCCAAGGGAGAGAAGAGCCCGCGAGAAGAAAGAGGAGGAAGAACGCTTGGCGAAAGAAGCTGCCGAACAAGCAGAGAAGGAGCGTCTCGAGCAAGAAGAACAGGAACGTCTTCAGCGCGAAGAAGAGGAGCGCCTAGAACAGGAACGCATCGAGCGTGAAGAGCAGGAGCGTATCGAAGCAGAAGAAGCTGAGCGTGCTGCTGAAGAAGAACGACTCCGCATCGAAGCTGAGGAGGCTGAGAGAGCTCGCATAGCTGCAGAAGAGGAAGAAGCGCGTCGCATAGCTGAGGAAGAAGCTAAAGCAAGTTCCGGATGGGGCATGTTTGGCTTAGGGAAGAAGAAGGAGTCGAGCAAGGCGAAGCGTGAGCGAGAGGCCAAGGAGAAGAAGGCGGCTGAAGAAAAAGAACGGCTGGAGCGTGAAGCCAGAGAAGCTGCTGAAGCTGAAGCAGCTGCCGCCGCCGAGGCCGAAGCCGCTGAAGCCGCCGAGGCGGAGAGGGTTGCGAAGGAGGCGGAAGAGGCTGAGTTTGCTCGCATTGCTGCTGAGCAGGATATGGTACTCGAGCCTGAGCCAGCCCCGAAAGAAAAGAAGAAGAAAAAGAAGAGAGGCGTTGTTGAAGAACTTCCACCGCCTCCGCCGCCCCCACCCGCCGAGCCTACGAATGACGACGAACTGTTCGATCTGATCAAGGATGAAGACGCAGGTGACCTCTTGGCCGAGCTCGAGAAACCTACCAGGAAGGAGGAGAAAGAAGCAGCTAGCGGGTGGGGCAGTGCGTGGGGTATCTCTCTGCGCAAGACCAAGCCTGAACAGCCAAAGCCCAGCATCTGGGATGAACCAGAACCGGAGCCAGAGCCAGAGCCAGAACCAGAGGTCGAGGAACCCGAGCAGGAGCCAGAGCCAGAAGCTGAACCAGAGCCTGAGCCTGAGCCTGAACCTGAACCAGAGCCTGTCAAACTTACCCCCAAGGAGGAGCGAAGACTCAAAAAGTCCAAGAAGCATCGGCATGTGGAACCAGAGCCAGAGCCGGAACCAGCCCCAGAGCCAGAGGTTGAAGAGGCTCCTCCAGAGCCAGAGCCTGAGCCAGAACCGGAGGTGGTCGTCGTTGAAAAGCCCAAGAAGAAGCTGTCCTCCAAGGAAAAGAAGAAGCTGGAGGAGGAGAAACTCAAGGAGGAGAAACGGCTGAAGAAGTTAAAGAAGGCCGGGAAGTTAGTCGAAGCTCCTATTGTGATTCCTGAACCCGATCCAGAGCCTGAAGTACCTGCCGAGAGATCCCCTCCTGCACCTGGTGCATTCCCTGACGACGAGGGCGATACGATGGACTTCCATGATGCAGAGGATGCAGCGCCGCCCGAAGAGCCTGAACCAGAGCCTGAACCAGAACCAGCCGCCGAACCGGAACCTGAGCCTGAACCAGCACCAGTGCCCGGACCTTCTATTCTCTCGGAGCTGAAGAAGTTGAAGAAGACCAAGAAGAGCAGCAAGTCGAGAGGGTTCAGTTTCGACGACCCGCCGCCGCCGCCTCCCGAGCCAGAACCAATCGTTGAGGAACCTGAGCCAGAGCCAGAGCCGGAAGCTGATCCTGAGCCTGAACCCGAAGCTGAACCAGAACCAGAACCAGAACCAGAACCGGAGCCAGAGCCAGAGCCTGTTAAACTCACCCCCAAGGAGGAGCGGAGACTCAAGAAGTCCAAGAAGAGTAGCAAGACAAGAACACGTCAGCCAGAACCAGAACCCGAACCTGAACCTGAGCCAGAACCCATTATCGAAGAAGCGCCTGAAGAAGCAGACCCTGACATGGACGACGACGACGAGGAAGCTCCCGAAAAACTTCCAACACCACCTCCAGAAGTTGCGCCTGAGCCCCCGTCGGAATCTCCAAGAAAAGAGCGTGTCAAGCTAGGTCGCAGCGCTACTACGGCCGCTGGAGGATGGGGCTTATTTGGTGCGGCCAAGACTAAGACCAGAAGGGTGTCTGGTGGTGAAGACGGCGCCGGCCTTCCCGATCGCACAAAGTCTGTGAGAACCTCGTCCACTCGGGACAATGACATCAAGTCACGTTCATCAGGCTCGGACAAGGTGCACTCATCCAAGCCAACGGTTTCACGGTCCAAGACGGCCCGCGCTGGTACTGGGCTAGGTGCCATGTTTGGTGTTGCTCCGCCCCCGCCTTCACGATCAAAGTCACATCGCACACCCAAGACGACGTCGCGCCGACCCTCAATCGACCAGGACGCTGCTATGATGTCGCCGCCACAAACAGACACTGATGCGAGGGTCTCTTCAAAGGCCGCCAAGGTCATGGGCATGAAAAGCTCGTCGCGCAGGACCAGCACTCGGGACGCCAGAGATAAGGGCTTCCGTCGAGGTGAGCCGTTCCCCGCTAAGCACGATGCGCCTGTCATTGGCCGGCGCAGCCGTAAGCAAACATTCGGAGCTAACCCTACGGCAGCTGTTCCAGACCCGTATCCTATTGACGACGACCAAGATCTTGACGATGAGTCTCCTCCCCCAGCTTCTCGTCCAGAGCCATCGCGTCGCAAATCCAAGCGCGACTCCGCGCAACCCCTTGAACCCTTGACTGCACCGCCTAGCGCTGACGATCCCATCGTCGTCGACCCCATGGACATGGACCCTGCCCCAGCTGAGGCTGAGCGGCCCCGCCGCGAACGTGAGCGGGAGCGACCTCGTCGTGCGCGCGGCAACTCGGATGCTATGGGCACGCTTGCTGGTGTCGCAGGTACTGCTGCTGCTGTGAAGGGCTTCAAGGGAATGTTTGGCCTCGGTCGCAAGAAGGCTGCGCCGGAAGAGGCACCCCGCGAGCGCCGCCGGACCGCCTACGAGACCGAAGACGAGCGCAGACATCGCAAGCGATCGACAACCCGTGGAGGCGCAACAGAGGATGAGGCGAAGCGGCTGCGACACGAGCGCCGCAGTCTGCGCCATCCACCTCCTGAGGACGTTATGATGTCAGGCGCAAATGGCACCCCTGAGGACTACGATGCTGAGCGAGAGGCTCGACGAGCTGAGCGTAGATCCAAACGCGATGGAGACAAAGGAGCCCGACGCGCTGAGCTCGAAGAGGCAGAGGCCAAGGCAGAGCGCCGTCGCGAACGTGAGCGCGAGAACGAGCGTGCGACTCTTGCGGAGAAGAAGGCCCGTCAGATGGCTGAGTTGGAGCGTCGCAACCAGGAGGCCGAGGAACAACTGCGTCGCATGGCCGAGAAGGAGGAGCGGAAGAAGGCACGAGGCGAGCGCAAACCGCCCTCCGACGAACGAGAGCGCGAGAAGCGTTCTTCGCGCCGCAAAGACAAGGACCGCGAAGAGCCCCGCCCAAAGACCGAACGCCGTCGAACAGTGCACGTAGACGAAGACGCAGAACGTCGCCGTCGTCACGAAGAGCGCCGCGCCGCCAGACGCAACTCCGAATACCCCGTCGCCGCCAGCGGCGAGCCCATCACCGACTACTTCGACGAGCGCAACGGCGGGGCCCGCAAACACCGCAGCTCGCGCCAGGCCCGCGACGAGGAAGAAAACATGCCGTACAGCAACAACAAGAGCGGCGACAAGACCTCGTCGTGGGTGGAATCCCTCTCCAACGAGCCACCCCTCCCTCCCCCCATCTCCGAAACCGTCCTCGACCCCGCCCCCGGCGCGCGCGAGACCCCCGAAGAAGACGAGGAAACCTTTTCGCAAGACGAAGACATCCGCCTGCGCATCGCCGGCCGCAAGGGCCCCAAGCGCGATAAAGAACGTGCGGAGCGCCGGAAGGCAGAGGACAAGGAACGCGACCGCGATAAGACGCACAAGCACAGTCGTCGCGCTACACACTACGAGGGCATGAAGACGGTTGACGACGATAGAGAGCGGAAGAGGGCGTCCCGCCGAACGAGCTATGTGCCTGCGTATGAAGAGCCGCCTGTGCGCACCTGGGATGGCAGACCGGCTGTTGATGGTGGTGCCCCGGCTGTCAAGCGGGGAAGCTGGTTTAAGAAGATGTTTTAAGCCGCGCCCTTCTTCTCTTCTCTTCTCTTCTTGCTCACAACTTTTTGGTTACGATGTAATGCGGGTTTTACGAAAGATTATCTTGGATGTGTATATGTTTTGGAATTTGTTTTGGATTACGGTTTGGATTATGGGATGATGACAGCGAAGCGACAGCGTGGTTTGGATCTCTTGCTTGATTAGCATTGCGTGGCGCTTTTTGATTCGTCTCTCTCGATCTTTTCTTGTCTACTTTACTTACTTTACTTTACTTCATGAGAACTACTTTTACCTTCTTCATTGCTTGCTTCGATCTATCTTCTTCTTTCTTTTGGCACCTTTCAGCGACGCTGCCTTTCTGTGATATCCTGGGTTAGGTTTCTGTGGGTATTCACTGGACAGGAGGCGGATGGGATGTGTAGGAAAGTCAGATAGATACCCCCTCTCTTTTAGTAGTTCTTCAATACTAGCGATCGTTGCAACTGCATATCAATCCTGCCAGTGTACATGTGAGTTTTCGGCTCTTTCTGGTATTATGCAAGTCATAATCTGCATTGTTTAATACTCGTTTGGTGGTATATCAGATACTGCTTTAACACCCAGCCATGACGCCTATCGCCAAACCCATGCTAGTTCCTCTCGGATGCTATAAACTACTCGTGCCTCCATCTTCCTAAACATGCTTCCCACACCTCACCCATCCATCTGTACAATAGTGAAACGGCCATTATAGGCCCATTTGTCACAGCTGCACAACCGCGCCCTCAACGCCTTCCTGAGTCTCCATATCATCGTCGTCCTCATCATCTTCCAGATCCTCATCTTCCTCCTCAAACCCAGTCTCCATCTTCAGCGTCTTGAGCCTATCTTTCATCTCGTCCTTTTTGTCTGCCTGCCACCGCGCCAGCGCTGCTGCAGAGTGTACTTTGAAGCCGAAAACACGGGGCTCGTACCGCCGTTGCGATTTCGGTGGCAGCATCGCAGGGTAGACTTGGAAGAGGATGTTGTGGAAGGAAGTGCCGAAGTAGGCACCGTCGATTACGGCATGGCGGGAGGATTTGGGGTTGTAGAGGTCTTCGCAGCGGGCGCAGTAGAGTTTTACGGGGGAGGCGTTGGGGACGTCGGATTGACCCATGGGGAGGAGGGGTTGCGATTCGCACATTACTCGGGGGCATTTGCCAAAGTCTGACTTCTTGAACTTCTCGAGCTGGGTGGTGTGTTAGTTGTGGGCGCGAGGCATGGGATATGAGCGCCTGACGTACCATCTTGGCAAGGCCCCTGGTAGTGACGATGTATCGTGCGTGGACGAGTCCGTAGAGATGCCGTGCCGACTTCTCGATCTGTTCCCGCATGTCATCGTCGCAGTCGAAGTCGAACACGTCTGTGACGAGATCGAGTGCATATTGGTAGTACTGAACTTCGGTGTTCAGGCCCGTTAGGTTGAAGCGATCGGTGAGGTATTCTTCGTCAATCTCGCAGAAGTATTCGTTTCCTCGAGAGGATATGAACTACTTGTTTGTTAGCCTGCGTTGAAAGAATAGCTGCATCTGCTCTTCTACGCTGTCGTGATCTTCCCACCAGTCGGACCACCACTCGCTCTGCATGAGCATGAGTGGGCCCCATTTGGCCGAGAAGATAGTATAGTCTTCATCCACTTCGAACGAATGGGGGCACCTCAGCGTGGAGATATAGCCGTCTTCGCCGCAGTCACCGCTGGCGCATGGTCAGACGCGTCCTGCAATGAAGGGCTGGCAGACCATACCACGCCATGAGGTACCTATAGTTCCACCTCGACGCCCCCAAGGTTTGTAGAGACATGACCAGCGATCAAAGAATACCGGTGTTGGTAATGTATGGAGTTCAGGTACTCACCCAGTCTCGCCAGTAGCTTGTGTAGTCGCTGTCCGTGTCGCTGTTGAAGTCGTCCATGTTTGCGCTTGCTCTCGGCGACGATGTCCGAGGGGGTTAGGGCGTCCGTATGTCTTGTTTGTAGGCTGCGACCACCGGCGGGGTGGGGCGGTGCGATCAGGCGCAAGCTCGGGTCGGGACGCGGTTGCGGAGTGAATTGCGCGCCCACCTAGTGGGATGGCAGTCGTCGCATCCCACCTCCACTGCTTGTTTCTCCGCTCCGGGCGCGCTAGTCGCTTGGGCCGCGTCCCATCAACATGACAACCCCAGACTTCCCCACCAACCCTGCCTACTGGGTCGCTAACTATCTGTGCCAGTATCTGCGTACAGTAGACGATCCCGACTTCAAGACCCGTTTTGGAAGAGGTCCCTGGGTCCCGACCATGTTACGGGGCAGGCACGTGCACGTGAGGTGCCTAAAAATTGATTGCACGAAGTCAATCAATGTCTTACTACATTTCGTACACCGATGTCACTTGCTTAAAGTTTGATGTACGACGTCAGTAATCGTCTTACATCAATTCTTACATGAATCTTACTTGCCATTAGGCTAAAATGTTCACTGTTCCAAGGCTCCGTTGCCATTTCTTCGCATTCGATACCGTCTGTTTGTTAGCCAAGAACTCTATTTCTTTGTCATATAGCTTTCCTGTGACCCGTTGCCATCATATCGCGGATAATTTGTTTCGGTCGTTCAAGTCCACAAGTTCAGAACAGGTATTCAAAATCAATTACTCTTTTCCTAGTCGCGTTTACCAACGAGAGCTATCTCACATTCCCCCTCAAAGCCATTCACACTGGGGACTAGTGTCTTGCTAATCACCCCGTTATCACGACGTGCGCGATGTGTGCCGCCGCAACCGTCCTCCAGCCTATTGCTAGGTTCTGCTCTCAGCTGTTTTCCATCCTCCAGTACATGCCTACCCTTGCTGTTTATGGTAGACGGGACTCTTCCATCGACGCGAACCGTCTGTTCAGAGAGATCGAAGCGCGGTTCCCGGAAAGATGGAGGAAGGACGGATGGTATCTTTCCACTGTAAGTACCATCTTTCCGGGAGAGACTTTAAAGTTGACATTGCGCGTGTCTGACAGACAGCGGCACTTATCGCCAGCGGCCAGCCGGGTCTGATAGGTCCTCTCTACAACTACATCATCTCAAAGCCGTCATATCAGACGTCTGCAGAGAGACAACGTCTCGTACGGCGCATGAGAGAAGCCATGATCAAATGCATCATTCTCAACGGCATTCCCGTCGTCATGGAAGCTTTTGTGTCTCTTGCGAAGCAAGAACAGCCCGAAGATCAAGATCACAGTTTCACCCGCAAGGATTGGAAAGCTGATGAAGCGAACCACAAGCGCGGTCTCGAGGTTCTTGAAACGCTTTATGGCGATGAAAATGAGAGAATTTGGGCATCATTCGGCTCGCACAAGGACATACGTGAGTGCCCCACAACTTCCCGCGGCTCTCCATCTTGAGGCTAATGCGCCATGTAGCGTGGCTCTCGACCGACATATCTTATGGTCTGTTCCTTGCCGATCACAACACTCTCGATATCATCGAATCTGAGCTCGTCATCTTGCCTGCAATCATGTGCCAAGGCCTTGTTCCTTCAACGAAATGGCATCTACGTGGGTGTCTCCGAGTCGGCTGCACACGCGAGGAAGTGGAATGCATACAACAGGTTATTGAACATGTCGCAGAAACCTGTGGGAAAGAACTGAAAGGTCTGCCGAGAGTTTCAGACATACCTACAGATGAGATGTGAATGACCAGAAGAGTCAAGGAAGCCCAGAAGGTATCTGGAAATATGTTGGGGTATAGGCTGTCTCGTACTGTTACATGATCACGAGAAAATGGGCATGAAGAAGTACACGTAAAATTGGTATCAAGAGCATGTCTATCTCAAACCTTCGCCACGGCTGTCAAGTACTGCTGACTGTGCGGGTAGTCGATATACCCCTTCGGTGTCTTTGGAGTGTAGAAAACAGAGCGGTCATACTTGACCAGCGGTACGCTCTCCTTGACGCGGAAAACCAGGTCGGGGTTGGCAACGAAATATCTGCCGAAGGCGATGATGACATCGTAGTCCTTGTACGTCTCATCAACAGTCTGCTTCGCTGAGTCGGGTAGGAAGCCTCCTGCAAGCATGACGGGACTCGCGTTGCCCCATCGTTCGACCATCCACTGCACAGTCTTCTGGCCTCCGCATTCCGAGTCATCATTGCCAGTGATGCGGGCTTCGATCAGGTGGAGATAAGCCAGACCCAGTTTCTTCAGCTCTTCGGTGAGGTATTCGAAAGTTGGCTCGGGCTCGTCCATTAGCATGCCGTTGAAGTCGCTGTAAGGGCTGAGGCGCATTGCTGTTCTTTGAGCGCCAACAGCAGCGATAACAGCCTTGGTGACTTCGAGATGGAATCGCGCTCGTTGCTCGATGCTTCCTCCCCAGCTATCCGTCCGTTGGTTGCAAGTGGTTTGGAGGAATTGATCCGGTAGGTATCCATTAGCACCGTGGATCTCGACACCGTCAAACCCCGCAGCAATTGCGTTCTTGGCTGCGCTCGAATAGTCTGCTATGGTTTCCCAGATCATCTCCTCTGTCATTTCCACTGGTGTTCGGTCTTGAGATGTGATGGGTACCGCGCTGGATGAGACCAGCGTGATGCCTTCTGCGTCCAGCGCATCGGTCCTTGCGGCACGACCTTGATGCCAGAGTTGGCAGTATATCGCACAACCTTTAGCATGTACTGCTGACGTGATGTCTTTCCAGGAAGCGATGTGGTCTTCTTGCCATATTCCTGGGGCATTTTGGGCGCCGATGGCGTTCCTGGAGATGATGGTTGCTTCGCTGACGATGAGCGTGCCAGGTACACATGCTCGTTGCTCGTAATACTCTGCGATACTTGGTCAATATCGGCCCTTCGTAGTAACGGTGTTCAAGGTACCTTTGTTCATGGGCGTCGCCTTGTAGTCGTCGCCCATGCGATACCGGGTCAACGGCGCCATAGCGACACGATGACCCAACTTTACATCTCCAACTGTCAATGGTTGGAAGAGTTTCGTCATCTTGGCAGTCGATGTTGGTACAACACAAGACGAGGTAGGATCTGATCAAGTAGTCTCGCAAAAACTGTGTAATGGCCTACAATGTCAATGTTTCGTAGCTCTTTAGAGAGTGTATGGCTGTGTCTACCACACATATTATGGCCATTGCCCAAGCCTTGTGATGGGTCACCATGGTCGTTATCGGCAACCCACCTGGGCAGCCTCGCAAACCCCACCTGACACATGGCATCTGTCAGTCTCAGCAGTGATGCCGAGAACTCGCCTGAATACCTTCAATGCCGTTTTCAGCGTTATGGTCCGATGTCGATACGAACAGCTATCGGCGAAGGGTCTCAGGGGCCGAACATGCGTCGGCTCAAAAAGTTCCGATGAGAAGGCCCCGCACGTGCCCTGCTAAGACGATCCACTTCGCAGCCTCACCGTCATCGGCTTTCATCCCATAATGCCACTTACGCCATCGAAGCGTGTAAGCGTTTCTGCGATGTGAGTGGGCCCCTCAACTGTGACTGGCTGCTTTCGCAATTCCTCCACGAGGAACACACCTCCCGACGATCTCGCAGCTGTCGACCGGCGTCATGACAGGGCTCAGTCCCGCTCGGACAGCCTCCCGGGGCTCCACGCCCAACTCCAACGCTAGCTACGATGTCTAGGACCGTTGGTCTTGTTCCAAATATACACATACGCAGAATCGCTATGTTTTTGAGGCTTGTAGCGACTGTGGAAGAATCCGATGATGCGGGAACAGCAAACCTCCATTGACGAGATGGAATCGACGCGACCCATCAAAGAGAGCGATTCATGCGTTGGCAATACTCTCGTTGAGAAACCATCCAGATACGACAAGCCATGCGAATTAGACATACCTACAACGAATCCTCATGGCGCGTCCCCTTCGCCTACCGTGGGAGAGGATGACGACGACAAGAGCGACGCAGCATCCATCGGCGGCCAAAGGAACACCTTGACATCGACACAACTTCGAATCGCAATCCCCGCACTATCAGTCTGTCTCTTCGTTTCGTTCATCGACCAAACCAGCGTCTCAACAGCAACACCCGCGATCGCCGTGGATTTGAACACCGGAACTGCAACATCATGGATCGGCACATCGTTCCTGATCGCATCGACGGCGTTCCAACTGATAAATGGCCGTTTGTCGGACATCTTTGGTCGCAAGAATCTGTTGTTGATCAGCCTCATGTTGATGGCTCTAGGAGACCTTGGATGTGGTTTCGCGCGGACTTCAGTGCAGCTATTCGTTCTTCGTGCCATTGCTGGTATTGGAGGTGGTGGCATCAACAGTCTTGTCATGATCATCGTTAGCGATATCACAACATTGCAGAATCGGGGTAAATATCAAGGTATGTACCGTTGTGTACCTTACAACCGAGCATTGCTAATACTTCTACACAGGATGGCTAGGTGCAGTCATTGCCCTGGGAAACGGTGCAGGACCTTTTCTCGGAGGTGCTATCGTTGAAGGCGCGACTTGGAGGTGGGTGTTTTGGATAATACCCATCATGACTGTACCCACCTCCATGGTCATACTGTTCTTCTTGCCGCTCAAGCATCGGTCTGGTGACTACCTCGCAAAGGTCAAGAAGATTGACTACGGCGGCATGGTACTGAACATTGCATCTACATTACTCCTGCTCATCCCCTTGTCAGGAGGTGGTGTGACCTATGCATGGGGATCCCCCTTCTTCATCGCCTGCACTGTTACCGGCGCCGTACTAGGCATACTATTCGTGCTTCACCAATGGAAACTCGTCGCTCTCCCGATCATGCCGCTTCGATTATACCGCGCGCCGCACTGCTGGGCACTATATCTACAGACGTTTCTCATCGGCCTTGCGTACTTCGGCAACTTCTTCTACCTCCCTATTTACTTCCAATCGGTCCTCCGGTACTCGCCCCTAGCCTCGGGTGCTTTGATTCTACCAGTAGTCATCACGACATCTTTTGCGTCCATCGCATCCGGTCAGTACATGAACCGAGTCGCCAGCTACATGCACTGCATTCTGGCCGGATTCGCCCTCTGGACTCTTGGAAGTGGCCTCACCCTAATTTTCGACCGAGACACGGGCCTTGCTGTGCTAATTGTTGTACTCATCATAGAGGGTGCCGGTATTGGCCTGACGCTCCAGCCGACGCTTGTAGGGATGTACGCCAACAGTCGCAATGAGGATCGCGCTGTGACAACTGGGTTACGCAACTTCATCCGCACTATCGGTGGCGCTTTTGGTCTCGTCATCTCGGGAGTCATCCTTTCGAATACGCTCAGCAGAGATTTGTCCAAGCGTCCTTTTGTCTCGGATACCCTGATGGCTCAGTTGACTTCCTCAACGTACGACCTCGATAAGTTTGGCCTCTCTCTGGATCAGAAAGAAGAGGTTTTTGATACCTACATGCTTGGTCTGCATTACATCTTCATCTTTTTCACAGTATGCTCAGGTCTCGGTCTGGCTCTGACATTCTGGGTTGGAAACACCAGCTTGAAGGCGCCGAAAAAGTCGGACGAAGAAGAAGGACAGCCGATGGAGACGCAGGACGAACCTCAGCAGCAAGTCATTCAAGGTCGAGAAGTCGCGTCGGAAGGGGAGGTCTTTGATGAGAAGAGGCCAATGACAGGGGAGGCTGACGTAGAACGCAACGTTCACACAAGATGAGCGATCATATAGCACATCGTCAGGGCTCAAGGACATCTTCGCAAAATATCCGTTGGGGCCTTGTTGACATGTTAAAATAAAAGTCTCGTAGACATACTTCAAAAAAGTTTCGTAGCATGCAGCACATTTTACCAAAGACCATCAAACTATTCCACTATCAGGGCAGCCTCTACGCACCGCACGTCTGAATCCTGATCTTGCAGGTGAGTAGCATGTGCATGCATTCGCCCTTGTCGTACGCTGTCTTCATGGCCAAGTGCCAACCGAGCGGAGCGCGACGATTGAATGAGACCATTAAACGTACACCAGCGACTTCGGAACTTGAGCGCAACAATACCCCGCAGCAAGACCCATCTTTCACTATCAATTTGCTAGAGAACCGTCTCCAACTCAACCTGGTCTTTAATCCTTGGTATGCCAACTTAGGTAGGTCAGTACAGCCCCACAAAGGCCGGTCGTTATCGGCGAGTCGAGATTGGCCTATCTCTCGACGATCCCCCTCCAAGCCATGTTCTCCATACGGTTTCTTCCAAGCCGATAAACACATTCATCCGTCTGATAACACAACGGTGGGTCACAGCCGGCCGCAGAAATGACATCGCATCGTGAGGCACGGCAGAGGATGGGAGATGGCCGATTACGTGAGTATGTCACGGATGAGAATGGCCGATAGCCAAGTAGGCGCTGGAGAGTGGCCGCCGCGACATACTCCGCTGGTGATACATATATGCTGCATCGCGAGACTTGGTTGTTTACTACTTCGAATCTGCTACATCTTCTGTAATCAAATCAAGCTTATCGTTCTTCAAACATCGCCATCATGCCTGAAGTTTACGCCGCACCCCCCGACTACGCCTTCCCCCGTAACTTCAAGGGTTACGGTGAGAAGGGTCTACAGGGCTTGAAGTGGCCCAACAATGCCAAAATCGCCGTATCTTTCGTCATCAACTATGAGGAGGTGAGTTCATATGCAATCTTATCTCAGATGCATAACTAACACACCACAGGGTGGTGAGCGCTCAGTCATGAAAGGCGACGGAGTATCCGAGATCAACCTCCGCGAATACCCAGCCCAACCCAGAATCAACGAGCGCGACTACAGCGGCGAATCAGAATTCGAATATGGCTCCCGCCGCGGCTGGTGGCGCATGTTTAAGCTCTTCAACGACTACAAGATGAAGTTCACCCTCTACGCCGTCGGCTCCGCCGTCGAAGAACAGCCAGAAGTCGTTACCCGATGTGTGGAAGAGGGCCACGATGTTGCTTCTCATGCCTACCGCTGGATAGATCATGCCAATCTTTCTGTTGAGGCCGAGAAACAGCATATCAGGGATGGTATCACGTCGCTGAAGAAGCTCTCCGGCTATGCACCAAAGGGATGGTACTATGGCCGCCCATCCCCACAGAGCAGAGCGCTCATCCCACTCGTGTACGAAGAGATGGGCGAGGAGCTGCTGTGGGCCTCAGACTGCTACGCCGATGACCTACCCTACTGGACCGATCTCCCCCAGGAGCGCAGCAGCGCAAACCCCAAGGGATGCTTGATGGTCCCGTACAGCTACGACTGCAACGACTTCAAATTCCACTGCCAGGGAACTGGTTTCCGCAGTACGGCTGCGTTCTACGAGCACATGAAGAACTCTTTCGATGTGCTGTATGAGGAGGGCGAGGCAGGAGAGCCGAAGATGATGACCATCGGTCTGCACTGCCGTATCATCGGTAGGCCGGGAAGGTTCAAGGCGCTTCAAGACTTCGTCAAGTACATCTCCGAGAAGGAGGGTGTTTGGGTTGCGACTAGGACGCAAATAGCGGAATCTTTCAGGGAGCAGTTCCCGTATAGGAAGGGTCAGCTCGCGTAGATAGTTAATCGATTCTGTTTCAACGTTCAACTCGGAGTCGTTTGCGCATATGAGACAACAGTGTCGGGGACCTTTCGAACTAAAGCCAATGAAATCGCCTATCTATACTCTCCAAAGTTCCACTGGCTGCCATCCATCATACCGCGGTTATCCATCGACATAGCTGCATCTTGAATGGGGTCCACGCCGTAGAGACCAGATCCTTCATAAGCATTCCAGCTCATCTCATTCTGGCCTTGGCCAAAGCCATCGAACCTCATTGCTGCAGATGCGGCGTCATCGCTTACCATCTCATTCCACATCCGCCAACCCTGCCACCCACCTGGAGCCTCTTCGTCCACTTCCATGAACGCCTCCTTCACAGCGTCAGTAACCATGTGTGACATAGTAGGCTTACTACCCATCGTTGGGTGCTGTGACGCCTGCTCGCGGCTATCTCGTCGGCTTCGAGGAGAAAGTCCTGCCATAGAAGGTTCTGCATCCACGTCGAGCTGCAGCGGCCGCGAACCATTGCTATGCATCATTGCAGTTGGTGCCGAGTTTACGATCGTCTTGAATAAACTTCCGGACAGGGCATCGAAGATGTCGCGATACTTGACGGCACCGGGCCACTTTTCGCCGAAGATAGTCAGAATCTGAGAACAGGCTCGTGTCGCTTCAAGAACGTCGTATGAGAAAAGGGATCGATCTCGCCAGATGCAGTACACCAGCGTCAGGCCAGCTACAAAGCACGAATGTAGCGAGATCATCGTGTAGGTGAGCGTACGATTTTGGCTCAGCCGCTTGTACGCATTGCAGACACAAGCAGCAGAGCGTGCGCAAGTGAGAAAGCGTATGTCCGAGGTGTCCAGCGTAGGGAGAAAGACGGTGAAGAGATAGAGCATCGCTTTGTGATACTGGACGCCATAAAAGTCTCGCGCATCGAGATATGCGCTTTCGGGATCGTACATCCAAGTAATCTTGTTCCCATTCTTTGGCGTTTGCGGATATGTTCGTAGCCATTCATCTAGGTCGCTCCGGATTGTAGCCATTTTCCGGTCAAGTTTGGCCCGTTGTTCTGGCGTCCCGTTGAAGACATCTCTATCAACGCGAAAGACTGTCTTATGAATCCGCGACTGGATCTGATCAAGCTTGATGATATGTATGAAAGGCTCGATATTTGACCATTGGGGCCTGACAGAGTCTGGCTCTTCCGGATGCGTTAGTGTCCAGAACTCAGGGCTAGTACTGGGAAACTTGAAGAGTCAGTTCACATATCACAATCTGCTTGCGCGACATACCTCGACGTTGATATCTCGGTCAGCGATGGCAAAAGCTCTACCAAGCACAATGCTAGTCACTCTGTCAAGGCAGTAACACGCCCAGAACGCACGTCGCCTCAGTTCAGCATCTCTTGCAAGTTCAGGAGAGCCTGTGACCTTCTTCTTCCTGTGTAAGCCCATCTCAATGCAGACAGAGGTCGCATAACGAATCTGGGACCAGGCGCCTGCACCATATGGAGACCTCTGACCATGCACCCCAAGCAGGATAAGAAACTGCACTGTGGCGAGGTTGTGCTGGTCAAGGATGTAGTCCATTGGCTCGGTGGCTGCGACAAGATGATGCTCAGAATCCACCCCACATGGCTTCCGCGTCAACGACAGGAATCGAGCAGTAATGGCATATATGAGATGGAAAATGCTACGTTCAATGATAGTCAGGGCACCTCGCACAAATTGCTTGTCGAAGAGCTTCGTGTAGACTACACGATCCAGCAATGGCCAGCGCGTGTGGATACGTTCGAAGAATACGTCAAACAGCATGCGTGCCTGTTGTCGGTCTGGGAAATCCGCAACGGGCTCATCGGAGTGAGTAGACTCGGGAGGAACAGGAGGCCGTGAAGTTCCGGTAGCCTGGCATGTTTGGTTCACTGGCAGAGCTGTTGCTCTCTTGCCAGAACTTCGGAAGATGGAGGACTGGATGATGCGAGCAATGGTAGCGCCGGAGCTAGAGCCGACATAGTAAGGCTCCGAGGTTGTATCTGTGGTACCAGATGCACATAAGGAGAGATACGCAACGCCATCGACGAGTGACGTACGATCCTCGCCCTCAAGATCCTCAGAGAAGCAGTCATCTCGGGATTCGCGACGCGATGCACTGGACTGGGGGTGAGGAGCGAGCGCCGGCTCTTCAACGTTCATGGAAGATGCTCTTTGCAAAGTCTCTGGGCCGTTTTCATAATGGTCCTCTGCATGGTCAGGAAGACGGGCCTCCAGAAAAGCGATCCGCTCTTCTAGGGCGTTGATATAGCTGAGGAGTCAGGAAACAGTTCGTGCGCATGTCAATGGCCGTGGGAAGAACCTACACAGACTTGCCGCCGGGGTACTGAGGACGAATAGTCCTTTCATACGCACAGGCTACGCCAGCTCGCTGGCAAGATCTGCAGACTGGGTGCGCACCATCACACTACATGATTCTTAGCCAAGGTGCATGAAGCAACGTCCCACGTGACGTACACGCTGCTTTCTCCGTTTGCATCTTTTGCAGGCCAAGGCCACCCGGGATTTCCTAGTCGCAGGACCTGAGTTTGAGACATTCGACTGAGCTTCCTTCGGAGAATTGGATGCGGGTACTGCGTCTGCGGCCGTTCCCACACCCCGACCGCAGGAGGGGCTTACGGGGCTCTCTGGGTAGGACTGCAACATGGCCTCGTCGTCAGGAGTATGGCGTTGATGCGACAGCCCTGCAGCTGTCGGCTCTGATTCATACCGTTTGGATCCATATTTCCCACGTGCGATAGTCCCGTTGAGGCCCAGGTGGAATGTGTGAGCCGACGTGCGTCTTATCGCGAATTATCCATGATAGGCTAAGATGGCACGGGCCTCCAATGGCTTTATCTCGGCTGCACCCATCCGGCGCCTGGAGACCCCAAAGATTGCGAAGGAACTACGCCATAACAAGCAACATATCGGAGGTCTACATCACACTCCTATCTCCACCCCTGTTCTTTATCGCACCGCATACGCTGATGTCAGGCTTGGGAATGACTGATGTGCGCATGGCAACATGGCACATCGGCTAGAAAGTGCCCGAAGAGGCTGCGCCAGAAGCCATGCCCGTGGTCAATCACAGCCCGATATGCGTGCGATACGTGAACGACTTGGAGTTGGCGTGACGTCTGATCGACATATGAGACACCATGGTCCGCTGACATGAAGAGGATTTGGAGGATTGACCACGCCCAGTAGTCGACCAAACCACACCATTACAGCACCATGGGGAAAGTCCAGCTTCCGACCAAGGACCAGATCGCGGCGCCCTTTCGCTCGAAAGAGGCCTTTGTCGACTTCATCAGGGCTCCCCAAGGCAACGACGGCCATGCCCCAATCGGGGACGAGAGATGGTCTAACAAAGATCTTGAGCCAACGCCGGTGGAACAGAGGACTTGGACCTGGTAAGGATCTTGACGACGCATATCCTTGAGCTTTAATTGACAACTGAAGGTTCAACCTTCCTCTATACTGGTTCTCGAACCAGTTTTCCCTCGTCGGCTGGAATACGGGCTCCGCTCTTGTCACAGTCGGTCTGGTAAGCTACGTCCAAGCATGCAAGCGGAATCTAGAGACTAATGGCGTAAACAGACATGGCAACAATCTTTTGTATCAGCCTGCATTGGGTCTTTCCTAGCAGCAGTCGTGGTCGTCCTCATGGCTCGTCCAGGTGCCAAGTACCACATAGGATTTCCTGTGATTGCACGCTCAGTCATGGGCATGTACGGTTCCTACTTCTTCGTATTCATCCGAGCGATCGTATGCATCATCTGGTACGGAATCCAGTCCTTCTACGCCGGTAATATCCTCTCGGTTATGCTCCGTTGCATCTTCGGTAGCTCCTGGCAGAACTTCACGAACACACTATCGCCTACCGCAAGTGTCACCTCGAAACAGCTGCTGGCTTTCTTCATGGCCTGGCTGATGGAGTTTCCATTCATGTGGGTTCACCCCAGGCACATCCACTATATCTTCACCGTAAAGGGGTTCATCATGCCAATTGCCGCTTTCGCCATCTTCGGTTGGTGCATGGCCAACGGTGGCGGACTCGGCGCTATGGACCTTGCTTCCAGCGAAGGCGAGCTTGCCGCCTCAGTGACCCCTTTGGGATGGAGCATCATGGCCGGTATCAACACCATCTTCGGTTCTCTCTCGCCCATGTTGGTCAATCAGCCTGACCTTGCTCGTTACTGCAAGAAGCCTCGGGATGCTGGTGTGACACAAGGTGTCAGCGTCTTCGTGTCCTCCATCATTGTCTTTTTCCTCGGCATGGCCTCAACCACTTCCATGCAGGCAGCATATGGTGTTGCCTACTGGAATATCTGGGATCTCTTCGAAGCCATCCTTGACCACCACTTCGGCGCCGGAGCGCGTGCGGGGATCTTCTTCGTTGCTTTGGCGTTCTACTTCGGTGTCTTCGCCACGAACTTTGGAGCCAACTCAATTCCGTTCGGAAGTGATATGACTGGCCTTTTCCCCAAGTGGCTCACCATTCGCCGTGGACAAGTGCTTTGCGCCATTCTTGGTGTCGTCGTACAACCATGGGAACTGATGAAGAACGCAACGGCCTTCTTGAGGTAAGTTCACCAATAGGCTTCCCACCAACCACGCTAACGATGAATTAGTTTCTTGGGTTCTTACAACATCTTCATGGCCCCTCTTTGCGCCGTCATCATTGTCGACTACTATATCGCGCGCAAAGGAAACATACATATACCATCGTGCTACGATGGCAAGAAGACGGGTCTCTACTGGTACTGGTCCGGTGTCAACTGGAGTGGTGTTGCAGCCTGGCTCCTTGGTACAACTATGGGTATTCCTGGCCTTATTGGTCAGTACGAGCCACAGATCATTTCGGCGGCTGCGCAGAACATGTACCGCATGGGCTGGTTGCTAACTTTCTTCACCGCGGCGACGGTCTACTTCGTCATCACCTTCTTCGTCAAACCGCGTGTGTTCCCTGTTGGACGCGAGAGTACGCCCTTCCAACGGGAATGGCTAGCCAACGACGGCCGCGAGGGCTTCTTCGACGGAGACAGAGATGATGGTGTGATTTATGGCGCCTCAACGCCACCAATGACCGACGGAGGAGAAGATGTTGAGATTGGCGAGAAGTCACCAAAGGTCACCTTTTGAGCTCAGAGCAGCAACCTAGATTGTAACAGAATCGAAACCATGTACTCACATCATGTAATTGCAAAACGATAGATTTGAATAGTATTCTACTAAGAAACTACGACACTTGATTAGACTTGTTATGATATCATAATGTTGAGACTCCTGATCAGGCGGCTGGACCTGTGGACCGCCCAGGTGCGATGTTGTTCACGTGTTTCCTAGTACCGACATGGACTGAACAGTTCCGATCGGAACCAGCATTCCGAAAAAGTGGGATGCCGTTATCGGCTCCAACTTATTAGTACAACCGGTATATCCTGGTTGGGCAAGTGTTTGGCTATCGCCTATGAGCGGGTCTGGACGGGACACGCAATTGCTCCCTATCACGATGCGGGCTTTTTGGGCCGATGGCATCGCTGATGCTGACAGGTCGCTGCCTTCGGCGTCTGGATGTGTCTCCAACCCTTGGACTCCAACGGCTTCAAAGACCACTTCTCCAATTCCTCTTCTTGACATTACAACCAACCCGAGAAAGCAAAACGAGGACACCTGCAGTTGTCTATACAGCAACGATACTTACACTCACCAAATTATACGAAGCGATGGGCTCTGATCTGTATAAACTTACAGCCACCGAGATCTCGGCGAAGATCAAAGCGGGCGAGACCTCAGTCGAAGAGTACGCAAAATCACTCCTCGGACGCATCGAAGCTCGTGACGAAGCTGTTCAAGCATGGGCATACCTGGACCCTGAGTACGTTATCAGGCAGGCGAAAGCACTTGATGCCATTCCACAGGTCGAGCGTGGTCCTCTCCATGGTGTTGCCATCGCCGTAAAAGATGTCATTTACACCAAGGGTGAGCTGCCAGAGCCATCTTTTCATCCAACTCAACTAATCGTGTAGAAATGCCCACGCAGTTCAACTCACCCATATATGCCAACGATGCGCCTCAAGTAGACGCTGGCTCCATAGCGATACTGCGCAAGAGCGGTGCACTCATCTTCGGCAAAACAACAACGACCGAGTTTGCTGCGACAACCACAGGCCCAAAGACACGAAACCCGCACGACTCAAAACGCACGCCTGGCGGCTCTTCATCCGGATCTGGTGCCGCAGTAGGCGACTTCCAAGCACCTATCGGTCTAGGAACCCAAACTGGTGGTAGCACTATCCGTCCTGGCTCATACAATGGCATCTATGCGCTTAAGCCCACATGGAACTCTATTACTCGCGAAGGCCAAAAGATCTACTCTCTGATTCTGGACACATTGGGTCTCTACGCGCGTAGTGTGGCTGACCTAGAACTCCTCGCCGATACATTCGCCATTCACGACGATGCGCCACCTCCAAAAGACTTCACAGTGAAAGGCGCGAAGTTTGCCCTTCTCAAGACTATGGTCTGGCCGAACGTCGGCCCTGGCACCTCCGCCGCACTTGAGAAAGCCGTCTCGCTACTACGTGCGCATGGAGCCGAGGTTGAGGAAATAAGCTTACCAGATGACCTTAACGATCTTCCGGCGTGGCACGCAGCCGTACTCAACTCTGACGGCCGAACCGCGTTTCTGCCAGAGTACACAGTCGCCAAGGACAAGATCTCGGAACAGCTGGTCGGCCACGTTGAGAACAGCGGAAAGATCTCGCGCAAAGCGCAGCTTGAAGCTTTCGATAAGATCGCAGCGGCGAGGCCGGTTGTGGATGAAATACTCGGCAGATATGCTGCGGTACTTACACCAAGTGTGCCGGACGAGGCGCCGCTGGGTATCGAGAAGACGGGCAGCGCGGCCTTTTGTTTGATCTGGACTGTAAGTCATATTGGGATATCCAGCCCAAGAGACCTGGACTAACGCTTTCATAGGCACTGCACACACCAGTAGTCAACGTTCCAGGCTTCAAAGGCGACAACGGGATGCCAATCGGAGTGTCGCTGGTTGCACCTCGCTACCACGATAAACGGTTGCTCGCGGTCAGCAGCAAGGTCGGTGGAATCTTCGAAGCGGAAGGTGGATGGAAGCGTACTGCATAGCGCTCTTGCAAATAAAGTTGAATGGATTGTATCAAAGCATTTGCCGTTGGTCGTCTGGTAAATTATCATTGGTTATGCGAGTATGCGTACTCTGGTTCTCTCGACCAAACTGTTCTACTTGACTCACAGTCAAGTTCATTTATATCTCCAATGCACTCCCCAAACTCAACTATCACAACATATCTCGGCAATACCAATAACACGAAGAACACACTCTCACAACAACATCAAGATGACGTCACGACAGGCTATCGAAGGCAAAGCAAAAGCTAGGGCGAACGCGGAATTAGACCTGAAAATGTGTGCAAACAGCGATCTCCGAGTTCTGTTCCGCAGTTCAGTTTCTATATACCTCAAAGGACCCCACCTGCAGCCTACACCGGAATGGTTTTGTGCGTACTACTTCCTGTTAGAGGTACAAAATCGGTCGTACTTTACAATTGAAGAAGTCACGCTCAAGCTTAAAAGACAAAAGCAGTATGGCAAAGTTGAAGAGCTTGAAAAAGCCCTCTCACGCTACTCACGAGCTGCATATCGCGAAACTGTAGCGAGACTCTTTGTCTTGCCGCGCGAACTTCGCGACATGATCTATGATGAGCTCTGGGCCTTGGATGCATGCAAGGAAACACTCATCGACAGGCTTATTCGTGGAGACGACAGCAATGTTCCACGTAGAGGGCCCTGGACTCAACGTTACCCTGGGAAACTTGACTGCTTCCTCCCAAACTTGGCCAAACAGTGGTTTGGGGGGAGGGAAGTGGCAACAGAGATGCTGAAGGCTTTTGGAAAAAGAGATGGGACTGATATTACTGGATCTTCGTCTTCTGATGGGCATTGGACTTGGTCTTCTTATCACGTGTCGTGGAAAAAGTTGCACGACCTGATCACAGTAAAGATGTTCCACTCCGACGTCACGCTATACGAGCTCCTAGGAAATATGGGTCTAGTCATCGTCTTCGACTGCATGGATGAGATCGACGGAAACGAGGGTCTAGAGCGTATAGGCATACCGGGAAACTTCAACGCAGAACTTCGCCGCTGCATCGATGCGCTCTCATCTCTGCGCAACCAAAAGCCTCGCCCTGTCACCTTCAAATTTGAGGATCAAACGGCAGGCGTACCCAGCAACATCACCCACCTATTTCGCTCGCTGAGCGGCCCGTTCCACGAACTCCGGCAGTTGGGTTTCGATATCAACATCAGATGTCAAACCAACGGCTTCCGCTGTGTATGGGACATGTCAGGAAAGTACAATACTCACAGTCCTCACACGGACGATGTCGGTAAGTGGACTCTGCGAGATTGGAGCCTGAACTTCACGCGAGTGAACGAACAATTCGAGGAAGCTCACTTGATGGGCGAGACCTTCGTGTTTAATCCAAATGGGCCGCTGCGGGGGAGCTTTCGCATCAAAAAGCATGTATGGGAGGCGATGCGCAAGGAACTGTACCGCGCGTATCCAGAGATTGACAATGTGGTGAAGTGGACGAAGAACGAGAAAGGCGAGATATGGATGGACTGTGGATGTGCGAAGGAGAAGCATACTTGCTGCCCTTACTATCTGTGCTACAAGCACGGTGGATGGGATCTGATAGAAGATGGTCGGTGGAACAATTCTTGCTACATTTGCAAAGGGCTGGTAGCGCCGGCGTTGTAGCGACAGCTAAGGTTGGTTCCAACGAGGCAGAAGGAGAATTCGGCAACGGGAAAGTCTGCCGTTCTTTGGACGAGGAACGCATCAAGTCTTCTAATTGAGTGCCCTGTCTAAGCAAATAACCGAAACTCTTTCAGCCAATACAATGCAACTGTATTCAAACCGCTCATGTGAATGGAATTCATTGGGCCTTGATCACATGATATATATCTTTCTGCCGTTTGGACACCTGCTTGTTCACATATCAGCTGCTACACAGCCCTCGCGCTCTCTTCTCAAGACTCTTTCGTGAAACATGGACGGAGTCTATGCATACACACACCGCGTATTAAGACGTTCCCAGTATGCATCATGCTCTGTTGTACTGGCCTTGCATACCTCAACTTCCTTACCCGGGAGGTACGCCTCCACCATCGCCTTTACTCTCGCCACCACGGCTACTTCTTCAGCAGGTGACCTCGCGAACAGATAGAGCGTGATCTTGACTTTTTGAAGGGCCTTGAGCTTACTGGAACTCAAGAAGCGGGTGCAAACGTTGTTCCTAGGGCCTATTCTCATCTCTGATGAGAGGGCCCCAAAATGAATCTCGCGTACGTGTTGAAGCCTACATGTCCTCAGATAGCGTGAAATATCGGCGATGGCAACAAAACAGAAAGGGATGGTGGTGTACGCGATCATGGCTGTCTCGACGTAGACTTGGCGACAGACACGGAGTAGGTTCCAGCGCGCGAGATGCTCTTCGGGTTTCGACATCGGCCGTAAACTCGATGGCATCTTGACTGGTGATCCTCCAAGCGCGAGGCTGAAGATTCGGTTGCGAAGCTCAGCAGGTAGGCGAAGGAGGGGAGAATCTCGTGCGTTTCTGTTTGCTCTGGGTAGAAGGTCAGTGCCGTCAATATATAACTACAAATGGGATATTTCTTACAGCTCAACTTCCGATCCGATGGGCTCGACGTTGAGGAGACCGCTTTTGTGTTTGCGATAACCGCGCTGGCCACGGGCTGGCCTCTTGGGCTTGTCATTCAGACCATGGCGAGGAGCGACTTTTTGAGACCGTTGCGGCGGCATCTTGCGTTACTTGAACCGCTGGTGTATTGAGATTTTTGACTTGCGGCGGAGAAATCACCAGTGCGAAAGTGGGTAGAGGAAAGTCAAGGCGAACACAACGGGAGAGGAAAGTGCGATGAAAGCACGGGCCCTGTGCGCTTCTGTGCGCAAGAGTGAAGGTGAGAGCCTCGGAAAGAAGCAAAACGCCAGAGGCTCTTGAGGATGCGATACATCTCGTTCGTTCGTATCTCCTTGCGTGTGAGTCGTATGGAATACGGAAGGGTTGGCTCATCGTCACTAGGTCACCGCAGTACCATGGAAATGGAAAGAGTCATACATAAGGAACGCACCTGGACATACAAATGTGTCTATCCATCTAAGTCATTCGAAGGATCACGCATAGTGAATTCAAGCGTGGATCCTTTCCGCGCATGCAAACCGGATGGTTTTATCCATCGAAGCCTGTATGAAGAAACGCTCTCAAGCCTTCAAGGATGGAGATCGGTGCGGGCAGATCTGTCTAAAGCGTGAGTTCGCGCTTGTATGTTCATTGAGATAGCTTGATGTTCTGCAATAAGATGTTGAAATCGAGATGTTGGAAGCACGGAAGGAACGTCTCTGGAGAAGGAATGGGCGGATTACATAATGCGGCGGTCGGAGCTGGCCGCCAGATTCGCCGATGACTCTGGAGCTTCGCGTGTCCGACATCATCATCGCTTGCACCCAATCTCCCCATAATGGCGTCGCGCACACGGCTGGCAGCCACTACGGCTTCCGGACTACTGCGAAGCTCAAGACCACTCGCAACCTCAAGGACATCGCCGCTCGCTGCTGCTTTGACAACATCCTCCGCCCGCAGCTTCTCGCAGCTCAACTCGCATTCCGCCTCAGACCCGACCAACATCTTTGCCTTCCAAACCGGCTCTAAGTCGGGTGGCGCTCCTTCGTACTTCTCAACACAGAACCGTCGGCCTGCAAATACAATCATCCGGTTTGTGCCACAGCAAACAGCATGGATTGTAGAGCGCATGGGAAAGTTCAACCGCATACTGGAGCCTGGTCTTGCCATTTTGGTACCCTTTATTGATAGGATAGCCTACGTCAAGAGCCTCAAGGAAAACGCCCTCGAAATCCCCAGCCAGAGTGCCATCACCGCGGACAATGTCACATTGGAGCTGGATGGTGTTCTGTACACCAGGGTCTTCGACGCATACAAGGCGAGGTGAGCATGTCGTGCTTATTAGACTGGAAGCGATGCTGACAACGTATAGCTATGGTGTAGAAGACGCAGAGTATGCCATCTCTCAACTGGCACAAACCACGATGCGCTCCGAAATCGGTCAACTCTCCCTCGACCACGTCCTCAAAGAACGTGCCAACCTGAACGCCAACATCACCGCTGCGATCAACGAGGCAGCACAAGACTGGGGTGTTACCTGCCTGCGATACGAGATCCGTGACATCCACGCACCCGAACCCGTTGTCGAAGCCATGCACCGCCAAGTCACCGCTGAACGGTCCAAGCGAGCTGAGATTCTGGAATCAGAAGGTCAGAGACAATCCGCTATCAACATCGCTGAGGGAAAGAAGCAGTCGGTCATCCTGGCTTCCGAGGCCTTGAGGGCTGAGCAGATCAACATGGCCAACGGAGAGGCTGAGGCTATCTTGCTCAAGGCTACTGCGACTGCCAACGGAATCGACGCAGTTGCGCGATCCATCTCTCAAGGTGGCGGCGCAGCACAGAATGCCATCTCGCTTTCTGTTGCTGAGAAGTACGTTGACGCATTCGGCAACTTGGCTAAGGAGGGCACGAGCATTGTTGTTCCCGGCAACGTCGGCGATATGAGCGGCATGATCGCAAGCGCCATGGCAGTATATGGCAACGTCAATGCTTCTCAGGCAAAGGCGCAAGCATCAAAGATGGTCGAGGGCGGAAGCAGCAAGAAGGTTCAAGAGCTCCAGAGCAAGCTGAACGACGCTGAGAGTGGATCCAACCAGATGCACAACGAGATCAACAGGGTAATGGACGAGAGGCTGAGCAAGAGGTAGTCAGCGTCCGTGTATGAGAGACGATGGGATAGGAATGGGATACGACTGTACATTATACCACGCTGTATAAATAGCAACGAGCCGCAAGCGACCGCATCGGGGTTATTGGATATGGGATACCACCCAAAAGCAAGCATCATTCGCGGAGTCTTCTCTCTTCTTCCACTTTGGAACTCCACTTCTCGCATGTCTATAGGGAATTGCGAACATAACTACACTTTCACCTCAGCCTTCATCCCGTAATCTAAACTAACCGCTCTACAGCCTCAGCAGCCAACACCGCAATCTGCTTCCCATCCTCCCAAATCCAATCATGACCACCCTTGAGATCTCGTACATGAACCACTCTCCTCCCCTCCTCTTTAACCTCATCCTCATCATCCCCCACCTCCATAACAATATTCCACCCCTCCCTATCCAGCGTAACACACATAACATCCCTCTGCGCCCTCTCCACCAACTCATCCTCATAGCTATGACAAAGCATCAGCAGCTTCCCCTCAGGCCACTGCTCCCTGTTATATTTCCCCGCAACAGGCGACACAGCCTGCCACTCGATGTACCCCCCCTCACCAAAAGCGCCCCTGACAAACTCTTTGTAAATCTTCGAAATGTATTCTGGTGTCGTAGGCGGGAGGTGGTTCCGTATCATGAGTGGTAGACTGTATATGCCTGATATCAAAATCATGGCTTCGGGTTGCGGCGTGGGGATGAGGTCGGGTGTAAGTCCTATACCGGAAACGAGTTGGCATAGCAGTGTTGCTCCACAGGAATGGCCTACTCCTATCCATCTCTTCATCCCGTATTCGCGCTGCAGATACTGGATACCGTGGGCGACATCGCGGATGTGTTGTGGGTGTCTCGCTGAGCGCTCTGGGTCATTGGGCGCACTTGGTTGCGTCGGGTGGTCGGGGTACGGCGAGAGTCTGTAATTCAGACTTGCGATTCCCCCAATTTTACTCAGGGTAGAGGCGTGCGAAGCGGCGAGGTGGGTAATGGTGGGTGTGAAGCTAGGGGCTTCAATGAGGGGGTCGCGCCAGGCGCCGCCGTGGATGTAGATTAACCATGGCGCATCGTTGCTGGGTTTGGATGTGGCTTCCTGGGGTTCGGGGAGCCAGATGTCGAGGGTTTGGAGGCGACTTGGGGGATCGCTGTAGGGGATTGAAGGGATGTGTCTGGGGAATGGGGTGGCTGTCATGTTTTAGTTTGATTGGGGAGTGGTTGTTTGGCGGGGTGAGCAAGTGCCAAACTTTGAGGTGTGCCGAGGTCGGTCACTCTTTTTGGGTTCCTGGGTCAATAAACCTTATGTTAGAGTAAAAACTCTGAAAATATGATAAGATGTCACAATGTCACAAAGCATGGGAGAAGTGTTTTGAGTATGAATGTTTGATTGATTTTCCCATCCAGTACACAAAAAAGAGTACTATCAACCTCATGACCATTGGTTTCATCCAAGCCATGACTAAACTAAACAGACATTATTCCCGTCAAAGACACATGCCAGTGTCGACGCCCATGGTATTGCGATGCAGGTGTGTAACGCAATGCTAATGTAAAACCCAAGGTATCTCAAGGACCGCTATCCTCATAAAAAATAAACTCTCGAAGCTAAAAAGACAAAACAATTGAGGTGTGGTGCGTTTACAAGAACGCGGCCATGAAGGCACCGAAGCCAACGATGCTACCAGCGGCAGCCTTGACGTTGACGGCAGCACCGGTGGCGTCAGCACCGTCGGCGCCAGTGCCAGTGGCATCAGCATCAGTGCCAGTAGCGTCGGCACCGCTGCCAGATGGGCGGCTGCCGCTGCCGGTGGCATCAGCATCGGAGGCAGTGGGCGAGGCAACAAGAGCGACAGTGGTGCTGTTGTTGGCGCTGACGGTAACAGTGCGGGTGGAGTTGACCATGGAGCCAGTGCCGGTTCCAGCAAGAGTAAGAGTGTGGACACCAGGGCCAACGGCAGGGATGTCAGCGGGTACTGGCTGAGTGGTAACGGCAGCGGGCTGGCTGGTTACGGCATCGGGCTGAGTAGCGATGGAGGTATCAGCAGCGGGCATGCCAGTAACGACACCGAGAGAGTTGGTCTGGGTGAGGTAGGTGGTCTGGGGAGCCGGGTCGATGGACGATGAAGGGGCAGAGGAAGAGTCCTGGATGGAAATCAGTGATCTGTTCGACATGAATCATTGAAATGATGATGAACATACCTGAGCCGATGCAACGGCGAAAGCAACAGCGGAGACGAAGATGGAGGCGCGCATATTGACGGTTGTGTGTTGTTTGTTTGGAAACGATTGATCTCTCTAAGCGATAGTCTTTGACTGAAGATATGTCAAGTCGTGAGGATGCGATGAAGACGATGCGAGTAGTGATTGAGTGATGCGAGATGAGAAGCAAACTTCAAGCTTTGCGCGAGACGCGTCCTCCTTTTATTGCCTCTGCTGCCATTTCACCCGCACCCAAGAAACAAGCATCGGAGCTAACCCTGGCCCTGGAGCGCCACTTTGACCCGGCAACCAGCCCTAACGCGAGCCCCATGCTATCCCGGAACAGGCGAACTGTCGACCTGACATGGCCTTAGCGGTTCTCCACAGCCAATTATAGAACCCTGCGTGGCGAGGATGTTTCGTGTTCGTGATGTGGGCGGAGATTTTTTCATTCAATGGTCCTCTGCTTCCGGGCGTCCAGATGGCGATCTTATAAACGTCTTAGACATGGATGCCTGAACGTCGTTGCGGTGAGAGTCGAGATGGGAGTTTGTATCCCGTCGCGCCGACTCGGGTGGTCTGCCTCAGGCGCTTGCGGTCGGGTACTGTGCCTCGAGATTTTCCCAGCCATGCCCCGGGTTTCAGGAACCAATTCGCTTCTTCCAGCCCGTGTGGTTCCACCAAACAAACCATGTTCCTATAGGAACAATGCACATCTTGTCGTCATTTCCCCAGCCAATGGCCTGTTACCCTGACACATCCTCCACTTTCCATCGTTTTTTGCCCATGCAGCATGCGGCCTCATGCGCGCCCGTCGAACGTCAAACGTCAAACGGCGCACCACCAACCACGCGTTGCTTTCCCAACCATGTTTCCAACCACGCGCACATGGGCGCCGACCTCGCTATGCTGATACATAATCGATACCGTGCCGCAAACGCTAGTCCCCAGAAACACACCACGACAGGTTAGTATGCCGCAGGTGCAAAATCGTCGCGTTGTTGTTGGCAAGACTAATTACGCGTCCAATGAAGTTAGCTCCTAAAATTAGTTGTCTTGTCGGCGTGACCTCGTGTCGAGAAGATTCGCTGTCTTGTGTGTGATGGCACCTCGGCGGCCGTGCGCCTTCGTAAAGCGCGGGCTGAGCAAGGGGCCTGGATCCGAAAACGGGACCCGAGCCGGTCTGGCCTGAGGCTCATTTCTGATTTCATGCGAAAAGGGTGGTGATGCGAGCGGGACGTTGCGATCGGGACGGTGGGACGATTGTTGAGGACGTTGGTTTTCTCGTATCTTCGGTGGTCCGCGACTGAAAGTTCTCGCAGCCAGCAATTGTTGTGTTGACGCGCTTGCTGGATGGGAGTGCCAAGCCCCAAACGGAGAAGGTGCCGGATCGTCACACCTCAACCTCACCAGGCCTTCAACACGTTTGTAACCGTCTCACGAAGAAAAGACGCCTCACAGGGCGCAGTCCCCCATTGTACTGCCTCTTTCAGGCCCTCGATACAATCAGTAATCCACCATTTATGGGCATGGTGGCGCTGATACGGTCATCTCAGAAGAGGCTTTGCGGATGACCTCGCTGACTACATGTCTCACAGATGAAGACCATCAAGATGCGAGGAGGTTACAATCAACCTACAGGGCACGAATCAGCTCAGGCCAGCTCACCAGGCCAGCTACCGCTGTTCTATTCTCAAAACATTTACATCCCCTCATATCTCAGAACGAATTTGCGAAAGCTTTTCAATTTGCACTCGACCGCACGTGTATACCTCTCATGAGCGAACAATGGCCCTATGGAAAGCCAGATCGGTTGTGTAAAGCCTTAGTGGCTTCTGTTTCACTGGCTACATCCAACAGAAGTCTATCATAGCCATCTTTCGGCTTTCCAACTCCTCAATAACCTTTTCAAATATAGCTTTGTACCGCTCCGTGTCGAAAGTTCCTGGTAAGTAATCCCAACGTGGGGGGGAGGCCCTGATGCACAAGCGTCCACCATACCTCTCCATGGGTTCCGCGGCTGTAAGCATTATGTACCGTAAGTGTACCGGGATGGCTTCCCAATCTTTCTCATGCATCTTCTTGCAGTTGTGCCGAACGCGTCCCAATATATGGCTCGGCCAAATGGTAAGATGCACTGTGTCGTAGAAACCTGCGAGGGGTACACCGAAAGCGTGTGAGTGTGCTGTACCGAAGTGGAAAAGTGCGTTGGAATCGACAAAGATCGTACGCGCTGTCTTCCTTGCAATTTTGTATCTCGCTCGCTCTACGAGAGCGGCTACCATTTCCGGATGTGCATATTTGGGCTTCATGAAGTGCGGCGTGTCGAAAACCGGGTACGGCAGCTCAAGGTTTCCGGTCCTTCGATGGTCCCACTCTACTGCTGTCGAGTCTATCCCAGCCCGTGCTAACTTCAGTATTTGATTATGCAGGCTACGTTCCTTCCAAAAGGTGGGACATTGGCCGATGGTACCTTGGGTGGCTTCTCTGGCAATACGGTCACCCCACTGAACTTCCAAGTTGATGTGGGATTGTATACCATTCTGCAGGCTCACCCTATCCTGGGTATAAAGCACATATGGCTTAAATTTGTGATCAGGCACATACGGCTTATACCTCCGACCGAGCAAGTGATCGAAAACGAGGTCCTGGAGTTCCCGCGGCAGAGCATTGACCCTTGATGTGAGCGAGCGACAACTGCTGTAAGCATATCCAGTCAGGTCTGCGTTTTTCATGATCGAACAAATGGCTCTGCGATAGCGTTAGCTTCATGTTCTCCGTACGGTAATCTCTCATCTCAGCCTTACTTGTTGCATATGGATAGCTGCCGCTTCAAACACTGAAGCATCCATCGGTAGGTCTTCCTTGTTCTACAAGCATTTGGAAATTCCAGGTCCCCAGGTCTCCTCAATCGCCGCATTTTCTTCGTCACCTCTCTCACTTTTTCTCTCATGGATAGAACACGCGCGCTGAAGACTCGCTGGATGGCCAGGAGACGCTTCCATCTTTTGACAACGGCGGGGGTGAAGCCTATTGCCTCGTTCAGTTCTGGGTCGTACGGGATGATGCAGCTCGTTTGGCGAGGATAATAGTAAGTGGGGATGAAGATAGACATATTGGTCAAATGTTCACGGCTGAACGATCTCAAGTGCAGAATTTGTACTTTCGACTTGACTCACAAGTCATGTACCGTACCATGGTCGACCAAATCTCATCGCGATAACCATGGTACTACGACGACCCATCGCCGACAAGCCACTCATGACTTGGGAAAATCATACTACAGCTATACTTTCACGACCTTTTAGATGAGGGATGACTAGTACGGACCTACTTACCTTTTCGCACATTCAATTCTGTTAGTACTGCCGTCTCTGATGATGGGGATTACAGATATCCTTTCATAGACTGCAAAGAAATGCACTGACAGTGAAACACGTCTCTTCTATTGCGACTTCGCCGTAAGCTCTCACGGACCATCAAGGAGTGCCTATTTTTGCCTGCAGGATTGGGAGTAATGAACAGTAGACCACAGTAGGCCGCAGTAGCCTGTAATTGTGCCCACACATATAAGCCGTGGGTTTTACGCTTCCTTGCCTGCTCGCTCGACGGTCTCTTTCTCCTCAACACTAGGAGAATCCAATCGCTGTTGTCTCACACGCGCATCAGTACACTACTCCAGCGATTTCGACATCGGCCCGCTATGCCACCAGAACTATCACCAAGGGCCACTCCAGTCATGGCCGCGCCCTCGACACTGTCCAACAGCATACCTTCGAACACGTCCTCGAGCATTCTGTTCCGTCTTCCTGCCGAACTACGGCAAATCATCTTCTCGTATCTTGGGTACCCCGTTGGAGGACATATATGGATTGACTGTGACGATTACCCTAGCCGCAGAGATGCTGTTCGACGTGCTGTTCGACAGAAATATGGGGCCCACGCAGACGAAAGTAAAATCGAAGTGCGTCAAAAGATTGCAAAGGTGCGATTTGATGACTGTTATCAAAGCAAGGGTTTGTCGGCTCATATCGAACTTACGCCCCGGCAAATGTACGGTACTCCAATAACAGGACCAAGTCTACTGAGGGTAAATAGAGAACTCCGGACGGAGCTGATGGACCTGTTATTTGGAGCCAATGACGTAGAGTTTTATGGGCCCTTGACAGACGATACCGCCTTCCAGTTCGACACAAGCCCTCCGCCACGTTGCGTGATCGAACCGAGATGCTTAGTTCTGCTGCCTTCGACGCTAACACATATGAGTTCCGTCACTCTACTCGGCAGTTGCCAAGGCCATACAGGGCGCGAGAACGCATGGAAAGAAGACTGTCAGTCTCTTCGGTTCATCGCTAAGCACGCTATTAATTTGCGCTGCCTGACTTACAGTATATGGGAAGGTTCGTTTTACCGGATGTCTACCGAAGGCATCATGGCGCTAGTTCAGACGATTCGGGAGGTCACGGTAACCGCAAAGGAACTCGAGAGAGTAAGAATTTTGTGGACAAGTCGTTTTGGCTTTTCTGAGAAAACATGGAAGAAGGAGATTATGGTTTTAGACAAACCCCAATGGGTTGCGGTTGTGCTTAAGGTTTGGCAGATTCTGGATGGACTTAGGGACGAAGAGGAATCTCGCTCGGAGCGTTATGAGGCTGAAATAGCTATGGAGTACTTTCGGATCCTTCCACGTAGACGTCTATGAGACGGAGTTTAGCGATTGCGGTAGCTGTATACAGCGAATACAAAGGCGTCTGGGTGCTGTTTCTTCATTGAGATTATACTACAGAAGTCATCCTGTTCACCTGCACATCTTCCAGCTTTTGTAAAGCGAGAGTGTCAAACAACTAACCTCCGCCGGGTAGAAGGGCAAACGAATAAGCGTCAGACTTGGCGCTCCCATTACCAACGGAATCTCTCACGGACCGTGCGGGCTTTGTTGCCTGCACGAGTTGCGAATACCTCGCAACAGGCAGTAATAGCCCGTGCCCGCCCGCGTACTCTCATAAAATCCGCCATGAATGAGGCACTTCCTCATCTTTCGCACCCAACCGTCAACACACACGATAAAAATTAAGCCACGAAAATCTCACTTAACTCTCCAGTGCAACACCATAGCACCTTCGCATCACGGCCTCCTCAATCATGGCACCAGTACTACGATCGATGACCAAGTCGGCTCTTGTGGTACCCTCGCCGCCGCCCACCGTCGCGTCTACGAATGCGCCTCCGGATCTCTTCTCTCGCCTTCCTGCCGAGTTGCGTCATGCAATCTACGAATATCTCAACTTCCCTGTCGGAGGCTATGTCTGGGTCGACTGCCCCGGTCGTCATGACTGTCCTCACGCGACACACTTCACCTTCCACGCCAAGCGCAGGCATCCGCTGCACGTACGCAAAGGGGTATTTCAAGTGCGCCGAAAGATTGAAAGACTACAATTCTCCCGAGTACACTCGAACTTACGGCGCATGCGCGCTCATCTCGTCAGAAACAATGACGATGAGTATCATGATGATAGTGATTCATCAGATGATGAAGACTACTCCTCCTCCTGGGAGAACGACGATGACTGGTACCTTGCGGAGAGTAATGTACTTGGTGTGAACAAGGACATCCGGGCTGAGCTGATGGATCTGGTGTTTGGACGTAACGAAGTCGAATTTGGCGATAACATGCTAGCGATACCTCGTTTTCGAAGTCCTCGTGAGACCCCTCGCCACGTCCGACGGCCAGATCAGATATACTGGCTCGACCTTGAACCTTCGACCTTGACACACATGACGTCAATTGCCATTCCTGCAAGGGAAATAGAGGAACACTGCCGGACTCTTTCCTTCATCATCAAATACGCTACCAATTTGCGACGACTGACCTATACGTGCGCGCCAAACTATCACGTGCCCGACGAGCAGATCATACATATAGCGCAGACGCTCAGAACTGTCAATGTGACTGCGAAGAAGCTCCAGACGCTACGGTTCGTGAGGAAGGGGTACAAGTCGACCCGAAAACCGGATTACATGAGGAAAGGTCGGGAAATGATACTGGAGAGGCCAGAGTCAGGCTTTACTGCGTTGGAGATCTGGCGTGCATTAGACGGGCTCAGGTACAAGCCTATATATGAACCACAGATAGACGACTAAGCTGAAGAACGGGGTCGAGAGGAGGGCGTCCAAGTAGCAAATCGAGCGAGATGCGAGGTTCCATGGATTGGATGGGTCAGCCAAGAATGGAGGGAACTGGGCATTGCTTGAGAGAAGCGACGGGATACCATCGTGGTAGAAAATTTCTAATACACAGTGGTGCGCAAACCTACGTAACGTAATCTATGCCACCTTGTTCGTGACTTCGACGAACTTTTGCCACTCATTGTACGCCGCTCCACTCGAGATTGCCCACTTGGCTCTCCGGACACCTTCTTTCCAGCGTCCACCTCCTGGGCCGACCTCCTTGTTGACGTTCCCATCATCACCTTCGCCCATGTCGCTCGTGTCCGCATCGCAGATACCACTGACGACGAACAGCGCCGCGGTGTTGATGTAGACGAAGTGTAGGATTGGGTCATCCGGTGGAACCTCGCCCATTAGGATCTTCATCAAAATCTGGGCGTTCTGTTCGGGCGATTGTCCAGGACTGACTTCGCTCAGTGGGTGCTCGGGTAGTCCGAAGTCTGCTGGTGTTACAGTGAAGTAGTTGATGTTGGTTTCCCCTGTAGAGGGATCTTCAACCAACCGCCAGCAGTGCGTTGGTCCAGCGCACGAGAGCTCGTCCAGCTCCTCGTCACCGCATATGATCATGCCTTTTCTGCAGCCAGATTGCTTCAGCGACTCGGCGAAGTCGGGTCCAATCTCCTTTCTTGCTACACCCAGTACGCGCGCTTCGATCAAGTCGTGTAGCGGGTTTGCGAGGGGTCCGAGAAGGTTGAAGATGGTGCGCCAGCCCAGTTGCCTTCGGATGGAAGCAGCGTGTCTGGCTCCAGGGTGGAAGATTGGGGCGAATAGGAAAGCGTAGTTTGTCTTTGAGTAGATTTCGTAGATGGTCTTGGGTGCGATGGCGGTGATGACCGGTGGTTTAGGGGGTGCGCAAGACAGGAGATCTGCTGAACCAGAACGTGAGGTCGATGCTTTGTTGCCATGCTTTGCGATCATGAGTAGAGCACTGGCGAGGATGGACGAAGTAGTGCTGATGTTGAAAGTGTTGTGGGAGTCACCTCCTGTACCGACTATGTCGCACAAACCTCCCTGGTAGGAACCCTCTTTCCTTCCTCGTTGACTGATCAGTTCTTGAAGACCCTTGACATCAATGCCTGTAGCATAGTCGCGCATCGCTTTTGAGCATTTCGCCAATACTTCTGCTTGTCTGTCTTGGTCCGTGAAATGGAGACATGTCAACAACGCTCCAGTCTGAACTTCGGATAGACTGTTTGTGAAGATCAAGGAGAGGGCTGCTGCAATCTCGTCGGCTGTCGGTTTGGTCGTCGGTGACTCATGCCACAGTCGTTTGAGAAGAGGTGTGATGGATATTTTGGAATCCTCATCGCCTGCTTCGGTAGCCATGATATGGAATGGTAGTCGTGGTCCTTGCGCGCTTGCCTTACTCCAGCATATGCGAGCTGGCGGGGTAGTTGGTGGGGGATGTGTTGGTAGTGACGACGTATACCAAGTGGTGTTCTTGGTATGTCGAGGTTAGGACCGAATCGATGTGTGATGTAAAAGACCCTGAATCAAAGCAACCAGTTGAGTCACAGCATGGCCGCACGGAGGTGGTTCCAAAGTCCGCACTTGTGTCGCAATATGCACCACGATGAAGGCTCCACCGCGCTAGTCCACAACCCGTTAGCCACACAAAACGCCGATGCCAAGGCCTCCAAAATCTCGACTCAGTGCTCTCGCGAGCGGCTGGAATCTTTTCAAGGTCATGACGGTCAGAGTTTCTTCTCTGACGGACCTTGTAGCTCCACCCTCCGCGACACCGACCAAACCAAATGGGGCAGAAGCGAACCCATGCCGAGACCAAGGATGGCTTCAAGAAGCCTTCTCCGGATAAGAACCGGATGAGCGCGAAGAACGACAGGAAGCATGGCGCGCGCAACGACAAGAAAGACACGCGCAAGGATGGTGACGCGAAGAAGGCGCGGTCGCAGCTGGTGCGCATTATCAAGAGAAGAAAAATTCATCACATTGCTAACTTTGCATAGCTGCTCAAGCCGCAGCCAGAATGGCATGCGATAGAGTTGCCAGCGCTCCCGACCGTCGAGAATCCTACGATCCCGCCCCGTTACATCATCGACAACATCCACGAATATGCCATCAAGCTCCTCGACGCAGAGGCCAGCGAGTATGCCGCAACCCACTTGGCCAAGGACTCATCGCATAAGTTCATGTCGACCGTCATGGAGTCTGGTACCATGGAGGATAAGGTGTCCGCGTTGACCTTGTTGGTTCAAGAGTCGCCGCTGCACACGCAAAAGGCCTTTGGCCAGCTCATGGGTCTATCGCAGAAGAAGAGCAGAAATGCTGCCATGCAGGCCTTGGCTGCGCTGAAGGATTTGCTGGGTCAGGGCGTTCTGCTCCCACCAGACCGAAAACTCAAGGCTTTTGCGCGACAGCCAGGCCTGACCGCCGCACTGCAAGGAAAGAATGTACAGTGGAGAGCAGGCGACAAGTTGCCGGGCGCTCTGGAGAAGACACATCTGATTGTGTGGGCATACGAGGATTGGCTAAAGAAACAATACTTTGAGCTGCTGAAGATCCTGGAAACCTGGTCCAACGATGAGGTCGAATACTCGCGCAACCGTGCCGTCACATATGTCTGGGAGCTGTTGAAGGAGAAGCCGGAACAGGAAGAGAACCTCTTGCGCCTGCTCATCAACAAGCTTGGAGACAAGGAAAAGAAGGTCGCGTCAAGGGCGTCTTACCTGCTGCTCCAGCTCCAGATTACCCACCCGCTCATGAAGAACGTCATCATCAGCTCCATCGAATCCGACCTCCTTTTCCGACCGAACCAGAGTGGCGTTGCCAAATACTACGCCATCATTACACTCAACCAGACCGTTCTCAGCTTGAAGGAGCCCGAGGTCGCCAACAAGCTTCTGGAAATCTACTTCAGCATCTTCCTTGGGCTGCTGAAGAAGCAGAAAGAGCACGAGAAGGAAGAGAAGAGGATAAACAAATACGGTCACGTTCAGGGAGGCGGCGGTCAGCCTGGAAAGATGGCCAAGCAAAAGGCTGAAAAGGCGGCAACCATGGCCTTCAAGGTCGAGGACGAGTCGCGAGAGAAGCTGATCTCAGCCATCCTAACAGGTGTCAACCGCGCATTCCCATTCGCTAAAACCGACGACGCAAAGTTCGAAGAGCAGTTGAACATGATCTTCGAAGTGACGCACTCTTCCAACTTCAACACCAGCATACAAGCTATGACCCTCATCCAGCAGATCTCTGCGACGAAGCACTACTCCGCAGATCGCTTCTACAGGACTCTGTACGAATCTCTTTTGGATCCCCGATTGATGACAACCTCAAAGCACATCATGTTCTTGAACTTGCTGTACCGCTCGCTCAAGGCTGATACCAGTATCAAGCGTGTCAAGGCCTTCGTCAAGCGCTTACTCCAGATCATCCACATGCACGAGCCGCCTTTCATCTGTGGTGTTCTGTACCTCGTCAACGAACTGATAGCTACCTTCCCGACCATCAAGACCATGTTGTCAACGCCTGAAGACCATGCCGATGATAGCGGCGATGAGCACTACGAGGACGTCGATGAGGACAAGGAGCCAACGACTAAGAAAGTGGAAGAGAAGCCTGCACAAGTGACCTATGACTCCCGGAAACGAGACCCAGAATACGCGCATGCTGATCTGTCTTGCCTATGGGAGTTGCTGCCACTGCAAGCACACTACCACCCTTCTGTTCACGTCCTGGCCTCCAAGATTGTCAACCAGGAACCCATCAAGGAAAAACCTGACCCGACTATCTACACTCTTATGAACTTCCTCGACAAATTCTCCTTCCGCAACGCAAAGACCAAGGCACCAGGTATACATGGTTCGTCGATCATGCAGCCTATGTCTGGAACTTCCAAGGCCGCGTCTTACCTCATCACCGCCCGCGACGGCGACCGCACGCACGACCCGCTCAACTCTGAGCAGTTCTGGCGACGCAAAGTCGACGATGTCCGTGTCGACGAAGTCTTCTTCCACACATACTTCGAGAAATCCGGCAAAGCCAAGCAAGCTGACAGGAAGACGAAGAAGAAGAATAAGAACAAGGACGACAGCGATGAAGGAAGCGACGATGATGATGAGATCTGGCAGGCGCTTGTCAAGAGTCGTCCGGATGTTGAAGGCGATGGTGGTGACGATGACGACCTCAGCGACTTCGACATGGACGACATGATGAGCGACGATGAAGCTGGAGGAATGGACGGCGGTGTTGAACTCAACCTCGGTAGCGACGATGATGAGGCTATGGCGGAAGAGGAAGAAGAAGAGGCTGCCGGTGGCCAGCACCAAGACGACGATGACGATGACTTTGAGAACTTCGACCTCGACGATGAAGACGCCTTCATGGACAGCGACGCCGACGTTCCAGTCGAACTCAACCTGGGCGACGATAAAGACGAAGACAAGGACAAGGACGGCCGCAAGAGCAAGAAGAGAAAGCTCAAGAGCCTGCCCACTTTCGCTTCTATGGAAGACTACGCGAAGATTATCGGCGATGACGATAGCGAGTAGCTGGGTCTTCTATAGGGCGTACGGAAAAGCAGGTGCGAGGAGTCAGTCTTGTAGTAATGCTGATGCGATTCATCGAGTGGCGTTATTCGTCTTGTCCATGGCTTGAGTTTTATTGTAGATATCCCATACCCTTGTAATGGACGAGTTCATAGATCATGGCGAGTGTGTTCATCGCTGTTACTGATGTTTGGGTGCATGCACTAGATGTGTTGTTCATCTTGACTCCTACCCATATTCGCGTAGTGCTTCAACGCCCGTCAGTCGGCTCACACCTACATTGTCAAATGTGCAGTGTATTTGTTTGGGTACCTCAAATCCGATCTCTTTGGGTTGAGCCAGGATGTCTGGATACTACAATGATTGCAATATCTAAGCAAGATACGAGAGTGAGATGGAAATCTCACACATCCCGTTATGAAGAAGTAGATGAGACAATGGATAAACCGCTTCTTCGAAAGAGCGTGATGAGTACTTTTCCAGATCTGGCTTTACAAGTTCTCGAGATTCTTGGGCGTACGAGCCAGTACTTACCATGACAACAACACGCCACACCAGCTACAAGAATATAACGTAGAAAGTCCATACATCTGTTAAATAGAATCTACATTCTGTAGAACGAACATCCCATCCACAATCTCTGTCCAGAGTTTGGCGTTTGCGGACGCTTTGAGACAATGAGAAGGGGGCAGATGGCGTGCACTTTAACCCACAGCCCCTTCCTCTCCTCTTATAGCGTTCCACCGTCGCCCAGGTGTAGATGCAGAACGAGGAATTTCACGAACAGAAATCTGGGGGCATATCCAACACCCCCAGAAATCCGCATCTCCTCAACGGACTATCGCCATCGCCATCCCGTGTCTTAAGTCCAACAGCCTCACTCTTTCGACTCCATCCCGTCTCTTGAAGCCCAACAACAACACTCATTCGAACCTCATTCAAACCTCATGAAAGCATCATGTCGTCCTCACGATCACTAAACCTCTGCATCGGCGTTCAAGACCGAGAAAGCCTTCTCGCATGGTGTACCATGCGAATGTTCATGTCAAGGTGTAAGAACCCAAGAAGCCCAAGCACCCCAAGAACCCTTTTCCGATTAATGATCAAGGCCTCGCCCATCCCGCCTCGCCTCCCCCCGCGCACTTCCCCGTTCCGACACTGACTATAGCGCGCGCGTGCAGCCTCAATCTCCGCGTTTCACTATAACTATACCTAATTCGCAGATGTGAAAACTAGTCTATGCAGGAAATGGGCATGGTCTCCCTGCTTCCAAGTACGCGATCTAGATTTCGTATTACCATTACCATTACTATGCGCATTACACAGAAACCAGAAACTAGTCTATGCAGGAAATAGGCATGGTCTCCCTGCCTCTGAGCACGCGATTCACCTCCACATCACCTACCCATTCTATAACAGAAGCCAGAACTAGTCTATGCATGAAATAACAATGGGGCTCCCTGCTTCTAGTACATAGATTCGGCTCAGCCCCGCGTACTTTGCTCTGACAACAACATGACACCTGGGCATGTCCATGGGTATGGTGAGCGGCGAGAACTCCGCGTGAGGAGCATTTACCACTTGACTACTGCGTTTATTCCAGCCCGTGCTGACCAATTTATCACTTGACCATTTCTATAGGAGAAGGAACTAGTGATGCGCGAGATGACTACGGTCTCCTTGCTGAGGATACATATTTCAGGCCGCCTGTTCACCACTTTGACCCAGAGATAAGCGATACGCCGCATTATGATAGTTCGAGTAGTCTGCAGTAGACAGCAAGTCGCGTATGCGATGTCATTACATAGTCTAGACTGAGAGCTAAGAAAGGACAGGGTACGGTCCAGTTCGGTTGAGCATGGTAATTCGTGCCCCAGGCCTGAGCATTTTGTATTTCCGAAAAGGGAAGTGGTGCATGTGCATGAACATTGCGCGACACTCGAAAACCTACTTCCAACACCCTGGCTCTGATCTGAGATGCGCTCCGGAGAAATATTGCTTAAGCGAAAAGTTTATATGGCAGCATGAGAAGGAGATAATGTGCGAGTGCGGGAGCATGCTCTGAATCCGGGCTAGAAGAGATATTGTTGAGAGTTACAAATTACGACGTAGGAGTGCATTACTCCCAGTGTACCGTTGTAACAGGAGTCGCCAACAAATCGCATCTACCAATCCGATGCAACAGCCTGATCTCCCCAGCGGAATTTTCACCCGCCACCAATCCCACGTTCAATCCAACATCCCGCGGAAATCTCAAATGACAGGGAAAGCAATCCATCCGGCAGGTGGAATTTTGGGTACGCCACCCTTACCTCAAGACCATCCAACAACCCCGGGTAACAATGACGGGCATCTCACACATGAAATTCGGGGACGTTGAGGGACATGCATTCTGACTCGGCATCTTGAGTCGCAAAGACCACGAATAGAAATAGCAATTGTGACTACTATACCCCCGGCGATGATAACGTCAAACAATGCAAGTGGGGACCGACCTTCCCGGGATCGCAAAGACTCTCCGTTCGATGTTCGGTAATTAAGCGAAAAAACGGATGTCCCGATGCAACGCGTACGTTTTTCGCTTTCGCGTTGGTGGTCTACTATATGTGGATTTGGTGATCAAGTATGAGGTGGTAGAGTGTCATGGACATCACAAAACGCCGAGGATAAGGAGAAGCGAGCGAAGACAAGGGGGTTGGTTGGACCGCGGATGCAAGGCGATGTGATGTGTGACACGGAGGAGATGCCCGGTAGAAGACGTCAGAGGGACGACTCGTTGCGCTCGCTTATGCCGGTCATGATGCTTGTGAGTCGGCCTCTTGCTCGGTGTAATGAGGTCAGGCTGAGTCTCGACATCGCGAAGGAATGCTGCGTGACTGTTGAGCTTTGCAGAAGGTGTGGATATTCGCTTCAGTTGCTTGGGGCGGAATCTTGGAGGTGTAACTTGATGGGGTGGTTGATGCGCGTCGTTTCAGGTCACCGATGCGCGGTCACGACTCGCATTATTCATGGCGCGCATCATACGATGGTTTGACAGCGGACGGCTTGGTCGCTACCAGGAGACATGCTGGGGGTCGTTAACCCTGCGGTGACTGCAGCGGAGGTTGACCGATAATTGACAGCTACATTTCCTTGGATTGTGTAAGCTACACAAAGAGCAGACCTACGACATGGTTCGTATGTCTTGTAATCATTGCAGGGCATAAAACGATAGTCCAGATCTGCCGTTGTTCAAGGGATAAAATACTGACCAACCCCAACCCCTTGCAAACCGGATACCGACCTATTCCGACATGCATCATGACAACTTCGAAAGGGTCCATAGATGGCGTAATTGAATCTCGCAGGACCATACGCCAGCGTTGTTGAGAATGAGATGGCGCGCGCGCGCGAAGGATTGGCGATCTTCATGAAGCATTGATACCGCTGCGGAGAGCCGCCCCGCACGAATGCGAACCTTGTGTTGGGTTGAGAACCTGGTGCATAATCATTACAACGTGGACCACAGAGTGCTGTGTGTGATCCTAGGGTCGCTCAGTGCTGAGAGGTCGGGAGCAAAAGAAAAAGAGTTACAGTGAACAGCTCCTTCCCACATGGATTGACATGGGTGTAGTGTAAGCGCGGGGAGGCGGGACAACCTAGCGCGACCTGTTTCTCAGGTATGCTACGGTTACTCGGCAACGGTCGACGCCTCCCGGATGGTTGCTCCGGGGCATTCTGACCAATAACGTAGCTTGGAGCGGGGTTTCGAGTAAGAGACCCTCATTCCGGAGCTTGCTCCTCGCTTCTGGAGGGGTCAATAGCTCCCTTGAAAGACCCTGCAAACAATGGTTGAGCTCAAGACGGCATATGTGGAATGAGAGGCGTAAAAACTAATGTAACCAGGAGTCTGGAGTTTGCGCGCTTGCCGTAGTTCGAACGTGGAAGTGAGAGCGACTAGAGTTTGCTAAGATCGGCTATCAGCCTCTGAGAACACGGCTCTTATGACACCGAATATCTTCGGAATATGTGGCACCACGGGACAACTGATCTCAAACCGCGTCGCTTAACGGTTTTTACGTGACGTATGCTTGTTTTGTGGCTAAACCAATATTGATCGCCGATAGGGGTTTGTGTTGTTCATGTCGTAGGTGTTGTGTATGAACCTTGCGATTTATGCGGGACTACTGGTGACAATACGCGTACATGATCTGGAGCTGACGATGGACTATCCAGGGTCCAGTTTGTAGCCAGGAGCTTGTCCAGGGACGTCGCTGAAGGACGCTGGGCATGACTTGACTGGGTAGGAACATGTTTCCCTCTTTCCATGCGGCCAGGATGTTTCCAATTACGGCGGCAGGCATTTGCAAGGCAAGCAAGCGGATATGCATGCCGCGTTGGGCTCTCGCAGTTCTACTCGATACCCATGCACATATGCTAGGAAGAGTGCAATAGCCGATGAATATGCCCTAGGCTGGATAAACGGGAGTGATGGAGGACCATCTATGACTGCTTAGTCACGATATCGTTGAACACTTACAGTTCAGAGTAGCGCCAACCGTGAAAACGCTGCTCGGAGTGTAGTCCAGCCACTCTCATTCGACACAGGGCGGACGACCTGCTAACGGATACTGAGTGGGGTACATAGTTGCCTAGAATAGAGAATTGAGCTCCCTGGAAAATCGGTATACAGAAGATGTAAGGTGGGGCGCGCTTCTTTTGCGACAATGGGTTCACGATGGTATTGGCATCCAAACAGTTCGCAGTGACTATCAGTAGAGATGTGCAAGACGGCGCGAAACGGCTGTTTGGGTCAGATCAAAAGCAAATCCCAAGACGCGGGCGCCATCTGACATCCTAGACGTGTTGATCTTGTGGAGAGCTGAGGCCGCCGGACGTTGAGAGCTTTCGCGCTTGTGAAGACGCCATCAATTCGTCTGCAGGGTCTTCAAGTGGGCGCATCGTCTTGCACCAATGGCGGCTGGGGCATGCAGAGAGATACCACACGAAGAAGATTGCGCGAGGGGAGCATGCGGCGAAGAAGCAATTTGGCTTTAGCTGAGCGCGGTGAGCATCTTGAGTTCCCAGATTAACGAGGAAAAAGCAGCTGCGGCAGGGGCCAAGGGCGCAGTACCGTGGAACATCTCAGGAGGATCTATGGCTGAAGACGAGGCTGGCATTGGTTAAGATCGCATCTCATCTCTCAGATGTTGGGCGGGACGATCACGAAGCACCGGGCTGGTCCACGTGGCTGCGTGGCGCCCTTGCTTCCATCAGCAAAAGAATGGAGATCGCGATGCCAAAGTCGGTGAGATACTGGACTTCGTATCGACAGAAGCGTATCGGCATGAGGTGCAGCAATCACAGCAGGGGACCCCTCGTGTGGCCGGCTGGTAATTTTGCGCACATGAGGCAGCATGGGATTTGGCCATCGTGAGTTTCCCGATAGGGCAGGGCGGCAGTGGGGACCGGTGCCGAATGCGAGGCGTAAGGCACGGGGCAGGAGTGACATCAGCGTTTGTAAGAGAAGATTAACGCCGGGTCAGTCGGCGGCAGGAAGGGGGACTTGGGCGGGCCCTGCATAAAACAGCGATGGGAAAAGGCTGCGCGAGGGTGGCAGAGATCGTGATTCGGGCAGCCTTGAGGGGAGAAAAGGACCGGATGGGTGGTGGCCGCGCAAAGTGAAAAGGAACGAAGCAGGCTAGAGCAGGGAGATCACGTCGATGTGGTGCAAAAACTCGATGGAGGGGTTCGGTCAGTGCTGCGCGGCTGCCGTTTCGAGGACGGCGCGCAAGGTCAAGAGTCTGGCCAGAGGAGTCTATGGGGCTTTTGCCGCTAAAAAGAGCGCCAGGGGCTGTGGCTGATGGCGGACGCCCGACGTCATCTGTTGTTCAAGAATACCGATTCCCCACCAGATGTCCCGATCACTGCTCAACGTCCAGCGCGGCGCTAGGCTGCGAGCGGATAGGTCGGAACGGCTGGCAGGGATGCGTAAGCGGAGAAGACCCTGATTCTGTATTACATCAGACCCAGCGACGTTATGCCGGCGCGTTGTTTTTCGAGTACCGAATGCGCTCGAAAATGCAGACCCTGGGGGCGCTGAGAGGAAGCTGGTATGACAGGCTCTGACGGTCTTGGTACGACTTGTCGCTTGTCGCTGTCGCTGCGATATTTGCGCTGTGTAGTTGTCCAGGGCTGCGGTGTCTGGTGTCTGTGGTGTCGCGATCTGTAGTGTCGACACCATGCGACCGATGCGATACATCATTCCGATGCGCATCCCCAAACAAAACAACTGACTCTTTGACGCCGACACGCACCGGCACCAGGCCGGCGGAGGGTGCGGGTGTGAGCTGGCACAGGGCCTGTTTCTTGCCATTGGCGCCCGAAGGTCGCAGAGTTCCTTGAAACTGCCCTCGAGATCTCGATCTCTCCTGAGCAGACGGCACCTGTCCGCCGCCGTAGCATTGGCCGGCGCAGCCTGCTACCGACGGGCAATCTTGCATGGCTTTCTTTTTCTGCACCACCCATGTTGACCCATGTCGATTGCAGGACCGCTGAAGCTTCGTCCCAGCAACCCAGCAGCACGCTCCGCGGTGCATCGCACTGAGTTCCACGGTGTCATGCGCTGATGCCGCTTCCTGGTCGGTCGCTCTTTCCTAGTGCGCGTCGCCTGCGAGCTGATCGCCGGCAGCCGGGGCCCCTGCCACTGCCTGGCGCTAGCGTCTTAGGGCGGACTGCACTTTCCCATCCCCACGCATGCAATTCTCAGTCCCTGATAGTGCCCTGATCCTGGGACCAGCGAACCCTGTGCTTCTGCCCTGCTTGTGCCTTGCCCAATATAACTTGCTCCCAGTCCCGCATCTGTCGTGTGGTGCTCCAGTAAGCTCTCTCCCAATTCACTCACCACGCCCGCTCCCCACCATCCACACCTGTCTCATTGTCGTGTCGACGTCAGTCGCCTGCCTCGCACATCACTCAAACATCACCCTGTATAAAGCGCCTCAACCACCCGGCCACCACTTTCACGTGCAGCCCATCGCTCTCTCTGCGAATTTGGTCGCTCCCCCACTGGCACTTGTTTGCTCAAAATGGACGCCTTGTCCGGCAAGAATTCGACAGGTCGCAGAGTGTCATTGCTAAACGACGGCCCGGCGCCTCCTCCTCAACTTGTCCGACTTCCCTCCATCACTCCTTCCCTCCAATCCCGGACCTCCAGTTACTCATCTTCACCCCTCGCCTCACCCCCTCGCCTGGTCCGCAGCGACTCTTCCGACTCGACTATGCAGACGCCTTCGCCCATCACGCCTGACTTCTCCTACGAGCCCGGCATGGACTCGCCTGTCTTCGCGCAAAATGGCTTCTTCGTCGACCAGAAGTTCGGCGTCCCCATGCATCAATCATCCGGCCCTCTTCCTTACCACACCAACCCTGCCCAGGCTGGCTACTTCAGGCCCGACCACATGTCTGAACACCCTGATCAAGCGGCGATGAACGCCCGCCCCAAGAAGAACAGCTACCCGTGCCCAATGGCCAAGCAGTTCGGCTGCAACGACTTCTTCACCACCTCTGGCCACGCCGCCCGTCACGCCAAGAAGCACACTGGCAAGAAGGACGCCTTCTGCCCCGAGTGCAACAAGGCCTTCACCCGCAAAGACAACATGGAGCAGCATCGCCGCACCCACCAAAGCGGCCGCAATGCCGCCAAGGGCGGTGAGCGCGACGTCAAGAAGGCCAAACACCAGGCAAAGCGTCCCAAGCCAGCCCCGCTCCAGTCTTCGACGATGCCTTCTTTGTCGCAGCTTTCCATGGTAGACCCGTCGCTTCCCCTCAGCCCGTCCGGATTCTCCATGGCCCCCGCTGTTCAGTCCACCGACTCGTTCCTCGAGTTCCCCAACAGCTCTCGGTACCCCGATCCGACTGCTTACAGCTACAACCCCGCTCCCGCCCAATACGGTGGTCTTGACGCACTCGCCATCGCAGCGAGTGGTGAGAAGCGCAAGTTTGAGTCATAGTCGCTCATCTCATCTCTCTTTCACCGTTCATCTGATCACATCTCTGATCATCTCTTCGGGTCTTCTACATTAGACCACACGATTTCTGGAGCGAGGCGCTTAGGGCTACGACCACGATATCATGGAGTTCAAAAGTCCGACGGAACAATAGACGCATGCCGTCATGGCTACGAACGGACCTTGGCGTTTGGGAGCAGTGCGCATCGACGCACGCATTTCTTTTCTTTTATTGTATATACTACCAATTACTTCGGTACTTGGCCGCGCACAGCCTGTGTCCTTCTTAGCGGTCTCCGCTAGCATCCTCATGTTGCGCAGTGTACGTGGAGGATGTCATTCGAAGATAGGGATTAGGGCTCGGAACAGGCAACATGGATACCCGCCCTTACTCAAGGGGCAACAACCTTCGATCTCTCATAGTTCAAACACATCACGGATGTCCACGGAGTAATGCCGTGGCTTCCGACAGAAAACAATACAAATAATTACTACAAACACATCTTCCACCAATCTGCGTTGTGACCTGTGCTCGGGTGACTGACCTCAACAGTCGGTCTGTACCATGGGTTGTTTGGGACACAGCCGATCACCAACCTTACGGATAGCATTCACTTGCAGTTTTCACCTGCAATGGTGACGACAAGAAACGGCCGCGAACTGCGGATTGGTACCCCGCTGTCAGCTCATAGTTCGTGCCAAACGCACTATTGCCCGCTTCTCAACCATGGCACGCCAACATGTTCAGCCATACTAACATAGCGGGCGCGCCTCCGCGCTAGAATCTCTACCCCTCCAAAGCTTATGCCAGAGTCTCGTCCCATCAACACGCCACAGCGCTCTGATTCCGCCGCGCCTAGAGTCAGCCCACGTCGTCCAACGGTCTCGTCCTCAACCTTTTGGCAGCGACGAAATCATCGGTAGAACCTGACGCTAGCGACCCACTAATAAAAGGCCTTTCACAACGCTGATGACCCTGCAGATCTTTTTCGAGCCTAGCTCTGAACCTTAACGATCTGCACAAGAACCCTCAGGTCCGGGAGCCCCGATTCGGAAGGACACGGCTCCCTGCCCTGCCATTGGCTCGGAAATCGTAGCAGGGCAAACTCTATCCAAACAACAGGCCAGCTCTCCGGGGAGAGAACGAAATTCCCCAACATTGCATCCTAGGAGTCCATTTCCTTGGCTTCGAGGGCGCGTTTTCGACTCGTCAGCCACAATGTACGTGTCGCAAGGCACCCAGCGTCGGTTGCACTGTAAATGGCGCGCCCTGGGTTACGAGTTCCGCCTTGGGAGGGACCCCACATCCGACTTGACGCCGGATCGCGGATTCCTCATGCCCTGCAACCGCTGTCTCGGCTCACTTTCCAACGCTCCTCTGCTTTTGCATCGCAATCTGTGCCCATCGTGGAAATGCTGTCCCCACGGATGAACTGAGTGTGACATCATATCTGCATCAACAACAGCAATCCTCTGCTTTTTGCGTCGTTCCATGTTTCGCGCGCAGTTTGCAGTATCGTTCGGTCGTACATCACGGAAGTTTGCGGATCGGCGGAGCAAGTAAGCAAGTCACTGCTGCGAGGACAGGGCGCATCTGTTGCTCAACCAGCATGCACATGCAACCTGCGAAGCCAACAAAAAAGCGAAAACAAATTGGGTTTCCCCCCCTCAACGACGATCTCGAGGCGCGCGTATGTGTGGCTGGGCTCGCTGGGGTCGGTCGTTCTGCGTTTACTAAACCCGACACGGCATCTTTCGGATATAATAGCAGCAGCGCTGCGAACACGCAAACTTTGGGACCGTGACGCTGTGTCACCATCAGGCTTCCGCTGTCTCTTGCTGGTAAAGTCTGTCTGTGCCCCTGCCGCGGCTACAGCGGGCCAACTTACTGGTTCCACGATGATACTATGGAGTATGTACCTTTTTACTTTTTTTATCTGGAGAAGATAAGGTTTTACTCGCGGATGTGACCTCTCGCATCTTCTGGAGCGAGGTGGTTAGTGGAAACGCTACGGCTATACAAGAGGAGGTAACAACTAGGTTTGCGGACTGCAGTCATCGATTTCTTGCTTCCTACTCGGAGTATCAGCCTCTTTGTTGCCTGTTCTGCCTAATCTCGTTTTCGTTGACGGGCAAAGTTGCCGTTGGCGATTGCGTCCATGCATGGCAGACTAGACATTCCACCTCATGCCACTGCGGCTTTCATGGCTCGTTGCGAGGGCAGAGAGTTGTATGCGGTGGTTGCGTATGGTTGCACGGTAGCCACGCATTCGCTAAACACAACATACTGCAGAGTCGTACCACCCGACTCGCTACACCCAACACTCCTCAGTATACCTTTATATCAGTACACCATGTCTCTCCCTTACCCAGGTAACTCGCACAACAGCACGCCTTCAAGCCCTCCTCCCGCTCTGTACAACATTGGACGCGAGCTGGGAGGGCTGGGACTGGCCCCACTGCGGGATGTCCCTGTTGTGAGACGTTCGTTTATCTGCCTGCAGATCTCAAGATGACTGAGACAGCGTGGCCTGGCTCCAGTAGGCGAGTTTGCGGGGGGAGATGAGATGCATGGTCGGGTCTTTTGATGTTGTGCATCTTGTGCGATGGATGTGTGCAGGTCGCCATCTGCTGTGTATACGGTAAGGGTGTTGGCGGGTTTGCCGCCTTCCCCGTTCCCTGCTCCCTGGCTCGGGGAAAGTGAGGAAGGGTGTTTCCAGGGTGAGTAGGGTGATGTGGAGCTGGCGGGGATGATGTGTTCGTTCCGTCCTCTCCTGCCGAGAGGGTGATGCGGAAGAGGTCACTGACGTCTCTTCCCTCTCGCTTCTGAATAGTATGCAGAGTGTTACTGTCCCTTCTATCCCCACGTTGCTCAAGTTACAGGGCTTGCACAAGTATGCGAGAGGAGCAGCGAGATACTGAAGTTTTCGGTTTCTTACGTCGCACCAGATTAACGCCATGTGCTCATGTCGCACCGGGGACGTGGGCGCGAGGGACGGCCGCTTGGTCCTACGTCGTGCAGTCTCACAACACGAGAAGCCCATTTTGTTTCCACGGCCCTGTGTAGAGCTCGGCTTGCATGTTCGATACGTTTAACAGTAGAGGAATACATACCTTAGTTGTCACTCAGAAGAGCTACCAAAAAATGTAGCGTACGTGAAACATCAAATGAATGAGAGATCAAGCGCAGTCCCAACCCTGAGAGACACACTTCTCCATAAACGCGAGTTGAGACACTCATTAAATGCACGCCAACCACACAGAAACCCTACACGAAGTAAGCAAACACTCATCATCCCACAACATCCCGACCCACCCCACTCCCCTCTTCTCTTCCCTTCCCTTTCCACGGTCGCCCCGTACCACAGCCCCAAGACCCAGGGCAAGCGCCCACCGACCTGTCATCCCCAAAGTCGATCTTACAACCTGCAAGCCACAGACCGTCTAAGGCTGCGACTCAGGCCCCTTATGCCGTGTCACTATGGCTGATACACAAGTGTATCTTTATGTAGAAGTAGGATATGTCGCGCCTGGGCGAAGGGGAATGCACGACATGGTTGGCGAAGGCGACACGCTGTGTTGAGGTAATGGGTAATGTGAATGGCAGGACGGGAGTCGCTCTACGTTTATGACGGATGGGGATGGGATTTTAGCCGCGGGGTTCTAGGGACTTGAAGTCTTCATCATGAGGGACGTTTGTCGTTGTGGGAGTTTTGGGCTGTAGGATTATGATTATGAATGTGGCGATGTTGCTGTGATTGTGGGCATAGAGTGAGATATCACTCCAAGGGGCGAACATGTTCTCAAACGTCACATGTGTTCTCAGTATCTAGTCGTACGAAGTCTTCCGTCTATTCCAATTCTTCAATAGACTTCAGTCAAGAACCGCCCAGCATTATGCAGACGAACACCGTGAAATACACGCGCTGTGCCCAAGACCCTTTCGTCCCACTTCCGCGTGCACATAACCCTATCCAACATTCAGCCGAAATTCAGAACGCAGCCACAGCCGAGCACCAAGAATCACATGAGAAGACAGTCTCGCCAGTAAAAAAGGGTAATGCAGAATAAACTTTGAAAATGTCTTACACACTGCACATGCACGAAGCTGACAACTGACAGGTGTAACTAGCGACAACTCAGATTATCGTCTCGCTACCCTTATTCTTCTGCCCTGCATGCACGCGGTGCAACATTCGCTTCCGAGACCCTTCTCTTCTAGTCTAGTAGAGTAAGACGCGTGTTCCCGCCTCTGTAACCGAGACACACGTAACGACGCGAGCGAGGGTATAACGAAGCCATGGTAGTAGGAAGCAGGTAAAGACGAAACAAGCAGCTCGTACGTCGTGGGAAACTACTTTTAGCATGGTGAGCATGGATGAGAAAAGGGTTCAGTACGCGTGCGTGTGTGACTAGTGTTGATGCAAAACACTGACACGGCAGTCTCGCTGCGGCCCGTCAACCATGCACGTCGCCCGTAACTTTCTCAACAGCATATGTCTTCGCGGCCGCACATGTGAGCGCCTGCAGCTACTTCCCGAACACGAACCAGGAATCCGGAGGCGAGACTGCCTATCGTGCCATGCCAGGGCCCAACCATTGCCATCGCCGGAGTCGGGTGTCTTTGCATGATGGGTGCTGCGTCTCTCATGTGAACTTCGCCATGTTTACATATCGTGCGAAGCTGTGGTCCTCGCTTTGGTCGACGCCGCGGTCGTTGACTGCCTGTCTGTATCGCTCTTTTAGGCCGGTTTCTGGATCATCTGAGTCCATCTCATCCTCGTAGTCTAGGTCTTCGTCCATCATGCCGGCTTCGTCGGAGTTTTCTGCATCGCTGACAGTCTCCGGCTCTTCTTTTCGCGGCTTGCTCCTTGGCTTTGCGCCTGCGCCTCCCACCTTCATGTCCTTCATCATCTTGTCCAACTCTCGCTCACGTGTCGCTTTCTTTTCTTGCTCCCGTTCTGCCCTACGTCGCTCAAGCTCGGGCTTGTAGTCGCGCTCGAATTCTTCCTTCTTTTCCTGCACGCCCTTGAAGAACTCATCCATGCCGTCTCCGGTCATAGCACTAACGCCCACAACACTGAGATGCTTGTAGAATTCCTCCAGCACCAGTGACATGCTGTTCAACAGACTGCCCATGTATCCACTTCCTCCACCCATGCCTTCACCACCGAAGCTGCCACCCTCTTCTTCGTTGCGTAGGGCAGTTTGGAATGCCTCAAAATCGGTCATCCAATCCTTCGCGAACTGAGCGTCTTGCGCGTCGGTCTTGTTGAAGACGAGTATCATAGGCAATTTCGTCTTGTAGAGAATGGAGCAGGCGTAGAGCATGTTGGACATGAAGGTGCTTGTGCTAGTTGTGCGCGGTGTGTCGATGATGTATGCGATGACGGTGGGAAATGTGCTGGCTAAACTCGAAAGCAGAATCTCTCCACTTGCCGACCAGACGAAGACCTCGATCTGCCCTGGCGTGTCCACGAGGATGTGTTTGACCTGCGGTTGTTGCGCCGGTGCTGCCTGCTTGTCCTTGCCCCCACTTGTCATGAATTCGACTGTGCTTTGCTCTGGCTCCTTCACTGGCGCTGGCGGCTGTGTTCGCTTTTCCAACAGGCCAATGACCTGATCAATCTTTGTGCTGAACAGGTTCAAGCTCGTCAAGATACCCCCGTTGGGTCCCAGGTTGAACTGCTTCATGACCTCCTTGTAGTTGACACTGTCTCGGATGTCGATGTTGGGTGTGAATGGGACATGGTGGACGGCGGGGTCGAGGTTGATGATGTACGGGGGTGTCGGAGACGCTTTGGAGACGGAGGGTTCGCTTTGAGTCGGGTCGGGATGGGTATAGAGATGTGAAACAAGGCGCTGCATGAAGGTGGTCTTGCCGCTACCAGCCATGCCCACGCAGACAATCGAAACGGGTGTGTTCGAACTCGCGGCAGGCGCAGAGCCCTCGGGAGCCTTTGCGGAGGACATTGCGGAAGTTGTGCGCGTGTTTTGTAGACGATGGAGGGGTGAGAGTGAAGGTTCGGAGAACGAGTGGTAAAGTGGCAGCGGTCTATCGGGGGGAAACGCGTGATGCTTTGTAAGGAGGGTCAGGTAAAGCAACGTTGTTGACAGCGGGATGTAGAGCGTTGTTCTAGGAATTCTTAGGCGGGGCGGACGCGCACTAGGGAATCCGCCGCGGTGATGTCAGGCCCGAGCTCCAGCTTCGAATCCGTCTCCAAACTTTCCTCTCGCGACAAGTCTATCAACACCAATCGACTTGATATCACCGCCAACATGGGCCTGGAGGATTTTGAGAAGGAACTCGCGCAGACCAAGAAGAAGGACGATAAGAAAAAGCGCGATCGAAGCAGAAGTCGCGACAGACACCACAAGCACCGCTCATCGCGTCATCACGACGACGACCGGGACGAGCGCCACCGTCACAAGCGATCGCGACACCATCGCGAGACCTCGGAAGAGCGCGCGCGGAGGAAAAGGCGCGAGAGAGACGAGAATGACGACCGGTCGCGACGGAAGCACAAGGAAGCCGCATCGAGTGACGAGGAAGACAGTTTGACGCGAAAGCGCAAGTCGCGACACTACGAGGAAGATGAATCGTCGGGATATGATGCACCCCAGGAAAAGGACTACGCGCCACCAGACGACGATATCCTCGACCAGCAGCTCGAAGACGCGGCGAACGCAGACCTGCAACGCGATGACTGGATGAAGGCGCCTTCTTCCATGGACGTCGAATACGTGCAGCGCAAGAACAAGGAGGAGAAGGCGACATATGTGAAGGCGTCAGATGAGGGTCAGCCAGCGCTCAAAATGCATCACGCGGAGCTGAACCGTGATTTGGGGAACTCCAAGGACCAGGAAGCCGTCGCTGAAGAACCCGCGCAAAGAGAAGTCAGCTACACATTCGGTGATTCAGGTGCGCAATGGCGCATGACGAAACTGAAGGGCATCTACCGAAACGCAGAGGAATCAGGACGAAGTGTGGAAGAAATAGCCATGGAGAAATACGGCGATCTACGGGACTTTGACGAGGCGCGCGAGGAGGAGATTGAGCTGGACCGCAGAAAGATGTATGGGCAGGACTACGTCGGAAAAGAGAAGCCATCTGGCGAGCTCTTCGAAGAACGCAGACTCAACGCAGGTATCCACAGGCCGTCTCGCGAGCCGCACGAACCCTCAGAGCTACCCCAAGGCGAAACAGTGCAAGACCCCCAACCTGCAACAAACGCTGTTATGCTCAGCCAGACCGAGCTGAACAGGCTTAAAGCTCAGATGATGAAGGCAAAGATGAAGAAGGCGCCCGAAGCAGCCCAGCTGGAAGCCGAATACAACGCGGCCCTAGCCGGCAATTCAACCTCCCAAAACCGCGACGTCGTCGTCCTAAACGCAATGGACAACCGCATGCTCGCCGGCGGCCGACAAGGCGAAGTCATCGCCCTAACCAACAAACGCGGCACGGAGCGCGGCCTGGTCAAAGAAAACGAAGAAATGACCATCGACGACATGGTCCGACAAGAACGGCGCACCAAAAACCAAGCCGGCGGCGAAGGCGCCCTCCTCGCTGAAAAAATAGCAAAAGACAGCAAATTCGACAACGACCTCGACTACATCGACGACAACGCGACCAAACTCGCCGCCCGCGCCCCCAAATCTTCCATCAATCTCCGCAACGCCGCAATCCAAGACTACACGAAAATGAACCGCATCCTCGACGCCTGCCCCCTCTGCCACCACGAAGACAAGTCCCCGCCCCAACCCCCCCTCGCCCCCATCATCAGCCTCGCAACCCGCGTCTTCCTGACCCTCCCCACCGAACCTGAAATCAGCACAGGCGGCGCCGTCATAGTCCCCATCCAGCACCGCACCAACCTGCTCGAATGCGACGACGACGAATGGGACGAAATACGCAATTTCATGAAGTGCCTCACACGCATGTACCACGACCAAGGCCGCGACGTCGTCTTCTACGAAAACGCCGCTTTTCCCGGGAGAAAAGGACACGCGGCGCTCAACGCCGTTCCTATACCGTATGAGCTAGGTGACACGGCGCCTGCGTTTTTCAAAGAAGCGATTCTGGAGTCTGCGAGCGATTGGACGCAGCATAAGCCGCTTATTGATACGCAGAAGGCGAGTCGGAATGGGCTTGGGAAACAGGCGTTTCGGAGGAGTCTGGCGAAGGAGATGCCGTATTTTCATGTTTGGTTTGAGCTCGATGGGGGACTGGGGCATATTGTTGAGGATGAGAGGGCGTGGCCGAGGGGCGATTTGTTTGCGAGGGAGGTGTTGGGCGGGATGTTGGATGTGGGTGTTGAGGTTGTGAAGAGGCAGGGGAGATGGGTCAAGGGGGATCGGAGGGTGGAGGGATGGAGGAAGGGGTGGAGGAAGTTTGATTGGACGAGGGTGCTTACTGAGGGTCAGTAGATGGACTCGGTTGTCCGTCTACTTGAGGTGGGATATGATAGAGATGGAGTATGTTCTCAAATCGAAGGCATGTGTTTCGTCTATCCTGTAATGTCGATTGCCCATGCAAAATCATTATCGCTTGCTCGCTCCACAAACATCTCCCTCTACACACTACACTACACCACACCGATCCAACCCCCTCGAGCCGAACGTATCCATGCGTGATTATACCCTTCCGCCCGTCCATTCACTCAAGAGATTATTACGCTTAGCACGCTGCGCTTTTCATGCTAATAACATACGTACGGGTGCATTACTGCCCCTCCCCCTCCACCGCCCCTTCGTCGCCAAGGCAGGTTGTTGAGCACGCTAACCACACAAAAGCAAAAGGAACAACCCATTTTCCCAAACGAAAGCCTAGGGTATCAGAAGTGTAAGGCAAGGCAAGCTTTAGGCGAAATCAGCCGAGTACGAGAAGCCACGGAATTCTTCCTGCATGGCTTGTGAAAGCACTAGATGGGTTGTTAGTAAAAGCAATACATATGTATATAGGGTTGGGCAACGTACCAGACTGCACAGGCGTAAGCACAGGTGTGACACTTGTAAACTCGGTATCGAAGTTGCTAGTATCCGTTGGGCTCGTAATCTGTGGCGTAAATGGCGGTTGTACTCGCTTGTGGTAGATGTCGTCCCAGTTGATGTTTCTGAAGAAAGCATGTGACATAATCTCTTGGGCATCGGTCGGTCCAGATCCAAGACGCATCTCAGGCTCACGTGTGAGCAGTTTCTGGAGGATAGATACCGAGTCGCGCGGCATGTGAATGGGGTAGAGGGGTTCGTCGGCAAGAATGGCATCGTAGATTTCGTCTTCGTCTTCACCACGGAACGGTGATTGCTGGAGCAGCATCTGGTAAATGAGCACACCAAAGGCCCACCAGTCAACGGCACGGCCGTATTTCTTGTCAAGAAGAATCTACAAAATGGCGTTAGTGACTCGATTTTGTGATGATGGACGAGACTTACCTCTGGTGCCATGAATTCGGGAGTACCACAGAAGGTGCTGGTAGTTGATCCGTACCACATCTCTTCCTTGCACAATCCGTAATCACCGATCTTGATGTGTCCATCTAGCGTGAGCAGAATGTTATCCAATTTCAGATCACGGTAGATGACGCCGTTCTCGTGGAAGTACTTCAGTGCAAGGCAGACTTCGGCAGCATAGAACCTGTGAACGTGTTAGCGTTTGCCCTTTTGATGATGATCTGGTAACGTACTGAGCGCGTTTCGTGCCGAATTGGCCTCTCTGAATGTGCAACATCAAATCACCACCACTAATGTACTCCATGACGAAGTACACACGGGTCTCGGTCTGGAAACAAGCGTGCAAACTCAAGAGGAACGGATGCCTCTCCTTGTTCGCGATCAAGAAGACTCTCTTCTCTGAGCGTGTGCTTTCCACTTCGTCGTTTTCGATAATAAACTCTTTCTTCAGGACCTTAATAGCGTAGAGCTGCTTGGTGCTCTTCGTCTCTGCCAACATGACCTTTCCGAAGTTACCCTTACCCAGGACTGCAAGGAAGTTGAAGTGGTCCAGACCTATCCTCTTTCCAGTTCCTTGTGTGTTCGCTGCCGGTGTGACCTTCTTGCCTGGTGCTTCTATTACCGCCGATGGGGGTTGTTTCGCGGGCGCGGATGGTTCTTGCATCTTCGGTTGCGAAGGAGGCGCTTGTTGCTGGTGCGGGGGTTGCGCTTGTGGCGATGGCTGTGGTAGAGCGTATGAAGACTTTTGTGGGTAGTTGGGCATCGCTGCGGGTTGTTGATGGCTCGGTGGGTAGCTCGGGATGTTGGCATATGCCGATGGATCGTAGGTGGCCGATTGAGGAGCTTGCTGTTGTGGTATGCGTTGATCTGCTGGGTATCCACTACCTGACGTCCTTCCGCCCGGTGGCGCATAGTCCGTGTTACTGCGGCCATAGGCAGGTTGAGCTGTGGTTTTGTTCATCGCAGCTGCAGCCGCAGCGACCGAGGATTGGGTGCGTGGGCCCGACGAAGGTCGTGAGCCTGCAGTAGGCGATGTGGGAGCCGCGCCAGAGCTGGATCCAGAGAAGGAGGCTCTTGCCGCATCGATTGACGCCGCCGACGTGGCATATGATTGTTGTCGTGGAGGGCCAGGCGGAGGACTCATCTGCTCTTTTCCGTAAGAGTACCTGTCGGATTGGGCTTGGTCTTGACCGGGTTGACCTGGAGATTGAGGTTGCGCTGGTGGCAGAGGTTTTGCTGGCTTATCCGGTCGCAGGGTCCGTCCGCTCATGCCTGGGCCCGACGATGACTGTCCTCTTCTCGTCCTCTTGATTTCCATCAAAATCTGATTAGCCACTTCCATGGACATACCGCAGAAGTCAGGTACGAAGTGAACGCAGTGAGCGTGACAGGTGAGACCACATTCTGAATCACCGTTAGTGGGGTTTGCAAATCGGAATAGTAGATCCACTCACCATTGCACTTCTTGGTTTGTTTCCGACCAAGTGGCAGGACGTAACCGCAGTGACAGCACCAGTTGGCACCCATGTTGGAAAAGTTTTCGAAGCGATGAGGAATGCGGTGGTTGAGCTTGGCCTCGTCTGGGTCGGTTTCGGCGTTGGACTGAGTGATGCACTTGGTAACAACCTTGGGGTAGCACTTCTTGTGACACGTGTAGTTGCAGTCCGAGCATTGCATACCGGCGGCATACTTAAGGAACTCACCACAGAGCGCACAACGCATAACGTTGTAGAACTGCTGCTGGACGAACTTGTGTCCGTACTGCTCGACGACGTCTTCTTTACGCTGGCGAACGGCACCTTTGCGACCAAGACCAAGATCGAAGGGTTGCTTATTGCCCGTGTTTTTGGCGAAAGACATGGTGAGGTGGATGCGACCTACTGGCTCCAGTGAGAACCAGTCATCAATCATAACGGGTCCTGTTTGGGGTTGAGGACCACCCGGCCTCGCGCCAGCAGGACCAGGACCTCCAGCACCGGCGCCTGCGAAGTTCTGCCCTGGCGGCGGCTGGAATTGCATGTCGGGCTGAATGCCGGCTGCAGCTCCTCCCATCTTGTCAGCGGCCACCCAGCCGGAGTTTGCGAGCTCCGTTTCGATCTTCTTCCTTCGCATTTCTTCGGCAATGTCTGATATGCGGACCCACAACATGCCGATGGGCAGAAGGTGGTCGCCCGTCTTATCGTATACGGTGATCTCGATCTCGTTCGCCTTGTCGATGGCGAAGTCGTGAACTTCGTCGACCCAGCGGTCGTTCCGTGTGGGCTTTGTGCGACCCTTGATTGAGTCTTCGACTTTGATGTTGACAAACGTTTCCGGGCCTCGACTAAAGCGCCCAGTAGCTGCGTGATCGACATCGGCGACGGCATGTACGCGGAGGGAGAGGTGGCCGCTCAAAGGTTTTCTTTGACTCGGAATGTTCAAACTGTCGTCTGGGTATAATCAGCATGTGGCAGCAGACGGTATCGTTGGGACTTACCGTCGCCATCGGCGTCGCCCTCAATGTCGACGTGGAGATCCTCATAACGCTTCAACGAGTGCTTCAACAGCTGGATCTTCTGGTTACTCTCGATGCGCTTGGCTTCTGCGTCTGCCTTGCTCTTGCGGTCGCCTTCCATCTGGTATAACCGCACCATCTTCTCGATTCCGTCCTTGTACTGCTTTTCGACACTGAGCTTGAATTCGAGCTGGGACAGCATGAGCTGGATGCGGGGACCGAGATGCGGGGTATCATATTTGATGAGGTCTGCGCGTGTTAGCTGAATAGATTACTGACGTATGCAGCAGGTGTATGTACCCAGTTTGCTAAAGTTCGGTCGCTTGTTGGGCGCGCCGGGAGCTGGCGGGGCATATGGCGCGCGAGGAGGCTGCAGAGCTTGCCCTCCACTGAGCTGGCTGTACTGGCTTTCAGGACCGCCATAAGCTCCCTGTTCTTGCACATACCCGTTCCAGCCGTCTTTCGGGGGAGGAGTCAGAGGGTTGTTGGGGCCGCGGCCTGGTTGCAAACTCATGTTCTCCATGCCTGTAGAGGTTCTCTGCACGTCCAGGTCCCGCAGCTTCGACTCAAAGTAGTCAATGTTCCGGCGGCCGTCCTTGATCTGTCCATCGAGGCGGGAAAGCACGGCCGGGTTGTTGGTCGACTGGCGCATGGCATTGGCGGCGTTGATGAGGGCCCTTTCACGGTCGATTTTGCGTTGCACATTGGCAACGGTCTCGTCGACGTTCGCCATGGCGGCGGTCGTCTACGGAAGGTGGGCGCGGAGGGCGTCAGGAGATTTCTTCACCGACAGAGGCGACGGCGTGACACGGTGCCCAGCGGTGGTGGGCTGCGAGGGATGCGTCGGCGCTCGGGCAGGCAGCCGTGACGTAAGCAGCTTCTGCGCGCAAGCAACAGCCAGTCCAACGCGTCGTCGGCGGCGGCGGCAGGGAGGTCGCGTAGGTGAGGTTGGCGGGCGACAATGGCGGAGTCGTCGTGCTGTGGTGATGTCGTTGGGCGAACAGCGATTTAGCTCACGCATAGGGTGGCTTAGCGGAGCCCCACTTTCCCCCTCTTCGTCGAGTGGCGTCGGGAAAGGGTTAAGTGCCGCTGTCTATCAAAAGCCGCGGGTGCTGTTTGGCGTCGTCGGGCGCGAGTACGAGACAGCAGAGGTGATGACGGCGACTGTCTGGGCGGCCGTGGCTGTTGGTGGGGAAAAGACTAACAGGCAGGCAGCATGGCGGGGTGAACTCTCAACACCGTCTCACAAGGGTTCCATGGAATCAGGCTTATTGCCCTGCTTCAGTCATACCACTTTGCCTTCTCGCATCCTCTCGACCACATCCCGAATTCTTATCTTTGTTGAAGGCAGGTGCGCATGACGCCCGCCCGATTGGGCACCGACGCCTTGACATGTGCGACCTGATCTGACTGTGCGAGGCTTGTTTTCACCCAAACTTCCTCCATCACTCCTTGCACAACTCTCTGAAACCTTCATCACACCGTCCACCACGTCTTGCGCGTCAAGAATTGAGAGCGCTGATGTCGGTACGCATGTTCCCGTTGTATCGCATGAATACACGCTCCATCGACTGCTACCCCATCAGTTCGCTCACGCCAAGTACGCGTCGTACTTACTTATGCTGATCCTAGCTTGATACGTGCGCGAGATGTTCGACACATTGCTTTTCCCGCACTCAGGATATGTGCATAATCGCGTTGATTTACAGCTACTGTTGACCGGTTCCGTTGCCAACTGGAAGGGGCATTATACCGTGCAGTGACAGCACACAATATAGGAGATGCATGAAGCAGACTGGCAATCATTCTCCGATGTACATGCAAACAATACTGATGCAGTGTGCAACAGGCGAGCAATTATCGAAGCTCATTGACGCCTTGGTTACTTGATCTCGTTATTGCACTATGTTGGAATGGCTGTCTGCATGTCCAGTTGAGCTTCGAGCCCATTGATGTTGATGGGTTACATGCATCTAGCGAGTTCGTATACGCCACCGATACACGAACGAATGAGGATGGACATAGGCTCAGCCTCGTGCCAACACTTCCTTACCTCGCGCTGTTGCCTTCCTTCACATATCCTCAAGAGAATAACACACGCTCTAGAGTTGTTCAAAGGATAATCTACTACACCTGCCTATACCGCTTCGACAACTCATCACAACTAGTGCCCTCATACACATCGACCGCGAGGCACGAAGGCGCTGGAAACTACGCTTATAGCTCACTCGGAAGCCGTATAACCGCTGACCATCATGGCTCTGGCGATCTCGGGAAGTTGCGATCGCATGCCACGGTTTAAGCACGCCCCTCTCGATCATACGCAGCCTTCCATCCGAATCATGAAGGTGCTACCGAATTTGTCCCCAGAAGGCTTGGTACAATGCACTCTTACACACGGGAGTACTGATGACGAGTATACATGCTTGTCTTACACCTGGGGAGACGAAAGTACAGCGTATCCAATCCTCATCGACGATCAACTGTTTTTTATCCGGCAAAATCTGCACGAGTTTTTGCACGTCGTGCGACAGAAATACCCTCTGAGACTATTCTGGATAGATGCTGTCTGTATCGATCAGAGCAGCATTGCTGAGAGAAATCATCAGGTCGCTCAGATGGGGGCTATATATACCGCAGCAGTGCACGTCATCATTTGGCTGGGCAAGAGCAGTGACATGGCCGAATTTTTCCGTGCATGGAACGACTTTTGTCGAGCCAGAGGAAGCTTCTCCAACCAACCGTTCGAGAGCCTTATGCGGCAGATGATTGCGCGGCGTCGACTGAGAGAATTCAAGGATGGATGGCTCGAACTTGCGAATCATGCTTATTGGACTCGGGCTTGGATCACACAGGAGATTGCGCATAGTAGGGCACTCAGTCTTCTGGCTGATATGGTGGAAATTCACGAGCTTAACCGCATCGCCGACTCCTCATATGCCTTCGTCACAACAACCGATGTAAGATTTTCTATTCACATCGATATAGCGCAGCATCGTCATGCCATCCTTGGAAAACGTCTTTTCTCTTTACTTACAAGATTACCCAATCAAGAGTGCCAAAGGGCTCGGGATCGGGTATACTCCCTCTTGGGGCTTGCTGCAGAAGGTTCAGATATTCGTGTGGACTATGGCAGCTCAGAAATGGCATTCGTGTTGATGTTGTTAGACGTGTGCAAAGAGTTGAGGTGTCTATGCGGGTTCACATTCATTTCTCACATGCTAGGTGGTATGGAAACGTTGACGGCAAGAGCATCGGAAAGATCACAATTTGCAACGCTGATGCTCAAGGCAAATTCGACGTATATCATTCCACAGGGAGACCTGCAATCGTCTCACATTTTGCAGCAGGCTGATTCTTCTTTACTGCATGGAAGAGGTGCGGTGCTTAGCTTCAGGCTGCAAAGTGTCTGCGATCTCCTGAACAGAGATCACAGTTTGGAAATTCGAACATTTGCGGGGCATGAGATGAAGCTGCCGATAGGCCGCTTCACATTGCTCCTCTCTGCAGCCTATCACCCCCGATGTAAAGGGACAAGGCTGTGCAAGTCGCAAGATTGCGCTTGCCAACAAGATTACACATGGTGGCCGGGACCGGATACGCACCAAGAACGACAGGAACACTATACATATAGTATCCGGGGCTGGCATCCAGATACCGAAGACGCACATCATGAAGAACTGAGGTGGTACAAACAGCCGGGTTCAAGAAGGATCGTTTCGACCTGGTTCCAGGTGGAGTTGCAAACCGAATATGCGGAAAGTACAGAATACTACACTTTGGGTATTCCCGTGGCAGCGTGTTGGTGGTATGCTCATCAATTGAGAGACTTTCGACGCGTGGATGCGCAGTCTGCATCAGACATATCTACAATCTTCATAGATCATCTATTCGACGGAAAACGAGTGCGATTGTGCGAGGAGGTCCTGAGCGGGCGGAGTGCTTTTAAGATAGGGCGAAGAACGACGCCCGAAGACGCGTGGTTGCACGAAGATGTTGATGGCTTTGAGCAAGAGATGCAACCTGTAGATGTGCCCTGAACTGTCCTAGCATCATCGGTCATCAGGATTTCATCAAATCAGTTATGCGGCACTGATAGGATAGAGGGTATGCGTGGATGATGATTGTCGAGGAAATGTATTGTCAGCATCGGAATAACATCATTGTCACATGTAGACACCCCGAGATCACCTTGGAATTGACGTGACCGTTCTAGGTATGAGAAGCCTGCCTCTTCAGATGTCGGTGGACATATACTAAGAACTAGGATGGTAGATGGTACACAGACGTTTGGTGATATCTCAGCCTAATGTCAGACGTCCCGGGCGCTCCTTGTACATTTGGTATGGATCTAGTGCTGGGATGTAAATTGCGAGTCGCTTCGACGTTTCTGGCCCCCATCCAGCTATCAGCGCTCATTCAAACCCAATATTAGGTCCCTTTATGTCTAGAGACGGATAGGTCTGAGCGAACGACTCGGCAGCCGCCCGTGCCTCGCAGTGCAGGATCTGGGATCAGTGCATGTCTGCATCCGGCTAGCGCTACACATTTACGTCATGGCAAGTCGCGTCAATTGGGTACGTAAGGAGAAGTCGCACGTCGAAACACCGACTTTTCACACTCCACCCGGGCACTATGGCCAATGCCATAACATACAGACGCCACTGTTAGTACGACGTCGGCACTCTTACTCTCGTGTATCCATCACCCGACAACGCGTTCGTTGAGAAACTAGGATCACGCGCCTCACCTCAGATAGGCATGAGTGCGCCGAGCCGTCCACGGGGATTGAAGTGATGGTTCCATGCGCGTCTCTTCCCCATGTTCTCTCCTATCCTTATGGGCTCCTTCCATCCGCCCATCTTCATCACCAGCCGTCTCGAAGGATTCGTGCAGCGGTTGAGAGTTGATAATTCAAGGTACAAGGTCCACGATTCGGGCCTTTTGCGGAGCATTTCGCAAGCGAGGCGCGACTAACGCAGGTTCGCCAGCGACGCGCTACCCGTACCCCCTACCGACAACGAGTCCATCAGCCGTCGCGGCTAGCAGCCTCACGGCACGCTGGCCGGGCACGGAGAACTGTGCAGAAGCTAAGAAGAAGAGAGAGCCGATCTTTTCAGATGATGCACTCCCGACATCGCGGCACCTCCCAGTATCATGACAAGAAACATCGCACGATCACCAATGGATCTATCCTGCACTGCGCGATGTATCAGAATGTCAATACCCCTACAGCTCAACAGGGCCATTCCATGGACGGCGAGTACGCGAGTATCAGTCGCGAAGATTTCGAATCCTTCAGGGTCCATCTATAGGAGCCGTTCAGGAGCCAGGCACGTAACAGCACCCAGGACTATGGTCCAGCCGTGCCACATTCACCGGTTCCACATCGTCAGGCGACCCACGCCATATCTAACCTCGACACGGGAACGAACGTCGGGTGAGGGTCGCCGTACTTTCCTAGCAGCATCCTAGATTACGCCCCAGAAGCTATGCCAGAATGCGACAAAAATCTGTCTCGTGCGGGTCTTTCTGGCGGCTTGTGCTCGACACAGCTGTCAGATTATTTGTTGGACTGATGTGGATACTCGAGAAACCCGGAAGATCAACGATAACAGGTTGATATGCGTCCAATTCTTTCCCTTCTTGAAACCAGGTCGGCTTGTTGCCTCCGCTTGGGTCTGCTTCACAACTATTCGCAATGTCCTGAAGCATATGCATCTTTGCATCGTATCCTGATGTGTTTCCACATGTTCCCTCCTTAGTCTTTCTTTTGCATCTTTTCTGCATACTTCATCCCTTCGCTCCCCACTTCGCGCTCTGGGAAGCCGTGGCTATCAGCGTAAGGGTATCAACATGACTTACTACGGCGACAACGCTCCTGAGCTTGCTGCTTCAGTCATCGCACTGGCAGTTATTGCTTATATTCTTTTCGGATTGCGAGTCTATACGAGACTACACAACAATGCTTGGGGCTTGGATGACTGGAGCATGACAGCTGCAACTGTGAGCCAACCTCGAGGATTCCATACAAGACAACTCAACTGACAGTAATGACGCAGGTCCCCTTCACTGGCTTGACAATAGCATGCATTGGGGGCGCCTTCAGCGGAGTCGGGGTCCACGACGACAAGCTCAGTGCAGAAGAGAAAGTTAAAGGGATGGAGGTACGTTTACACCTATCTCTAACTCTGTAGTTTCTCCATGCTAAACCATGTAGTTCTTCTTTTTCTTCGAGGTTTTCTACTGTGCAGCGATCATCCCTATCAAGATGAGCATTTCGTTCATGCTCATCCGCATCGCATCCCGGAGAAAGGCCTACATCTACAGCTTGTACACTGTTTCAGCCATGTTCATCGTCATGAACTTGATTGCGATGCTGTACATCATCTTCCAGTGCGCACCAGTGTCGTACGCTTGGGATACCTCAACCCCTGGTGGAAAGTGCAACCCAGCGCAAACACTGGCCGACATATACTACGCGACGACTGCAGTCAACATTGCGACGGATTGGTTTTGCGCACTCCTACCCATACCGCTGCTCTGGAACGTACAGTTGAACCGTACTGCTAAGCTTTCGGTCGGCGTGATTCTCGGTCTCGGTGCATTGTAAGTTTCGCTTATCTCTTGGGAACCAGATCACCATCTAATGCGCCACAGAGCAAGTCTTTCAGCATGCATTCGTCTTGTCTACACTGTTAATCTGACCAATGCGACCGACTACCTTCGTAAGTTCCCATATCCTTCTGCTCCCACAGGGCAAACGTACTGATCAATCCTGCAGATGGTGTATCCAAGGTGATCCTCTGGGGTTACGCCGAGAACGGCGTCGGCATGATCGTAGGATGCGTCGCCACACTTCGTCCCCTCCTCCAGCGCGTACTCAAACTCGGAAGCAGCGGTAGCTCACATCCCCACACGCCTGCAGCAGGCTATGCGAAACGACCGGTCATAAAGAGTCGTCTGAGTGGAAGAGACGAAGAGTGGGTCGCCCTGGAAGATGGCCAGATGGTCAATATGGTTCATGGGCAAGGGAGTACTGGGAGTGAGGAATACATACTGCCTGTGAAAGGCGGAGGCATACAGGTCACCAGAAGCGTGGAGCAACGATCAAGCGCCTTGAAAGACTAGGGGTACATCGCCCGGACAAGCGCAAACCGAAAAGTGTCACGAAAGTCACATCACATTAGAGAACTACGAAATAATACAATCAGAACCAATAGACAAATCCAACAACATACTTCATCAGATGAACAGTCAACCAGGTCTTCGTGCCTACCCTCCAATGTACAACGACGCCTGCACACGCGCGTCCAAGACCACACAAGCAGCATGCCCAGACTGGGGCCTATGGAGCCGCATGATCGTACCGCGGAGCATCGCGGAATCGCGAAAGCAAAAAAACGGGTCCACACAAATGAGGCGATCCTCCTCAGTCCTGACTCGGCAGCCAGCCGATCAACTCTCCCCATCCAAACACAACTCCAGGCTCCAAGAAAAACAAACGTTGCCATGTGCCGCCTTGCACTACGGCAATGCCGAACGTGTTTGTCGCGTGGCTTCAACGCTCAGCGCCGCCTAGACGAACGATGACTCGGTTGACTTTCGGGGAAATTGAGGAGCGAGCGCCTGCGGGACTTGGAACGGGCTTGGGCCACGGGTGTTACGGAAGAGCGGCACTGGGGGGCATGGGGGTCGTCTTTTCGCGAGCGTGCGCAATGAGCTTACGACCCATCGCGATCAAGAGAAGACTTTAACACCCACAGAGGATGTTAGAAGTAACAACCTAGGACTCTTCATTGCACTCGGATTTTGCCAGTACTCAGTTTCGATCCTAAGATGAACTGCAGGGCCTCTCTTCAATCCCTTTTTCTCCCGACAGCCGCGATGCCCCGTTGTGCTCGCGCCAACGTGATCGGCAATAGTCGTAGCAATCGCCTATTTTGCGTATTCTGGGAATGGTCGTTCGGACAAAGGGGCGCTGCGACAATGCATCGAGCGATTCGTAGAGGCTGCGTGGTGCATCGCTCAAGCCGAAGTATAGTTGTCTGAGAAGGGTGCAGGTGGTGTACTGTACCCGCTCAGCAGCCCCACTGTGTCGCGTGTCGGCGTCGGTGCATGTACTCACATCGAAGTATCGTACATGAGCTGCACAGGTTTGACTTTTGGTTCGCAACGAACTCCTAACAGAGATGGAAGTATAGTTGTCTTTTTCTAGACCAACACGTCAATGGTTGGTCGAGTAGCGATGGTTCTGACCATGCAGTCAGCAATCCTAGGGTTTGCAATACGCCTTGCCAACGCCTTGATTATCCGCAACATATGTTGTAGATATAAAGATGACTTCAAAGTCATTGCTCATGTTGATAATTGGTGGTCCGAAAGTGAACCCATCGCCATCATGACAGACTTCGAAAAGGCGTACGAAAAGGCGATCGCAGACAAGATTCTTCCTGGATATGCTCTTCTCGCGGGCAACAAGGACGGTTCGTAATCATCCTTGGCACAAGGCAACAGCCATCTAATAGCGAAGCAGGCAACATACTGTACTCGGGAGCCAAAGGTGTTCAGTCGCTTGCAGAAGGGTCGACACGCCCTTTCCAACTCGATACAATATGCGGAATCGCATCAATGACGAAGCTCATGACTGCAGTTGTAGCCCTGAGGTGTGTCGAGGAAGGACGAATCACGCTCGATGAAGACGTGGCCAGATACTTGCCTAGTATTGGAAAGTACGGTATTATGACGAGCTTCGACGAAAGGACGAATGAGGCGGTCACTGTGCCCAACACCACGCCGATCACCCTGAGGCAAGCGTTGTACTAATGCACTAGCTGATGGGAAACTGACCGGAACAGGATGCTTCTGAGTCACACGAATGGCCACGAGTACGATTGGCTCAACCCTGATTTGACGAAGTGGCGCGCAAGCCGCGGAGAGATCCCATCTTGTGGACCAACTATTGAGGAAAAACATACCCTGCCGCTTCTCTACGAACCAGGCACCAGCTTCAAATACGGCCCGGGATCGGATTGGGCAGGCAAGGTCATCGAGAAAGTGTCGGGGAAGACACTCGATGCCGTCATGAAGGAGAAGATCTGGGATCCTCTTGGGATAACAGACATCAGCTTCTTCCCAAAAGAGAGATCCGATATCAAAGATCGCGTGGCGAACATCAGCACGCTCAATGAGCAGGGTGAGGGGCCGGCGACGGATGCTGGAGGGTTCGACGTGTTCGTCGATGCCACAGACTGCCTAGGAGGTGTAGGTGCTTTCGCGAGCGCAGAAGCCTACTTTATCTTTCTTCAATCCGTATTGAAGCGCGACTCGAGGCTTTTGAACGACGACTCTTGGGACGAGCTTTTCAAACCGCAGCTCGATGAGAGATGCAAGGAGGAGCTGAACGACTACCTCAAGTCTTCACCTCTTCACACGCAGCTTCTTGGTATGGGTCTACCTGCAGATATCGAGAAGCAATGGTCGTTCGCTGGAATGATAGCCGAACAAGGCCAGGAAGGACGTATGAATGCTCGGACAGTCTGCTGGGGCGGCGTTCCTAGTTTGACCTGGTATCTCGACTTCGAAGCTGGGGTCTGCGGTGTGGCGTTCTGCCAGGTCATACCGCCGATGAGCCCGCGCATATTGAAGCTGCATGAATTGTTTCAAAGAGCAATTTATGAGAAGGTGGCCGCCTGATAAGTTGGGGTAAGTATGTTGGATGAGGGGTTGAGTGGCACAGTGAGTTGTCGAGAATGCCGTGCACCCTGTGTGAGAAATTCGCTGGACTCTGCCTCACCAAACCAGTCAATCAACAAAAAAGCTAGATGTTTATTACGCTCTAGCAGCACAACAACAAAAGAATAAAATACTCTCAATAACTAGAAAAATAGAGCTCTTAATTTTCTATTACTTTGTACTATTAGAAAATAATTAACAAGTGTAGTAGAGTAGAGATATAGGTGTGCAAAAGGTAGAGCTTCTCTTGAGTTCGGCGAATTTTTCACACAGGGTGCCGTGGTAGCAATGCATGGTCTGTGCGCTTATCGATAGGCAGGTAAAGATGATTGTCCCTTCTGGGCAGATATCCAGGGCTCCATCCATCTTTTCTCTGCGAAACCCCATTCAGCATATCAAACACCGATCTTTCAGTGTGTAGTGTCATATTGTGTCACTTCCAAGGTTGGTAGGATGCATAAATCCAGGCGTACCCCGCGTTACGGACTGAATTGGGGCACGGTCCTGCCAAGCGCTTGCTGCCTGTTGCCTGCCTTACTGCCTACTGGCTAGGTAAGAATTGCACTCAGTATGCGGAAGTGCAATTCTATCACTATATATACGAGCAAGCCTGCCTCCTTCGAAACACACTGAGTGAGGCAAACCACGTTCCCAGTGTCTTCTTTTACCAGTCTTTGCGACCACTACTGAAGCCAGTCGTCACACACCCTTTCTTCGGCCAGTCTTTCGAGCCTACCACTCATCCACTTTCCTCATTTGAGACAGTTGCGTCAGAATTAGCCATGGCGACGTCGTCCGGCAGTGTGTTTGGGGCGACGCTCAAGACCATCACGACCACCAAGCTCGAAGAGCTTGCGAAGCAGCGCGCAGTATTCGAAGAAGAGTATGCTGCACTCACCACCGCCGCGAAAGCCGAAGCAGACCCACTGAAGCGCGTATGTCTTCTTCTCGATGGCTCGAAAACTTGTTTGGGCTTCCAGACGGAGAAGAAAACCAAGGATGGGCGAGTCGGTCGAGTTATCAGCGGAACATCCAGGAACCTTCGTCTCGAGACTGATCTCAAGAACCTCGATCGCTTCGTTGAACAGGCCCGCTTTGATCCTTCTGTTTCGAACAAAGTCCTCTCAGACTGGGAACAGACACTGTTGCGGTATCTTTCCGTTCAGTCGACCAAGTACCAGTACGCAGACCTCTACGGCAAGCTCGTCACTGAATGGCTTTCTTCTGAAAAGTCTGCAACAGACGATGGCGATGTCGAAATGGGTGAGAGCTTCGAGGAAGTGCCTGGTGCTAAAAAGCTGGCGTCCCGCGCCGCATGGGAGAAAGACGTCTTCCAAGCGGCCGAAGTAGACGAGCAAGCACTAAGATCGTATCTTGATGAGTTGTTCCAGGCGAACAAGAAAGACAGCTCCGCTGCTATTCGCGAGCTGCGCAAGACAGTCGAGAACTTCGAGGCTAATCTGAACTATTCGACACCGTTCGACCCCCACAGCCTTCGCTCGACCATTGAAGGTCTTCTGAATTCTGATCTGCTTTCGAACGAGAAGCGAGAGGCGCTCAGAGACTTTCTCGATAATGGTAAGTACCCGTATCGTGTGAAAGCAGCCAGTAGCTAACAGTACCGTAGATGTGATACTCGCGGAACTGTGCGACATTCTCAACGTGCGCATGGCATCTCTCGATCGCTGGTCTTGGGGATCGTATGTTCTACTAGAGCAGCGAAGGAAGATCAATGGCGACTTCTCTATCCATTTCGATCCGGACCTTCTTCAGGCAATCTTCCTCCATTACGTCGGCGTGAAATGGTAAGTTGATTTCATCGTAAGACATGAACCCGCAAGTTCTGACTGCAGAACTTCTAGGTCCGTCTTCTTTAAGTCCGCATTCTTGCATATGCACAAGCATCAAGCTTGGCCGAGAAACTACACAGAGGTTCCGAAAGATGACCGTTTGCGCCGATCGTACTTCCTGGGTGATAAGGGTGCGAGTACCCAGTCCAGTGTTGAGAAGAAGCGGATGAGTATGCACCACAATCGGTATCTCGCCCACCAATTGCTGGACTACCCCACGCAGCGACTCGAGGCCGTAGATGGCGAAGAGGAGGCAGAGTATGGAGACTACGTAGCCAAGAAGCACCGGAATAACGGACAGCCGGATGGGGCTCGAATGCGAGTTCAGTCCATGTCATTACCAGCTCGGTCTACATCAGTACAGCAATCAGTACAGCAACCAAGTGGGGGGCGTACGAAGCAGACAGCAAGAATAGCTTCTCAAGGTGCCGGCTTGTTCGGGGCTGCTGCACCCAACCAACGTGCTGGCGGGGGTTACGCGAGCGCCGAGGTCGATGAGGGAATAGAGGACGACAGGGACTCGTACGACCGCGACGATGAAGACTACCGACGCCGATCCAAGAAACCCATGGAAGCAAAGCAAGGTCTACTTCATCTTTTGTCCACCGAGATTGTTCTGAACACAAGACTACACGGAGAACTGACCTGCTTCTCTACGACTTTTGACTCGTGGAATCCACTACTGCCACATCAGACCATTCATACGGTCCTAGACTTCCTTGGCGTCTCGGATAGGTGGAAGAAGTTCTTCGAGCGATACCTTCAGGCACCTCTGAAGTTCAATGATGACCCATCCGCTGAGCCGCGTTTACGCCGTCGAGGCATGCCAGGCTCACACGCTCTGAGCGATACTTTGGGGGAGGCAGTGTTGTTCTGCTTGGATTACGCGGCGAACCAAGCCGCCAGCGGGCCAGATCTATACCGTCTTGGTGATAACGTCTGGTTCTGGCACAGGGACTACAACACGTGTGCCAAAGCCTGGGCAAGTATCGTCAAATTTGCAGAAGTTACGGGAACCAAGGTCAGTCTCCTGATGAACTCTGCGCACGTTGATTCGACTGACGATAATTCTAGCTTGACCACAAGAAGACAGGCAGTGTTCGCATCTCACGCGACGCCGATGCTGAGATTGACGACCGACTCCCGGAAGGTGAGATTCGATGGGGATTCTTGCAGCTTGATCCAAAGAGTGGCCAGTTCAAGATCGATCAAAAGATGGTTGATGGTCATGTGGAAGAGTTGCGCACGCAACTGCAAGGCAAGATGAAAAGCGTCATCGACTACATCCAGGTCTGGGTAAGTAATGTAGTCCCCTCCATCTCCTATCTCGATGACTGACCACCGGGAACAGAATTCGTATGCGGCTACCTTCTTCAGTTCCAATTTTGGGACATCCTCCAACTGCTTCGGTCGCGAACATGTCGATATGATGCTCGCCACCCATCGCCATATCCAAGATAGCATTTTTCCCGATGGCAGCATTGTACAGCATCTCAAGACGATGATCAAAGAGCGTTTCTCTGTTGAAGACGTGCCAGACGGGTTCCTCTTCTTCCCAGTCGAGCTTGGAGGTCTTGATTTGAAGTCTCCATTCGTTGGACTCTTGCAAATCCGAGACTCGGTCAAAGAGAACCCGTACGACTTGTTGGATGAGTACGAAGAGAGCTTGCACGATGATTACGTCACTATAAAGCGCGCGTTTGACAAGGGTATCCGGCATAACGCGCGCCGCAGTTTCCAGGACGCGAACTGGAAGCCTGACGACCCCAACACATTCTTATCCTTCGAGGAGTTCACTAAGTATCCTGAGACGTTCGCTCCCATGGGTAAGGCGAACTTAACGGAAGTCTATAAGACGCTGCTTGAGCGCCCAAAGGAAAAGCCCATCGACGACAGTGAACAGGTCCTGCAAGCGCTGGAGCAGCTCGAGGACCGTTCTGACAATTTACGTGGCATCACCGCAGACTGGTATCACATGGATGCCTACTGGAAGTGGATCGCACAAATGTACGGCCCGGACATGATTGGTAAGTTCGGTGGCCTCAATGTAGTTGACTTCGGACTGCTGCCGATCGGTATGGTATCCATGTTTCGGCAGAGGCGTACCAAGTGGCAGGGTTGAGCGCAGATGAAGCACTGCAGCTGTTCACGACTCCTTACGTATGTAGCGCAATGAAATCATTTGGTAGACACGTCAATCAGGCGACGAACCACACTGACTCGTCGATCTTGTGCAAGGCTGACGTGCGTCTGGTACCGTGCCCTAGCGTCTTTCCCCGCACCCGCACCTCGGAGATGATCTCGACACTGGTCTTCCTTCTTATATAACCAGGGCAGCGCTACTTCAATTGTAGCTTTGTATATACTGAAACGCATTACCTGCGCAACGTACTTCTACATGGCATAGCCTCTTCGTGCGCCTCGTACCCGCGAACATGTTGTACGCCGACAAAACCTCAACTGGACAACCTCAACGTCCTAAGATCGACTAACAGTAAGTTGCATATCCTCAGTCCAGTTTTTACCAAGCTATCGGTACATGACTACGCATTGCGATGCTTATTTGAACGACTGAGACCCCCTGGTGTCTTCGTTATGTCTCGCCCAGCGATCAGCATGAGCACCGAGGCCTTCTACAACGCACAATAGCTCAAGAGGGCGATGCGGGATCAAATGGAAATGAAACACAAAATGCGCTTCCGATCGTCTAGTCAAGCTGACCGTGTACAATATAGAGACGTGCCACGGCTCTTGTCCGGTGGAATTGAACACCCCCACAACGCCTCCCGCATCCACACGTCTCCATTGATGCCCCCAAAAGTCTCAGCAGAAACTGCGCGACCTTTCCTTCTCCAGTGGGAAGGCACTACGAGTTCTCTAGACTGACGCTATGGAGCGACTACCCGACAGGCACCCACACTGTGTCGGCAGTAACCCGGGTGGTGTTCATGCAAGCTGTCAACAAGGAACCAACCAGCCAAAGGCGACTTTCCGACGGCCCCAACGATGCGCATCACTGAGCAATGATATGGGGTTGTTGGATTGTTAGTTAACGCTAGCAAATGACGTTATCGGCAGGCCTCTCGGCACCACCTCAAGACAAGGAAAGTGCCATGATGCGCGAAGGAATTAGCGAACCACCTCATCCTCAACGAGCCAAATTCCCCACGCTTTGCATCACTCAACGAGGGCTATCGATCCGACTTATGAGGCGTACAACTCAATAAATAAGACGTTGAGTACCCTCTACTCGCAAACTTTGACTTTTCATCTGCCCCTCCTTTGGAAAATTCCAGACCATGTCTGTCATTGACACTACCAAGGACCTTTCGGCACTTTTCACGAAACAGGTCCAAGCTACCCCGGATCTGATTGCTTTGGAAGACGACAAGCATACATACACTTATCAGGAGCTCCACGACAAAGTCGCTGCTCTCGCCCACCGGCTGCGGGGTCATGGCGTCGGCCGTGACAGCTTGGTAGGTGTCCTGTTGCCGCGATCCGCCGACTATGTGATCGCCTGTCTAGCAGCCCTACGGGCCGGCGGTGCGTTCTTGGTTTTGGAATTGGCCTACCCTCCCGATCTCCTTGCGGATGTTCTAGAGGATGCTCAACCTACCGTCGTAGTTACTATCAGCGCCGAAGTCGGCAAGATCAAGGGAAGCACTCCGCTTGTTGTTCTGGATGAAACCAGTTCAGCTACCAACGGCCAGTTGAGCGAGTCAGAGTTGAAGCCACTGCCCGAGGAGACCGATTTGGACCGCTTGGCCTTTGTTGCGTACTCTAGTGGAACAACTGGCAAGCCGAAAGGCATCGCCAACCCACACCGAGCGGCGGTTCTCTCATATAACCTTCGATTTGGACTCTCGGACATACAGCCAGGCGACCGTGTGGCCTGCAATGTGTTCTTTGTTTGGGAAATTCTTCGCCCGCTGTTGCGAGGTGCGACAGTTGTTGCTGTACCAGACGAGGCCAGCTATGACCCGCGCATGCTGGTCGACCTACTCGCCTCGAAGAAGATCACCGAGACTCTTTTCACACCAACGCTCTTCTCTGCCGTTCTTGCTCGTCACCAAGCGCTGGAGACGCGCCTGCCAAACCTGAAGACTGTTTGGCTTAACGGCGAAGTCGTAACCACCGACCTTGCACGTCGTGGTATCAAAGCTCTACCTAATACCCGCCTACTCAATGTGTACAGCGCATGCGAAACTCACGAGATCGCTTGTGGAGACATCAAGGATATGCTCGAGAAGCTGGACAAGGATGCTGCCTACTGCCCTGTAGGACCGCCGCTCATTGACAGGAAATACATCTACATCGTGGACGAGAGTGGCCAGAAAGTGGACGAAGGAGAAAATGGCGAGCTCTGCGTAGGTGGACACTTGCTTGCTCGAGGATATCTTAACCGCCCCGAGACCACCGCTAAAGCTTTCATCCGGAATCCTTACAGCTCGAAGACCGGTGCTCGTATGTACAGGACTGGCGATAAGGCACGTCTTCTATCGAATGGCTTGCTTGAGATCACTGGACGTGTCGGCGCAATGATCAAGATCCGCGGATACTCTGTGGTACCAGGAAAGGTTGAGAGTGCAATCCTCAACCACTTGGCCGTCAGTCACTGTGCTGTTGTACCTTTCGGAGAAGGTATCGACCGACAATTGGTTGCGTACATTGTGCGAGACAAGGAGGCGTCTGCAGAACGTCCAGAAGTCGAGATTGACCGAACAGGCCGTAGCTCGACCGCCAGGCGCATGTTGATGGCATATCTTGCCCACTACATGATACCCGCGCTTTGGGTCGAGATGGATAGTCTTCCAAGGAGCGATGTGTCTGGAAAGGTCGACCTCAAGGCACTTCCTCCTCCTCGACCTGCATCCCCTACAGGAAGCGCACGAAAATTCGAGCAGAGCCCCATCTCCATCGAACAGATCACCCAGATTTGGGCATCTATATTGAGCATCAGCCCCAGCTCCATCACTCCTGAATACAACTTCTTCGATCTTGGTGGTCACTCACTACTCCTTGCCGATCTCGCCGCGCGTCTGTCGAACACTTTCGGATTCAGGGTGCCGGTCGCACGACTCGCCACTCCAGCAACACTCAATGGTCATCTTGATACCGTTCGAGCTATCCGGGATGGCCACACCGCCGAAGTCCAGGAGAATCTGCCTGCCGTTCTGCGAGCAGATTCCGTACTAGACAAGGAAATCCAGCCGAAAGACGCCAAGATGTGTGCCCTCAAGGATGCGAAGACTGTATTACTCACTGGTGTCACTGGATTCCTGGGCGCGTTCCTGCTCCGAGATCTTCTTGAGACCACATCTGCCCAGATCGTGTGCATGGTCCGATTCGCCGATTCCTCGCAAGACGACATACCCGCTGGTATTGCTAGGATACGTAGGAATTTGCTGGACTTTGGTCTGTGGAGTGACAACATCATGGAGCGCGTCGAAATCCTTCCAGGAAACTTGTCGCGTAAACGATTTGGTCTCGCTCCGGACACGTTCAAGGCCTTGGCTGACCGTCTCGACGTAATCGTCCACGCAGCTGCCACCGTCAACTTGGTTTACCCTTACGCTGCGCTGCAGAAACCCAACGTTGGTGGTACAAGAGAGGTTCTTCGTCTTGCTGCTCAAGGCGGTGCTACGGTGCAATACATTTCCACCAACGGAGTACTTCTGCCTGCCAAGGGTCGCGAAGGATGGTCAGAAGACGCTATGCTGGAGGTCGATGATGTTACCAAACTTGCTGATGGCTACGGCCAAACTAAGTGGGTTGCTGAGCAGCTCGCTCTAGAGGCTGGCCGAAGAGGACTTCCCATCAAGATCCACCGTCTTGGAACCATCAGCGGTCATAGTGAGACAGGTGCTGCCAACGCATGGGACCTGTTGACAGCCATGATTGTCGAGTCGATCAGAATCGGCTACTACCCTGATGTCAAGGGCTGGCGCGCAGAGATGACGCCTGTCGACTTCGTCAGCAAGGCCATAATGCACCTTAGCAACCAGACCGAGACCGATCAGACGATGTTCCACATTGGAGACCCTGACCCAGTCGACATCAGCAAGGTCTTCGAAGACCTCAGTGCGCTAGGTTACCCAACCCAACCGATGGAATTCGAGAAGTGGACTAGCCTCTGGGACGACAAGCGAGGTTCTGCCAAGGGTGGTGACGGAGCTTTTACAGTCGATATTCTCCGAAGCGGTATGCCAAGCGTCGAGTTCCTGAGGGATGTTGTTGTGCTCGATAACGCGAAGACCAGGCCGCTACGCCTCGCAGTGGAGCGCCCAAAGGTGGACCAAACATTACTTGAGACATACACACGGCATTGGTATGCACGTGGCTGGCTTCCAAAGCCGCCTGCGCATCAGGATGCTGCTGGTGGCTCTGCCAGGCTTCCACGAAGAGGCCCTCTTTTCGGCAAGGTTGCCGTAGTCATGGGCGCATCATCCGGTATTGGCGCTGCCACCGCCACTGCTCTTGCCAGGGAGGGTTGCCACGTTGCCCTCGCAGCACGCCGCATCGACGCTCTTGAAGACCTCAAGAAACGCCTTGTGATCCGTGAAGGCAAGGTCATTACGCAAAAGACCGATGTCACCGACAAGGCTCAGGTCGAGGCCCTCGTTGCCGCGGCAGAGAGCCAGCTTGGACCCGTCGATATCTTTGTGAACGTCTCGGGAGTCATGTACTTCACCATGATGGCCAACACGTACACCGACCAATGGAACCAAACCGTCGACGTCAACTGCAAAGGTCTCCTCAACGTCATTTCGTCCATCGTACCCTCGATGCTCAAGCGCGGAAAGGGCCACCTTCTCGCCATCTCCTCGGATGCTGGGCGAAAGGTCTTCCCTGGCCTCGGCGTCTACTCCGCATCGAAGTTCTTCGTCGAAGCTACACTGCAAAGCTTGAGGCTCGAGACTGCTGGAACTGGGCTGCGAGTTACTGCTGTGCAGCCAGGAAATGTGGCGACGGATCTGCTCGGTATGAGTACAGATCAGGAGGCTTTGAAGAAGTTTGGTGAGCCAACTGGCGCGAAGGTACTGGATCCAGAGAATGTTGCTGAGTGCATTGTGTATGCGCTCAAGCAGCCGGATCACGTCTCTGTGAACGAGGTGCTTATTGAGCCGAGAGATGAGCCTATCTAGACGTAGCTGGGTGGTAGAAAGTTGTTTTATATATACTCCGTTATGATTCATGGTTGAGCCGTACGGTAATGGAACTTTGACGGACGTGTAGCGGCTTATCTGTGCCCACATCGTTTGAGGAAACGTGAGATTGACAGTGTACGAAAGAATGATAGATCTCGATGTTTCTTCATCAAATACATGCTCGCTACAAACCAACACAGCCATCCCCATGCTATCGCATGACCCCTCAACTAAGCCGCTGGACTCAACACAAAAGTCACCATACTCCTCCCCAGCACCTGCGCACTAACACTACCCCCATCCGCCGCCACCGTAACCGCAATCTCATCGCAATCATGCCCATTATCCGTGATCCACGCCTTCGCCGTCTTAGCAACAAAACCACTCACCTGTACCGTAACGGCACCCGTCACCGTCCCTCCCTGGATAACCTGCACCGCCAAACTCCCATCCACATTCCTGAACGCACTAACCCGACTTCCACTCGGCCCACCACTCGCACCTACCCTCACAGCACCCGGTCGCACATGTCTACTCCAATTCGCGAATGCCCAGAGACGTTTACTCGGTATGACTGATGTTTTGTCATCCGAGATACGGATCAGCTTGCTATTTGTTGCGCCGCCTTGGACGCCGATCCAGTATAAATATGCGGAGGCATTGGCGGTTGTGAGCGCAGTGTGGATTTTGTTCGCCCAATTTAGGCCCTCGCCTGCGCCGTTGTTGCTGTAGAAGACTGTTGTCCATGCGCCTTGGAGATCGGCGTTCTCGGTTTGCCAGACGTGGTGGGGGGTGTTTATTGGGCTGTTGGGTTGGGATGTGTAGGAACTAGATGATGGTCAGTGTGCGGTTTTGGCGTTTGGGTGGAGGACTTACTGTGCGGTGATCGTACCCAACAGACTGCTCACGCTACTTAGTGCATTCATCATACTCTGCTGACTACTCCATCCCTCGGCGTCACAGCACGTAACCTTTACGCTCGTAAAGTTTGCTTTGTCGAGTGTTGGTCGCAATACTTTGATGAAGTCTGCGGCTTGCTGCCCGTTGCTCCTCATGCTGGCGTAGCTTGTCGTAAGATCTGGTTCGTTTAGGAAACCTAAGTGCGTGATCTCCACCCCGATGTTTTTGTAGTAAGTGATGTACTGGACCAGATAGTTGGCGTACGCTTGTTTCCAATCCCCGCTCGAACAAGTGGCGCCAGAAACCCCACAGAGAGATCCCCCATTTGCATCGTTATTGTTCGTTTTCATGTATCCTGGTGCCGACCACGCGTTTGCATATACAGTGCGCAAGCCGTACGTCTTCACTGCTTCCGTACTGACCCAGACCTGGCTGTTGTCATTGCCGTCAAACACATATTTCGGCGTCGCATTTGGACCACCGGGATTTGTGGGTTGAATGGAGACCATGTGATCGCTGCTCGAATCCGGAGATGAACCGATGCCATTTCGCAGAATTGAGAAGCCAGCGCCGGACGTGCGATTAAAGAGCAGGTCAAGGGCATAGCGTTGGAGTGAGGGCGAGAGGGCATGCATCTGGTTCGCGCGTTGGAAGGTTTCCGATATGCCGAAGCCATCTATAGTCTGGTAGGTTTTGGTCAAGTCGACGGTTACAGTGGAGGACTGTCGGGGTTGTAGGGATGCGTGTGTACTCGCGAAGGCCGTCAGCGCCAGTACGAGGTAGCTGGAGAGCGCCATGACTGGAGTCTGAGGTAAAATGGTCCCTTGGGATACACCTACGTGAATTGCGACAGGCGAAGCTTTTGTATAAGCATCATCTCCATTTAGCCTTTATCCATGTTAAAGAGAACGGCGCAGGGATGCTATTAGTCGAGAGCCCCACAAACAGCTTCAAGACCGAGCTTCCTGTGCAACCAGTATACGAGGAAGATCCTCTGCAAGCTGTTCTCCTCCGTTGCGGTAAAGCTGTGAGTGGTGGAATTACCCGGTGCTTACCTCCGTAAAGTACTATAGCTATCATATATAAATCTCCGAGAAGCGATCTAGAGAAATTGAACCATGTTTTGAGCAGCAAGACCCCACAGTGTCTACTCCATGCCGGTACCCTTGTCCGATATCCTTGGGATCCATCTCTTTCTGAACATTACATAGGGCATGGCACCAGAATCAGTTGCGTCGCTGCATCTGAAAATCGCTGCGGTCGATGATAAGGATCTTCCTACTCGATAAGAGAATGACATGTCGTTAATCGTCGGTGTCTCACTGATCTTTCATATGTAGTATGTGACCGGAAAGCTAGGCGGAACGCAGGAGCGCATGTTAGATCGCGTCGGAACACGACAGACAGGCCATCGAGCGTGTTATCAGTTGTGCCTCTGATACATCTGAGGTGTTGCCGACCTTGCAGAACTGGTGCTTAGCCTTCGTGATGTTGAGAAGTGATGAGGCCTCACCCAGGGTCGAGGCTGTCGCATGCAAGCCACGCTAGTGGCTTGGCAGTCGTCAATCCAACATTTCGCGGAGGAGTGACCGCCCTCACAGCAACAACAACCCACCATGGCCGACCTAGCAAAAGTAGACAAAGCGGCGATCGCGCTCGAAGCCCCTCAAAATGTCGAAGAGGAGGTCACCACCGTATCCGTACCGCCGAAAGTCGAAAAGGCCGAAGCGTCAGACACCATGAGCGCGAATGGAGCGTCAGCGCAAGATGCGATCACAGTCCACGAAGCCGCTTCGACGAAAGATAGCTCTCTCAGTGCGACCACAAACCCCGACCCGAAAGCTGCGCTCGCTGCGCGAATGGCCCGCTTCAAAGCGCTCCAAGCAGCCAAAGTAAACGGGCGTAAAGAGACAGAGCGCGAGGTTCGCGACGCCGAAGACCGCAGTTCTCGCCTCGCGCAAATTTCCAAACTTGGTGCTTTGAACGAAAAGGCCTCGTACAAACTTCTCAAATCCGAAGACCCTGATTTTGAGCGCAAGAGGAATTGGGACTACACAGTTGAAGAGAGCGAGAGCTGGGACAAGCGGCTGAAGAAGAAGTCGAAGAACAGGGAGGGAGTCGCGTTCGCAGACTACAGGAATGAGGCGAACAAGGTGTACAAGAGGCAGATCGGTCAGATGAGCAAGGTCGACCTGGAGGCGTATGCTGAGGAGAAGGCAAGGAAACTGCAGTCGCAAGTATCCTCCGGACTTCTGCAACTCGTCGAAACGGATGCCGGTGAAATCTACACAGTCGACAACCAAGGACGCATAAACACACCAGTCGACGAAGCGTACAGCCACGATCACAAGCCATCGAAGGAAGCCGTGGACAGGCTAGTGGAAGATTTGGAAAAGGGCGAGCGCGCCAGGTTGAAGGCCAGGGCAGCGAGGGGCATACGCGACTCCGAGGATATGGGCGATGTCACGTACATCAACCAGAAGAACAAGCAGTTCAACGACAAGCTCTCGCGCTTCTACAACAAATACACGAGCGAGATACGGGACAGCTTCGAGCGAGGAACAGCGATATAATTGGGGCAAAACAACAATATTGTACTTATACCCTGGCATTCTTGCTCTCGAGGGCTGGCGTTATATCATGCAGAAAGGCATCGGGGGTTTGGCGTTATTACTATTGCATTACGGCACTAGATTCCATCACCAATACGGCTGAGGACATTGGTTCAAGTCTGAAATATACTTGTATTCCTGGATATCATGCGCATCGCTCTACATCATACTACTCAACACCCTATTCACGTCCTGACCCGGCTCGGGCTTCTTCATCGCCTTGCTCGTAGCCGTATGCTGCGAGAACTCAAGCCTTCCCTTCCGCCTCTTTGGCTTCCCATCTACTTCCTGTACCGCTGCTGCTGCCTCAGTCGCCGCATTATCACCATCGACATCCTCTCCTCTCTTCCGCCTTGTAGCCTCAATACCACTAGCCATCTTGCCTCTCTCCACGTTCTCCAAGAACGCCTTGTTCTCCTTCTTGCCCTGCGAAATCTCAAACCTGAGTCTTGCCGCGCGCTCCGCGTTCTCATTCTGGATCTGCTCGACCAAGTTGTGCCACTTGACGCCGCTCAAGTACCGAATATTCCACACTTCGTCATGCCACCTGCCCCTTTTCTTGCCGCCCATTGTTTGCGCATTCAGGTTCTCGGCCACGAACTTGGCGTCGCGCTTGTGTAGGAATTCGACCCAGCCGTCGAGGAAGAGCTTGCGACGCGTGCCTCCGTTGCGCAGGCGCTGGGTGCGCGATGTACTGTCTTCTGGGGTGAGGAATATGCGGCCTACGGCGCCGTAGGGTGTTAGAAGGGAGCGCATTACGGCTGGCTTCATGAAGGGTGGCACGCGCGAGAGGTATATGACGCCGGACTTGTCTTTCTTGAGTGATGATGGTGGCAGAGCCTTTCCGAGTTTTGTGGTCTGTAACCTCATCTCTGAGGGAAGGGACGCAGCGAGTTTCTCGAGATGTGCTAGTTCGGCGCTCTTGGAGGCGAAGCGCTTCGGTGCGTGTTGCTCATCATCTTCTTCTCCATCTTCGGCACCGTCTTCGTTGAAGTCTTGTTCTTCATCATCTTCCAGTTCCTCCGCATCGCCCTCGGAGTCGGAGACGTGATCTATTTTTTGCCGTTTTGACGTAGGTAGCATGCGCGCTCTGCTTTCCTCCTCGGAGTCATAGCCTCTCTCCTCGTCTTCGCTTTCCTCAACGTCGAGGTATTCGTTTCGTTTGCGCGTCGCCATTGCTGCGCGGAAAGTAATTCTTTTGCGGATCGCAATATGATAGACTCTTCTCGGAGTACGTAATCGTCTTTCGGTCGGGAAACGCCTGTCGTGACGTGGATATTCGGGCTGTAAACGGGCGCATTCGTCCGCTCGAAACTTTTGCGGAGAAGTCGCGGAGGTCAACTTTTGGGTGGGGCCTGACCTAGCGCCTTGGCACTTTGTCGCGCAACTCATCTGCCAGCCTCCATCACCTTTTCACATCCACACCCACCACACCCACAAACGAACTCACCGACCCGCGCATCACACCTTGCTCGAAATCCCACCAACGAACACACCTACTCGCGCATCACACCTGTCTCGCAAGCCCACCAACAAACTTCACCTACCTGCACACACACCACACCTCTCGCAGCCATGGGAGGAGATCTCAATTTGAAGAAGTCGTGGCATCCCCACTTGCGCAAGAACCAGGAAAGAGTGTGGAAGGAGGAGAAGTCTGCGCTCGAGGAGCGCAAACTGATCGAGAAGTTGCGCAAGGAACGTGAAGAGGAAGCGGCGATCGAGCAGCTGCAGAGATTGCAAGCTGAGAATGGCGGCAAGGTCGTACAGCGGAGGGTTGACTGGATGTATTCAGGCCCGAGCGGCGATGCCGGCGTCACAGAGGAGCGCGAGGGCTACCTTTTGGGCAAACGCAGGATCGACAACCTGCTGAAGTCGAACGATACACAAAGCCTTCAGAAGGGCGCTGCAGTCGGCATCGACGCCGCCACGGCCGACACGAATGCGAACACTGCTCGCGACACACAGAAGAAGGTCCTCCAAGACCCGCTCCTCATGATTCAGAAGCAGAAAATGGAGATGCAGTTGAAGGCTATGAAGGACGCGCAGAAAGAGGCTAAATACGCCGAAAAGCGCGAGAAAGAGAAGGAGCGAGAGAAGAAACACAAGCACCGGGACAGGGAGCGGAGTCGGGAGCGCGAGCACAAACACAGCAGCCGACGCCATCGGTCACGGTCACCACGCAGGAGGGAAGACCGCGAAGATCGTCGCGATCGCGACAGCCACCGTGACAGCCACCGTGACAGCCACCGTGACAGCCACCGTAGACGGTCGAGATCCCGCTCACGCTCACCATACCGCAAACACAGCAGCCGACGAGACCGCACTCGATCACCACGCAGGAGGGAGGATCGTGGCGATCTTCGCGACCGCGACACATACCGACGATGGGACCGTACACCACCGAGAAGACAAGTCGAAAAACAAGTCGAAAGCAAAGCCGATGATACGGAAGCCCGTCAGAGCGCCGCTGACCGCCTAGCTGCAATGCAAGCAGAGGCGACATCCCTAGAGGAGCAGCGTGCTGAGCGTGTCCGACAACAAGAGATCAAGGATGCAGAGGAAGAAGAGAAGCACAAGAATAATATGGATGGAGGACGCCGTTTCATCTCGAGCGTGCGTGGGCAAGCCTCAAACATGGACCTGGGTGATGCGATCGCTCGCGGACGGGGTAACCTGAGGGCTGAGATTGATGCTTAAGTTTTCTATGAGAGCTTGGAGTAATGTGCTTGTGATGAATAGATAGTAAATTGATACCCTGGCTTTTCTCGCTAGAAATGATTCCACCCTCGCTACCTGAGTTTAGGAGACTTCTGTCACCCCGACTGCTGAATAGCTACTTGATTTGGTATTTCTGCGACCTGTTCGACAAAAAAGAGTTCTAATATTTTGCTATAGCGACAGTATATCTCTCGCGAACCATAGGGCCAATTGTTGTCTACAAAGGGGAACTAAGGAACCAAGATACGGAAGCGTGAACCTCCCAAGTAGCTTTTCGCCTGTTGAAATCTCCCCAGTCCTGAAGTGAAACGCTACAACCCGCAATGAGCTTACACCCAGCTCAGCAAGCTTACTTGTGTACCATTTGATCCCAATCCCTGGATCACCGTTCATAAGCCGCTGTAAAGGATGGTAACGGCAAGGGCAGTCGCCAGAGCAGCCAGACTTGGTGAACTGATCGGTGCCGCAGACTTGGCGTCAAGCCGCTCAAGACAGTAAGTGACACTGTAGCTCGAATTTTGACCGGTAGGCGCACAAGCGAATGGAGTGTCGTATCCGTACTCCTTTGTCTCGCATGTGGGCTTGTTCTGCTCAAGCTCGTCCATCTGGTCTTTAGTATACAGAGCATTACCAACGATGACTGGACCGGTGCAGTTTAAGGGGTTTCCGATAGCGCCGAGCACGATGCTGAGGAGTTTAGCTGGGAGGGCTTGCGGTCCGGGGATTGCGGCAGCGACGGCGGCTATTCCTTCCACAAAGTCTGGTAACGCGTTAGTAGTAATGGGGCACATATCGACGAACTGCTTACTGAAAGCCAACTCCTCATCTTCATCATCTGTGTTCAAGCCGCCAATGGCTACAGACAGGTTCAAAGCAGCATCGGGAACATCGATCTCCTGCGTGTACTTGACGGTATCGTTTGCCGCAACGATAGCATCGGCTTCGACCTCGCCAACAAGCCAAGAGTTCTTGATGGTGTTGCTGCCTGCTGTTGAGGCGATAGCGAGAAGCAGGTCGTCTTCTTGCAAGTCACGGGTGACCCCGACGTGTACTTCCTGGATGGTGAAACTGAAGCGGACGGCGATGACGACGTTTGCTAGGAGCAGGAGGGATAGCAGTACTTTCTGCAGAGTGAACGAAGACATAGTAGCGAAGGCAGGAGGGTATCAATCCTAAGAGAAATGAACTGTAGGCGTTGGAGGAAACTTGACTGGGAAAACTCTAGCTAATGCAGATAAGTCTCAGAAGCGGGGGTAGTCTCAGGCTGGAATTTTCTCTATAAGAACGAGCATCGTGCTCTACTTATGTTCGTTTGCTCAGCCTGACCTGAAGGGTGAGTATGTCAAGGCAGTCCCTTGGGGATCGGATTTGCCGACCGGATATCCGTGACAGAGCAAGGGAAAGCGAATGTGAGGTTTACTTGAGCCTCTTGCGGCTACCAAGAGGCACTGTGCATGCATCTTTGCCAATCAACGACGCTGGCCCCCCAATAACACACAGCATAGCGTGCTGATGGTGTGATGAAGAGACATCGCCGGAATTGTAGAGATGATCGAAGCTCAAATTGACTCCAACGCCGTGGCTTTGGGGCCGAGTCATTATGCACAGGTGCCAAGTGCGTATTAACGCCTGATGTTGTATGCCATGAGCATCTGGAGTCCATCTGAAGTCGGTCCTAGAGTACTTGAAGTGGCTGATGTGATCTGGCCGACAGCTTGTATAGCCCGAGAAGCTTCCTCAACAGAAATTCCGTCCATCTTTCATGAGTCTGAAACCATTGGCGTTGAATGCTGCGGCGGGTCGGAGTACCTCGATTTTCAGCCTTGCTGTGCGGTGCTTTTTGCGCCAAGGAAGAATTGCTGACACCGCCCCCATTCAGTTCAGGAAGTAGAACTGAATGGAGCAAAGTGCTTCGTATCTATGCTACACCCAGCATCTAGCCTGACAGGGTACTCTAGCGTTTAGCATCATTCGCGGCAGACTAGCTTAAGCGGAGTAGGATTGCTAGCGATTGCGGCCTCAGCCTTGTGAGCCGCAACATGAACTCAGACCGATGTGCCGGGAATAGCTGACTAGTCAGATTATGTTCTTGGTGTTCCACAGTCAGCGCTAGCCCATCTATGGCAGGTACCAGGCTGAGGGAGCAACTGTCTCTAGGTAACATGGACGCATCCGGCGATGCTGAGAAGGTATACCATGACGCCACACGCAGTGAGCCGAATTTCCAAGCCGTTTTGATGAATGACTGCTGTTAGACACTTGTTCGGCATCTGCAAGACCGGGCACTAGAAGTACGGCGACAAATCTGGTGGACTTCTGCTCCTCAAAATACCTTGGTGCAGGCGGCACGTGCTTTGTTACCACAAGAGTAACAAGCATAACCAACTTCGTCCTTGTCAAGCGATCAACGCCAGGTTGATTTCAGTGCATCTAATCTGCATAGCTGGCATCTTGAAAGCGGGTCCTCGACCGACCGTGTGGCCCGTGGCTGCAGCGCCCGGAGCTACCAAGAACTATAAATATGTTTTCGTGATGAGAGAGGCAATAGGGCGCCATGCCCGGTGCCGGAGCTTTCTAGCATAATGAATGCGATGTCAAGTGGCGTATCACACGCAGATGACGTTGATGCTTGTGCCAACAGCCAGGATGAGGCTTTGGTGGCCTAGTCTCTCGATGTCGTATTGTTGATGAGAGGAGGGGTATGAAAGGATTGTGCGAAGTGGCTGTAAGAAGCGCTGGAAGTTTCATATCCGCACATCTCCGCAGACTTGAAATCGCTGAAGAGGCTGTCTTGAAGTCGCATAGTCATTAAGGAGCTGAGGATAGGGCCAAGGTGTATTGACAGATATGGAAGATGGCGACATTTGCGCAATCGACGTCTATACGCGCGACACTGGACCTCGACTCCAGGAGACCGACGGGTTGAAAATATCGTGATCGTGAGCCGGTTCACGTCGGGCCAGATGAGCATGTTTCAGGACCGGGAAACGAAGCTGACAAGAGTGTTAAGTATACCCCGGGGCCCCTCGTATACAAATTGCGGGTTCACCAGAAAGATAAGTGATCTCGATCATCCTGTAGTTCCTGCACCGTGTAGCGAGCAGGAGAAGTCGTAAAATCAACAAAGACACTTGTCTCGTTAGATTCATGGTAGGGCTGGTCAAATTCATCCCAGGGATCAGTGCTCAGGTACGTCCCGTTCATGACAAGTCCTAGACTGGGCAGCTTAGGCCATTTATTTCTGGTCCCTAGTAGACATTAGCACCGCTTGATGATCGCCTAACCAACGGCCACTTACCTCTGTCGTCTCTGATTGTCAACGTAATGTCAAACGTGATTGATGATGTCTCGTATTGCTCTTTGATCTGTACCAGCGACTGAAGTCGTTCTAGCAGATCAAATTCATCCTTTCCGCGTTGGTAGTATACCCAGGCGATGTGTACATCTTTCAGCGACGGTAATGTACCGTCCTTGTGCGCGGTGAGAACATCGAGAAGTTGTTGGCCGGCTTCGTCGTTTGGCTCACGGGGATAGTGGATGTGCAGTGATGTGATGCTTGGCGGGAAGAAAGCAGGCAGATTTCGAGCACTCAGAGTTTCCCCCGGATCTGAAACCAGAGACAAAGAGACCCTGACCGAGTCCAAGTTGGTGAATCCGTGGAGACTATCGAGCTGAGCCATGCCAGTGTTCTCTAACGAGAGCCGATGTTCCCTACACACTAACGATAAATTTTGAAGACTCTCGATGTGATTGTTCAGCGCAGAAACGAGACCCCCAAACCACTGATCGTCCGTGCTGGAACGCAGTGGGTGAAAGCATTCAAATCGCTCCAGACCTTTGCACGCAATTATCATATTTTTGACCGCGTTCTCAGAGATAACTGGTTTGAATAGCGAGAGCTTGGTGATAGGCGATGAGTGTACTGGCCACGACCAAGGGCTGTCGAAAATGGTCAAGCCGTCGTCGGCGTCGTATTCGAGAACGGCGTAATGTTCATTCTCAGGAATGTTGACATAGCCGCCCAACGCGACAAGAGTAAGCTCATCCAAGTTGGGTAAGAGTAACAACGGGAACGCATACCGCGCGGGCATGTCCGGTGAATTGGAGAATTCGAAATGCAAGATCTTGAGATTGTCAAAACGGTGAGTGTGAAGCCGACTTACGTCCATAGCCATACGACCTATGCCCTCGAGAAGGGTATTATTACACTCTTCATAGATCCCTTGGTAGGAACCGTCCAACCGTACCCATAGACGCTCTAAGTTCGGTGTCCGAAATGCCACGAGAGCGAAGTATAAGTCTTCGTACCCTAGCCAACGGCCCACGAGTGCTGAGGTGTCTTCCGTGCCTAGCCCAAAGGCTCTCAAGTCTCTTATAGTGTCATTCGTGTACTCATCGCGGACGCGCATACGGCTCTCGCCGTCCTCTCTCGGCCTAGCACGCATCTTCTGTCGAAGGGCTTTGATCTCGAAGGGAAGGCTTGGCTGCTCTTGGAGACGAGCAAAAAGTCTTTGAGACTGGGTCAGAACACCGTCATTTGGGAGTAGGTCTATCGATTCGTAGAGTAATGGTCTAGCAATCTGGTGCAGCTTCTTTGAGACGGAGCAAAGAGCCGCAAGGGCGTGCATTCGGCTGTAGTCTGCTGGTTCTGACCAGGTCTTTGGGCCTCTTAGTTGGTCAACAATGTGGATGAGCAATTCGTTAGGAATGTCGTCCATTGTGAAAACGATTCGAGACCCAATGGATGGTGTTGGCGATTTTGTCGACGGCAAGAGTGTTGGTGGGATGAACAATGGCGTTGACGGGTATTGGAGAAGGCACGACCGTGACGCGTCGGGAAGGAAACACCTCGGCGGGAATTTGCGCCAGCTAAGCGAGCGAAAAGAGGAATCGATACTCTAGTACGATGATAGAGCGAAAACGTCTGACAATGATGCTTGCTAAGCCGCGTCTGTTGCAGCCTCTTGGAAGGAGGCTCACGAGTGGGCGAATTGGCCTATGGCGCGCGGCAGTGAGGCGCGAACCTGCCACGACCGCAGATGAGACACGTGCAGCTACCCCACGCCCATGCTACTGGGCCCGCATCAGCCCCCCGCCGATGCCCTTGGAGCTCACCAGACGACTCTCAACCTCAACTACCACCAACAACATGACCGCCACTATAGACTCCGAGACGCTCAAGCAGTACTTGGCCGATAGCCCGCCCACTGTCGTGCCTCTGACCATCAAGCCTCACTTCGATGCGCTCAGCGACAAGGAGAAGCTCTACGCCCACCATCTCTCAGTGTAGGACATACATATGCCTCAGCAGTATATGATACAGTAACTGACACATACCACAGAGCCTGCTTCGCCGGAACTCGCGTCGTCCTCCGCCAAGTCTCCCCCGAATCCGAGCACATTTACGACTTCATCGTCGCCCTCCACAAGCACGCCAAGGGCGACTATGCTTCCCTCGCCAAAGACACAGGTCTCTCACAAGAAGAGATTGACGCATACCTCGATTACTCAGCGCAGTTTCTAGGCAACCTAGGCAACTTCAAGTCGTTCGGAGACAGCAAGTTCGTACCCCGCCTCGATCCGCGCCAGCTGAAGGCACTCGCGACCGCCTCCAAAGACACATTGGCCATATACGAAAAGTTCAAGGACGCCATATATGCTGGCGACGATGTGGGAAAGCTGCATCTGGGCTACCCCGGTGCGGGACACATCTCAACCTACTACCCCGACAGCCCCGACATCACCAGCGAACAGATCTCCAGCGTGAGCGATTTCCTCGAAGGCAAAGGACTGCTTCCGGAGAACACAAGGATCAAGAAGGCTAAGGATGGATACGAGGTTCTTATTGCTTCAGCCTCGGATAACCCATCAGCAGAACAACGCGATCTGAAAGAAAGCGAGTGGACAATGGACGATGGCAGCAAGGTGAAGCTGGTCTTTGGTGACTACTCCAAGGAGATGGACACCATCGCGCACCACATTGAGCAGGCGAAGAAATACGCAGCCAATGACCACGAGATCAAGATGATGGAGGAATACTCCAAGAGCTTCAGGACAGGGTCACTCCAGGCCTTCAAGGAAAGCCAAAAGGCATGGGTCCAAGACAAGGGACCTCAGGTGGAATCGGACATCGGATTCATCGAGACATACCGCGACCCACACGGCATCCGTGGCGAGTGGGAAGGCTTCGTTGCCATGGTCAACAAGGAACGGACGCGAGCCTTTGGCAAGTTGGTCGAGACCGCGCCACAGTACATCCCTCTGCTACCGTGGGACAAGTCGTTCGAGAAGGACAAGTTCCTTAGCCCTGACTTCACCTCGCTCGAGGTGCTGACATTTGCGGGCAGTGGGTAAGTCAGAAAAACTTCCCACGTTGTTCTGTGACCTCATCTAACATCAACAGCATCCCTGCCGGAATCAACATCCCCAACTATGATGACATTCGGCAGAACTTCGGCTTCAAGAACGTATCGCTTGGCAACATCCTCTCTGCAAAGGCACCAAACGAGGCTGTTCCCTTCATAAAAGACAAAGACCTGGCCACGTACCAAAAGTACCGAGACCCTGCGTTCGAGGTCCAGGTCGGTCTCCACGAGCTGCTAGGCCATGGTTGTGGTAAGCTTCTCCAGGAGACGGAGCCAGGCGTCTTCAACTTCGACAAAGAGAACCCTCCAATCTCACCACTAAGCGGCCAGCCGATAAAGTCTTGGTACAAGCCAGGCCAGACTTGGGGATCAACATTCGGCACCATCGCTGCTTCCTACGAGGAGTGCCGTGCCGAATGCGTCGCCATGGCGCTCTCTTGCGAATTCCCCATCTTGCAACTGTTCGGTTTTGGTGACGGCAAGGCCGACATGAACAGTGAGGCCGGCGACGTTCTCTTCACAGCATACCTTCAGATGGCCCGCGCTGGTATCGCAGCTCTAGAGTTCTGGGATCCCAAGAGCAGGAAGTGGGGTCAAGCCCACATGCAAGCTCGCTTCTCCATCTTGCGCACATTCCTCAATGCCGGTGTCGAGTTCTGCCAGCTGGAATGGGAAAAGGACGATCTCTCCGACCTGACCATCCGCCTTGAGCGTGATCGTATTCTGGATCTAGGTCGCCCTGCCGTAAATGACTACCTCCAGAAGCTGCACATCTACAAGGCCACTGCAGACTACGCAGCTGGTAAGAGGATGTACGACGAGATCACCACTGTTGAGCCCTTCTACGAGAACATGGTCAGGCCGGCCGTGCTTAAGAAGAAGACACCCAGGAAGGTCTTCGTCCAGGCAAACACTGTCGAGAAGGACGGCAAGATCGACTTGGTTGAGTACGACGCGACCAACAAGGGCATGATCCAGAGCTGTGCGGACAGAGAGTATGTATAAATATGTCAGTCGAGCTGATTAAGGGCGTTTCCTCAAGTCTCATGACGATGACAGTCGTGGCTGGGCTTGATGCATAAGACCGGAGTATGAGTGGCTATGAGTACATGAAATACAAGTCATTTACGATGTTACAAAGACTAAATATATGAACAGTCGCAGTCAGACTTTCGATTACTCAACTCGTCGTACGAACAATCGGTAGCCATGTGGAAGTGGGTTACGGACATTTAAATCCACCTTGCAGTCTCCATCCATCGCGTCCTGTCATCTAAAACTCCGACGAGCTACGCGCGTGAATATTCTTCCGACACTTGACAGGTGCGGATACCAGCTTCCGTGCATAATAGTCGCAAAGCAAGCGAATACGCCTGACATTGCTGCTCCCGGGGCAACCTTGGATCATTTGCAGCATCACATTCTTAAAGACGGTATTACTGTTCCGTGAATCAGACATGCACAGAGGGCATGGCCAGGATACTGGCAACTCAAACACCGACATGTCTAAGACCGGGCAAAACATTGCCGAGATGTGCTTGGTGTGCTTGTAGCGCCGGCATATGCTACGCTAGCGCAGGTCTACCAAAGTGCGGAGAGACGAAACGTGCTAGCCCAGGGTCTGCCATCCGCCCTACCCGTTCCGAAGAGAACGCCGAGGTCTGCATTATTCTTCCACCGCTCAAGCGCTATCTCTATATGAAGCCAGATCAACTGACCAGCAATTAGCTCGAGGCTGATCGCGAAAAGATGAGCGACTAGGTTACGACCTAACAGCAGTGTGGTGTAGTCATTCGGTCCGACGTGGATTACACGTTCATCGACTACACGTGCGAACACCTGGGCAGACACCGTCAACACCTAAGTCGCGCGATTAGGAACGTCCGGTAACAATGGTCCCACGTCTGTTTCCAAGAACAGGATTCATCAGGGCTCGAGCGCGACAGCCGAAATGATCCAACTTCCAGAAGCAGGGCAAACATGTTCACGGTCCCTAGCACAATGATAGCATACCGGCAACAGTACCTGAAGAGAACGAGATTGCAGGGATCTGGATAGCTGTCAAACTACTCACAGTCCCTGTGGCGTTCTTGACTGCGCGCCGCTGTCATTTGGAGTGTGCGTTAGCGCCATGAGCTGGTGCTTTACCATGCCCCTATCATCACCAAGCGCTGGTCCTTCCGCGCTGCTAATGGAGGAAATCAACACTAAGGCGCAGAAACTACTCTCCTCAACATCAGAGGTATCTCGATGCCGGCATGGTTGCCGAGGATTCTTCCAGAGGGGTACTCTTCTAGCTAGCATGGCAATTGCTTTTAAAGGGCAGATGTGCCACCGGTAAAGGACTATCTACAGTATCAAGCCACTCTTTCTACTTATTAAGCCTTGGTCTTGCTTCAGGAAAGCATCATTCATTCTTCTTTCACTATGAAGCTTTCTATTCTTGCGCTCGCAGGCGCGTACACAGCCAGCGCCGCCGTTCTTGGAGAGAGGCAATCATACGGAGTCAAAGGCACACCTGAGGGCTTCGGAAGAGGTACTACGGGAGGTGGCAATGCAGCCTGTGTTGTACCTTCCTCGGTAGCCCAGCTGAAGACCTGGCTCAGCGACAGCACTGCCCGCTGTATCGTACTCGACCGAGAGTTCAACTTCAAGGGTACTGAGGGAACTACAACAGCCACCGGCTGCCGTCCCGCATCCAACAAATGCCCTGGCAACGGAGGTCAAGACGCCATCAACTCTGCCAACTGGTGTGACAACGGAAACGCTGGAGCAGGCGCTACGTCTGTCCAGGTCAAGTACGACAATGCCGGTGTAACTGCCATCAACCTAGGCTCCAACAAGTCCCTCATCGGTGTTGGCAACAAGGGTGTCATCCGTGGCAAAGGTCTCCGCATCGCCAACGGAGCACAGAACATCATCATCCAAAACATTCACATCACCGAGCTCAACCCACAGTACATCTGGGGCGGCGACGCCATCACCCTCGACAAGTCGGACCTCGTCTGGATCGGTACGTCCACTCCCTCCCATCCTAACCCCTCCCACTTCTAACAACCCCTGCAGACCACGTCAAAATCTCCCTCATCGGCCGCCAAATGTTCGTAGCCGGCTACGGCGCCTCGGGCCGTGTAACAATCAGCAACACAGAATTCGACGGCAGCACCTCCTGGTCCGCTTCCTGCGACGGCCGCCACTACTGGAGCATCCTCCTCCTCGGCGGCAGCGATCTCATCACCATGAAGGGCAACTACATCCACCACACCTCTGGCCGCAGCCCGAAGGTCGGTGGACAGGGCAACACGCTGCTCCATGCGGTAAACAACTATTTCTATAGCAACACGGGTCATGCCTTTGATATTGAAGCGGGCGGTATGGTTGTTGCCGAGGGAAACGTGTTTCAGAATGTCAACACGCCGCTGCTTAACAATAAGGGGCAGTTGTTTTCTGCGCCTTCAACGGGCGCAAACGGTGTGTGCCAGACCTATCTTGGACACACTTGCCAACTTAACTCGTTTGGAAGCAGTGGAAGTTTCAGTGGTACCCAGACGGATTTCTTGGTTAACTTCCAGGGAAAGACTGTCGCTGGTGCTTCGGCGGCGAGCTCGAATGTTGCTAACACTGCTGGTGTTGGTAAGATCTAGAGTGGGTTGGAAGTGCGTGTAAGGCTTGAGGCCTTGGCGAGTTGAAAGGCCACACATTTATCTTCTCTGTATCTATTTTACCTTTACCAATATGTACATACAATCTACAATGCAACGACCAGTTGCATCCCCATCGAACCCTCCATACTCACTCCCCTCCAAAAACCTCTCTAAAAGCCTCCAAATTCCTCATCCCCGCCGGGCCTTTAGCATAAACCGCAAAATCCACACTCTCAAACCACCCCTCAAACTCTTCCTCCCCCAACACGCCCTTCATCTCCTTTGCCACAGCCCTAGGCGGACACCCATAAGCCCCACAACCCATCGCCCCAAGTACCAACCTCCCTACACCCTCCCCCGCCGCCATCCTTAACACCAACCTAACCTTCTCCCGTACCTCCTCAACAACACTCTCCTCCTTAAACACCACCTCCCCCTCCCCCTCCGTCACAACAGCAGGAAACCGCGGCCCCGCAACCGTCATAACAGCAACCACAAACTTTTGATCCGCAGGTAACTCAACAAGCCCATTATCAAGCGTATCCCTAAACACAACGACATCGGGCGACATAACACCAGCCACACACCCCGGCCCCGTATTAGCCCACGGATACCATTCCGGCTTTAACGTCGCATACAACGTGGATGCATAACACAGAGCTTCTTCCTGCGTGGATGATAGTGTGAAGCGCCAGCCGCCACCGGGTTCGGCGTCGGAAGCTAGGTTTAAGATGCCGGGTTTGGAGGTGCTGGGGAGGGAGCGCGCGAGGGCGAGGGCGTCGCTGTTGTGGATTTTTGGAGAGGGGAGTGCGGGGTGGGATGGGTATGTGGGGAGTGTTTTTGAGAGTGGGGGCAGTTGGGATGGGATGAAGTAGCTGGTTAGGGAGCCGTTGGGGGTGGAGGTTGCGATGGAGGGGGAGCGGGTTATTGTGTCTTCGCAGATGCGGCGGCGGGTTGCTAGGTCAAGCATTTTGGGGGACTTGGTCGAGGTGTTTCCCCGGCTCATTGTTTTTGGTGTTTTCTTGATGAAGTTTTGAGATAGTCTGGGTCAAGTTTGGAAGTTGGCTTGGATCGGTAGGCAGCGACTTTGGAGTTGTGGCGGTGCAATGTGGCGCAGTCACAGGTCGGGCAGTTGAACCATCCTTCCAACCTTCCACCGGGCCTTCTCCCATGACACATTTACGAGGAAAACGAGCGAGACGGATGCGCTGTGCAGATGCCTGCTAATATCAGCCGAATGCTACTCACCGGTAGATGGGAACTGCACCGCCACTTTGAACCAACTTGACAACGTCCCACAGCCACCACGGCTATGAACATATAACTCTACTACGTCCGAACACTCGAGCCCAAAGATCTTCTCATAATCAGCAATCAGCTCGGGATATCTATATAGGCATCTCTGAAGATAACGTCAGAACCACCGCTCACTACTGAAACCCGAAGCTTCTCAAAATGTACACACAACAAACATCCAACACCCGCCCCTTCCTAAGCCTCTTCCCGCGCGAGATCCGCGACGAGATCTACACCCACCTCCTCGTCGACCTATCTCCAAAACTACAATATGCCCAGCCCAGCGACCCATCCCCTCTACCGCCCCTCAGCTCGCGCCTCCCGCCCTACCTACGCCTAAACCGCCAGATCAACCAAGAAGCTTCTGAGGTGTATCTACGCCACACCACCATCGCCGTCAACGACGTAATCAACCTGGAATCATGGATGGTCGGCATGCCATCCAGTACATGGAGCTGCATCCAGCACCTCGAGATAGGGACTGTGCGAGAGACTGCGCATGTACCCCGGTTGAGTCCTGCTTGGTATCGCGCTGGATGTGTTGTTGATGTCGTGAAGAGATGTCCTGGGCTGAAAAGTCTTACTGTGGGTGTTCCGGGGAGTATGTTTTTGAAGAAGCAGATGAAGGATGAGGAGTCTCAAGACGCGAGGACGTCGCGTTTAGTCAATGAAGCGACGTTTGGGGATATGGCGGATTTTGCGGATATGGTGGGTTCTACGGGTCTTCAGAAGTTGGAGTTGGTGTGCATCGATGGCAACGAGTACTACTACGCCGATCTCGAAGACAGCGATGTGAAGCCGAATAAGAGTCCGACTTGGACTGCTTTGAAAGACGCGGCTCAGATTTGGTCTGAGAGCTTTGTTGAGAAGAGCAAGGAGAGGGGGAGTAGTGTTGATGTGCAGGTTAAGATTGTTCCAAGCTTGGGGAGGTCATGGAGGTATGAGATGGGCTTTTATCCGGAGGGGCGTGTAACGTCCTTTCAGTATCACTGCTGGTTTGGGTAGGAGTTTGGGGTGGGCGTAGCTGGATGTCGCGTTTGAGTCCGAGGTCAAGGAATGATGATGTAGTAGAATGCGACAAGTAGTTCATTCTGGTGCTCCTCCGTATATACTAGTAAAATGACCGTCCGTATGTTCCGTTCCACCGACTTGTGCTCTCCAGAGTACGTTTGAGAGACTTCCCATGCGAAGAGTACATCGCAATGACTCTCTGAATGGTTGCAACCACTCTACCCACACCAGCAAGTGGCGGACCTGGCTTTTTGATAGAGCCCTCCTCCAGGAGAAGGCAGCCCTTCAACCCCACCAATGAGGCCTTTGCAGTTATTGTCCCTATCAGACGTCCCGTTAGTAACTAGCTTCAAGGACCTTGATCTCACATTGACCAGAGTACAAAAGAAACCCCAAATTCGTCACAAGTCGCACAGCACGATGATGACTTACCGGAAGAATCGGCATCTATAGCCTGCAAAAACTGTGCAGGTAGCGGCCTGTCCTGGAAAGTTCGGCGAACAGCCACCGTTGGCTATCAGGGGGGCTCTGTGACTTAGATGATCGGGGATACTGCCTGGTTCGTAATAGATGTAGCCGGCGTCGGAAGCGCGGGGGACGAGATGCGTAGCCTCTGTTTCGGCGGTTGGAAGGCCGCTCGCTAGGAATGGGAGAGCAACGAGGGAGAGGAGGGTAGGGAGATGCATGGCTGGTCGTTTTGCGGATAGCTTGGTAGCGAGAGGTGATGTAGAGTAAGATGGAGTGATCGGAGTGTTCGATGGTACTATGTGTAATTACAGAGAGAAGGCAATTTATATAGACAGCGAGAGAGTGCGTAAGAAGATCTCAGCGATAGATTCGCGGTGAGAGATGGCGATACCACCCCGGGGCCATGTGTGATTCCGGCGCAGTCTGGCTCGTCTGATGTGCACCAACATACAGACACGCCCTTACTTTTGTTGGAAATGGCGAAGTCGTACAGTCGTTTTATTCTACTATTGTTCTTGTAATAAAGATGGGAATATAACAAAAAGATCTCGCGCACAGTGGGTCGGTTGGTCTTCGCATAGGCCTTTTGTGTATTTACCCACAGTAGCAGACCGCAGACCAACACAATGTGCCACTCAAGAGCTGGTAGATCCGGAAACTTACATGTTTGTGTCTGGTATTTGTCGTTCCTGACCTCACTCCATGTTTATCGTGGATGAAGCATGAACAGCTGAGCTGAATGATTAAACCTACAGTGAAGGATAGCTCGTCTATGCTTGTAACTGTAGCAACATTCATCTCAACGCTTAATTCCAATAAACAAAACTTATTAAAGACATATACTATTTAAAACTGCGGAGAACCGTATGCAGGAGATACACAAGCATTGCAATAACTAGCGTGTTGCTTAGCTACGCCGTACCTGCGTTTAAACCCAAGCACATTCAACGAACAATAGTAAGAAAACCCAGCGAGCAACCGCCATTAGCGGACGACTTCCACATGGGGATCGCGCTTGCACTCCTTACTCCGGCTATACCCCGAGGTCTTCTAGACCTTGACGGGGTAGCGGGTTTGTGTGTGGACCGACAGACTGGCACCCAGTAGTACTCGTGTGGCGGCGAGAGAGTAGATACAAGCACATCCTCAATACTGCGAAGATCTTGCGAGGCCTGAAAGACGAGCCTAGATTGTAGAACAGTGATGACGAGAATCGGGGTTTGGATAGGGTGGCGTCGGTCGTCTGGATAAAGGAAGCGAGGAGCGAGGAGATTTCCGTCATGTAGTTGTGTGGCGTGGTCTGTGAACATGTGATATGCCCAGGCATACTGGAACACGATCAAGAAGTTGCTATTCTTGACACATGGTTAGCCTTCGTACTTTAGACCTGCTGCTGAAGCTCCTCGGACGTCTGAAGATCGTGTCTCTCTGCTCATGGACCTTTGCAGCCCATGCGCCATTTTCGCGTCGGAGGCAGGTAGACGAATATCATTACCAACACTTCCTGAACCTCATGAACCTCCGACGTCTCAGCATCTCCGAGAGCAACATCTCAGCCCAGCCCCAAGATATCCAAACTCCCCCACTCTCTCACCACGGGCCTAGTACCTCCGCCCCTCCTCGCCCCCTCTTCCATGTCACCTCCCAACCCAACCCTCCCACAAGCCGCAACCGCCAAACTCCCCGAAGCATGAACAAGACTCCCTACAACAGGCGCCTTCCCATCCCCAACCTCAACCACCTCATCAGCCTGTACAGCCCCCTCCCTCCTATACGGATCCCTCCAAGCCCTCACTTTCCCATCCGTCCCACCTGCCCAAACCTCATGCGAAACACCCTCAACATCATACGGGCTCTGTCCCGCATTCCACACATCAAACCCCAGTTTCTGACGAGTGAGCGCTTGTCTACCAGCACAGTATCCCAGTGTGAGCGAGAAATTGCGGACGTCGTAGATGAGAAGGACGTCTGAACTGCGTTCCGCAACGTAGAGGTATTTGCCGCAGGGACTCCATTTGAGAGATGTGACGCCGTCGCCCATGACGCTTTGGAGGTTTTCGTTGCGGAATTTGATGCCGTTTATTGTGCCTGGGAGGGAGAAATGTGTCACTTCTGTGCCGCCGATGGGGTCGTAGATGCCGATATAGCGGGTGCGGGAGCCGGCTGCTAGAATGCCATCGTGTGATGTGGAAGTGGATGGCGAGAGGGACAAAGCGGTTATGTGGCCTTTGAAGCCGCGACCTCCGCCTTTGAGTTTGTTGCGTTTGGCGGGTATGGTACGAATTGTATGGATTGGTTTGTCGGTTTCGAGGAGGTCAAAGATTGAGATTTCATCTTTCGAGCCGGCGAAGAAATGTGTGCCGGTGGTGGAGTAGGCGAGGCTGAGGGGTGCGATGACGGCTTCAGTCAGATTGTTGATGAGTTTGTAGGATGCCAGAGGGGTGGATATGTCCACCGGTCCTGAGGTCTGATTATCTTCGCTGTGCTTTTGCGAGGTAGGCCATAATGCGTTGTGCAGACTGATGTAGGCATCTCTCCGACTAATGAGCACAGTCGTACTGCTGGCATCTTGTAAGTTGAAGAGTGGGTTGACAGCAAAAGCCCAGATTGGATCGGCAGAGCAAAGAGACGCGTAGGGCGTGAGAGGCTGAGGGCTGGTCTGGGTCAGAATGTCGTTCGAGATGGGATACACGGAGAATTGACGGCTGTAGTCCGACGTAAAGACGCAGCTACCATCCGGTGAAAGTTGAGCTTCTTGTATGCAACTCGTGTACGGTTTTGCATCAAACAAGCGATCAGAGCTACCAGAGTCGCTGCCATCTTCTGATTCCAGTTCCGACTCAGAAGATGAAAGCGATGTTCTCGGAGAGGATTGGCCGTCCGAAGCATCTTTGCTGCTCTTGTCTTCCGGTTCGTCTTCCATGGACTGCTGTGGTGCCTCATCGCGGCTAGCCATCACTTTCCCCCCTTCGCCCACCTCATTCAACTCAGCACGACTCCGATCCTCATCTCTCACCTCATCTCGTTCCTTCTCTTGCGCGTCGCATCTCGAAATCCTTGTGCTAGCCAGACATCTCACATTCATAGCCGAAGCAGACATTCTTTCAACGCGCCATCTTCTTTCCGCGAATACCACTTTCGACACGAAAAACAAGGTACGGTGGCGTTAGTAACTCGTGTATTAGAAAAACATTGAAACGAGCAAGGTACTCGCCTAGTCAGGACGGAAGAAGTAGACAGTCCACTAGCTTGCGCACAGACCCTCCGTTCTTCCAACGCAATGTCTCAATCATCATCGTCATAGCCCGCCGAATTACTTTCCCACCATGCTCGACTCCTCACGCGCACAACCACCACAAGCATGGGTTGAGTCGCCATACTTGCGGTCGCTTATAGTAAGTAACCAGATCTTTCAGCTGTCAGAAGATTGCCTCCCAATTGCTCTCGCTCTGCCGATATCGGGTTAAGGCGCATCATCTACAGCTTTTATTGCCATGGCGAAGCTACTGGGCCAGATGCCGTCGAGATTCCATACGATACTGGCAATAGATGTTCATTTCTACATCCCCTCGATCATCTACATTCACCAATCCACCCACCCAAACACACAAACAAACAAATCCACACAACTAACACCCGCCCCAGGCCGGCGGCCTAGCAGGCACAACAGTAGACCTATCCCTCTACCCCCTCGACACCCTAAAAACGCGTCTCCAATCCGCCTCCGGCTTCGCAGCCAGCGGCGGCTTCAACGGCATCTACCGGGGCGTCGGCAGCGCAATCGTCGGATCCGCGCCCGGCGCCGCCCTCTTCTTCATAACCTACGACACGATAAAACGCACCTTCGCCCAGAGCCAAAGTCTAACTACGACCACCGTACGTTATAACGCAGAAGGGAAACCGTACAAAGAAGATGCGAGGGACAGTGGGACAGAGGCACTCGTGCATATGGCAGCCGCGAGTGCGGGGGAGGTTGCTGCGTGTGCGGTTAGGGTGCCTACGGAAGTAATAAAACAACGCGCCCAAGCATCCCAACACCCCTCCTCCCTCTCCGCGCTCACTTTCATCCTCCGGCAGCGCCACACCCACGGTCTCGCACACGTCTGGATGGAACTCTACCGGGGTTGGTCAATAACCATAATCCGCGAAGTGCCCTTCACGGTAATCCAATTCCCGCTCTGGGAGGCGCTGAAGAAATGGCGGATGAGCCGGACAGGGCGGAGCGAAGTAACGGGTTTGGAGGGGGGTTTGCTGGGGAGTGTGGCGGGGGCTGTGGCGGCGGGGGTGACGACGCCGTTGGATGTGCTTAAGACGAGGATGATGCTTGCGAGGGAGAAACAGCCTATGATGCAGATGTTGGCGTCGATCATGAGGGAGAGTGGGCCGAGGGCGTTCTTCGCGGGGATGGGACCGCGGGTGGGTTGGATTAGTGTTGGGGGAGCGATTTTCTTGGGGAGTTATCAGTGGGCGAGTAATGCGTTGGGGGGTGTGGTTGAGGAGTGAGGCGTGAATGGTATGGTTGATCATGCTGATGTTTTTGTAGGAAAGTGTGGAGGAGGGAACAACAATAATGAGAGTATAGGATTAAGTTCATCCTACTCAGCCGCATGAGGCCGAGGCCACGGACTCATGGAAGAGTCTACTGGCAAGCGGGTATGCTATATACACTATTCCAACCCTCTGGTCTTTATCCAAAGAACAATACCACTGTCTCCAACTGAGCTGCCACACAGCCAGCCAAGCCTGCCCCCTTGCATATCCAATCCAACCACACTATACCATACGAACCCAAACCAAACACAACCTACGGTCCAAAAACCGCAGCATCCTTAGTACTCCTATCCGCCTCACTGCTCTGCTTCCCCTCACTCGCGTTGCTACTTCCAGGCTGCGAGTTCAACCCCGCACCCACCTTCAATCCATGCATAGGACCAGGAGGCGCGCCAGACTGCGGACCGGGGTAAGGCGCATGTCTGATTTCCTTGCGTCCATTGGCTTTGTAGAGAAGGAGGACGTCGCCGCCGCCACGCCAGATATGTGCGCGGATACTGGCTAGTGTCATGGTTGGCGGGATTAACTGTTGATGCGAAGATTAGCACAATTCCCTCCACCAATGTCATGTAACAAATGAAATGAAAAACTTACCTGATTATTACAATACAACTCCAAATACTCATCCGGCTTAAGCACGCCGCCGCTCTCCGCCGACTTCTCGAGATCCTCCTTGGTGGGCGCGGGTTCAATGCGCTCAGCCACATAGCCCAGTATCTTGCGTGCGCGCAGCATTCTATTTGCGTTGAGGCGGTTGTTACTGAGAGTCGCGTTAGCGCTGGCGGCGGTTTCGAAGGGAAGGGCAAAGGGAATGTACCCGTCGGATGAGATGGAGGGGAGCGTGTTGTTAAACGGTTCAAGTACGAAGGATACTTTGACGATGTCTTTGGGCGGGAGTTGGTTCTGTGGGGGGTTGCGTTAGTAAAGAGGGGCGTTTTGGGTGTATGGAGTGACGAACTCGTAGTAGGACTTCTGCTAGCCACATTGGTGCGGCTTTTTCGATGAGGTCGGCTTGGGTTCCTAGGGTTCCGACTTTGCCCTCGAACAGATCGGCTACACCGCCGGAGTCGGGGCGGTCCTCCTGAATCAGAATGGTGGTCATAGCAGGTGGTTTTAGTACGGGTGTTTCGTTGGGCAGACTGGGTGCAATCTGCGTGTCCAACTTGGTTGCGCCGGCCGCAAGCTGTTCCTCGTAACCCTGCCGTATCCGTTGAAGAGCGCCGAAGAAGTTATCTTCGATGGTCTTTTCATCCGTCTTGTTGGAGTGTGCATCGCTGTCTTCGGCCTTTTCGTCAATGGCAGGTTTGGCTGGCTCTGGGGCGGCTGTGCCAGTGCTGAACTTCTTCATGCTAAAGCCCATGTTAAACTTCTTACCAAACATGCCTTTGCCCTTCTTAGCTGGCGTGTCGGCCTCGGTAGGTGATTGGACAGTCTCCTCTTTTGAGTCCGCAGAGCCGTCTTTCGAAGCCTCGGTGGCTTTTCCACTTCCGTTGCCGTTAGCAGCAGAGGCAGAACCGAAGTAGTCACCGCCTTCTTGAGTCGAGCTCCGTTGGGTTTGCGTCTTCTCCAATTGTGCGCCCTCTTCCTTGGTAGGTGTCAAGGGGTTGGTAGTAGAGTTGCGTCCTGCACTCATAGGTGCTGCCATGGGTGTGGCTAGACCAATAGCCAGACCTGGTGTATGTGGTAGACGCATTCCGTCGGCTCTGATAGTCGAGCCTGAAGCAGGCCCTGAAGTCGCATCTGTCCATCCGTTGATGTTCATGTTCGGTAGCTCGATGTTTGTCGGGCGACCCGGCTGGGGTTGTTCTTCCTTCTGTTTGAGCAGCTCTGCACGCAGGACCTCATCACGCTTGATTTCCTCGTCGATGAGGTTCGAGAAGAGGTATCGTAATATCCATTTGCCAAGGTTTATGCGATGGTCTTCCCGGAAGTCAATCTGCTCCTCCAGCTCCAGCTCGTCTGCATATGTCTCGGCATCGAAGCAGTAGTTCTCTTCGAGCATACACGTCAAGGTCCCTATCCTTGTATCGACAGCGCACCAATGGGCGACGGTGTCCACGGTGTTAACTTCTGGCACCACGTCCTCCATGTGCTTCTTGCCGTATGACTTGATCGGTGCGCATTGCAGTAGATCCCATAGAACCACCTCTCCCGCAGTGTCGAGAGTGAGGACTCTTCGCCGATCGTTGAGCAAATGATGCTTTATGAGACCGTTCTGGCCTTCGATTGTAAAGTCTGGTAGTGCCCGGACAGTCCCCACAGCACTGTGTTCGGGAGCCGCTAGTACTTCGGAGGGTTTGCGCGTGCTGGCTAGAGTTGAGGTGTCGGCATCCTTGGTCGCAAGCGCTTGCGGGAATGGCGCAGTATTGGACATGCGCAGTAATGACTTGAGCGGAATCTTGGACGTTTCGTTCTTCGGAGGGCTGCCAGCGGGAGGCGAAGGAATGCGCGATCGCATAGTCGACACGCTGTTCCTATGCCACTTGTAGGATTCTGGAAGCTCGACCTCGGCCGCGGTTTCGACGTCGTTCCACCGGTTGATGCTCGAGCTGGAGGTGGCAGTCCAGATATAGTCGCCAGCTGCGACAACCTTGTTCACGCCCTCGTGCTCCTGACACACTGCTAGCGAGAGTCCTTCGTCCATCTCGGCGCAGTTGCGCACATCACTCTTAGCGACTATGCCAGAGCGGTCGGAAGAGTAGAAGACATCGAGTTCGGGCGAGTCGGAGTGCAGAGACCAGACGCTGTCGTTGTGCATAGTAAGCGTGTACATGCAGCGGCCTGCCGTCATGGACCACACCTTGACCGTCTGATCGGACGAGCCCGTCAGGATCATGTCGCCGTCCTGCGCCAGGAGGATATCGCGCACATTGTCCGTGTGACCGACAAATTTGGTGATGCGCTTGCCCGACCTTGCGTCCCACACACGGACGATGCTCTCTGGCCCGCCACTAGCGATGAGATTGGGTGTTGCTGCCAGGGCGTATACAGAGCCCTTGGCGGTGTTCTCATCCTCGCCGACTGCAATCTCCAGCTTCTTGCCCGCGCCATTGAGGTCCCACAGGCTGATCTTGCGGTCCAGGCCGCCCGAAGCTACCCAGTTCTCGTTGCCGCCCGGCGATGCGACGCGCTTGACGTAGTCGGTGTGCAGGCCAATAGTCTGCGGGGGCAGCTTGTCGGTGGCAGCGGGTCGCCATACCTTGACGGTGATGTCGGAGGAGGCGGAGACGAGGGCGTCGTTGTTCTGGGCGAGGACGATGTCGTTGATCCAGTGGGTGTGGGCCTGGACCTGGTTGCGGAACTGCGTGGGCGGGGGCTTGGAGTCGGTCGTGTTGGAGTCGGCGAAGGGGTCGTCGTCGTCTTGGGTGGAGTGGTCGAGGTCGAGATGCAGGTCCCAGGCGCAGATTACGCCATCACGGCCGCCCGAGTAGAGGATCGAGTTCTGGGGGTCGACGGCCAAGCCATTGACTCCCAGCCTGTGGCCGCCCGCCGAGTTGGCCAGTGGCAGCACTGCGCGCCCAGGTCAGCTCCAGCTCCAGCTCAGCTTGTCGCGACGGTGCATGCAGCAGCCGACACTTACCGTACGAGATACGCTTCCGCGCGTTGCGTCCCATGCCCCAAGATTAGCCCTGCGCGGACATGCGGGCGGTGAATAAGTGTGTTGGTAGATACACCTGCTACGGGGCTATGTTATAATGTTATGGGGTTGAGGGCGGCTTGGTAGGAGGATTCCAGGCGGGCTCATGTCCCCTGCCCGGTGCATCATAGTCGACCACTGCAACCCGCGCCGCCCGGGATTCTTACCAGGGCTGGGCCATCAGGCGCGGAGAAGGCTGCAAGTGCCTGCGCTCGTTCCCAGCCGCGCCCGCTGCTTTCTGGAGAGGAATGGATACGTCACCGCCGGGCTCATGATGATTTTTATGCGAGGGTCTGACTACTGGAGAAATTCAACGGCCAGCTGCAAAGACATCTGCACGCTCTACCGTCCCAGCTGGCTTCCCGGCAACGTGGGCGCAGGCTGCGGGGTCTGACAGCCCACGAGCCGGGCGTTCGCATTCGCTCTACGGCTCTTCGGGCGGCTAGCCGGCTATCCACCGACCTGGTACGCCCTGCATTCTCATCTCTACAATGTACTTCCACAACACAACTACTTCTCCACGCTCTTCGCTGGCCGAACCATGCACCCATGCCAGTCCTTTCCCTCTCCTCCCCACGGCATCCGATCCCACTCAAGCGCCTTGACCAGCACAAAACCCCTCCTCTCATACACAGGCCTCCCGGTCATCGTGGAATCCAAATATGTGACCAGCCCCTCTTCATCCGCCTTCTGCATCCCCCAGTCCAGCATCATTTTCGCAGCTCCGCGACCCTGATGATCCGGATGCGTAGCCAGTGAATTCAGCATAAAGTACGGCGTCGATGGGCCCATGATGGAAGATTGAGCGGCTCGTAGAGGGCCAAGCAACGAGCCCAGAGCTTCGAGACGCAATTCTGGTGGGAGGAAACCGGGAGTGTCATCTGCTTTCTCCACTGCCACGGAAGGTGCTTCGTTGTTCTCATCTTCCTTGATCGCTGAGACGTTATGCATACTCCATACTGACACCGCGATCGTGCGCCCACCATTGCTAGGTGGGTCGTCAGAACTAGGCTCAAGATCTGTGTCGATGACTTTCCAGTGCCATGCATTTGGCTTCTTGATCTCGCGCTTGCGGTCTTCAGCCACACCGCGTATGGATGTTTCGCTGATGGGGCCGGTGTGTAGGAGGTCGTGCGTCGGACCGTAGTAGGCGATTGCGCGTACGCGTGTCCAGGACAAACTATCTTCCTCGGTCATCGGATGCAGTTGGAGTGGCATGGTTGTGAGGTAGTGGTTATCCAGCGGTACGATTAGCGTCGGTCGTATTCAGTCACGGAGGGTTCACAAAGGATGCGACATTTTCTACAATACAGAACAACATCTTATCATTACCTGGACGCCGTAATAGATGGCTCAGAGCATCAATGTAACTGAAGGCGTCCAGTGACATGCATTCTCACCACAGCACGATGCAGGAAGGAGCTATCGCGATGACGTAGATGCGTACCTACCTTCCGAATCGAGAAGCAGTGCTGACATGATACAGTCGAAAGCACTCAGAGGCCAATATGGGATTTTATATGCAACGTCATCTCAAACATGTAGGAAGGAGGCACCGTTGAACCCCTCCAGGGTGCAGCTGCAGATAGGTGGGGTAGAAAGGTAACCCCGCTATCCCACCTGGGCAGTTCCCTGAACAGCAACCGTGGACTCATGAAGAGCTCACAACAATCACTCACTAAAACCGCAGCCTCCTTAACAGAACTCCAAAGTTTTAACCAGATGCCAGGTTCTGAGCAAGTTCAGTGGAAATCGTTCTGTTCAACCAACATTTTCGAAGATGGACGATTTAACCGCCACTGCTCTACCGAGTCTTCACCACCTGCATGCACAAACGACGAGCATTCATCCTTCAAGCACACCCAAGGACGCCCATTGGCCACATGAACCCCGTTCGTACCACCGGTATGAAGCCCGTCGATATATTCTACAACTAATATGTGCAAGTATGCGCTGGCTTGACATTATATACAAATCTCGCATACTGCGCCGTACACATACATGAACAGAACTGCCTGTTCCTTCCTTCCACCCATATCTACATGTTCACCTAGCTTCTCTTTTCCCTTACAAACTATCTTCTCTTCCTCGTCACACACCCACTATTTCCATCACATACAGTCCCGTCCATATCCAATACCTTCTCTTTACTTCCACGCATCTTCCCCTCGTCGATCTCCTCAACCCCCAAATATACCAACCATGCATCCACACACTCTCCTCCCCCTCATCGCCCTCTCAACACTCGTCAACAGCCTGCCCACCCCCCAGTCTACAGCCTTCCAAGTAGCAGCGCCCGACTACGCAGGATACGTATTGACCCCAGCTTCTACACTCGACGTCACCGGCAGATGTGGGCCGAACTTTGGAGCAACCGTTCGTTACGTTGTCATAAAAGGAGGATATAGATGTCGGTTTTATCGGTACGTTGATCTCATGCTGTTGCGCTATCACAGCTCATGTTGGGGTATGATGTGAGGAGTGGTGTTTGGACTTGTGTGTGCTGACTGAAATGTGTGACAGCGATAATGATTGTAGAGGACAGATTGGCGGGTTTGATGGGCTGCCGGCGCCTGGTGGGCAGCTTTATCAAGATGCGAGGTCGGCGACCTGCTGGCATGGGTAAGGTTGGAGGTTTTGGGGATGGGGTGGGATGTGGGATTCGATCAACCAGATGCATCCGACCCGTTCGAAGACGCGGCACGTCGAGACACATTTGACTAATATATGCACGCATGCGCTGGCTGGATTATTCATATAAAATGGAGTAGACTGTGCCGTATTCATACATAGGCAGAACTGTTTAGTCTATCCTTTTATTAGGGTCTAATATACAGCTTAGCCTCTGCTTCCCAGCTTTCTTCCATATAAACCATCTTCTCATCTCGTCAAATATCTACTACACGTCCATCACACAGAGCCTCTTCCATACTCTATAGCTCTCCCGGTTGCCTTCACGCATCTTCCTTCCCTCTTCAACATCCTTACCAAACACACAAATCAACCATGCATCTATCCGCCCTCCCACTCCTCTCCCTCATCGCCCTCCCAATGACCGCCAACGGTCTGCCCACCATTCAAAGCACAACCGCACAGCTGGCGGATGACGTAGCAGGCCTTTACGCAGCCAGCCCTTTCTATGCTGCTCTCTATGTCAACGGCGGATGTTCGCCCAACTTTGGTAAAACTGTTACGCTCGTCAGGATATATGATGGGTATAGGTGTCGATTCTTTCGGTATGTTATGCCGCACTATTATTTCCAAGTGGGGTTCTAACAAGTTTCTCAACAGCGAGGATAACTGCAAAGGACGGATCGGTGGGGTTGAAGGGTTGGCGTCTCCGGGAGGGGATCTTTATCAGCCTGCTAGATCGGCGACGTGCTGGAGAGGGTAGTTTGGATGTTTTGGGGTTGAACTAGGGCATAGGGTTCAATGAAATACATCTATTGGCAAACACAGAGTAGCCTTCATGGTATTTCGAATAGCTGTGAAAGAGGTCTTAAGCGCAAAAATGAGCAAACCCGAATGCATGAGCACTTGAGTGTTAAGTCGTCTATGCTGTTGCTCGCTGCAACAATTCGGATTAAACTCGTCGCCTTATTGCTCATACCTCACGATAGCAGCAAGCACGTACTAAACAAATGTAAAGCCTCTGTTTTCTCGTAACCTTCGCGTCTCCACGCTCACGTTTCGCGCACTAACGTTATCAAGTGGATCACATCCACGCCGCGCCCCAAACTCCCATACCTACTTTTCAAACCAGTCCAAGTACATCCGCAATACAGCGCACGCCCATCTAACCCTACGGAGATACCACATGCGATTCATGACTGTCTCCCACACCTTCCCTCCTCCTTCCTATCGCGGTATCTCAACGCCCAACACGGTCCATCCGCAACCCGAAAAGAAAACCACAAACCTATCAAATCGCCCATCCATCATCTTACTTCTTCACACATCAAGCCACATTCCACATCTGGAATCAACACTTCACCTCCAAACTGCCCTTTCGGGAACACTTTCGAAAACATACTTTGGTACGCGCTTTGGCACCGCAGCATGGACACAACGCGGTCCATGATCTGACCCCGAAAAACCAAATCCAACCCCCAAAACAAATTCAAATGTTTCCAAGCTCCAAACTCTCGCAGGTGGGACGCCTGAACTACATTCTACGGTTGTAATGTCGTATTGCCTAATTGGGGCTGTTTTGTGTGTCGAAAGTAAAGTTTGATGGTACTTGCAACGTCTGGAAGGGTCTTCAGCCTTGTCTTAGTGCGGAGGCGAGTAATTCTCCTCAAGCCTTCTGGAATCTATGGAGATGGGGAACTTCCTGTTTCGGTAGTTCGATTGTTTGGTAGGGGGCGTGGGGAGTGAAGTATTTGGGATTATAGACGGTTCCAAGGTTCGGAGTGTTTGCGCGGGATGGGAGGGAGAGGTCTCTGGGGATAGAACAGAATGCCGGATGCGCTGTGTCCATCATCTCCGTATTCTGTATGCTGGAACGCCCTGGACATGGATGCGCGACGTCGATTTTGCTAGTCCTCTGTATTCGTGGGAAAGCCTGGCATGGCTTGTATACGCTGTCGTCAATCCAAATACTTCTTACTCTTCATTCAGCATTCGTTCACGTCGCGTGACATCTTTGACCCAGACTCCGTGTCCAGCCCCCTTTGCTTTTTCGGCGACGTGTCCAGTCGCCCGCCGTCATCCACACCTTTCCAAGCTTCCTTCATTCTTTCCCATCTCGGCATCTATGACTGCCTCGCTACCAAACTCCTCCAACCCCTTAACCAGACCTTCTTGCTTCCAGACCCGGCTGTTCGATCCAAGGCCGTCTTCTTCTGGTTCGTGGATCTTTTCCCGATAGCGGGATCTACCATCATCGATGGGTTTCCTGTTTCCTTTCCTCTTGCGGTAGATTCTGACCGTTGGATGGGCGGTGGCTAGGCGGGATGGGGGATGGGCGGGGAGAGGGTACCACGGGCCGGAGTCTGGCAGCCGTTGACTGGAATCGATGGTTTATGGTGGGCTTTCCTGTTTGGGAAGTGTGCGGGAGGCGCTGACTTTGGGAGCTGTATGTGCGGTAGTTGTTAGATTGAGCGATACGAGGTTTACTACCGGAGATGGAGTCAAGCCCTGAAGGCGTATATGATGGTCGCCTCGCACACGGATTATCGGCGTGTCCTTATTACTCAAGATGCTGCAGTTGCTTGATGACTCCAGGGCTGTGTTCCGTGGGGTGCCGAAGCACGATGCGCGAGCCTCGTGGTGTTGCGAGCCATTGGGAAGCGAAGGTAGCTACGCGTCCACGGTCGCAGCAACATAGCTAGACAGCTAGGTAGATTTCGCTAAAGAACATGGAGATGCGGAGTAACAGCTGCATGCCACATCTTCCATACATCCAGGTGCTCAGCCTCGAACGCCGTCGCACTCTACACAATCTCACCCGCCCTACCCCAACATCACCAATAGACGATGACCACTTTCTCCGATGCCACGAAAGCAGTAACACGCATGGGAAACAAGTAAACCCGATTTCCCAAACAAGCGTGTCGCCATGTGCCGCGGTATCCATGTTAGCCCAGCAATGACGTAGCGAGTGCGCGGATGCTTGCGCAAATCCCGCCAGGAACATCGCTATTGCATCACCGCGACCCACGTCCCAACCCTTCCTCTCAGTCCTTTCACGAAACAACATTTTTGCCTGCAACTCCTCTCTATAACGCATCGAGAAACGAACGAAATACCTCAATTGACATCACGAGACCTCTTTCAATATGGATGTAAGTGTGGAGTTGTTGTAGGGACGGTTGATGGCCGGGGGTGTTTGCGTAATGGACGAATGCTGATGATGAGGATTAGGTCTACTACTTCTACTCCTACGGCACTGCCGCATGGCTGGGTAAGCTCTATATCCTTCCACGAGGACACCGTGCAGCTTGCTAATACAAACACAGCGACCCAAGCCGCGCCTCTGATCGCGTCCCCCACAATGATAGTAGCATTGTTGTCCCCCGAAGTCCGCGAAGCTTCCAGTACGTATATACTGAAAGCCAGGAAACATGGCATGCGATGATGTACTAACAAGAATGATCAGCTCTCGAAGTCTACTTCTCCCGCACCCTGGGCCTTTCGCTCATCGCCCTGGGTATCCTAACCGTCCTCCTCACGGGGTCTGTTCCATTGTCTAGTCGACTCTCTGAAGGTACTTTCCCCTCTTCATTTCCCTTCCATCTGCACACCAAACTAACACCACCACAGGCGCCACAACCAACGAGGAAGACCCGAAAGCCCCCTACGCCCTCCCCACGCTCACCGTAACCGCCATGTTCCACTCCGCCCTCGCCTTCTACGGCTACGCCATGTGGACGCGCACCGGCGTCATGGCCTTCAGCTTGGGCACACTAGGTTCCGGTTTCCTGGCCATAGTGGCACTGTGGTGCATCTTGTTTGCGAGCAGCAATGGACGGATCAGCAGGAAGACTGGGGCGGATAAGAGGACGTCTGGTTTCCCGTTCAAGAACGCTGAGGCGGAGAAGAAGAAGGGTAGGTAGATCATTACTTGCAATCATGGAGCCTTTGCTGGCTTCGAGGGGTCATAAGGCATGCTGCGGGTGGGCGGATGGGGCATGGAAGCCATGTCTGCAACGGCGAAGAGGCATACAATGATAGTCATGCGGGAGCAAGGCATGGAAAACTGGCATTGGGAAATTGTCAGACGGATTATTGGGATGGAAGCTGTATACTATGGAAGCATTGAATCAATTGGTATCTTTAAACCTTGAATGTACCCAAAGACCCGTGAACACCCAGGTTTCTATCCCATAGTAATACACAAGCACTATCGAAAAACAAGAGGGCATGGCGCCGACATCTCCCTCAACACCAGAACTTCGCGCTTGTCCACCGCCTCGTCGCCGCCGCGCTCTATCATACCAGCACCTCTGCCACTCACCCATGAGCATAACGCCTCCTGGCCGGGCCCTTGTAATTCAACTGCTCCTCCACCGCGTGACAGCGGTCACGCCAATGAACGCACTCCGCATCCAACCACGCAACACGATCCACCAGACCTAGATATTCCAGCGAAGCCTGCGACATAGGAATTTGACGCAGGCGCAGCGCTTCCAACCTACGATGATGTATACGCTGCTGCAACTGCAGAGCCATATCCCTCTCCGCGGGATTCAAATATTCCAGTCCAGGCTACAGAACGGATACCTGAGGCTGGGGCTCTTCGATAGGTTGGATATGCGCGGGAGGCGGCCTAGGCTGAACCGCTTCCTCCTTAATCCGCGGTTGTTGCTGAGTGTCGTCGCGCCACCACGGCAATTTGCCTTCTCGGGGTAAGATGGGCAGGGCCTTCGCGGGCTGGATGTCGTTTTCAACGGATTGCCAGCCTTCCATGTCGTCGGGCATGCCTTGATCGACGCGGCGCCGTCGCTCGGTTGCGGCTTGTGCTTCCATGTAGTTCTCGAAGAGGAGTTCTTTGGCTTGCCATTCTTCCTGGCGGGTGTGTTCGAGCTCCTCGGCTTCGGCGCGCAGTTGTTCGCCTTCTTGCGTTGCCCAGAGGAGTTGGCGGCGCAGGAGTTGGAAGAGTTCGGGGGCGGGTCGCTGGAGCTCTTCGGGTGTGAATTCGATGTCCGATGGGAATTGGACGAGCGGTGGGGCGGAGGGGTTGGCGAGGTCTTGCAGGTAGATGACGTTGTTGTGGGCGTAGTCGGCGTCGGGTGCGGGTGCGGGTGCGGGTGCGTTGGACGGGATCGTCGCGCTGTTTGGGGGGTGCGAATGTGAGGAGGGAGACCCGGGTGTGGAGCCTTTGTCGTGGGGCAGCTTCTTGGCTTCGTTGTTGAGGACGAGCTTGAGGCGCTGCTTGTTGTTTGTGGGGTTGGAGGAGTGGTGCTTGGGGACAGGGTCCGAGGGGCGCAGTGCTTCGGTCTCGTGGACGGTTCTCATATGCTTCGCCAGCGCGTCGGAGCGGGTGAAGGAGCGGTCGCATTCTAAGGGACTTAGTATGACAGATGCTATCGAGATTGGTCTGGCGACTTACCTGGAAGGGTGCAGTAGAATGGCTTCTCCCTCGTGTGGGAGCGCATATGTGCCCTCAGCGCATAGCCACTAGCGTGTGGTATGCCTTTCCTTGTGCAGTCGCTCCACTCGCAACTATACTTCTTCTGCCGTGTACCGATATGGTCTTCATGAAGATGTTCGACGAGGTTATCCATGTTCTGCAGGTCACCCGCCGTGCAGCCGTCCCATTTGCAGACAGTGACCTGTTCCTGGCCATAGTCGTCGTCTTGCGACATGCCCGGGTGGTGGTGTGGCGACGCGGGCACAGAGCCATCTGTGTCTTCCGACAGCTCGTCCTCTTCCTCGGGCGGCATGGTATTAATATGGGGTGGTGAGGATGGCGCGCGGATATTCAGGCGTGGTCGCTTGTTGGGGCGCTGGTCGTGGTCAGGAGTGGCTTCGTAGCTGGCATGGCGGCCTCCTTTGATGTCCTCGGGAAAATCGTCGCTGCCGTACTCGGAAAGTTCTGAAGGCGATTCCATGGCGGCGATTGATGTGGATGTGAATGTAGCGGTGGGCGCGTTTGGAGAGCGTGACGATAGCTGTACGGCGCGTTCGACGTCTAGCCCGAGGTGCAGGGACCACCCGTTTAGCTCGATATTTTTGGGCAGCTTACTTACTTCCTCTTCCTTCCTCCTCGTCTTGTGATCACTCGATTGTAATCACACCAAGCTGTACTTTGGTCAGTTGGCTATGCGACGGCGCTCATTCGTCGGGCGAATGTCCATTTGGACGTCTCCATTCTTTACCACGGTAACGAGGCTGGGTGCGATATGACTTTGCTCTACCTCCCTCCAACACCACGCAAACGGCTATAGGTAAGTTCTTCCACCGTCTCCTTCATCTCATCACTATGATGATCTATTCCAGAGTTCTGCAATTCCAAAGAGTCGCTTCACGGCGGCTCAAATGCGGATTAGCTCTACACTACAATTCTTTCTGATCTGCAATTCTATACACAATCTTAAGCTTGCTATATTACAGCTACAGTGCTAACAAGCTTCAGACTAGATTCTTAGTTGTCTATGCGAACAGCAATGCCGACTGCGACTCATGGTACCTTCCTCCAATCGGCGGGAACTTCTTCAGCATCTCGTCCAGCGCCTTCATGTCCTCGTCGTTGAGTTTCGCCGGCTTCATATTCTCCTCGATCCTCTCCGACGTCGTAGCACCAGGAATTGGGATGATAGTTGGCATACCCTTGGCACCGCTCTGCGCGAGAACCCAGCCGATGGCAATCTGAGCTGGTGTGGCTCCCTTGGCCTTCGCCATATCCTCAACAGCGTGGAGCAACTTGATGTTCTCGTCAAATACGTCAGGCTGGAATCTGGGCATGTGCTGAAGCATCGAGTCGGGCTCGATGTCGCTGTACTTCTTGTACTTGCCAGTCTGCAATGCATTAGCGGTAGGTCGTTGACTGAGAAGAGTCGCGCTTACCAGGAATCCGCGTCCAAGAGGAGAGTACGCGACGATGGGAATACCGAGCTCTGCGCACGTCGCCGCGACACCATTCTCCAGAATGTCAGTCGCCCAGAGCGAGAACTCGACCTCAACGGCCGAGATGGGGTGCACGGCATGCGCCTTGCGGATGGACTGCGCACCAACCTCTGACAGGCTGATACCTCCGAGTTTGCCTTCCTTGACATACTCTGCGATGTAGCCGACAGTGTCTGCGATGGGTGTCTTGGGGTCGACTCTGGCGCACTCGAACAGATCGAGGCTCTTCTTACCATCCAGCACCTTCAAGCACTCGTCGATGCTACGCCTGACGTTCTCCCGACTGCCATCGGGCGCCATCTCACCCTTCTTGAGACCACCCTTGATAGACAAAACGACCTTCTCTGCGTCGCCGGGGTACTTGGTGAAATACTCGTTGAGCAGGTGTAGAGAGTTGCGCTCCGGCGATCCGTAGAGCTCGCCGCCGTTCCAGTTGTTCGCGCCGAGTGAGAGTGCTGTGCGCATGGCTTCGTAGCTTTGTTCGGCTGGTGGTGGGTTCTTGCGCCATGTCAGACCTGTGATGTATTAGCGAAGCGATTGCGAAGTAGGTAATGATGCATACCCATGAGGCCGTAGCCAACAGGGCCTACAGTCTTTCCGACAAGTTCAGGCATCTTCGGTGCTTCTTTAGAGTTTTGAGACTGGTGGTGGGGTAGATAGAAATCCGGCAAATTTATCACTCTAGTACCTCAATGGATTGTGTCGCTGTTGATATCGTGTAATGTCCTGTCCACCGTACTGCCACCGAGTCTTTATATCGAACCGACGGTCTTCTCGGGCCCGAAGTCATTTTTATGTAACTGGATGTTGATGACGCGGGCTCCACATTCTACCTGCATCTGCCGGGTCCATTGAGATCTTAACTCCGGCCAGCCAATCAGGCCCGGGTGTGGCGGAAGAGAATGGACTTTACCATGATAGCTCCAGTGGAATGTTCGCGCGGTGTATGCTATTTAGGGGGATTTGAGGATGCAAAGGAGGGCGAGTTGGTAAGCTGGAGTTACGAGATGGCATCGGGACGGAAGGCGGATGAGCTGCGAGTTGCTTGTGGTGGTACATGGATAGCAGTGCGAAGAACTGGAAAGGGCGTTTGTGGTAGCTTTTGAATGGACATTTGCATGTGTAATAGCGCATGTACATTTGGAGCGAAGTTTGAATACTTTCTTTCGAATACACCCTTGAAAAGACGATTTTTCTCACATAACCCATCCACCTCTAGAACGCTATACTACAACACAAATACAATACCAAGTTAACCAACCCATCCCATCATCCCTTAGCACAAATTCCACTCCCAACGCTCTCACTTCATCTTCTTCCCCTCAACCCCGCTTCTCTCAACCCCATCCAAATCCCTCAACACCTCCCTAACCGGCCAAACAAACCCCTCCTCCACCCTCCCCGTCTTCCCCTCTTCAATCGTAACAAGATACTCCACAAGCGCCATACCCACATACGCGCCAATCGCCGTAAAAATATGCCACCACCCATGCAATTCGAACAAGAAACCCCATGGCAGACCAACCCATCTCTTGAAGACTGTAACGTAGTAACACGCGTGGAAATCAATGTTCCACAAGAAGTATCCGAACAGGCCGGTGGAAATACCAAACGTAGCCATCCTCCCGAGTTTTTTACGGGCTTCTTCAGACGTGATTTGCACTTTAATAAGAGCGCGCGTGTACTTACTCACCAAGAAAATCATGACCGCAAACGCAATCTCATGCAGAATAATTTCGTCGGCCCAGACGTGGTACACGGATACTGGAATCAGACTTCCTAGGATGTACGCCGTGTACTTCCTCCTCTCATTCACCGTAGTTTTGAAACACAGCAGCTGGTGCAAGATGGCGCCGACGGCCAGGAACATGGATAGGTCGTCGCCCATTTGCGAATGGTATTTTAGTGTTGCGTGGAACCAGGCGCTGAGGAGGCCGACGGAGATTAGTCCCCAGTAGGGGAAGGCGAGGGTGGAGATGAGGCCGCCGGTTGGTTTGGGGGCGACGCGGCGGAGGCCGTGGAGGCCGTAGATTACTGGGGGGAGGGTGAGTTTGGGGAAGAGAGGGGATGGAGATGGGGATAGGCGGACCGTAGGTTATGTTTGTGAGGGTGTTTATGAATTCGCCGATGTAGGGTGTTATTATGTAGTCCTGAACTTAAATTAACTTCCAAGATACATATTGTTCCTCTGTCTGATCTCGCGTACCTCCTCACAGAAACTACCCCAAGTCAGCCATGTCCAATTCATCATGCATGCAACTCACTTGTGATTCGACGTCTTTGGCTCCCACGCCCCGACGATGTATTCGTTGGGACTGGGGTAATCCCATCGCCACTGCATTTTCAATTGCGAAGGCTGTGAGCAGGAGAGTTGGTGTTGTTTTCTGATGTTTTGGGGTACGAGGTGACGTTGTTGTTTCCAAGGTTCTCTGGTTTTCTACTTGCAGCAGGAGGGTTCGCGCTTTGACCCCTGATCGCGGTTCCACTTTGCACGCTACGAAGAAACTATACGAAGACGCGTCGAAAAGCAAACAGACACGAGGAGAATACAGCAGTAGACCTCCTTTGAGAATACGGATTGAAAGTTGAGTTGCGAAATAGTTGTGACGTTGGACTGCAAAATTTTCTAAGCACGGCAAACTTACAGGGCAATTAAATCCTCCTTCTTCATACAACGTTAGAAACATGCCTTAAAACAGTTCTAGGAGTTGAAGACGTGATTGTAAGAGTGTTTTAGGCGCGGGCTATGTCTTGCTGAGTAGATAATCAAGGTCCTTGTGCGGCAGACCTCAAGGCAAAAAAAATCGGTCCTTGCACGTACGCGTAGCAGTGTCTTGCTATGACTGCCGGAAGTGCAAAAAATGGGTCTTACCGCGACTCGAACGCGGGGCCTCTCGCAAGCTATGCTTGGGTTTGCAAGTATCCGAAGATGCTTTCCCTAAGCTGTAGAAGTTAGTATATGCCTTACATGCACTTCGTGAAGTCAGAACTTACCGAGAATCATACCACTAGACCTGGTATTTGTTAGATGGTGTTTATGGAACAGGTCGTGTGACCACCTGGGTACTCACCATAAGACCGAGCCAACTGCTGTGAAGCTGTTGTTCTTGTTGATGGAGAAATGTCAAATTATTGAAGACATGTCCTTATTGACACCGACCGCAATTCTGATCACCGCGCGCTCCCCTGGGCTTCTTACGATCACGGGTTGAGGCTCCACCGTGGAGCTTGAGGTTTGTTGGCCGAAAAGATGCCGACATTTTGACCAGGTACTAGAGGCTTGGCGGAACATGCAAACCTTGGAACTTTGGGCACAACCGAAATAACGCAAAAAGACAGCATGCAAGAGAGAAATCTATCCTTTCCGAAGTAGGTTGTTGGTTCTATGCTTTGGCAAACGGTATAACTGGAATGGCCTTAGCCGCGTCTTGATAGAGGCTGTCGTCTGGTTCCCCGTGGTACTATGGTCAGCGATAGAGTCTACCCGAAGAGACTGCATTTAAACATGTCCAATGACAGAGTGCGTCTTTGTCCTAGATTAGGGATTAGCATCTGTTTGAGTTGGTTATCGAGATGGTATACGGGATGTTTGCGATGGCTTCCAAGTTGACACAACCTTGCAAGGGAAGCCTTGCCTTTTTATCAGTTGAAGCTGCGCGGCTTTCAGGTGCATTTTACAAACTAACATGTGCTATCTATTATGATAACACGGCTACTGTTCACACGGAGACTTCGGAGCAAGCAGCATGGTGGGTGTTGAGAAGGCTGTCAGGGGTGGTGAGGTCGCGCCTGGAAGAGCTGCGGGCAGACCCCAAACACTCTCTTTCACTCAACCTCAAAACACCAGACGAAGAAGCGAAAAGAGGCTTGGCGGGATCCGAACACAAACGCACAATCGCGTAGAAATATACCATTTGGGCCGACCCCTCCTCTGCTACACCACGATTGCCTACACCACGACCACGCGCACCACAGATATGGCCCGCAAGTCCAAAGGCTCCGGCCAGTCGGGCGCCCCTCCCAAGTCCAAAAGCTCCGGTCAGTCGGACGCACCCTCCAAGTCCAAAGGCTCTGGCCAGTCGAACGCCCCTTCCACGCCCAAAGGTTCGGGTTCATCGGACGCGCCTGGCCTATCCAAAGGAGCTGGTCTATTGGATGCGCCTGACCTGTCCAACCTTCCAGGTCGGTTTGCTTCAGATCCAACTGCCGGAGAAGCAACAAGGTTGTTGCAGCGAGCTCGTCGAACCATCACCTACCCCGACGAGGAGATCGTTCGTGTCGGCGCTAAGACCAGCGGACATCTTCCTGAGAAGGTCTTCACGACGCTTCCGCAGTTTAGGACTGCAGTCTTCCGATTGCTCGTAGAGCGACTCAAGGTTCATGGTATCCTAACGGACACTCTCAAAGAGGCGGACTTCCACTGGTGCCTGCCCACTTCGTATGTTAACAACGCAAAATCCTCTTGGATCTGAAAGTCAGCTAACATGTACAGTCTCATGGACCAAGACAAGTGGCGTGTACTATTCGAGGACCCTTTCGTCGTTCCGACGTGGTGGCTTGAGTTCATGCTAGTCATCAAGGTCAACAACGCCGATAGCCCGTACCCGCCCCGTACCGGTAACACCTTCTACATCCGCACCTTCACATTCAAAGTCGAAGATGCCAGGGCGGTCTTCCAGGCCATGCTTCATGATAGCTGGGATAGTAACCCGAACATCTTCGCTATCCTTGAGAGGCTCGAGTTGCTCAACGCCTCAGACCAAGTGGAGCTGCGTTACTGCGGCCAGGTATCCGGGCATGACAGACCCTGGGAGAGGCATCTCTCCGACATCTACAAGACGTCACTCAAGACATGGTTTGCACAGTTCGTCAAGACAGTGGGCATGATCGCTGTGGATACCTTGAAGACTTCCCAAGTCCATACGGTTGAGAAGGCACATTCGGCGGCGGGGTTGAGCGATGATGTCGTGGATCTACGAGAACAGATTCTGATCGCCTTGTTCGGAGACAGCGTCCTTAACAGCGAGTTCGGTGGCAAGAACATAATGATTCTTACCAAGGCAGACCAAGACGCCTTCGATTCACTGAAGACCAACTTCCTGGTTAGTAACACTGATGCGCGAACTGCATTTGAGACATACACTAACTTTGTACACTCAAACCTAGGTTCCAGTTGAGAAGTTGCCATTCTGTCCCATCCCGATGCTGGACAAAGTCAAGAAATACGCGGCTAGTGTGATGAAGTACGCGACAACTCACCCAACCACGACAACTGGCTCCGGCAAAACAAAGCATAAGTTTACCAAAGCCATTGGAGACATGCTCGTAACTCAGGGTAGGCCAGCAGTACTTTCCGATCACTCTGCAGTTATGGTCTCCGTCGGCTCTGATCTTGGCGACACCCATAAAGACGAAGAGGAGACGTTCTGGTATGCCGGTGGCCGATCTGCAGATGCCGTTTCAACTGTGTACAACCATTTTGGTCACTGGGAACAGGGGGTTGTGCAAGCCTCGTTCGACAATGCGCTCACGCGACGTTTGGCAAGGAAGTCCTGCCTCCCTTTTACGGATGTGTTTCCGTGGCCCGTCAAGCATGACGAGGATTATCCGGCTGCTAGCAAGTTCTTGCGCATGTATATGGACATCGTCAAGCCTATCGTTGTCTTAACGTATGGCCTTTTGGTATGTAAACTTCCCTCTTGACTTCTGATTCCACTAACACCTGATTAGCCTACCTACGCCGCTCGACAGAACTTCGCCGGTTTCACAAAGAAGGAGTATTACAATGGAACCAGAAAACTCAACTCAGAGAAGGCTTTCACCGATCAAGTTGGCCATCCCGAGCTACGTGCTTTTGGCGGTGGCAGTGACACCGCTGTTGGACAAGAGTGCGTGGTCATACCGAGTTTCCACCCAGGCTTTCTCGGTTACTCAGGTGTCACCAAAGAACAGGTCTCACGGGTGCTTGTATTGACTTCTGCCATCGCATGGAAGGCAGCTGGCTTAGCGATACAGCTAGACCAAGATCATGTCTCCCGGACGAGGAAGCGGACTTGCCAGGAGATCATCAAGATCCTGAAAGCTGATCTTGAAGTCACCACTATATTCGGCAACACCTTTCACCAGGCGAAACAAGACTATCTCTTGGCGTACAAGGCGTTTCGAGAAGGTTCACTGGCTCACGCCACCGGACATGCTATCAAGAAGCCTCCCACTGGTATTCTGGCAGGCAAGTCTGTATCTGGCCGTAGAAGCAAGCGTATCCGCGGAGAAGGACAGTCGACAGACTTCTTTGACGACGGGTTTGAGGTTGTGATCCATGGAGTAGATGACTACTCGGTCGGCGATAACAAGACATCCATACGACACACTCTTTCATGGGAGGAAGAAGAAGGTCGAGCATGGTCGCTCTCGCCCATCATTCTACCGTCTCAAGTCATGGATAGAAGGTCCAAGAAAGGCAAAAAGTTTATCCTGCACTAGTAAGTTCCTTTCTCAACGATACAAGATACGTTATTAACCTTATCTATAGCTCATCTGGGGGCATTGACATCCACGACAACGATGGGATATCCCAGGGTACTCGCAAGGCTACACTAACGGGAAACACAAAGCTAGAGACGCTTCCCATCGCGAGTCTCATAATAACTTTGGGCGAGACGCACGGATCTGATCTATTCTTTCAACACTGGGAAGAAATCACTGGCTCCAAGATTGAGGACGTCCTCTACGGAATTCTGCCTAGGAATTTCCCTACCGTTGGTTCGGTGGCCAAGCCGGGTGAGTATTATCCGGCTTCGTTCTTCGAGAATTCCAGGAGCAAGCGCACTCTGCCTTTCAGCTCCTCGGGCGTGATGAAAAAGGAGGATGTTGACGGCCTCATCTTCGAAGCCAGCAAGCACCTGCCAGTCAACCCAGGAGACTTGCTATGGCTGATTGATCGATTCTTCCAGTCTGTGGTCATTCCCGCTGGTGGCACGATGGACTTCTTCTACCCCTCTATTCACCCCACTGTCAATTCCGTGTACACTCTCATCGCGGCCTTCTGCGCTGAGGGGACTTATCGACATCACCCTCACTTGAGGACCTTCCTCGCTTTCGCCAACATGAGTGAGATGGGCGAAGATGAGCGCGGGGTATCGAACAACGCTCTCAAGACCGCTGCAGGAATATTGACAGGTTCATACACTGAGAAAAACGTTACCAAGAATGTTGAGATCAACGGAGAGAAGAAGAGTCCGGGCAGGAAGGTACTCACGCTGGGACAGGATAGGCCTTCCGACGTCGTTCGCGAAGATGAGCCCGAGCAGCTTGAACAGGATCTTGTCCCAGGTGACGACGTAACTGACGATGAGATGAGCGAGAGCGACGGCGAGGACGCGAGTGGTACAGGTGGAATGTCAAGGGGTACGAAGCGATCAAGGGAAGAGGATGAAGATCCTGGAGTAGGCTCGAGCAGGACCGATAAGCGCAAAGCACGACGAGGTCCCGTTGTGGAGGAGTCCGTTGATGACGACATGCTATTCGACTTGTGATTTCCAAAGGGAGTCAGTCGCGATGGACTGTGTCCGATTATGAGGCCTTAAATATCCTCATGCGAGTACGGCTTTCGTGTCTTGTACTGTTGCGCGGAGTGTAGCTCCGGGCATGTCCTCGTCTGTGCTCAACACCAGACTTGGAAGGCAGAAGTAGGAACTCAACACCTACATCGCCGCCAGTACGCGATACACACGATACAGAAAATATAAAATAAGATGCGTTCTTACCAATTCGTTTCGATGGAGGGCTTACAAAGAGTGAAACTTGCCTGAATCACATATGTACTGTCAGATGGCTAGGTACCAGACTTTCCAGGCAATCTTTGCGATCATGGCGCTGTAAAAAAGGCAACTGCTGTGAAGCTGTTGTTCTTGTTGATGGAGAAACCGGCAAAATGTACGTAAATATAGGCACTACCAGCTCGTTCGTGGCGAATGTCTCTTTCCACCGAAAATTGTGGGGTTCTAACCATCGGAACTGTGGATTCGATGCCAGTGATGGTTGACGTGGCCGAAATTAGCCGCAGGCTTAGGCGGACCAGGGGCGGCAGATTGTTGCTCGAACACCAAGTCTTCGCATGGGTACTGTCGCTATTACTGAACCGCAGAGGTTCGCGATCGTCGACTATAGCTGGTACGGTGTATCGAAGGTGAATTTCGCGAATTTGGAGGGTAGGGGGGCAATTAAGGCGACGTCTGCTTGATACGTCTCACCCATTCTTTGCGATTTTTTGTTCGCACGAAGCACTTGAGCGCAGCCATGCTCTATCTAAAACAACGATGAGAGATGGAGTTGGATTGTAATGATCTTGTATGAGGAACAGCGCGCTGATGCGATACATACTCAAAACCGAAAGTTGATGACGCAGACCATCTCCAGCATTACGCCTTCGCACGGCTCGTGTCTTCTCAAGTATGCGCCACACGTTCGGGAAGTATATCTTAAA